>NC_086318.1:20500667-21247531 GCF_036172605.1 Pelobates fuscus
TTTTATGCTTTTTGTCACCAACCTCATTGGTAGGAAGAGGATCAGGCAACTACTCACATATTGTGGTACAGTTGAGTCTTGTGTGTGGCAGATTTTTATTTTATTAGACATTGTATTACCATTGCCGATTGGGCACCCAATGGGTCGTTCATCGAAAACATCCCTGGTAAACCTTTAATTTGAGAGCTCACGGATACACCATTTATCTTAGTTGAGCCTGTTCTGTGCACAGACATTTTTGAATGGTTTTGCAAATGAGCATCATTAAGTGCTTCACTTAATATGAGTAGAAACATACTTTAATAATTAATAAGGAAACATTGTTTACATGAAAATAAACCCCACATTTTAGGTATTCATTTCAGCCGTGGTAGCTCATTTAGTCTATACATTCAACGAAACACTGATTCTATACAAGAAAATGTATAAAAATCGAGTTATCGATGGCTAATCAGGTTATGTGTAATATTAACCGGCTAAGACCAAACAGAGATGTCCTAGATTGCAAAACTGATGTTGTGTTACTAACCTGTTCTGAGCACAGAGCGTTCATGTTCTGCATAGGCAGAGACGTCATCTGCATTTGTCCTGTCATTTGGTTGACATTCTGGACTCCAGCATTCCCTCCTCCCATAGACACTGTGATGCTCATGTTATTGTACATTCCTTGCTGGCCAGGTGTGGGCTGTGTTTGTCCTGCCTGAGCGAAGACACTGTGAATGGGACAAAGAACCCATTAAAGCGCAGTGAATCTGGGAACATTCATTGTCACAATGTGGCTGTGAGTGAAAGTTACCCGTCAATGTCTGGCTGTGAGATTGTATGAGGTGATCGTGTTTTTTCTCAGTTAGAACCACAAGCTCCCTGTTACTAGATGCCGCTACATACCCAGGCTCACAAATAACAATTACCATTGAATAAACTCGAGTATTTATCTTCATCTAACACCATTTGTAGCCATCAGAAAGTTAATTCTAGTGAACTGAGTAGCTTAGTGAGAGGAGCCAGTGAAACGGCAGACCTGGCTTTCGAGAAAACAGAGTAATTTATTTAAACCATTAGCAATCTCTCTATAAATATTACTGTTACCCTAATAAGTGTTAAATAAACAGAATCTCTCTTTCCCCTCTCACTCCAACTCTGTACAAAATTGGCAGGCAATAGGAGCAATGAGGAATTCCTACCCCAGTAAAATAAAATCTATTTACTTTAATGCCAACAATAAATACATTTTATAAACTTCTACATGAAAAACAACAGACACCCAGTGACAATAGGCTGGTGAGTGATGGCTGTGTGAACATTCCCCATAAAAATAGAAACATGTTGTCAATGCCCAAAGTACCCAAAAAGCTGGTCCAATCTCACAATATAGAGATCAGATTGTAAGCTTCAAGGGTCATTTTGGCTCCCGGTACTGTGTGTTACATTAGATGCATATTTTTTAATCCATGCATTCTAAATATTTTTAAAACACAGAAAGGCCCTATGCCCATGCTGCCAAATCATTTCCCCACCTTGAGCTGCCCATCGTATTTGGCTGCCAGGTCTTGAGGTCGGGTGACTGGTATCCAGGTGTGGATGGTGTCTGCTGGAGCATAGGACTCTGGGAAGGAGTGAGGCGAGGGGACATCAAGGGACTGGTAGGGCTCAGGGATGGTGCAAATGTAGGATCCCCTTGTTGATTTATACCTGGGAGGCAGAAATACAAAATAAGAGTTTCATCACGTTATCACATCAATAAATAGTCCCAATAAATCCCAGCATCCCCATCACATATCCCAGCACTCTCTACAGAACCCAACAACCCCGACACATGTTTCTGCATCACCTAATTTCCTTTACACATATCTCAACATCACGGACACATCCACTACATATCCTCATCCCATACACATATCCCAACATCATAGACACATCCCCTATACACCATAATCCCATCCACATATCCCAAAATCATAGACACATCCCTTATACACCTTCATCCCATACACATATCCCAACATCATAGACACATCCCCTATACACCATAATCCCATCCACATATCCCAACATCCCATACACATATCCCAAAATCATAGACACATCCCTTATACACCTTCATCCCATACACATATCCCAAGAACACAGGTAAGTGCTAAAATTGCCTACACATATCTCAGCATTCCCTACACAACCCAAAATCATCTACACATATCCCATCATCCCCTACTCAACACCAAATCATCTACACATATCCCATCATCCCCTACTCAACCCCAAATCTTCTACACATATCCCAGCATCCCCTACTCAACCCCAAATCTTCTACACATATCCCAGTATCCCCTACTCAACCCAAAATCTTCTACACATATCCCAGTATCCCCTACTCAACCCAAAATCTTCTACACATATCCCAGCATCCCCTACTCAACCCCAAATCTTCTACACATATCCCAGCACCCCCTACACAACCCAAAATCATCTACACATATCCCAGCATCGCCTACTCAAACCCCAAATCTTCTACACATATCCCAGCATCCCCTACTCAACCCCAAATCTTCTACACATATCCCAGCATCCCCTACTCAACCCCAAATCTTCTACACATATCCCAGCATCCCCTACACAACCCCAAATCTTCTACACATATCCCAGCATCCCCTACTCAACCCCAAATCTTCTACACATATCCCAGCATCCCCTACACAACCCCAAAACTTCTACACATATCCCAGCATCCCCTACTCAACCCCAAAACTTCTACACATATCTCAGCATCCCCTACACAACCCCAAATCTTCTACACATATCCCAGCATCCTCCACTGAACCCCAACACTTCTACACATATCCCAGCATCCCCCACTGAACCCCAACACTTCTACACATATCCCAGCATCTCCCACTGAATCCCAACTCGTCTACACATATCCCAGCAGCTCCCACTGAACCCCAACTCTTCTACACATATCTCAGCATCCTCTGTACAACCCGACATTACAACCAGCCCCTATCCCAAATGACAATTCAAGCGAAGCAGACCAGATGAGTTGTCACAACCTGTGTTTTTGTCACATTCTGCAAACACACTTGTACCTGTTGTCGAATATTGGAAGATGTTTTGCTGCAGCTGAGAATTCATCCCAGAGCCAAACTGTCCTCCAACATTTCCCATCATGCTCCTGTTCACCATACTGCCTACATTGGCTCCCCCGCGGTTCGGCAGAGTGGCCTCAGGAGTTGTCGCCATTTGTGAGAAAGGGCTGGTGGATGGAGGTGGGTTTCCAGGGTTGGTTCCATAGCTGTGGGGATAAGGGAATTGCTGCGGGGGACCTTGAGGGATCCTGGAAGTCCCCATAGTGACAGGAAGGCTGGCTGTGGGCTGGAGGTTCCCAAAGCCCTGTTGCCTCATGAGGAGGGCTCGCTGCTGCATGAGCTGGCGCTGCCGATGATGTTGGCTGTATAATTCCCGCTGGCGTTGTGCTAACATCTGAGCATTGAGTGGAGGCTGCAGGAGAAATACAAACAGAGTAGATTTTTCTTTTGTATCAGGGAAATATATATAAGCAACTCCCACTGCAGCCATCAAGATCCCCCACTCAAAAGGTAAGTAGATTTGGGGGGAACCGGGGTAAGCTAGGTAGGGGCTCGAATATCATACAAATATTATTGCTCCAGGTCTCACAAAGAATAAGGGTTGTATTGATCTCCATAAACCAGTGGCTGGTAACATTTCAAGTTAGTGGGGCATCAGACTGGACACATGGATTTGACTCTGCCGCTAATCGTTTTTAATCATGAATAGGAATATGTCTAAATAAACCATATGGACAGTTTTCTGTTAATGTATTGCACAGATGTGTAATACAGAATTCAGCCACAAGATGTCGCCAAAGGATTATTATACAGAATTCAGCCACACAAGTCCCAAAGGATTACTTTTAAAAATGATTTTACACTGTAAAATGCTAGATAGAATTTCTCAAGCAAAAAAAAAAAAAAAGATTTGAGATTCGTAAAGATTTGAGAGTTGTAAAATAAATTCCTTTATAGAAAATTTTCTAATTAAAAAAAAAACAAAAAACAGCAAATAAATAAAATAAACCAGTGGCCAGGCAGCTCTAGTGGCAGGCACCTGCTGCTGTAATGGTTCCTGTCACTATTTGGCTGGGGTTCTGAGCTCAGAGCAGGATCTGAGGGGCCTCTTGTTAACACAGGAGTAAGGCAGGTACCCCTTCAAACACTGGCTGTGCAAGCTGTGTCATTGCCGTGCCTGCCTGAATTACAGGGGAAGTGAACCGGTAAGGCCTCTCTTTGTGCCCGGCCAGCCACAATCCATTTTGGGAAGTCCAGTAATGGCGACAGACACAGCCAGGGCCGCCATCAGGGTGCCCAGCTCCATGTGTAGTTGAGGAACTGCACCGGGGCCCGCACCCTGATCGGGCCCATTGGGTGGCCCAAGCATTTAGGCCCACCCGATAGGCCCTATATCTTCAAGGGCCGGTGAGCGCTGCGGCCGTGTAATAGCGCGACCAGGCCCCTTTTTAAAAAATAAAAAAATAAAATACTGCTGGGAGGAAGTGACGGCCAATCACTTCCTCCCAGCTCTCTCCGGGTGGGAGGGAGGAGAGTCAGCATGGAGACTGTAAAGCTTCCATCAGCCCCAGACATCCGCCAGCAACGAAAAGGTAAGAAACAGAAGGGTGGCTGAAATGTTCTTCAAATGTTCTTGAAGAAAATTATGAACAGATGGGATCCAACAAACAGCTTAAGGCTACCCGGGGCAGTGCCAAACAGCCTTTTAAAGATGGACGCAGTAAAGACCAGGTGACCAACAGCCGGTAATCCCCTGACGAAATCCAAGGACTGGATTTAAAGTTGGATTTTGATGGATTTACTTCACTTTCACTTTTATCATGTGAGTGCAATTAAATAAAGTGCCATTGGATATAAATACAGTAGTGCACTATGTTTTCTGTCTCTCCTTATTTCCCTTATATGTTCAGCTGGATATAAAGTCAAAGAGAAGATACAATGGTCCCACCTTCATAACATTTCGTTTTGCCTATATACCGTCTGAGTTTGTGAGTGCAATTGATGTGAGTGCAATTGATGGATAAGCCTTTTTTGGTGTCAGTGTTTACTACACTCTTGTGGCTTTGTTTTTTTTAATTAGAGATTATTTATCTTTAGATTTTCTGTTCATTAAGAAGAAACTGAGGAATCGTCTTTATAACCTGCATATTTTATGGTAATGTTTTTACCTGTTTCCACTGGTGTTAACGTTATTGGGTATTGTTAATTATTTCTTGTATGCAATGTATACAGTCTGAGTTGACTTACCTGAGGGGTGATAGCTTGCTGAATGCCAGGTCTCATGCCCATCTGTACTGCATTGCCAACACCAAACTGGTTGAGGATTGCTTGTCGATTTTGGTGCAGGAGCTTGAATTTTGAAAAAACAAGACAAAAAAAAAATCGAACGTCATCAGTCACATCCTGATCGGTTATGATCAGATCACCCATTTGTCCAATATTGGCTCACATGAGACGTAAAACTAAGCCCCACTAGGCTTTCTTTCCTGGCTTACAACAATGTTTAATATTAGCCCATGTTAAAACGTGGTATTTTGACGCCTTACCTGTTGCCCTTGTAACCTTTGCTGTAACTGCAGACGGAGGTGGTTGGATGCTGTTGCTGATCGTCCTTGCATCTGTCGAGGTTGCATATTCATGGCATTTGGGTAAGCCCCTCGTGGGGGAGGTGGTGGTACTTGAACTGGAACAGACCCATAAGGTGTCTTCTGCCGAACCATATTGGAGAAAGGGCTGGGTAGGCCTGGGTTGGGGGATGCAGAGGGATACGGCTGGGGGTACATATTAGGCTTCTGTTCCATAAGTACAGGAGCAAGAGGAGTCTGCTGATTAAACCGGTCATTGACAACATCCAGACCTGCTCCCTGTGATGAGAAACACAAAGAAAACAGTGTATCAACACAACTCTAAACAGTGTATCAACACAACTCTAAACAGTGTATCAATACAACTCTAAACGGTGTATCAACACAACTCTAAACAGTGTATCAACACAACTCTAAACAGTGTATCAACACAACTCTAAACGGTGTATCAACACAACTCTAAACAGTGTATCAACACAACTCTAAACGATGTATCAACACAACTCTAAACAGTGTATCAACTCAACTCTAAACAGTGTATCAACACAACTCTAAACAGTGTATCAACACAACTCTAAACAGTGTATCGCCACAACTCTAAACAGTGAATCACCACTACGCTAAACAGTGTATCCCCTCAACTCTAAACCGTATTTCACCACAACTCCCTGTGCTCCCTGTGATGAGAAACACAACTCTAAACAGTGTATCAACACAACTCTAAACAGTGTATCAACTCAACTCTAAACAGTGTATCAACACAACTCTAAACAGTGTATCAACACAACTCTAAACAGTATATCGCCACAACTCTAAACAGTGAATCACCACTACGCTAAACAGTGTATCCCCTCAACTCTAAACCGTATTTCACCACAACTCCCTGTGCTCCCTGTGATGAGAAACACAACTCTAAACAGTGTATCAACACAACTCTAAACAGTGTATCAACACAACTCTAAACGGTGCATCAACACAACTCTAAACCGTATATCACCACAACTCCCTGTGCTCCCTGTGATGAGAAACACAAAGAAAACAGTGTATCAACACAACTCTAAACAGTGTATCAACACAACTCTAAACGGTGTATCAACACAACTCTAAACAGTGTATCAACACAACTCTAAACTATGTATCAACACAACTCTAAACAGTGTATCAACTCAACTCTAAACAGTGTATCAACACAACTCTAAACAGTGTATCAACACAACTCTAAACAGTGTATCAACACAACTCTAAACTATGTATCAACACAACTCTAAACAGTGTATCAACTCAACTCTAAACAGTGTATCACCACAACTCTAAACTGTATATCACCACAACTCTAAATGGTGTATCAACACAACTCTAAACCGTATATCACCACAACTCTAAACAGTGTATTAACACAACTCTAAACAGTGTATCAACACAACTCTAAACAGTGTATCACCACAACTCTAAAAAGTGTATCACCACAACTCTAAAAAGTGTATCACCACAACTCTAAACCGTATATCACCACAACTCTAAACAGTGTATCAACACAACTCTAAACAGTGTATCAACACAACTCTAAACAGTGTATCAACACAACTCTTAAACAGTATATCGCCACAACTCTAAACAGTGAATCACCACTACGCTAAGCAGTGTATCCCCTCAACTCTAAACCGTATATAACACCACAACTCTAAACAGTGTATCCCCTCAACTCTAAACCGTATATCACCACAACTCTAAACGGTGTATCAACACAACTCTAAACTGTATATCACCACAACTCTAAACTGTGTATCAACACAACTCTAAACCGTATATAACACCACAACTCTAAACAGTGTATCACCTCAACTCTAAACCGTATATCACCACAACTCTAAACGGTGTATCAACACAACTCTAAACTGTATATCACCACAACTCTAAACAGTGTATCAACACAACTCTAAACAGTGTATCAACACAACTCTAAACAGTGTATCAACACAACTCTAAACTGTATATCACCACAACTCTAAACGGTGTATCAACAAAACTCTAAACTGTATATCACCACAACTCTAAACAGTGTATCACCTCAACTCTAAACAGTGTATCACCTCAACTCTAAACCGTATATCACCACAACTCTAAACGGTGTATCAACACAACTCTAAACAGTGTATCAACACAACTCTAAACCGTATATAACACCACAACTCTAAACAGTGTATCACCTCAACTCTAAACCGTATATCACCACAACTCTAAACGGTGTATCAACACAACTCTAAACTGTATATCACCACAACTCTAAACGGTGTATCAACAAAACTCTAAACTGTATATCACCACAACTCTAAACAGTGTATCACCTCAACTCTAAACAGTGTATCACCTCAACTCTAAACCGTATATCACCACAACTCTAAACGGTGTATCAACACAACTCTAAACAGTGTATCAACACAACTCTAAACCGTATATAACACCACAACTCTAAACAGTGTATCACCTCAACTCTAAACCGTATATCACCACAACTCTAAACGGTGTATCAACACAACTCTAAACTGTATATCACCACAACTCTAAACTGTGTATCACCACAACTCTAAACGGTGTATCAACACAACTCTAAACTGTATATCACCACAACTCTAAACAGTGTATCACCTCAACTCTAAACCGTATATCACCACAACTCTAAACGGTGTATCAACACAACTCTAAACAGTGTATCAACACAACTCTAAACAGTGTATCAACACAACTCTAAACCGTATATAACACCACAACTCTAAACAGTGTATCACCTCAACTCTAAACCGTATATCACCACAACTCTAAACGGTGTATCAACACAACTCTAAACAGTGTATCAACACAACTCTAAACAGTGTATCAACACAACTCTAAACTATGTATCAACACAACTCTAAACAGTGTATCAACTCAACTCTAAACAGTGTATCACCACAACTCTAAACTGTATATCACCACAACTCTAAATGGTGTATCAACACAACTCTAAACCGTATATCACCACAGCTCTAAACAGTGTATTAACACAACTCTAAACAGTGTATCAACACAACTCTAAACAGTGTATCACCACAACTCTAAAAAGTGTATCACCACAACTCTAAAAAGTGTATCACCACAACTCTAAACCGTATATCACCACAACTCTAAACAGTGTATCAACACAACTCTAAACAGTGTATCAACACAACTCTAAACTGTATATCACCACAACTCTAAACTGTGTATCAACACAACTCTAAACCGTATATAACACCACAACTCTAAACAGTGTATCACCTCAACTCTAAACCGTATATCACCACAACTCTAAACAGTGTATCAACTCAACTCTAAACAGTGTATCAACACAACTCTAAACAGTGTATCAACACAACTCTAAACAGTGTATCAACACAACTCTAAACTATGTATCAACACAACTCTAAACAGTGTATCAACTCAACTCTAAACAGTGTATCACCACAACTCTAAACTGTATATCACCACAACTCTAAATGGTGTATCAACACAACTCTAAACCGTATATCACCACAACTCTAAACAGTGTATTAACACAACTCTAAACAGTGTATCAACACAACTCTAAACAGTGTATCACCACAACTCTAAAAAGTGTATCACCACAACTCTAAAAAGTGTATCACCACAACTCTAAAAAGTGTATCACCACAACTCTAAACCGTATATCACCACAACTCTAAACTGTGTATCACCACAACTCTAAACGGTGTATCAACACAACTCTAAACTGTATATCACCACAACTCTAAACAGTGTATCACCTCAACTCTAAACCGTATATCACCACAACTCTAAACGGTGTATCAACACAACTCTAAACAGTGTATCAACACAACTCTAAACCGTATATAACACCACAACTCTAAACAGTGTATCACCTCAACTCTAAACCGTATATCACCACAACTCTAAACGGTGTATCAACACAACTCTAAACAGTGTATCAACACAACTCTAAACAGTGTATCAACACAACTCTAAACAGTGTATCAACACAACTCTAAACCGTGTATAACACCACAACTCTAAACAGTGTATCACCTCAACTCTAAACCGTATATCACCACAACTCTAAACGGTGTATCAACACAACTCTAAACTGTATATCACCACAACTCTAAACTGTGTATCACCACAACTCTAAACGGTGTATCAACACAACTCTAAACTGTATATCACCACAACTCTAAACAGTGTATCACCTCAACTCTAAACCGTATATCACCACAACTCTAAACGGTGTATCAACACAACTCTAAACAGTGTATCAACACAACTCTAAACAGTGTATCAACACAACTCTAAACCGTATATAACACCACAACTCTAAACAGTGTATCACCTCAACTCTAAACCGTATATCACCACAACTCTAAACGGTGTATCAACACAACTCTAAACAGTGTATCAACACAACTCTAAACAGTGTATCAACACAACTCTAAACAGTGTATCAACACAACTCTAAACTATGTATCAACACAACTCTAAACAGTGTATCAACTCAACTCTAAACAGTGTATCACCACAACTCTAAACTGTATATCACCACAACTCTAAATGGTGTATCAACACAACTCTAAACCGTATATCACCACAGCTCTAAACAGTGTATTAACACAACTCTAAACAGTGTATCAACACAACTCTAAACAGTGTATCACCACAACTCTAAAAAGTGTATCACCACAACTCTAAAAAGTGTATCACCACAACTCTAAACCGTATATCACCACAACTCTAAACAGTGTATCAACACAACTCTAAACAGTGTATCAACACAACTCTAAACTGTATATCACCACAACTCTAAACTGTGTATCAACACAACTCTAAACCGTATATAACACCACACCTCTAAACAGTGTATCACCTCAACTCTAAACCGTATATCACCACAACTCTAAACAGTGTATCAACTCAACTCTAAACAGTGTATCAACACAACTCTAAACAGTGTATCAACACAACTCTAAACAGTGTATCAACACAACTCTAAACTATGTATCAACACAACTCTAAACAGTGTATCAACTCAACTCTAAACAGTGTATCAACTCAACTCTAAACAGTGTATCACCACAACTCTAAACTGTATATCACCACAACTCTAAATGGTGTATCAACACAACTCTAAACCGTATATCACCACAACTCTAAACAGTGTATTAACACAACTCTAAACAGTGTATCAACACAACTCTAAACAGTGTATCACCACAACTCTAAAAAGTGTATCACCACAACTCTAAAAAGTGTATCACCACAACTCTAAAAAGTGTATCACCACAACTCTAAACCGTATATCACCACAACTCTAAACTGTGTATCACCACAACTCTAAACGGTGTATCAACACAACTCTAAACTGTATATCACCACAACTCTAAACAGTGTATCACCTCAACTCTAAACCGTATATCACCACAACTCTAAACGGTGTATCAACACAACTCTAAACAGTGTATCAACACAACTCTAAACCGTATATAACACCACAACTCTAAACAGTGTATCACCTCAACTCTAAACCGTATATCACCACAACTCTAAACGGTGTATCAACACAACTCTAAACAGTGTATCAACACAACTCTAAACAGTGTATCAACACAACTCTAAACAGTGTATCAACACAACTCTAAACCGTGTATAACACCACAACTCTAAACAGTGTATCACCTCAACTCTAAACCGTATATCACCACAACTCTAAACGGTGTATCAACACAACTCTAAACAGTGTATCAACACAACTCTAAACAGTGTATCAACACAACTCTAAACTATGTATCAACACAACTCTAAACAGTGTATCAACTCAACTCTAAACAGTGTATCACCACAACTCTAAACTGTATATCACCACAACTCTAAATGGTGTATCAACACAACTCTAAACCGTATATCACCACAACTCTAAACAGTGTATTAACACAACTCTAAACAGTGTATCAACACAACTCTAAACAGTGTATCACCACAACTCTAAAAAGTGTATCACCACAACTCTAAAAAGTGTATCACCACAACTCTAAACCGTATATCACCACAACTCTAAACAGTGTATCAACACAACTCTAAACAGTGTATCAACACAACTCTTAAACAGTATATCGCCACAACTCTAAACAGTGAATCACCACTACGCTAAACAGTGTATCCCCTCAACTCTAAACCGTATATAACACCACAACTCTAAACAGTGTATCCCCTCAACTCTAAACCGTATATCACCACAACTCTAAACGGTGTATCAACACAACTCTAAACTGTATATCACCACAACTCTAAACTGTGTATCAACACAACTCTAAACCGTATATAACACCACAACTCTAAACAGTGTATCACCTCAACTCTAAACCGTATATCACCACAACTCTAAACGGTGTATCAACACAACTCTAAACTGTATATCACCACAACTCTAAACAGTGTATCAACACAACTCTAAACAGTGTATCACCTCAACTCTAAACCGTATATCACCACAACTCTAAACGGTGTATCAACACAACTCTAAACAGTGTATCAACACAACTCTAAACCGTATATAACACCACAACTCTAAACAGTGTATCACCTCAACTCTAAACCGTATACCACCACAACTCTAAACGGTGTATCAACACAACTCTAAACTGTATATCACCACAACTCTAAACTGTGTATCACCACAACTCTAAACGGTGTATCAACACAACTCTAAACTGTATATCACCACAACTCTAAACAGTGTATCACCTCAACTCTAAACCGTATATCACCACAACTCTAAACGGTGTATCAACACAACTCTAAACAGTGTATCAACACAACTCTAAACCGTATATAACACCACAACTCTAAACAGTGTATCACCTCAACTCTAAACCGTATATCACCACAACTCTAAACGGTGTATCAACACAACTCTAAACAGTGTATCAACACAACTCTAAACAGTGTATCAACACAACTCTAAACCGTATATAACACCACAACTCTAAACAGTGTATCACCTCAACTCTAAACCGTATATCACCACAACTCTAAACGGTGTATCAACACAACTCTAAACAGTGTATCAACACAACTCTAAACAGTGTATCAACACAACTCTAAACCGTATATCACCACAACTCTTAACGGTGTATCAACACAACTCTAAACCGTATATATCACCACAACTCTGAACGGTGTATCAACACAACTCTAAACAGTGTATCACCACAACTCTAAACAGTGTACAGTTCTCCCATAGCTCTCCGTTTTCTATAGGGATAAGAAGAATCACCATGTTCAGATGGATGGGGTAATGTAAAATAAATCATTCTAAAATAAAGTAATAAAAAGATGAAATGGTGTGAAATTATATTATGATTAAGTTATGTGGGGGTGGTGGTGGTAAATTAGAGTACATGGTATTAGGATACAGTAAATGGGTGATATGATATTAGGGGTGGGTTATGTACCATGAGATGACAGTGGGGGGATGGTAACTGAGATTAGAGGGTATTAGGATACAGTAAATGGGGTGATATGATATTAGGGATGGGTTATGTAGAGATCACAGTAGGGGGATGGTAAAAGAGATTAGAGGGTATTAGGATACAGTAAATGGGGTGATATGATATTAAGGATGGTTATGTAGGGTGAGATGACAGTGGGGGATGGTAAATAAGATTAGAGGGCATTAGGATACAGTAAATGGGTGATGTGATATTAAGGATCGGTTACGTAGGGTGAGATGACAGTAGGGAGATGGTAAATGAGAGTACATTTGCCATGATACAGTAAATGGGTGATATGATATTAGGGATGGGTTATGTACCATGAGATGACAGTGGGGGGATGGTAACTGAGATTAGAGGGTATTAGGATACAGTAAATGGGGTGATATGATATTAGGGATAGGTTATGTAGAGATGACAGTAGGGGGGTGGTAAAAGAGATTAGAGGGTATTAGGATACAGTAAATGGGGTGATATGATATCTCTTATGTAGAGATGACAGTAAATGGGGTGATATGATATCTCTTATGTAGAGATGACAGTGGGGGGTGGGGTGGTAAAAGAGATTAGAGGGAATTAGGATACAGTAAATGGGTTGATATGATATTAGGGATCGTTTATTTACGGTGAGATGACAGTGGGGGATGGTAAATAAGATTTGATGGTATTTGGATACAGTAAATGGGGTGATATGATATTAGGGATGGGTTATGTAGAGATCATAGTAGGGGGATGGTAAATAAGATTCAAGGGTATTAGGATACAGTAAATGGGGTGATGTGACTTTAGGAATCAGTTACGTAGGGTGAGATGACAGTGGGGGATAGTAAATGAGAGTACATGGTATATTGCATCAATGAGGATAACTGCGGTGAAATGATATTGTAACATTGTGTGTATTTCAGAGACACAGCTACGTGATGCCACGTCATATCTAACGGCAGCGACTCTATTCTCTATGATGTATTTCTAATGGTCCCATCAAACTGTGCCAAGTCTTCTGTCTATGGTGTGTAAGTAATGGACACAATGTAACCATGCCAGCGTGCATCCATCAATCTTTGTGCAGATCCTACACACTGTCATTTCTTGGTAAATACATGGATAAATAAGAGCGTCTAACGGCGGGGCCCAGCACATGTTCCCAGGCACGTTATCCCTCAAGGTCTGTCTGTGTGACGGAGTCTGTAAATCCCACGCCAGTGATGGTACCTGCACCAGTTTATCGATTCCCAGGGCTCGATCCAGCTCAGCCAGCTCTGTCTCGTCTTTCCCGCTGAGGAAGGACACAAGCTGCTCCAGCAGGGCTTTCTCATCATTACGACCCTCCACCGTGGTGGGAGGACAAAGAAAGTCGTCAATCCTTGAGAAAAAGACAAAATAAAGCAGATATGAAGCAGCCATCCACGCCACTGCGAGAAAGGTTGTCATAATAAACACCCAACGACTTTGGCTTTCATAAATAAATATTCTCTTATCCCACGTAACCCTTTCAGTACCAGAGAGATAAACCTGCAGCATCATTCGTACATGTAACCCTTTACATAGAAACATAGAATGTGACGGCAGATAAGAACCATTCGGCCCCATCTAGTCTGCCCTTTCAACGGCAACGTGCAGCAATGCCTACACATTTTACCACCTAACCCAGAGTGGATCTCTGGGTGTTAACCTTTTGAGTGCTGGAAAGGATTAGGTGACCTGTAATGTCTGTATCCCAAAGCCACGCTTTCCTGCTAAATCTGGAGTGTTATTGGTGCAAATTAAAAGACTAATTAAAGACTTAGTAATATGCGTTTCCCCATTTTCCCCATCATGTTGAGATACTTAGAATTGTATATTGTCATTTTACTGTTACAAATATACACATTCTATAAAACACACACAGGAGACATAGTGTGACAGGGTAAGAAAACACTGCTAACGTGGTTCATTGTAACCTCAAACTGCATAATGGAGGCAAAAATAGATGGTAAAAAAGTTTGCCAGTCACAAGTTTCGCACTTCGATTCTCAGTTCAATATAATTTGAATTAATGAATAAGCCCCTGAGTTCTTTGTAACAGGATTATTTACTAAACTGAGAACGTAATGTGAATTCAAAGTGAATTTTAAATTTAAGGTCAATATAAGCGAAATGGAAGAATTCTCTAAGCCAGCTATGCTTTCCATTCGGTTACTCGGGCTTCGGATCTGAAATTCACTATACTGAATAACCGTGACGGTTTGTTAACCTATCACTGCCTCCTAGTGGTGAATCAGTGAACATTTTAACCCCAGAAACTTTATAGCTCTCACTACTGGCAATGCTCTGATTGGCCTCATTGTTGTTTTAAGAATTTATTTAGAATTCTATTTATTTACACGGTGTACCAGGCTGTCCTTGCATAGCCAGAGCATGTAATGCATATTTTGTTTAATCTTGCCAGTACCATGCGCACAGAGCTGGGAGTGGTGAAGCATACTCAATACACAAGCAGATCCCAAGCACTCTCAGACGTGCCCAAAGCATAATGGGATTAGGATGGCTCCTGCACCCGAAATTATTTTATACATTGTATATGCACTCCTTGTCTTCTCATTGAGCTGCATTGGGAAGTCTGTGATTGGACAGCCACAGAAAGTCTGGGCGGGGTCAGAAGGGGAGGGTTTGCAAAGGCTGCAGACAAGAGATCTAAAGCTTTTTCAAGCTTTTTTATATATATATATATTCCATTAAAAAAGAAAAGTGTAATTAAATGCATGAATGTTTTTATTTGGGAAATATCTACTACACAGTGATTTTTTACTGTTTCTTTGGACGGCGGAGTGCCTTGTTAAGATTTTCTTCCAATATACCGTGCGTTAGTGTTTCTACTCCCGCCTGAAAAGGGTTAGATGTTTCTAAGGGAGACTGAAAGATGGATTTAGGTTGTGCATTACAATGGCATTAGTGTAAAGTGATAATGCTGTGTGTCTGTTGATATAAGACCCTTGAAGTGCGTTCTGTTCATAGAGATCTATATGTACACACGGCCCGAGTCCAGCCTGGCTCTGGGGCATATAAAACGCTGCTATATGATAGCAAGACACAAGGAGGCATTGATAGTGCATACATTGAGCATACATATCCCGGGGGCGGAGATGTTTACGCTTGCAGTGATAGATGAGGACCAGATGTGTGGAGCCAAAGCTGAGCTGGAAATTTAGAAAAAAAATAAAAACCTCTCCAAGACTAGCTCCATGGACATAGCTTAACATAAACCAAATAAACAGACGGTTCAGCAGAGCACGCCGCGGGGAACGGGGGTAACTCTTTCACAACCACAGCAGTAACAAACAGCCAGGCGCTACAAACAGATTGCAAGCTCTTGGGAGAACTGGACATGTATTGTTATTTCATGACCATATTTTCAGTTGTTGTTGACTGTAATTAGTTATAAAGTAATAAACAGGGATCCGTTACTGCTGTTGACTACAACACCCATCAGCATGGCCGCTGAGCCTGGTTTAGCATGCTATACAATCTGAGTGTGGATGAGCATTATGAGAGTTGGATTTTAGGGGGAGAATTTCTATTATTTATTCACACTGGGTTTCAAGAAAATTAGGAGCTTGAATATGGGTGAGCAGTATGGGGATGTATACATGTTTCTGGAGCAGTCTGAGTCTGGATTAGAATTGTAGGAGTTGTAGTTTGTTGAGCCATGCATTTCACACATCTTTGAGCGGGTTTGCAGGACTGCTCTGACACTTGGACATTCTATCGGTTTCCATGGTGACTGCTCCACCTTTAGAATTGCCCTCAATGCAGTTAATCCATTTTAGCACACCTTACTGTGTATTCATCAAGCGGGGAACCCCCTCACCATGACAGGGCTTAGAGAATATGATCCATGACAATGAAAGTGGATTAAAAGTGAATTCCACAATTAAGGTCAAAATAGGAGACCTGGGACCATCGTGGAGAATGCTAACAATTAGCTACTGTGGCCTTAAATTCACTTTGAATTCTTAATTCAGTAAATAACTGTGAGCACATTTCATTGCAGTTCTGCACTCAGCCACAAGAGGCAGGGGCATTATATGTGCACCCATACTTCCAGCCTGGCAGATCCTTACTGTGCTCTCTCTATGTGATGTCTCTCCATCATGTATAGTGAATACAGGGGCTGCGTAGAATTTGCAAGCACGCATCCTGCTTGCTGAAATACCCTGCTATGGGGCTGTTATATCAATGGGGGTTTTCACTGGACTTGTTGTGACCCCCCCTGCTGCCACCGCTGCCCCCTACTGGACGCTAGCAATGCTACTATTACATCTCTCCGAGCGTGACGTTCTATGGCTGTTCCTGCAAAGCAGCCCTGAAAGGTCCGCTTATTCTGTGCGAGATGTTATTGCCCGATGAACGCAGCATGGCCACTATTTTACCAGCTGGCATCAGGCCTAGTGAGCCTGTTACCGTAACTGACAGCTATACAGACAGGCTCAATGTCTCCCCCCCCCCCCCCCCACCCCCCACCCCTCCCCTACATTACCTATTAACTCTCAACAAACCAACCAGTATCACCTACACATATTCAAATCAAGATTTAAGGCAGATACTCACTGCTGGTTTACAGATGACAATTTTAGCCTATCCTGCCTCTACAACTAATACTAACTCCAATTCTCATCATTCCCAGTCAGCCAAACCCATATCCTTCTAATGTCTGCCAGGCTACCCTAGTTTATAAAAATGATCAAAGTGAATGCTCTCTTTGTACGAGTGTTTTTTAGCAGCACTATAAAGACACCAATTATGGCTGTCTAAGCATGATAGGCATTGTGTCTAGTAGGAGGTAGCAGTGCTCCCCTACCCCAGAGATATTTGTATGCGTTCCTTAAAATATGTTCAGAGTAATCCCTAAAGCAGTGGAATCCAACGCGTTTTGCCCTGTAAAGCTGCAGTTATGAGTAATGTTACAAACGGTAAAGTCAAATATACTAATTATAGGGCAAATTTTCCGATGTTATGTCTGAAGAAATGAACAAGCCGGGTTTATACTGTACACAGAGTCTGGAAAGGGATGGCTGTTTTTAAACGTGTCTTTTTTTGTTTTCATTATTAGAAAAACAACAGCAAAAACTGTCATAAATTGTGCTGAAATAAGAAATATTTTAAGATTAGTTTTGGGCAAAATGGGTCTTTTTTATTCAGATGTCTTATTATATATTTTAAGAACTATTAGATTTTGTTCCCCAAAACATTAGTTAATAGAGGGCCCCTACCTGCTTACCTAATTGGGTGGAAGGATCCTTATTATTATTATTGGTATTATTATTATTGGTATTTATATAGCGCTTTACAATAAGAGGGGAATTTACCAAATGAGACAATAACAAAATGTAACAGGAACAATAGGTAGTTGAGAACCCTGCTCAAACGAGCTTACGGTCTAGTCTAGTGTATGGTTGGAACGAGCAGATTGAGACCTGTGATTCTCTCCTGCACAGACCTCTCTCCATTGTTATCAGAGCGCTTTACACTCTATTAAAGCTAAACGAGAGGGATTTAACATGCTAGTCTGTAGCACCGACTAAGGCAAGTGGGAGAAGGAAAAAGAGAGAGAGGGCTTTGTCTGTAAGAGAACATAGGTGGTGCATGGCTCCCAATCTGCCCTTGTTAGATTCGGAGGCCCATCCCAACAGTACTCCTCGCAAGATTCCATTTATGCCAGTATATATATATTGTTCATCAAGTAGGAAAAGTAAAAAATGAGGTTCTCACATTCCTGAGCCTACACTTCAGTTAGAACAGTGGTGTACTGCGGTTAGTATCCACGTCTTTTATTCTTGTACACAATTACCGAGCCCCCCAATGCTAGCTGCCCGCTAGGTTGCTAAGTTATTAATCCCCCTTGTCTCCTGGCCAATAAGCTCCACTAAAGGATTTTGATTTTGTCATCCTTAGTACATATTAAATCTGGGTTTTCTCTGATCCCCTTCACTGTAAGTCAGCCAAACTTGTAAAGGTAAGTAATACAGGTTCCGATTATCAAAGCAACCACAAGGTGTCAGCCTTCTTAGTTATCAGACGCCTAAGAGGATTATTCTAAATAATGTGCAACAGAGAAATTCTAAGCCCTCCTAACGCTCCCATTATGTTTGGGAATTCAGGTGCCTTTGATTTCCCCCCAAAAGCACCGAAGGGGAGCGAGTTCTGCCTGAAAAGGGATTAGTGGGACACGCTCCCTGGACAGCAAACCGTAAGATCCCATTGGTCTGCACAAACTCCCAGATACTTCTCAAAGCTTTTTAAGGCTCGGAGAGACCAAAAAAAGAATAACAGGCATCCGTAATCTTTCTAAAAATAGGCCGTCAGCCGGGTAATGTTTTTGTGCTCTATGTCCTCAGGACACCCTGCCCAAAGTTTAGGTTCTGCAATGGCGATGCTACGCACATAAATATTTCCTGCGCAGACGCTTGTTATGGTAAGGCTGTCCCGACGCACAAGGTCTAAAGGGCAAATATGGAAGTCAGGGAGCTCTGAGCAGTTTCACGGGACACAAAGCAGAACAGCAGACTACGTACTGCTCCTTTAACTCTACGCGTGCCAAAGGCAAGTAACCCATTGTAGTGCCTCCATCCATACCCCTGTTGGCTTTCAATAGTTAAATGTAAATGTTTGCCTGGTCGCTGGCAGCCCCGGATATTAGTTAGGAAAAACAGGTGGGAGACATTAAAACCAGACTTAACCCCTTAAGAACCACAGGCGGTCTATGCAGTAATAATTCCACTCTGATCTTGACGTCTACCATTCGTAAAAGCGATGACCCTTGTGACTGACGACAGAATGGCTGCTAGGACTTGGGAAAACAAAAAAAAATCTGGATGGACCATGCTGCCATGCGCTCTTCGGGGACTGAATTTTGATATAAAATGTATTCCTTATAGGTGCAGTGATGGCACACTAAACAAAGTTATAAACACGCAGAACCTGGAGCAGACATGGTGGGTGGAAAAGTCCCCGGGTGACACGTCATGTAACAAGGAGGAGCTAGGGGCATGTAGCGTTTTTCTTTGTTTCTTTTAAAGAGTTGAAGATACAATGTATAACATTCCAGCAGAGGTGGTAGAAAATAAGAAAGTGGAAAATGACAATAAAGTTTGAAATAAAACTACAGGTCCAAAGAAGAATGGCTTCTTCTTTAAGATGTGTTTTTAGAGAGATGAGTTCACACGACGTTGGCCCTTTGTGTATAAATCATGTGCAGAAATACTCAGATGCCTTTTTGGGCTAGGTAAGAGAGGGGTTCTTGAATGAAGTGTGGGATCTAGACAAAGCACCCCTAAACCTGCATGTTTAATCAAGGCCACTTTTTCAGAATCCTTATTTCAGGGGTGCAGTCGAGAAACGCCACTTTGTGTCCAGTGCAGCCCTGAGGCCTACAACTTGCTGTTTAGAGAATTGACCTCCAAGTGTTAGTGCAACCATTGAGCCGGTGACATTACTCCTTCAAACCTCAATCCCCCAACGAAGGGGAGGGTTAACAAGAGTTATAGGACAACTGACCCCTCAAAAATATTTGTAATAGAATATTCCTTTCTTTAAGTATTGAAAGGATCCCACAGACGCATGGTGTGAAGCCGGGAAGACCATAGAGACTAAATGTCGTTTTTTAAACACTGTCTGACCCAAGGTGCATGTATAGATATGGCTAAAAGATTGATTCCCTTTCAATGATAAAAAGATTATTGTATCTGAGGTGCCAGTTATCGTTTAACAATTACACACCCGTTCAGTAATAAAGCATTAAGTGACATAGTTAGATTTAGACCCGGTTTTATTTTTTTTTACATTGAAATGTAGCCAGTTTAAGAAGAGCTATGTGGCCGCGACATGTTTCCTTTTCGAAGCAGGATTACCGTCCGGGTTGCATAGTTAAGCAGATAAAAAAATGTTGTTTTTCTGAATATTAAGCAGGATTTCACTTTTAACTTGTGATTTGACTTCTGCAAATTCTGCTTACTGTGCAGTAATCTAGACGCAGTTTGCGTTGCGGACTTTTCACGAGAAATACTTGTTCACAAAAAATCCCACCACAACCTGTTATAACACGAAATAACCACTTATCTTCCAGGGAAATTACGTCTAATGCATATTTTTCCAAAGGAGACTTTGAATTTCCTGAGTGGGCAAGATATATAAGCAGTATTATTTGTTTAGTGCCTGCATGTTTTTTTATAAAAACACACCCACTAATTTATTGAAAAATACCAATAATTTAGAGAATAAGATGAATGTTAACACCGCCACCTCAATGAAATGTAGAGTCCAGCTGAACCCCCGCCCCGCCATTGTGACGGGATGGATAAACATTTAACCCAAACACAAAGTGGCTGTGATCTATGTCGGCTACGTTTTCCTATTGAGTTTGTCTTCAGTATCGTCAGACAGCAAATGTCACGGGGGATTCTGATTCAGAGCTGCATTTTAATTGGCTGGAAGGACTAGATATATTTGATTTTTTTTTATTGTGTTTTTGTGGGATTATCTTTTGTTTTGCAAGTTTTTTCTTTTTTCTTTTTGCCCCAATAGTTCCTTTGGCTTCCCAGACGTAGGGCCATTATACGGAGATAGTATGGCGCTGGGTACTGCACAGATCCTCGGTTAACCTCTGTGAGACAATCCCCTTTCTAATATTTAAGTGAGCAGCCGACGTGCTTTGTACTGGGATAACTGATTAATCATATATTCTGAGGATCTGGGTAATTTGCACGTTACATACGAGCTGCAGTGTCATCCCAGAAATCTAAGCCGTCATTCCATTTATAAAAAATGTATGATTTTAGCGTAGTATTCCAGGCACCATGATAAATAAAGAGCAAACAAGCTCCCCGTTAATTACAGTTTTATAACAACACAGGAGGAGTTTGGGGTGCAAGGTGGAAATAGGATGGGGGGGTCTGGCGGTTCTGCCACTGTAGACAAGCTCTATATAATATCAGCATTATAGCGAGGTATCACCACCCACCAGCAGACATATTAGACTAATCGATCATTTTGCAGCTGGCAGGTGCTGTGGGAGATGCGAACGCAGGGAGAATATATCACGTCCGCTCGATTCCATGGAAACAGCGTTTGTGCGAGAGAGCCGTATATAGACTGAAAATTACACATCATGACTTCATGTAAGCAGAAATCCAAACTAATTTATATTCTCATTATTAATCATATAACAGCCCTTCGCACAGCACGTGTTCGATGGGCAAAAATCTGCAAAAATGGCTCCCGGAAAACAACATTTTTTAGAAGATTACAGATTGCAAGTTATTACTATCAGAAGGGCTGCAATCACACTGCTTGTAAAGTGAAAAAAATATTACAATTATATCAGTAACCTCCTTCTACACAGCATTATAACTATCATTATTGTAAAATCTGCCTCTTCATAAACAATACCTCACAGGGAACATACTTACTATTACTATATAATACCTCACAGTGAACATACTCACTATTACTATATAATACCTCACAGCGAACATACTCACTATTACTATATAATACCTCACAGGGAACATACTCACTATTACTATATAATACCTCACAGGGAACATACTCACTATTACTATATAATACCTCACAGGGAACATACTCACTATTACTATATAATACCTCACAGGAAACATACTCACTATTACTATAAAATACCTCACAGGGAACATACTCACTATTACTATATAATACCTCACAGCGAACATACTCACTATTACTATATAATACCTCACAGGGAACATACTCACTATTACTATATAATACCTCACAGGGAACATACTCACTATTACTATATAATACCTCACAGGGAACATACTCACTATTACTATATAATACCTCACAGGGAACATACTCACTATTACTATATAATACCTCACAGGGAACATACTCACTATTACTATATAATACCTCACAGGGAACATACTCACTATTACTATATAATACCTCACAGGGAACATACTCACTATTACTATATAATACCTCACAGGGAACATACTCACTATTACTATATAATACCTCACAGAGAACATACTCACTATTACTATATAATACCTCACAGGGAACATACTCACTATTACTATATAATACCTCACAGGGAACATACTCACTATTACTATATAATACCTCACAGGGAACATACTCACTATTACTATATAATACCTCACAGGGAACATATTCACTATTACTATATAATACCTCACAGGGAACATACTCACTATTACTATATAATACCTCACAGGGAACATACTCACTATTACTATATAATACCTCACAGGGAACATACTCACTATTACTATATAATACCTCACAGGGAACATACTCACTATTACTATATAATACCTCACAGGGAACATACTCACTATTACTATATAATACCTCACATGGAACATACTCACTATTACTATATAATACCTCACAGGGAACATACTCACTATTACTATATAATACCTCACAGGGAACATACTCACTATTACTATATAATACCTCACAGGGAACATACTCACTGTTACTATATAATACCTCACAGGGAACATACTCACTATTACTATATAATACCTCACAGGGAACATACTCACTATTACTATATAATACCTCACAGGGAACATACTCACTATTACTATATAATACCTCACAGGGAACATACTCACTATTACTATATAATACCTCACAGGGAACATACTCACTATTACTATATAATACCTCACAGGGAACATACTCACTATTACTATATAATACCTCACAGGGAACATACTCACTATTACTATATAATACCTCACAGAGAACATACTCACTATTACTATATAATACTATTACTATATAATACCTCACAGAGAACATACTCACTATTACTATATAATACCTCACAGGGAACATACTCACTATTACTATATAATACCTCACAGAGAACATACTCACTATTACAATAGAGTACATCACAGAGAACATACTCATCATTACTGTTGAATACCTCACAATTTACAGATAATGATACTCATTATTACCATAGAATACCTCACAGTTTACATACAGGGGGGATATGATGTAAACATTTAAATATATAAAGGGAATCAACACAGTAAAGGACAAGACAATATTTAAAAGAAGAAAAAATACCACAACAAGAGGACATAGTCTTAAATTAGAGGGGCAACGTTTTAACAATTATATAAGGAAGTATTACTTTACTGAGAGGGCAGTGGATGCATGGAATAGCCTTCCAGCTGAAGTGGTAGAGGTTAACACAGTAAAGGAGTTTAAGCATGCGTGGGATAGGCATAAGGCTATCCTAACTATAAGATAAGGCCAGGGACTAATGAAAGTATTTAGAAAATTGGGCTGACTAGATGGGCCGAATGGTTCTTATCTGTCGTCACATTCTATGTTTCTATAGTGATACTTACAATTCCTAAAAAAATACCTCACAGTTTACAGATGGTGATACTCTTTATTCCTATAGAATACCTCACAGTTTACAGATAGTGATACTCTTTATTCCTATAGAATACCTCACAGTTTACAGATAGTGATACTCGCTATTCCTATAGAATACCTCACAGTTTACAGATAGTGATACTCGCTTTTCCTATAGAATACCTCACAGTTTAGAGATGGTGATACTCGCTATTCCTATAGAATACCTCACAGTTTATAGATAGTGATACTCGCTATTCCTATAGAATACCTCACAGTTTATAGATAGTGATACTCGCTATTCCTATAGAATACCTCACAGTTTACAGATAGTGATACTCGCTATTCCTATAGAATACCTCACAGTTTATAGATAGTGATACTCGCTATTCCTATAGAATACCTCACAGTTTACAGATAGTGATACTCATTATTCCTATAGAATACCTCACAGTTTACAGATAGTGATACTCGCTACTCCTATTGAATACCTCACAGTTTACAGATAGTGATACTCGCTACTCCTATTGAATACCTCACAGTTTATAGATAGTGATACTCAATAATCCTATAGAATACCTCACAGTTTATAGATAGTGATACTCGCTATTCCTATAGAATACCTCACAGTTTATAGATAGTGATACTCAACAATCCTATAGAATACCTCACAGTTTACAGATAGTGATACTCGCTATTCCTATAGAATACCTCACAGTTTACAGATAGTGGTACTCGCTATTCCTATAGAATACCTCATAGTTTACAGATAGTGATACTCTCTATTCCTATAGAATACCTCACAGTTTACAGATGGTGATACTCGCTATTCCTATAGAATACCTCACAGTTTAAAGATAGTGATACTCGCTATCCCTATAGAATAACTCACAGTTTACAGATAGTGATACTCGCTATTCCTATAGAATACCTCACAGTTTACAGATAGTGATACTCGCTATTCCTATAGAATACCTCACAGTTTACAGATAGTGATACTCCCTATTCCTATAGAATACCTCACAGTTTACAGATAGTGATACTCGCTATTCCTATAGAATACCTCACAGTTTACAGATAGTGATACTCAATATTCCTATAGAATACCTCACAGTTTATAGATAGTGATACTCGCTATTCCTATAGAATACCTCACAGTTTACAGATAGTGATACTCGCTATTCCTATAGAATACCTCACAGTTTACAGATAGTGATACTCGCTATTCCTATAGAATACCTCACAGTTTACAGATAGTGATACTCGCTATTCCTATAGAATACCTCACAGTTCACAGATAGTGATACTCGTTATTCCTATAGAATACCTCACAGTTTAGAGATGGTGATACTCGCTATTCCTATAGAATACCTCACAGTTAACAGATAGTGATACTCGTTATTCCTATAGAATACCTCACAGTTTGCAGATAGTGATACTCGTTATTCCTATAGAATACCTCACAGTTACAGATAGTGATACTCGCTATTCCTATATAATACCTCACAGTTTACAGATAGTGATACTCGCTACTCCTATAGAATACCTCACAGTTTACAGATAGTGATACTCGCTATTCCTATAGAATACCTCACAGTTTACAGATAGTGATACTCGTTATTCCTATAGAATACCTCACAGTTTACAGATAGTGATACTCGCTATTCCTATAGAATACCTCACAGTTTACAGATAGTGATACTCGTTATTCCTATAGAATACCTCACAGTTTACAGATAGTGATACTCGCCACTCCTATAGAATACCTCACAGTTTACAGATAGTGATACTCGCTATTCCTATAGAATACCTCACAGTTTACAGATAGTGATACTCATTATTCCTATAGAATACCTCACAGTTTAGAGATAGTGATACTCGCTATTCCTATAGAATACCTCACAGTTTATAGATAGTGATACTCGTTATTCCTATAGAATACCTCACAGTTTAGAGATGGTGATACTCGCTATTCCTATAGAATACCTCACAGTTAACAGATAGTGATACTCATTATTCCTATAGAATACCTCACAGTTTATAGATAGTGATACTCAATAATCCTATAGAATACCTCACAGTTTACAGATAGTGATACTCGCTATTCCTATAGAATACCTCACAGTTTACAGATAGTGATACTCGCTATTCCTATAGAATACCTCACAGTTTATAGATAGTGATACTCGTTATTCCTATAGAATACCTCACAGTTTAGAGATGGTGATACTCGCTATTCCTATAGAATACCTCACAGTTAACAGATAGTGATACTCATTATTCCTATAGAATACCTCACAGTTTATAGATAGTGAGACTCAATAATCCTATTGAATACCTCACAGTTTACAGATAGTGATACTCGCTATTCCTATAGAATACCTCACAGTTTACAGATAGTGATACTCGTTATTCCTATAGAATACCTCACAGTTTAGAGATGGTGATACTCGCTATTCCTATAGAATACCTCACAGTTTACAGATAGTGATACTCGCTATTCCTATAGAATACCTCACAGTTTACAGATAGTGATACTCATTATTCCTATAGAATACCTCACAGTTTAGAGATAGTGATACTCGCTATTCCTATAGAATACCTCACAGTTTATAGATAGTGATACTCGTTATTCCTATAGAATACCTCACAGTTTAGAGATGGTGATACTCGCTATTCCTATAGAATACCTCACAGTTAACAGATAGTGATACTCGTTATTCCTATAGAATACCTCACAGTTTACAGATAGTGATACTCGTTATTCCTATAGAATACCTCACAGTTTACAGATAGTGATACTCGCTATTCCTATAGAATACCTCACAGTTTACAGATAGTGATACTCATTATTCCTATAGAATACCTCACAGTTTACAGATAGTGATACTCGCTATTCCTATAGAATACCTCAAAGTTTACAGATAGTAATACTCGTTATTCCTATAGAATACCTCACAGTTTACAGATAGTGATACTCGCTATTCCTATAGAATACCTCATAGTTTACAGATAGTGATACTCGTTATTCCTATAGAATACCTCACAGTTTAGAGATGGTGATACTCGCTATTCCTATAGAATACCTCACAGTTAACAGATAGTGATACTCGTTATTCCTATAGAATACCTCACAGTTTGCAGATAGTGATACTCGTTATTCCTATAGAATACCTCACAGTTTACAGATAGTGATACTCGCTATTCCTATAGAATACCTCACAGTTAACAGATAGTGATACTCGTTATTCCTATAGAATACCTCACAGTTTACAGATAGTGATACTCGTTATTCCTATAGAATACCTCACAGTTTACAGATAGTGATACTCGCTATTCCTATAGAATACCTCACAGTTAACAGATAGTGATACTCGTTATTCCTATAGAATACCTCACAGTTTATAGATAGTGATACTCAATAATCCTATAGAATACCTCACAGTTTACAGATAGTGATACTCGCTATTCCTATAGAATACCTCACAGTTTATAGATAGTGATACTCATTATTCCTATAGAATACCTCACAGTTTACAGATAGTGATACTCGCTATTCCTATAGAATACCTCACAGTTAACAGATAGTGATAGTCGTTATTCCTATAGAATACCTCACAGTTTACAGATAGTGATACTCGCTATTCCTATAGAATACCTCACAGTTTATAGATAGTGATACTCGCTATTCCTATAGAATACCTCACAGTTAACAGATAGTGATACTCGTTATTCCTATAGAATACCTCACAGTTTACAGATAGTGATACTCTGTATTCCTATAGAATACCTCACAGTTTAGAGATGGTGATACTCGCTATTCCTATAGAATACCTCACAGTTTACAGATAGTGATACTCGTTATTCCTATAGAATACCTCACAGTTTACAGATAGTGATACTCGCTATTCCTATAGAATACCTCACAGTTAACTGATAGTGATACTCGTTATTCCTATAGAATACCTCACAGTTTATAGATAGTGATACTCGCTATTCCTATAGAATACCTCACAGTTTACAGATGGTGATACTCGCTATTCCTATAGAATACCTCACAGTTTATAGATAGTGATACTCGCTATTCCTATAGAATACCTCACAGTTAACAGATAGTGATACTCGTTATTCCTATAGAATACCTCACAGTTTACAGATAGTGATACTCGTTATTCCTATAGAATACCTCACAGTTTAGAGATGGTGATACTCGCTATTCCTATAGAATACCTCACAGTTTACAGATAGTGATACTCGTTATTCCTATAGAATACCTCACAGTTTACAGATAGTGATACTCGCTATTCCTATAGAATACCTCACAGTTAACAGATAGTGATACTCGTTATTCCTATAGAATACCTCACAGTTTATAGATAGTGATACTCGCTATTCCTATAGAATACCTCACAGTTTACAGATAGTGATACTCGCTATTCCTATAGAATACCTCACAGTTTACAGATAGTGATACTCGCTATTCCTATAGAATACCTCACAGTTTACAGATAGTGATACTCGTTATTCCTATAGAATACCTCACAGTTTACAGATAGTGATACTCGTTATTCCTATAGAATACCTCACAGTTTAGAGATGGTGATACTCTCTATTCCTATAGAATACCTCACAGTTTACAGATGGTGATACTCGCTATTCCTATAGAATACCTCACAGTTTATAGATAGTGATACTCGCTATTCCTATAGAATACCTCACAGTTTACAGATGGTGATACTCGCTATTCCTATAGAATACCTCACAGTTTACAGATAGTGATACTCGCTATTCCTATAGAATACCTCACAGTTAACAGATAGTGATACTCGCTATTCCTATAGAATACCTCACAGTTTACAGATAGTGATACTCGCTATTCCTATAGAATACCTCACAGTTTATAGATAGTGATACTCGCTATTCCTATAGAATACCTCACAGTTTAGAGATGGTGATACTCGCTATTCCTATAGAATACCTCACAGTTTACAGATAGTGATACTCGTTATTCCTATAGAATACCTCACAGTTTATAGATAGTGATACTCGCTATTCCTATAGAATACCTCACAGTTAACAGATAGTGATACTCGTTATTCCTATAGAATACCTCACAGTTTACAGATAGTGATACTCGCTATTCCTATAGAATACCTCACAGTTTACAGATAGTGATACTCGCTATTCCTATAGAATACCTCACAGTTTAGAGATGGTGATACTCACTCTTCCTGTGTATTTGGGGTCACGCGGCTAACAGATGTCAAGCTATCGGACCATGGCATCTGGTCGGCCATCCCCGGCTGTCCGAATTGGTGATCTGTGAGGCCAAGGTCTGGGTCTGGTAGACCTAATGAGAGAGAAGAGAAAAAAATGATATAATAATCTAGAGAATAATTAACCATCACCACATAAACCATGGAAGTTAATTGTCCCCCACATCTGAAATAGACAGAGGGTACTTCTGTTTTAAGGGGGACACACAGCATATGGCCATATGGTGGAACCAAATCGCCATATTTATCCTTAGATAGGCATTTTAGTAGCCTTCTTTGTGTTATATATTTTTTGTAGTCTGAGTGCGCCACAACTATTTATTCTCTAATTTATGAAGTTTGGTCACTGCGGCAGCACCTTTCATGCACAATGCAGGTCTCGGGTGTGCCCCCAATCCTTTCTCTGTACACAGGAGATGTGTCAGGGGACATTTGTAGCTGATACTAAGGTTTATAAACATACACAGGGGGCATGGACACTTTTATGAAGTAGCTCTCGACCATCTCCAGTTCCTATTGGAGCGACAAGCAGGATATCCCAGGCAAAATGAACCAGTCACTGGATATAATGGTCTACATTTACACAAACAAGGATTTTGGTTTTATTTCCAATGCTTATTACCATTGCTAGATCTCTTGTCTGTAGCCTTTGCAAGCCCTCCCCTTCTAACCCCGCCCAGACTTTCTGTGGCTGTCCAATCACAGACTCAATGAGAAGTCTGGGCAATTGCTGCCTGTTGAGTTTAGCTCCACTAACCTAACCAAACCAGGAAGTTACAGGGCCGGTTCTCTGATTGACAGCAATGGGCATGTAACAAGGTAATAAAAAAAATAAAAATTATAAAAGTGGCCATTTCTGTTAAAATCTGCAGTTTTTGTAAAATAATTTTTTTAAAAAGGACACACTCTTCACACATAAAGCAGCAAACCGAAGTGCTTTAGGTGTTTGGAATCGCCGTAGACATATTAATGTATTTCTGAGGGGTGTTATCAGATTGTTTTGTTCTAAAAAGTGGGGCAATCACCATGGAAACAAGTAGAACCAACAGGCTTCCATTGGTGACTCTTCCCCTTTTACATTTTTGCACCACTTTTTAGAACAGAATACTTTGATAAATCTCCACCATGCTCTCTATACAAGTGGAAGCTGCTATGGCCTATCCATTCTATATATCCTATATAAGAAATGTCCAAACTTGGACCCGTGGGTGTTGTTGGGTTACAATCCCCATATCTCTGTTTGCCAGGCACGATTTGCTTTTCTATATTATAGCCTTGCTATAATTCAGCCACTACGCTATGTGTTTCCTATTCAGGGTTAATTAGTATACACTTACCTTTACTCTCATTACAGATTTACAGTGTAAGTCAGAGTAAGAGTAAGTTTAAAAGGACAGAGCAGGAAATAAGAAATTATTAACTAAACAGAATTTGCCATAAGGGACGTTTAAACATTAGATCTCTCTTTATAGGAAGTGTTTAGGAAGGCTGTGCAGGTCACATGCAGGGAGGTGTGGCTAGAGCTGTATAAATAGTGATTTAACTCCTAAATGGCAGAGAATTGAGCAGTGAGACTGCAGGGGCATGATCTATACACCAAAACGCCTTCATTAGGCTAAAGTTGTTTTGTTGCCTATAGTGTCCCTTTAAGTACACATTAGCATGTGAGTTATGTGAGAGGTTTGCTGTGATTTTAGCAGGTGAGCTTACAGTCGATGTCCGGCTTGTAGCACTACTAAGAAGCACATGTGTCTAGAGTATTATATCCAGTTAGTTATGTTTATAAATTATTTATGATTACCATACTCCATGCAGCCACCAGAGAATGAAGTGCAGGTCTAATATATATTTTTAAGAGGTAACTAAAGGCACCCAGAACCACTTTATCTCAGCGAGGTGTCTTAGGCACAGTGCCTCTGCATTTGAAACATTGCTATTTTGCAAGAACAGCAATGTTTTCGTAGCAGGGTTAACACACCTCTAGTGACTGTTTTCCTGACAGCCACTTGGGGCACTTCCGATACTATAACCGAGAGCATTTGATTAGCTCAGTGCATTGTGATGCATGCACGCTTGCCTTCCAAATCTTCCCCATGGATTAAGATTGATGATCTCAGCCACAGAGACAGGACGTCCATGGCAATATCAGCGTGGCAATGGAGATGAGGTTAGTAAAACTCATCTTTTTAATTCATTCTGGGATGGGAGGGGGGCTGGGGGGAGCTTAATATAAATATGTAGTCCAGCAATGTAGCGTTATACGTTTGTTTTCCTAATGCTATAGTGTTCATTTAAGGTTGGCCATCTGTGTTCTGTATGCTAAGTGTATATTTAAAATTATATGTGGGTTGTTTAGGTCATCCAAGAAGAACGTGCCACAATCTCAAAAATAGAAGTTGGCTCAACTAGGATTAGTGTTTAAAATTGAGGTTGACACAGACACACGCCATGATAGCTCATCCAAAAAGCAATTTCTACATCCTGATCTGGGCACAGAACATGTAAAGAATGCTAAGATATTGCTTGCTGCATGCCACATAGAATTAAAAAACAAAACCACTGTTCTAGGGGGGCTCTTGTAGCTATGAGAACACTAGACTGAAGAGCTTACAATTTAATGAATGTTAAGTTTAAAGGAACACTATAGTGATAGGAATACAAGCTATAGTGCTTGAGTAGCTGTTTAGGTGACCGGCCACCCTCAGATTAATATAAAAATTTAGTTACCTTTTCTCCATTCCCACGCAGTGTAGGAAGCACCTCTAGTGGCCGTCTGAGTGACTATGCCTAGAGGTGTAACTAGCTAGCAATGTAAACAACGCCTTTTCTCTGAAAAGGGAGCATTTACAACGAAAATCCTGCAGAGACAAGCTACAGACACCAGAACCACTACATTAAGCTGTAGTAGTTCTGGTGACTCTAGTGTCCCTTTAATAATGTTACAATCTGCAAAAAACAGGACTAAGTCATCCTTCCACGCTACCTGATTTTTAAGGAGGAAGAAGGGTCCCTTTGGTCGGGAAAGAAGTAAAATAAATGTGACTGGTTTGCAAACTAGGCTGGGGATGTCAGACTAATGGTGAAGCTTACTGGAACATTTAATTAGTAAGCAAGTCGGCTCTCTTATTCTGCAGAGCCACTCACTTAACCTTGCAAGAATCAAGCCTTTTCTCCCTCGCAATCTCAAAGAAGATTTCATTCAAAGAAAGACACTTCTTGGATTTGGGGAGCACGAAAACGTGTCCTAAAAATATAGAAACTCGGGATTGTTTTCGGAGTATTTGGAAGCATTATTGGATCATTTAGGGTCCGGATTCACCTGCAAGGAAGGACACGCTAACAAACACATATGTAGACAAGTCACATTTTCGATTTCCATTTGGAACTTCATATGCAAAGCATGTTTACAAAGCAGCTTTAAGGCTGACAGGTTTAAGATCCCTTGTGGCCGACTCTGCGTTCAGGTCTTTATCATACACATTGCATAATAATGACATAATAAGCTTGGAATGCATTTACACACATCTGACACACACAATTAGCTGCACACGCTAATCGTGGCTTTCCAGAGGCTTGCTAAGCAACGGCTCAATCCGCTGCCAGTATACAGGATAGCCAGGATTTATTTACTTTAACTATGTATGTGCCGGAATACTAAATAATACCAAATAAAGCTTAGTGAGGCCGTAGAACATGAGAGCAGGATATGAATTGGGCAGTGTAAGACTGATGGGAACAGTGCGTGTAGCCCAGAAGAAAACTTAAAGGCTAGTAGTCAAGGGATGACTAGTCAGTAGTCAGGGGATGACTGGCAGTTTTCGGGGCAAGCACAAGGGAATGGCTAATTGTGTGACTAAATTAACCCATCACTGATCATCTGTATGCATGTACGTAGCATGGGGAGGGGGGCAATAGCTCTGCTGCCGCCATTGCCAGCCCTCCCCTGTTCCCCTGCTAGCAGTCTTAGAGAAAGGGTCGTAGATACCTGTAATAGCTTTATAGTGGTAATAGAGGTCTGACCCTGGAAAGTCCGGGGAATTTTGTCATAGAATCTTTGCCTTATAAACAAAACAATTTGTGGGAAAATGGCCAGTTGCATTAGCTTTTTCCTTGCACCTGTTGCATCTTCACAGCTAATGGGAAGGACGCCTTCTGTTAATAAATAAATGCTGTATATGTGAGCCACCCTCAGAGTGTGCGATATTAACATGGACACATCCCCCAGTTTGTACAAGATCTTGTATAGTGTGTACATATGTACTTAAGGTTATTCTCTAAAATGAGAATTTAAACGGAATCAATACATTTTTAAATTCAAGGTTACAAAAAGCCGAAGTGTGAACATTCTCTAAACCAGTTTTGCTTCCTGTACGGCTACGTTGGCATTACATTTGAAATTCACTTTGAATTCTCACTTTAGTTAATAACCCTGACAGCGTGATTATATTGCAGTCTCATTAACAGGTGAAATGGCAATGTCAAAAATCAATATCAATGGAGAAAAATGAATCGTATCCTCAAAATCAACTTCATTGAATAGCCCACTTAAACATTATTGTACTATATTGTAAAACATAATTATCCCAGTTTTATTTTTTATTTATTTATATCCTGCCTGTCTCTGTTAGATTTGATAGTTGGAGGGCTGTTTATGAACTTGTGCATTCTATTAACGAAAACCTTCCTGTACAATTTCCTTGCTCTTGGCAAAATATGCATTTTATAAAACAGAGAGCACATCTCCCTGCAGGAGCAGTGAGTAAACATTACTGTCGTACTGTTTGTCTTAAATCTGTCTGGAGTCACAACTCTCGGTTGATCAGAAGGGAACCCGATAGATGGACAAAAAAGTGTTCAACCTTCTAAATTGAACTTTAGTTTCAAAACATGCCAACAACTACTGACCACTAATGTTTAGCTTGGATTTTTCTATAATAGTCTAGCGGTGGTCTTTACTTGACCTACTGACAGTTTTTGTATTCTGTTGCATAATGTAAAGATGGTAGGTACTCTTGGTATCTCTTACCTGGATCTGTCTGGAAGGATGTAGCCCCCAGCACAGCTCCTCGACTCTGCTCTGGCGTTAGTCCTGAACGAGGACTGGTGTCATTGGGTGCAGGAAAAGGGTTCAGCTCCATATGCATGGAGTCCAGAGAGTCGCAGAACCCAAACGGAGACTGACTGGTGCTCATGCCGTTAAAATCTGGAGAGAATGGACAGCAGAGCAATAGGGATTCAATACTTGGACAACAACCCAGAAACAGGAATACATGGCACAGACATTATATTGGGGGTATCTCTTTCAAGTTGTCATTGCAGGCACACCCACGCTCAGGGCAGGGGTTCACGGTGAGAAGCCAGTCAAGCATGGGATAACGAAGAGGGCAATCAGAATAACAAATGTGTTTGTTAAATTCATGATTAATTAATGGTCAAAGCATTGGCTGGCAAAACATGTTATTTATTAGAATAATATTCCCTGGCTGTGTCAGACCACCCCCGCTCCACCAACCAGGATTTTACAACTACAGGCTGTAGGCTAGAACTCACAGCACACTCAGCCAGCCTTCTAAAAATTAAACAAGCTTAAAGAGATAAAATATCTAATGTTTTGCACTTAGTGATGGCAACTTTTGTTTTGTCAGTAAATTCATACCCTGGGCAATTAGTGTGTTGCTGTGTCTCGTATCATTAAAGCATTCTCTCATCATTTTTCTCCAAAATTCAATGCCAGGTTTTGAGATTTCCTAACTTTGGTTATCTGACTGATGGGAGTCAGAGTGCGAGTCAGCTGCTGGCCTGTCATTTACCCCAATTTTGTGCAATATAGTAACGTCCTTTAAATATGTGACCTTAACTTTTGGTCTGATGGCTTTTCAATGTTTATTTATTACTCTCAAATTGATAAAGGAAATGCACGCAGAATCCTGATTTGCTATTACACACTATATAGAAGCTTGTCTAAACAGGGCTGTCCTGCCTCCTTTGTCTCTCAGTAAAACTTGTACGTTTTGTTTACCTATTGTACAGCGCTATAAAATATGTTGATGTTTTGGAAATTAAAATAAAGCATGGTAATAAATGAGTCTGCTTGCTTTGAATTCGCCACTTCCTAGTTGCTCCATTAGCCAATAGGAAGCTGAAATGGCCCGAACACCCACGCGCTGGACCTTAATGAATGCATTGAGAGAGGTAAACAGGCTCCCTTCCAGACGTACAGTTGGCAAACAATTTGCTTCCGCGAAGCCCATTAAAAACACAAGCAGAATATGTCGTCTCATCTCTGCAGTCTTCTCCGACTTTGGAAGCTATTCAACATTTATTTCTCCTCGGACCAGAGCATGAAAAAACTTGCCTTAAAATTCTTTATGCATTCCTATTTGCTCCCCCTCCTCTGCTAAAATATTGTATTTAAGGAATATTAACCCCAAGTGGCTGGTAAGAGGGTACAATCGGAACAGAGCAGTGTTCCAGTACTTCTCAACTGCCCCTGTTTAACCAGGATAGTCCCTATGAGGAACCCAAATAAATCACATGTCCCTCTTTCCTATCATGATGGCACTCTTTTCTAATAATGCCATAATTCTATAGTGTACGAGTGTATAACGGAGTTTCATTTATACATATAAACTGTCATTAAAGGACCACTCTAGTGCCAGGAAAGCATACTCGTTTTCCTGGCACTAGAGTGCCCTGAGGGTGCCCCCACCCTCAGGGACCCCCTCCCGCCCGGCTCTGGAAAGGGGAAAGGGGTTAAATCTTACCTTTTTCCAGCGCTGGGCGGAGAGATCTCCTCCTGCTCTCCTCCTCCGATCCTCCTCTTCTCCTCCCCGTCGGCTGAATGCGCACGCGCAGCAAGAGCTGCGCGCGCATTCAGCCGGTCACATAGGAAAGCATTCATAATGCTTTCCTATGGACGCTGGCGTGCTCTCACTGTGAAAATCACAGTGAGAAGCACGCAAGCGCCTCTAGCGGCTGTCAATGAGACAGCCACTAGAGGACATAGGGGGAAGGCTTAACCCATTCATAAACATAGCAGTTTCTCTGAAACTGCTATGTTTATGAAAAAATGGGTTAACCCTAGAAGGACATGGCACCCAGACCACCTCATTAAGCTGAAGTGGTCTGGGTGCCTAGAGTGGTCCTTTAAAGGAACACTATAGTCACCTAAATTACTTTAGCTAAATAAAGCAGTTTTAGTGTATAGATCATTCCCCTGCAATTTCACTGCTCAATTCACTGTCATTTAGGAGTTAAATCACTTTGTTTCTGTTTATGCAGCCCTAGCCACACCTCCCCTGGCTATGATTGACAGAGCCTGCATGAAATAAAAAAACTGGTTTCACTTTCAAACAGATGTAATTTACCTTAAATAATTGTATCTCAATCTCTAAATTGAACTTTAATCACATACAGGAGGCTCTTGCAGGGTCTAGCAAGCTATTAACATAGCAGGGGATAAGAAAATCTTAATTAAACAGAACTTGCAATAAAGAAAGCCTAAATAGGGCTCTCTTTACAGGAAGTGTTTATGGAAGGCTGTGCAAGTCACATGCAGGGAGGTGTGACTAGGGTTCATAAACAAAGGGATTTAACTCCTAAATGGCAGAGGATTGAGCAGTGAGGCTGCACGGGCATGTTCTATACGCCAAAACTGCTTCATTAAGCTAAAGTTGTTCAAGTGACTATAGTGTCCCTTTAAAACGTACAGTAATCTGTAATTTATACGGTCATTAAAACTCACAGTAATCTGTAATATATACGGTCATTAAAACTCACAGTAATCTGTGATATATACGGTCATTAAAACGTACAGTAATCTGTGAAATATACGGTCATTAAAACGTACAGTAATCTGTGATATATACGGTCATTAAAACGTACAGTAATCTGTGATATATGCGGTCATTAAAACTCACAGTAATCTGTGATATATCCGGTCATTAAAACGTACAGTACTCTGTAATATATACGGTCATTAAAACTCACAGTAATCTGTGATATATACGGTCATTAAAACGTACAGTAATCTGTGATATATACGGTCATTGAAACGCACAGTAATCTGTGATATATATACGGTCATTAAAACGTACAGTAATCTGTAATATATATACGGTCATTAAAACGTACAGTAATCTGTGATATATACGGTCATTAAAACGTACAGTAATCTGTGATATATACGGTCATTAAACCGTACAGTAATCTGTGATATATACGGTCATTAAAACTCACAGTAATCTGTGATATATACGGTCATTAAAACGTACAGTACTCTGTAATATATACGGTCATTAAAACTAACAGTAATCTGTGATATATACGGTCATTAAAACGTACAGTAATCTGTAATATATACGGTCATTAAAACATACAGTAATCTGTGATATATACGGTCATTAAAACGTACAGTAATCTGTGATATATACGGTCATTAAAACGTACAGTAATCTGTGATATATACGGTCATTAAAACGTATAGTAATCTGTAATATATACGGTCATTAAAACTCACAGTAATCTGTGATATATACGGTCATTAAAACTCACAGTAATCTGTGATTTATACGGTCATTAAAACGTACAGTAATCTATGATATATACGGTCATTAAAACGTACAGTAATCTGTAATATATACGGTCATTCAAACGTACAGTAATCTGTGATATATACGGTCATTAAAACTCACAGTAATCTGTGATATATACGGTCATTCAAACGTACAGTAATCTGTAATATATACGGTCATTCAAACGTACAGTAATCTGTGATATATACGGTCATTAAAACGTACAGTAATCTGTAATATATACAGTCATTAAAACGTACAGTAATCTGTGACATATACGGTCATCAAAACTCACAGTAATCTGTGATATATACGGTCATTAAAACGTACAGTAATCTATGATATATACGGTCATTAAAACGTACAGTAATCTGTGATATATACGGTCATTAAAACGTACAGTAATCTGTAATATATACGGTCATTAAAACGTACAGTAATCTGTGATATATACGGTCATTAAAACGTACAGTAATCTGTAATATATACAGTCATTAAAACGTACAGTAATCTGTGATATATACGGTCATTAAAACGTATAGTAATCTGTAATATATACGGTCATTAAAACTCACAGTAATCTGTGATATATACGGTCATTAAAACTCACAGTAATCTGTGATATATACGGTCATTAAAACGTACAGTAATCTATGATATATACGGTCATTAAAACGTACAGTAATCTGTAATATATACGGTCATTCAAACGTACAGTAATCTGTGATATATACGGTCATTAAAACTCACAGTAATCTGTGATATATACGGTCATTCAAACGTACAGTAATCTGTGATATATACGGTCATTAAAACGTACAGTAATCTGTTGCTAAACTACGGTAAACATGTTTGAAATCAGTCTGTGTAAATACTTTTGTCTTGTTTAAATGACAGTTTTAGTTCCATTGTTGGTTATTGGAAGCTAATTGCCTTACATTAAAGGTACTGGAATAGCCCCAGTCTGCCCCCCCCCCCCCCCCCCCCGGCCACCACTGGTTTTCTTGTAGGGGTTATGAGTCCAGTAGTTGCAGACACTGTCATTCATGAAAATACATGAAAGAATCGACTTTTATAATTTTCTTGGATAGTTAGTTTCATGTTTCTTCATGAATGAAGCCAATTGCAGTTGAGCTTGGAAGAATCTGTTGATAGAAATGGTGGGGAAGGGGGGGGGGGAGGAATTGGGGAGACAGTTTTCTAGCTACAACAATTATTGAAAAGTGTTGATTTATTAACTAACGAAGATCATAAAAGAGGAGCTCCATACAAGGAGAACAAACAGGCTGTCTGTGTGTTAAATTAATAGTTTTAATGCTCATCTGGGCTTTATATAATGTTAGTAATGTTAGTCTGTGCGTAGAACAGAACACTGCCCTCATTTTATTTTATATAAACAGTTGTCTCTAGAACTTAATATAAACTAATTACAAATGGTAGAATAATTCCCAGCAGTAGGATCTCTGCATCATGTTTACAGTAGCTCCATAGGTGTGAGGAGAGGCAACTGAAATATAATGCACAATGAGGTCTAGATCGGGCAGATAAATAGTACGATATATAAAATATATATATATATAAAATAAAAAAAGGCAAGTTCCATCAAATAATGAAGCAGGTTTCTTGTTTTGGTAAACGGTGCTTTAACAATGCAATCATCCCCAAAACATTGATTTAATTTGGAACAGCAACATTATTTAAAGAACTAAAAAGTAGATCAAACTATTGCCAATAAATTTAGCTGGCCGCAGTCAAGGATCCAGGAAACAGACACAGAATAAAAATTTAGGAGCCCATGCTGTAAAATATGAATCTCAAGGGATCAGTTCAGAGACATCGAGAGTGATGAAGGTCCTAGCCTTCCCCTTCGTCAATATAATCTATCACCAGCTGCCTACTCTTTTCGTTGGCCATTTATCTCGGTGTCCTCCAAAACGCAGACAAGGTTCATCCAACCTTTATATCATTCACTTTGTTCAAGCTCACAAATCAACGCAGTCATTACAAATGAAACGCAAACCTTAAAACAACAGACCCCAGGCATTCAAAATGATAATCAGGAAGGGAGAGATTTATTACGACATCATTCTTAGCGCGCCAGCGAAAAGAAAAACAGTGAAAAACTTTTTGAAGTGGACAAGGCTAAGCTCTGTAAGACCTGGAAGAATTATTTCTTCGCTGAGAGAGCTGAAATTTGATCGTATCTGTTTTCTAGCTTTATTTGGTCCCTTCATATTTAAGATTAGGCAAGAAACTCCATAATAAACGTATTTTCTTTTGGCATTTTTCATAGCTGCCCGCCATCCTGGAATGTCTCCATTTTGGCCCAATGTTTCATGAGCAAGAGAAAAAAATATCAAACAGAATGTGACGGCAGATAAGAACCATTCGGCCCATCTAGTCTGCCCAATTTTCTAAATACTTTCATTAGTCCCTGGCCTTATCTTATAGTTAGGATAGCCTTATGCCTATCCCACGCATGCTTAAACTCCTTTACTGTGTTAAACTCTACCACTTCAGCTAGAAGGCTATTCCATGCATCCACTACCCTCTCAGTAAAGTAATACTTCCTGATATTATTTTTAAACCTCTGTCCCTCTAATTTAAGACTATGTCCTCTTGTTGTGGTAGTTTTTCTTCTTTTAAATATAGTCTCCTCCTTTACTGTGCAATGTGTACAGACAGGAGCATGTCACATAATGCTTTGTATGGTAGTTTGCAGATACATTACATGTCAGAGTATCTTCTCGGAGCACAGTGATCTTAGGTGGGTTCCTTATAGTGGGAAATATAAAACAGGAATAGGAGGGTGCAGCAGTGGGTGAAGCCGGAGATGTGGAATGCCAGTGATACAGTTGGCACCAGTGATGGCTGCCCTATGCTGAAAGTTCTTTGGATGAGCTTGTGCATGCGCAGTAGCCTCGCACAGCTGCTAAGTCATCCAGTTAAACATTAGAACTTAGCTCATTGAGACATTTCTTTGATGTATGCAGAAATGCCTGGGATAGCGGGAACAGGAGTTCCAAATCTTGGTTTTCTTTATTCAGTGCTTCTCTGGGAGCCACATTTTCAAAGTTTGGCAGGATCCTGCTATGCGAGATGGCACTAATTGTGAGTCAGGGTGTCAGTCTGACAGCCATGGGATCCATATTAAATATATACATTATGGCTTTGTCCCCTGCTGGAAAATTTTCTGCGGTCACCTCTGTTGACAGCCACTTGATGGGTGGTTTAGAGAACATGTTTCTCTGAAAAGGCAGTGTTTAACGGATCAGTGCTCTAATACCACTTCATGAAATTAAATATTTTTAGTGCTTAGAGTGCCCCATTAAATAGTGTGCTATTAAAAAAAATATATATATTTATGGATTACTTTCGAGAACACAGATTGTGGTGATTGTTGGTTTGTATACAACTTGGTAATGAAAGCGTTCATGGTTACTCCAAGTACCATAACTACTGACTATACTCATTGGCGCCGTTCCCCAGTAGTGGGAGCAAACCGTTTTGCAATGATTTGCCTATTATCTGGGTCTCACTGGGTGCTGAGCCTCCTGCCATTCCACCTGATCTACATTCATCTACATAGACAGAGCTGCAGAACCAGATGACGATCCCACTGACCATTCATTGGCGGAGTGCGTCAGCCAATGCTTGAGACACCATGCACAGAATGGCCAGGATGGAATACTCGTTACACCTCTGGCAGCAATATAAAATATATATACATACCTTGCAGCAGTCTTTGCACCATCACCACTTTAACAAACTGAAGTGGTCTTGGTGCTTGGACTAAACCTATAAGGGTTGAAAGTGATAATTCATTTTTAGCATATTTTGGTCACATTTCTCCAGAAAAGGTTCTATAAGGCAATAAAAACACGTTGGCTTCTTTAATACACACTGTTAAGTCCAGCAGGTGTCCTGGCTACTGTGCCCGTTTGCAGAGGTGGCAATACTTCCGCCTTGCCAGGCATAGCCCCCTCTGTCCGCTCAGTCCCTCCGAACCCAGGCAGCGGAGCTGATTTCTCCAGTGTAGGTAATAGCTGATCAAGCTGGTCAAAGTTATCTGTAAACTGAAAAAAAGGGGAAAAAAGATCAAAGTTTATTATTTATAAACATACAAACATGCCTTACAGTGTGGCACTGGCTACATTATCACACTATGCTGCCCCCTATATAAAATCGCAGCAATTAGAATCCAGCGTCTTATCAATTAGAAATATAGCATTAACTTAGCAATTAAATGACAAAAACACGCTCTTATAATAAAAAAACAAATAGTACGAAATAATTCATGTTTTTATTACCTTTTTAAAATTTTAAAGAGAGCTACTTTTTACATTCTCACTATAGTTAGAGTAATGTACAATAAATAAATAAAAACAAACAAACTGTGAGATAATATGATTTAAAAGATCACCAAGAATATAAAGGTGATAAACCAGTGATAACCAATTGTAATACACAGGCTATAACGGCAATGCTGTGTAATTATAGGTGAGTTTTTACCTAAATCTATTATTAAGTTTTCAATTTGCTAAATTTGCTTAAATGCCCCTCAATTCACTGGTTACTTTGGGAATAAGTGAGTACGCCCTTAAGAATAAGTTATATGAACTATTCTTTTTATCTTTTTATACTGGCTTTAAAAAAATGTTTTTAAATGTTTATTACAAAAACGTTTATTTTTAAATGGTTGATGCAAGTACTGTATTGATTTTCATTAATGAATCTCACATTTTACGCTGCACAACTGTTCTTATTAATTCCTATATTTGAATTCCTATATTTATTTACAATCACTTGCAGTGTTTTAGAACAAAGTTCTTTTAGAAAGGACCATCTTAAGACACAAGATACAGACTGAAAATTTTAGCACAAAATATCGCAACAAGGATAATTCTCCAATTTAAATGGACACTATAGTCACCAAAACAACTTTAGCTTATTGAAGCAATTTTGGTGTATAGATCATTTCCCTGCAGTCTCACTGCTCAGTTCTCTGCCATTTAGGAGTTAAATCCCTTTGTTTATGAACCCTAGTCACACCTCCCTGCATGTGACTTGCACAGCCTTCCTGAACACTTCCTGTAAAGAGTCATCTAATGTTTACACTTCCATTATTGCAAATTATTTTTAATTTAAAAATGTATTATCCCCTGCACTGTTGATAGCTTGCTAGACCCCAGAGACGCATTCTGTGTATGATTAAAGTTCACTTTAGAGAGCAGGAAATAAGAACGTTTAAAGTAAGTTAAATCTAATTGAAAGTGACACCATTGTTTTTTTATCATGCATGGTGTTTGAGTCACAGCCAGGGGAGGTGTGGCTAGGGCTGCATGCACAGAAACAGAAGGGATTTCACTCCTAAATTGCAGAGATTTGAGCAGTGAGACTGCAGGATCATAATCTATACACTAATACGGCTTCCTTAAGCTAAAGTTATTTTGGTGACTATAGTGTCCCTTTAACTATACTCCCAGAAAGGCTGGTTTTACCTGAAGTGTGCAATTCCCTTTTTAATATTCCCGTAACCCCAATCGAATATGATAGCAAGGTAAATTTTCCAGTGAGGACAGCTGCCAATTCATTAATATTTTGATAGTTTCATACAAATTAAATAAAATTTCTATCTACCCTTTCGTAGGACAAGCGATATATTTCATAAAAACACACAGCTTACATGTGTGGCTTTAAAGAAGTTAAAAGTGTAGGTCCGATTTGAGCCCCAAAGTCTGGTTTGTGGGGAGAATCCTAGTCTTCTGATTCAACTGTGAGAATTAAATGCAGGAATTTATTATTCTGATCGCACAGCCTTTATTATATTGATTTTACGTATCTCTAAGAGCAGCAACGGGTGTTAAAGTTCCCAGCGCGTTTCGATTGCTGCATTAGAAGCGCTAAACACCCCCCAAGAGAGCAGTGATAAATTTGTTCGTGACCAACTGCAGCAACAACGCATGGAATGGTTGAGTGTTTTTTTTTTTTAGATATAGCTGAAGTGATCAAATCAAAAGGATGATTGAGCGTATTAAGGTAACGGCACATCTCTCAGAGAGAGAGAGCAGCAGAGGCCCAGCTGACGAAGATTGCGAGAAAGAAGACAAACATGCGGGTTGGCTGTATGTAGCTGTATGCTTTACATCTGCGAAGAGCAGAGATGGGGTGACCGTCTTAAGCCGCAGGCCACTTTATACGTTGATGGACTCATTCAAATGCAAACCATCAAATATCCAGACAGATAAAATTTTTCACTAGTACATTATACTCGAACAATGCCTGATGTTCCTACTTTACATTTGCAACAAAACTGTTATAAATAAATGATGATAAAAATTGTGGTGGTGTTTTTTTGAGGGCCCTTCCCATTTATATACAGGAGTACTTTAAGAGAAAAAAAAGAAATCTCATAAACTAGTAGGAGCCACACCGTATAACAAATAATACAGAGTCGGCGAGCTTGGTGGGTTTCACTCTGGTGTAGAGTCCCCCCCTGTCCCCTCCCCCCCCCCAAAAAAAAAATGGCAAAAACAACTCTTTTAGAGGCAGGCAGTTCTGTCATTGGGACAGTTTTTCCCAGGACAAAATAAAGATTACGGTTGTTCCCAGGACAGTCCTCTTTGTTATCCAGGATAGTGAGATCTTTGGGCATGGGCGTCTGAACAGTAGAGAAGAAAATTAAAACATTACTCCTGGACAACAACACTGAGAACAAATCCTGTCAGTTCTGAGCCAGCTGAAGAGCTAGTTTGTTGCCAGTCAATCAAATGATTATATTTATTATAAACAAGCATACACAAAAATGTGAATCTGATGCAAAAGTGCTTGGGGGGGGGGGGGGGGGGAGATAATTTGCATTTAATCCCAGTAAGATGGGGGGAGGGGCAAAAAAAGGAGAAAAATCCTATCTGAAAAGGTAGACGGCAATCTGCAGGAGACGGTAAGTACACATCAGCACATGGTGTTCAAACAAGGATATTATGGAGATACAGAAAAAGTGCTCTATCCGATCACTGACTTGTTAATTAGAGAGTAGGGTTTTGTGTTGTTTTTTCTTTTACCGAAAGACAAGGGCAAAAATAATTGAAATAGTTGGGAATGATTCCACGTTAAGAGATTGTATATGCATGTGATAATTTCACTTTATGTGGTCCGACAAATGGGAGGTCTTATATGTTAAAGGGAATCTGTCATGGCATACGCTAAATATATTTTAAAGTCCACCTGTCACGGTACACACAACTTACATTCTTACTAAAGAGAATAACATTTAATCTATACACTGTGCTAGCAGAAAAGCCCGCAAATGTATTAATTTAAAAAATGTCTAAATAAAAAAAAAAAAAGATACATTTTCCACACCTGTCAATCAATTCTCACCAAGCACACCTTCATAGCAATATACATTGAGGATTGACAGGTGGCGGAGACGCAGGAGAACCACCCTTCAAGCAGTGAATAGTGTTTTCTTAAGCCTCCTACAATGTATGAGCAGACCTGCTCAGGAGGAGGAGGGTTCTCCTTACACCATAACCTGCGATGGGCGTGAATTGATGCAGTATTTAAGGTGAACATCTACCGCAGTAGAAACTGGTTCCCTCTAAAATGTTATTAACAAAGATTGCGTAATGCTGGATTGTAGTGTGGCAAATCCAGCCACTTTAAACTGTATTTACTGTATTGTGTTACAAATGTGTATGTATGCCTTTAAGAACCAAGTGTATGTAGTGTGGTTCTTGCGAACAATGGCGTTCATATGCTGGCGGCATGAAAGCCGCCAGCCTTCCTGCAAATCGTTTCACAAACAGTGAATTTCAACACTGTTCGTGAAACAACCAAACTACCGAAGGGAGACCACACACAGGAGGTTGTGTGGTTCCCATTAAGGATTGCAACATTGTTGCAATCGGTAATTAAGAGGATTCAGGGTGGCCGCCGTTCGGCTACCGACCACACCGCGGTCGGACATCTTGGATCCTTTGTTAGCCCAGCGTTATTTGGTCGTCGAGCGCCTGGAACTAAAATCGTCTACTCGACGGCACGAATATCGCTGGACATCCAAGCCGTTCGGGAGTCCTGGTCCTTCGGTATTTTGTTCCCATATGTTAAATCGGTAGTTTGAAGTGAACTTAAATGTAATGTCTATTTCATGCGGCGTTCGGTTATTTAAGCTCTGAGCGGTACTTTCACGAAATGTGCGCTCAGACCCCAGCTATCTACCGAACGTCCATTCGTTTAAATATAACGAATAATGTAAAAGTTATGGGTTTTAATGTAAATTGTCAGTTCTGCTGCACGGAGGTATAATCCACTTAACTGTATATTCTAGTGGGAGTATCCCTCTCGTGCAGCAGTGCATGATGGGAGAAATGTTCAGGCTATTCAGTTCCCCATGTAGTCCCCTACTGTACAACCCCTGAAATGTCAGTAAGGAAACCCCTTGCATGGGGAATCCCATAAATACGGTGACCTGTGATTAAAAGCTCAGTTGACTCCCAGCCTATGTGTCGTCTAGTTCTTGGGAGGGAAGGATTCTTATAACGCTACCTGGATTATTGCATGCTGTATCTGCCTGCTTGGATTATTACCTGCTTTTCCTGTCTACCAGCGGAGACCCTGTGGATTATACTACCTCTCCGCTACATGTAGTGAATTCAAAACCACATTGCAAAATTAAAGCTAAAATAGTCAAATTATAATTACATCTAAATTTAAGATTTTTTCCAAAGCCTCACTAAATTCGCCTGAATTTTGCAATTTGGTATTAAACTCACCGTAACTAAGTGTTTAGTGAGTAAACCCCTCGGTGAAGGCAGTTTTTATAAAGTGCAATATGATGGCGATTAGGCAATTTCTGAAGACAGGGTAACTTTTAATCCTATTCCCCCTCCTGTGTTTCCAGCAGCTGGATCGATCACACAAAATCCCCTCCCCAAATTCTTTACTTCAACTCAGTGGGCATCGTGCCAAATACCTGCCCCTGCAACTCACTGCATGCTTCTATACGGCCCATTCTCTCTTTGCTCTTACATATAGAACATGAATGGATAAAACACACCCAACCGTGCTCACAGGCTTCAACCATTAGCAGCCGAGATACTTTATACACAGCCAATTTCCGTCTACTTTTCGCACATGTAGGTACATACGTATAGATTACACACCCACTGCCAAGATCCCTCGCTGCTCTTTGTCTTTATTCATTATTTTATACTAAACACCCGAAATGTACGTGAAATCGAGCAATTTAAACTGGTCGCTGAATATTGTGAAATGCAGTCTGCGTGCCCCTTTCTATGGACCCTGCAGGTGACACATATTGTGTATGTGAGCACAATAAAGGCTTCTAAGGCACAAGGTGGTATTTAAATAGTATTTGACCTGGAAAGGTAGATTTAGTTTCTTACAAGTTTGGGATGAAAGGCTGAATAGATCATATATATTATTTTAAATGTTATCATAATTAAAAATGACATTATTACATCCAGCAAAACGATTTCAGAACGCAGCAGCTAAACTTAGTAATATCAATTTCCTCTGTCTGTCTGTCCGCACAATATTCCAATTAGGACACCATGCACGGTGGGTTATTTCACTGAAAGAATACCCATGCGATTTCAAGGACACCGGTTCACTCAGTGGAATAAAAGGGGGAGAAATAGTGTTGTAAATTGCATTACTGGCCGTGCCTAAAGGGGTAGATCCACGGGTCAGTCTAGTGTAAATGCATGCCAAGCTACCTGCCAATTACATAGGCTGGCCCACTAAGTGAGGACAATGCAGTGAACACTTTTTTGGCCTTGTCTGGAGGGTCCTAGTGCGTTTGGCATAGCTAGCGCTCACATGTCTAACCATCTGTTCCCACTACACTTTTTGGGGACCTGGGATGGCAGGGCAGGGCCTGACAAAAAAAAATAGCAATTTTTGACACGTTGGAAAACTGAAAAACGTAGGAGAATTTATCTAATTCAGCTATTTTGCCCACCAATATGTAATTCTCAGGACACTTCTAAACTCCCGCTTTTATGTTGAATCCTATAGGGCTCCAGCAACATACAGATCAATTCTCTGATTGGTCAATATAAAGTTTGCCATCCGTATACTACAATTTGTCAATAAGCCTTATTAGAGACAGAGTCACTCTTGTTAGAATCCTGTAAACAGCTTCTGGTCTAATTAACTATTGAAATGCAGGAACAACATAATTAATCTGACACCCCTCTAAATGCCGGCAGGTTATTATTCAGCAGCTCACAGATTATCTGGATTAGTTAAGTAAATATAGCTCTCTGGGCTTACTTAAATAGGTACATTTTCTCATTCGAAGTTTTGATGCTCCGTATTGTCGCGTATAACGAACACTGTATACCGATTTACGCCATTTTTGTTGCATTTTCATTTTGCACTCCCCCCCCCCCCCCCACCTAGGAAACAATATGGAAATGGCACGGGTGGAAAATAGTGTTGCAAAGTGAAAACCAAACCATGGCAGGTGTATTACATGATCCTCAAATGTATCTAACGCTAGATTCTGTACAGGTTTGCAGGTTTGTTAGATGTAGAACGTATACACATAACAATCAATCACACTGGGGGCTCTAGTCAACAGTTGGAAAAACTAAATGTCAACTTCCAGCTGAGCTATTTTGGTCTAAATTTCCCAACTTGATTTCCACTGAATTTACCACACCTTCCTATTTAGTGAATAAGTCCTGAAGTTATATATTTGGCTACTGTAGATGCACAAGCACATGCACAACAACAACGACAACAAAACGAACAGTCTTTTCTCTTTTTAGCACAATTGACAAGTTATTGATAATTATAATGCAGAACAGGAAAGGTAATTTGGAGATTTTTTTGCTTGCTGAACCGAGATTGCTTGCTGAACCGAGACTTCTGAAAAATGACAAGAGAACTGCAAATTTATTAAAAAAAATTATTAAATAGTTAAACAGAAAAAAAAAACTTTTTTAGCTTTCTTATTTTAGTTCTAACATTTTTTTAAATTCACGTTTAATCCCCTAAAACTCCCAGTTTAATTATAAAAATAAAACATCATTGATTGATAAATAAGATTGATAAATAATCCGGTAATTATTGGGAGTTTTCCTTTTTCGTTGCTGACCCAGTTCTCTTTGCTGGTGATAAACGTCTTTAACACAGGGAGAAAGGGGCACATGGTCAAGGCTCAGTCATTCATCATTTCTGTGAGTGTGAGTGAGTGTGTGTGTGTGTTTATGCTGTTTGTGTTTTTATATGTTGCTCAGTGTGCTGTTCTATGTATATGTATGTGTCTATCAATGGCTGGCGAGATAATTGGCATGAGGGGAGCCTGCAAACAGGGGCTTCTTTGGGCCTCAAAGATTTAAAGTTGACCCTGACAATAAAGAAACAACATTTTGATACTTTTCGATCAATCTGTAACAGCAACAAATTTACATACAGGCATTACTTACGTTTCTGTTGGCAGTCTGACATTTTATTGTACAATATATATGGGACCCACTAATTTTATCACGTATTAAAAATAAACACTACGTCAATACACTAATGAGAAGAAAGGCCTAGTTAAAGCACGTGTTTGGCTTTACATTTACAAAGCACAAAACCTCTTCGAAAACGAAACTCTCTGAAAAACCATCTAAACACAATTCTCACCGTTTTATTTTTGACAGATTACACATTCCCTGTTATAAAAAATAATTTTTCTTTTTTTTTTTTTTTTTACGTTATTTCGGTAGCTGAATAGATCTCCAGAACCGATATCAGCTTCACAATGTACTCTAAGAGGCGTGATGGAGAACTACATTGTCCTCATATTCAATACAGTAAATTCCATTACTCGCTACAGGGCTCCGATGCAGTTCATTCCTCTCCCAGCTGTGCTGGACTGTATACAGATAGCAATAAAACTCCAGCAACAACTGCTGCTGTAGAGCTTTACAGAAATCTGATATCTGCATTCAAGCTCTGAGCCCTGGGGGAAGGAGGCAGGGGCCCCACTTTCTGAGCGAGAAAAGAAAGAAAATGTGTTTTAAGAAGACGTCTCGCCCCTGCAGCCGCTGTGCATTGCAACTCACATCTAGGTGTCTGGGCAGAGTGGGAGTCCTCTACAGCTGTAGCAAAAGAATTGAGAATAATTGTTCTTTTTATTTGAAGGCCTTGGGACTGGTGACAGACTAGGGCTCCTAGCCGACAGATTTTGAGTGTCTCTAGCCACATGGCAAGTATATAGTTTGCAAGTTAATGGGTCTCAGAGTAATCTAGGAACCAGCCTCATACTACCTCTTAAATAATTACCAAAAAGTCCTACCAAATACCATCCAAACTTATTCAAGAGACATGAAGATTCCACTCAAATTCACCCAAAACCTACTAAGATTCTATTTAGATTTCCCCCAGATTTATCAACGCTCTGTCAAAATTCACCCAAGAACCATCAATATCCCATGCACGTTACGAACCTTCAAGATCCCATGAAGATTCACGTAAGATCCAGCCAAGGAAAGACCTGCATTAGGCCGGAAAACTTTGGATAACCTTGGAAACTATTACGTCAAAGAAAGCATCATAGACACATGAAATCACATTAAAGGAAAACCAATGAAAACATGCTAAAATAAGTTACACAGAATATTCACAACAGCAACAAGAACCCACATCCTGCTTTAAAATGCTACGCGTTATATTACATAATATTGCCGCATTGTCAGGGTCTACAGCTCTTGGAATAGTTGGATGACTTTAGACATTCTAATTTTATTAGGAAATACAATGTCACGCTACAATGGGACCATTTTATTAACCTGTATACTTTAATTTCCTTTATTTTAATTTGACGTATTCCGTTTGCTCAATTTTATTTTCTTGTAATCACAGTTCTATTCTCTCCCCAGCTGAACAAAATTCTCAAAATACCTATAAAACAATATTGGAGGGCATTGTTAGCCAACTAAGCATGATGTGCCGAACAATCGCTGAACTGGCTAAACATTCCAGGAATTGATGCTAAATAGTTAGACAACAGTATAGGATGGGTTCATTTCTTTAGACTTGCACAGGAATAAATAGCTTTGCTCATATGGTGGCACGTTTTCACTGCAGAAGTCCCTGGACTACATTTCCACATTATTAAGTGTCTTAAGTAACACGATTAATGGATGATATTAGCTAACAATTCGTTACACTCTGGGAGTTCTGAGGAAAAGAATGATGGGATTTGCTAGAGGTTCGGGTCCCTTGGATCAAGAACCAACATTCTGTCTCCATGCTATTTCAGTGTGCCCCAATACCCACCACAAATGGTTACTATGGCAGCACTGATGGTATCGGTGTTATGGGTACCAGCAGACTCTGGAAAGAGTTTAATGAAGGCATTTTGCCAAATGAAGTGTGCTGTGTATTATGTTACAGTTTGATAATGGATCACCGATATCCATTTTAAAACTCACAAATATCATCTCAAGCAAATGCTGTGTAAGAAAATTTGGCCTCTGTCAAAAAAAGGTTAAGAAGCACTGGATTAAGCTATATAATCTAATTAATATTCTAATTTGGCTACGGAGGTCTTCGTAAGGAAGGGTCGTGAGATTCACAAACAGTCCATACATTTACAGAAGAACTAGAGAGCAGGACAAGTAATTGAAGAAGAAAGACAAACAATCTATACACAGACTTTGCTGAAGGCTTACACAAAAGCCCCAAAACATGACAGATGTGTTTCAGTCTGGAGATTTTATCAAGTTGTCTTTATTACATTATCAACAATCGGAGGGATGGAATGGAGGAGTCCTGCCATCTGACCATTCAGGAATGCGCATGCGTGGAATGCATTGGGATGTCCTGAAGTGACTTTGTACGTAACTTTTTATAGACTTGTTCTGGAAATCTTGGGTTGGCAGGACATGGTATGTACAGTTTGGGGAAATAGGCCAGTATGGATTGTTTAGAGATTGGTTTCATGCAGCCTACATGGAGGAGGACATCTTCTTACTATACTGATATGGCTCTTAAAACATTTTTAAAGAAGAGGAAAGTATCCACAAATAGTAGTTATTAGATAATGTGTATAGCTAACCAATAACGCACGCTATAGTAGGGCTCAGATTTCCACTGCTGGCGGTATTTATTGCCAGTTCTCACACATTGTGCCAGTTTGCTTGTTTTTGGCCTGGATCCTTCATAAAGTGTCAGATTGAAAAATAGCGGAATCCACCTTCCAAGTTTAGTAACACTCTGCTGGAGTTTATTGCTCGCTGGTGGGAATATTGGAAAATACAGTGTGTGTCTTCCTACACTGCCAAAGCAAAATTGTTGCAACCGTCCAAATAATCTTAACTGATTGGATGCACTCTCTAGTTTCGATCTTTAACAACGGTGCACGATGCGTCTCCAAAAATAACACAGAGTAAGAGGAAAGCTTAAATCATTATAGTACTCGAAAACCAGTCTATAAATATCAGTTATCAGAATAAAAAAGGCACCCCAACTTTCATGTTTCACCTCCTGACAGAGGGTGGGATTGCTGAAACTAGTGAGATTTAATTGTTTAGATAGTTTGGGCAATATCAACGGCCAGTGCATATTTGCAACAGGCTTCCATAGTCAACTCTATAACTTGTTCATTTGGTGCATAAGCACTTCACCTGTGATCGTCTGAGCAAGTTGTTCTTAGTGTGTGAATACACCTGACTTGCCGAATTTCACAGGCATTTATTGAGCACTATATCTACCATACTTGAGGTACAAGTTTGATACAATATGATACTGTAACAGATACCCTGTTCTGGATTCCATCTTCACCTTATCCCTTTTACTGTGCCACTGGGATTTATGGGTTTAAAACCCCTATTTGTATCTACTTTGGACGAGAATTCTTCTAACTTTCAAAGTGCCACTTCGAACCACCGAACAGCCAGACCACACACAAGTAGAGTGTGCAGCCTATTGACTTCCCATGCTGGTAGTTAACCAGAGCCAAATTGACGAACAGCTGGGTGGTCGCCATTCGTACAGTCGAAGATGTGGCGGCGGCCATCTTGTTTAGTCAAAGGTGTTCAGCGGTGTCGAGTTCATGGAACTCAAATCAGACACGCGACAGCACGAACACCGCTGAGCAGTTACCTTCCAGGGAACTTCGGCTATTCGAACGGGAGTCCAACGGTGTTCGACTGACAGAAGCCCACGAACAAGAGACACACACTGACTATGTTCATCAACTGTTATGTTCGATAATTCGAAGTGTATTTCGACTGTTTGAAATACACTGGCTGCACAGCCTAATTCTCTGGAACTGTTTTGGGCATGAAACTATGCGTGCGGTCGGTCAAAAAGAGACTTCCAGGAAATTCCTGAACCCATGCTCTGATCTTGGTAATTTCTGTATATGTTGTTCACCCAGATCAGGGCTATCGGGGATGTGACATTTACGGGGATATGTTGTGTTTTGGGGTACTTATGATACTTTATAAAAATGTGTGTTTTTTCACCTGGGGATAATTAAGTTAATGCATTAGCTGCCTTAATTATCTCCCAGGCAGAGGGGAGGGATTGTGTATACTGTATGGGAGTGTCTCACTGTATAATTCTGTTTTTATTGGTTTGTTAACATTGTGACCCTGTGCCCAACAAGGTCCGCGTGGGTGTCACCCTTGTTGGGAAACTTGCACTAAAGGCCAGTGTGCCTCCATTAAAATTGAGTTCCTGTTTAACCCTCAACACGTAGCTTGGTCTCGTGATTGGAGGGGAACTGCTATATCACAATTAGCTCTTTTAAGAGCTTTACGGCTATTAGGGATTACAGGTTGGCTTGGAGGTCTATGGAGAAATACTGCAGCGCTGCTCTGACTAGGGGAAGATGACGTCTCTGGCGGTAAATACCCCTTCTCACTCTGGGTAACTGTTACAGATACATACTTAATTTACAAGTTTTAGTGCTTAAATGCACTTAAATATAGAATATTTTGTTTCCTTACTATAAAGCTGTTGGAGCTGTTAGCTTTTCTATCTTAATACCAAGATGATGCAGGTGTAATATTTAGTCAAATAACGATAGGCAGTAAATTGGACCATTTAATATGGTAAACCAGGTGTCTAGTTTACTTAATGTTTTGTGTCTCCTAATAATCTTTAGAGGAAACATTAAAGGGACTCTCCATGCAATCTTCTAGTAATTGCAAATATCAGTAACAGACATTTGAATGATTACCAGCTTGGCAGTGAATTATTGCTACAAGCACAGAAACAAAACATTAGCTTTCAGTTGTGTTTATGGTCCAATACTAATGCTACATTGTACTTAATATTTTTTATGATTATGTTTAGTTTCTGTCCTGTACAGACATGTGGAACATGAAGGCAATTAATAAAAAAGACCAACGGTTGTCACAAATCACAGGAACGTACTCAGTGACATCCTCAAGATTTACCTGTTGCTGTGACTCCAGTTTTATGTCCTCTTGTACCGGCTTGGCCAAATTTGGAGTGGAGTTACACTGATCAATCTGTTCAGACTTCTCCAGTTTTACTTTGACATCGTCCAGACTCAAAGCAGGCGCTGGTTTCACCTCCTTCTCATCCTTGTCTAGTAAGTGTCTTAACAGCTGATGATCCTTTGAGTCCTTTTTCTTGTCAGTGTAAGGTTCCATCTTAATGTCCGCTGTGCCTGTTGAAGTCTGGCTATTACCAGATCCTGTGCTTTTCTTGTCATGTTCCAAAGTCAGAGTACTAAGGTCGGAAGGGCTTCCTTCCTGAAGGAGTCGGTGCAAAATCTTATGGCGTTCTGTCAAAGAACTGTGAGATGATGGGCAGGTTCCACTTGAAGAATTGCTACAGCTTGAATTAGGCACAGGGCAGGTTAATGGGTCTCGACAATTTGTGTCCACATCTCGCAACTGTTGCTCAGCAGTGGTTGCCAGAAGCTGCACAAGTTTGTTACTAGAAGAGGCCAAGTGATTTTTGTGTTCCCCCTCTGCTCCCCTCTCGTTGCTGTTGCCAATGTTGTTGTCCTTTGGCTCCATTTTTATAGACTGCATATTAAGACGACCAGGGGAATTCTGAGAATTCATCTGCCGCAGGATTGGAGAGGTTGTAGAATATCCAATAGGTGTGTTGGCTCCTTCGTTGATGCCTTGGACTGAATTCATGGGGGTATTTGAAAAAAGCCTATTATTGTTGTTAAGGCATGGGCTGCCTGTCATGCCTGGAGACTGGGCAGAAAATCCCACAGGGGTATTAGGTCCTTCGTTCAGAACAGGCATGGAATTGAGGGGCACATTTGAAAATGGTCTGTTGTTGTTGCAACCACTGCTCGAAATGCCCACTGGGGAGTGTATTGTAGGCATAGGGGGAGAAAAGGGATTACCTGAAGCTCTAGATCGTGAAACCAATCCTGGGCTACTCCGCAGCCTAGGAGACATGAATTGCGGTGGGCTGATCCCTGGACTGCTCATAGGGGAATTATTGAGGTTAATATTGTTATTATTAGGGAGTCCGGCTTGCCCGGGATTTAAGGCAACATTTGTTCCAATCTGACTTCCAGGAGAACACCCATAGCTTGCTTGGCTGGTGTTGGTACTGCTGATGTTATGGATGCCAGTGACTGACTGTTGGATTATATTGGAGGTCAGCATGTTGCCGCCGGACGGAGATGGAGAAGAGAAGGCCATCCCTTGAGCTGGGGAGATGGTAGAGTTAATTGAGGGACTGAGTCTGGGTAGTGACATTCCTGAGTTAGTGTTTTCTTGAGTACAAAGTGAACTCTGGTCCCTAGTGGGGGGGGGAGAGAGAACATAATCAAATACTGAGAGCATATTGTACATTACCATATTACATTATCTATTTCATGTTAAGGTCAAAAGACAAATCATGCGACAACATGTCTTTTTACTTGATGCTAATTAAAAATACCAAAGGTCCAGGCCACTCAGAGGTGTAATAAGTCAGCAATGCTTCGACCCCACAATGAGGTCTTTATCAAGCTAACACCTCAGTGAACAAGTGCCTGGACCTTCTGTACTTTGGGTTGTCCTAGAAGGGAATGCTTACCATGGTCTGAATTTGCCCCTTGTGGTTATATAGAAAGTGTACGGATTCCTATCTTCTTCATAAAACCATTTCTACTTGATGCTGACATGTATTTCATAGGGCTAAAAATGTACAGTATACATGTAAAGATAAATGCCTTCAGAAAAGGGGATTCAAAAAGTGTCACTTAGACACATGCTGTGAAAGCCCCTTCCCTTGTTCCCCATCATACCAATATGTTCGCTTTTTATAAATACATTTATTTTCAAGTTTATTGGATTATTGCTTCATACTGTATTGAGGCTGTCTTTCTCTTATACAGTAATTTGTTAATTGTATAATCAGTACCTTCCCACAATCTAATGGAAATATACTGAATTTAAGGAGATGGTCGAAAAGGCCACTGGTTAGTCAAATCCTCATCAACATGTTTTGTAAGAACCAATGTAAATATAAGAAGAGAAACACAAGGTTAAATAAAAGTGTTTCTTTTTTGAAGTCTTCACTAATATGGATGTAACACAGGATTAACCCTGGACAAAGTTCTGTATTTCTACATATATTAATATATCTATACAAATTCATACACCTGGAAAAAATTCCATATTTATGCACGTATTAATCTATACATCCATTTTTATACACCTGGACTACATTAACATATTTATAGATGTATAAATATATACATACATACATACATATATATACACCTGGGCAGCATTAACATATTTTAAATTATATTTAGCATTTTTTTTTGGCTTGGGGGAAGAAATGATCTTTTACCCTTTTCACTTTTTTTTACCCTTTTCACTTCTTTTTTGTATTTAAGAAACTACCAAGGAAACCATACTGAGCCCAGGCTGCTGAACAACAGAAGCCCTTCGATTTTACCACTTACTCCTGGCAATTGTAGTATAAATTGGGACTTCTGTGCCCTGTTCTGACATAAATAATATTAAAGATCAAAGCATGAAAAAATATTTTAAATAAATACTCCTAATATGCTTTTATGTTATTCTTTTTGTACAATGCTTATTGTCATGTGATTGGTGCAAGTCCCAAATCCAGTCTAACAGGTGTCCTGTTATAGAGAGGTTCACCTTTCGATGATATGAATTCCCATAACGAAGGGCTGCATGTCTGGACTCTGCGGATAACACAGTTTGCACTTAGTGTGTGCACTGAGTTGGGTCCCGTCGCTCAGAGTGAATTTGTACGATGGGCTGCAAGCGGTTCCTCTTGTCATCACTAGGAAAATGAGAACAAAATCACATAAAAAGAGCAAAGGGACATCATTCTACTAGTCTAACTGTATATAACTGTAACCTAACCTACACAGTGCGCCTAACGTGTGTGGGAGCCTGGGGTGTCCCTTTAATAATATAAACCCACCCAGTATGACTGTAACATAACCTACACAGTGCATCTAACGTGTGTGGGAGCCTAGAGTGTCCCTTTAATAATATAAACCCGCCCAGTATAACTAACTGTAACCTAACCTACACAGTGCATCTAACGTATGTGGGAGCCTGGAGTGTCCCTTTAATAATATAAACCCACCCAGTATAACTAACTGTAACCTAACCTACACAGTGCACCTACCGTGTGTGGGAGCCTGGAGTGTCCCTTTAATAATATAAACCCACCCTGTATAACTAACTGTAACCTAACCTACACAGTGCACCTAACGTGTGTGGGAGCTTGGAGTGTCCCTTTAATAATATAAACCCACCCTGTATAACTAACTGTAACCTAACCTACACAGTGCATCTAACGTGTGTGGGAGCCTGGGGTGTCCCTTTAATAATATAAACCCACCCAGTATAACTAACTGTAACCTAACCTACACAGTGCATCTAACGTGTGTGGGAGCCTGGAGTGTCCCTTTAATAATCTAAACTCACCCAGTATAACTAACTGTAACCTAACCTACACAGTGCATCTAATATGTGTAGGAGTCTGGAGTGTCCCTTTAATAATATAAACCCACCCAGTATAACTAGCTGTAACACAGTGCATCTAACGTGTGTGGGAGCCTGGAGTGTCCCTTTAATAATATAAACCCACCCAGTATAACTAACTGTAACCTAACCTACACAGTGCATCTAACGTGTGTGGGAGCCTGGAATGTCCCTTTAATAATATAAACCCACCCAGTACAACTGTAACCTAACCTACACAGTGCATCTAATGTGTGTGGGAGCCTGGAGAGTCCCTTTAATAATATAAACCCACCCAGTATAACTAACTGTAACCTAACCTACACAGTGCACCTAGCGTGTGTGGGAACCCAGTGTGTCCCTTTAATAATATAAACCCACCCAGTATAACTAACAGTAACCTAACCTACACAGTGCACCTTACGTGTGTGGGAGCCTGGAGTGTCCCTTTAATAAAATAAACCCACCCAGTATAACTGTAACCTAACCGACACAGTGCACCTAACGTGTGTGGGAGCCTGGAGTGTCCCTTTAATAATATAAACCCACCCAGTATAACTAACTGTAACCTAACCTACACAGTGCATCTAACATGTGTGGGAGCCTGGAGTGTCCCTTTAATAATCTAAACTCACCCAGTATAACTAACTGTAACCTAACCTACACAGTGCATCTAATATGTGTAGGAGTCTGGAGTGTCCCTTTAATAATATAAACCCACCCAGTATAACTAACTGTAACACAGTGCATCTAATGTGTGTGGGAGCCTGGAGTGTCCCTTTAATAATATAAACCCACCCAGTATAACTAACTGTAACCTAACCTACACAGTGCATCTAATATGTGTAGGAGTCTGGAGTGTCCCTTTATTAATATAAACCCACCCAGTATAACTAACTGTAACACAGTGCATCTAACGTGTGTGGGAGCCTGGAGTGTCCCTTTAATAATATAAACCCACCCAGTATAACTAACTGTAACCTAACCTACACAGTGCACCTAACGTGTGTGGGAGCCTGGAGTGTCCCTTTAATAATATAAACCCACCCAGTATAACTAACAGTAACCTAACCTACACAGTGCACCTAACGTGTGTGGGAGCCTGGAGTGTCCCTTTAATAAAATAAACCCACCCAGTATAACTGTAACCTAACCGACACAGTGCACCTAACGTGTGTGGGAGCCTGGAGTGTCCCTTTAATAATATAAACCCTCCCAGTATAACTAACTGTAACCTAACCTACACAGTGCACCTAACGTGTGTGGGAGCCTGGAGTGTCCCTTTAATAATATAAACCCACCCAGTATAACTAACTGTAACCTAACCTACACAGTGCACCAAACGTGTGTGGGAGCCTGGAGTGTCCCTTTAATAATATAAACCCACCCAGTATAACTAACTGTAACCTAACCTACACAGTGCACCTAGCGTGTGTGGGAACCCAGTGTGTCCCTTTAATAATATAAACCCACCCAGTATAACTAACAGTAACCTAACCTACACAGTGCACCTAACGTGTGTGGGAGCCTGGACTGTCCCTTTAACAATATAAACCCACCCAGTATAACTAACTGTAACCTAACCTACACAGTGTACCTAACGTGTGTGGGAGCCTGGAGTGTCCCTTTAATAATATAAACCCACCCAGTATAACTAACTGTAACCTAACCTACACAGTGCATCTAACGTGTGTGGGAGCCTGGAGTGTCCCTTTAATAATATAAACCCACCCAGTATAACTAACTGTAACCTAACCTACACAGTGCATCTAACATGTGTGGGAGCCTGGAGTGTCCCTTTAATAATATAAACCCACCCAGTATAACTAACTGTAACCTAACCTACACAGTGCACCTAACGTGTGTGGGAGCCTGGAGTGTCCCTTTAATAATATAAACCCAACCAGTATAACTAACTGTAACCTAACCTACACAGTGCATCTATTGTGTGTCGGAGCCAGGAGTGTCCCTTTAATAATATAAACCCACCCAGTATAACTGTAATCTAACCTACACAGTGCATCTAACGTGTGTGGGAGCCTGGAGTGTCCCTTTAATAATATAAACCCACCCAGTATAACTAACTGTAACCTAACCTACACAGTACATGTAACGTGTGTGGGAGCCTGGAGTGTCCCTTTAATAATATAAACCCACCCAGTATAACTAACTGTAACCTAACCTACACAGTGCACCTAGCGTGTGTGGGAACCCAGTGTGTCCCTTTAATAATATAAACCCACCCAGTATAACTAACAGTAACCTAACCTACACAGTGCACCTAACGTGTGTGGGAGACTGGAGTGTCCCTTTAATAATATAAACCCACCCAGTATAACTAACTGTAACCTAACCTACACAGTGCATCTAACGTGTGTGGGAGCCTGGAGTGTCCCTTTAATAATATAAACCCACCCAGTATAACTAACTGTAACCTAACCTACACAGTGCATCTAACGTGTGTGGGAGCCTGGAGTGTCCCTTTAATAATATAAACCCACCCAGTATAACTAACTGTAACCTAACCTACACAGTGCATCTAACGTGTGTGGGAGCCTGGAGTGTCCCTTTAATAATATAAACTCACCCAGTATAACTAACTGTAACCTAACCTACACAGTGCATCTAACGTGTGTGGGAGCCTGGAGTGTCCCTTTAATAAAATAAACCCACCCAGTATAACTAACTGTAACCTAACCAACACAGTGTATCTAACGTGTGTGGGAGCCTGGAGTGTCCCTTTAATAATATAAACCCACCCAGTATAACTAACTGTAACCTAACCTACACAGTGCACCTAACGTGTGTGGGAGCCTGGAGTGTCCCTTTAATAATATAAACCCACCCAGTATAACTAACTGTAACCTAACCTACACAGTGCATCTAACGTGTGTGGGAGCCTGGAGTGTCCCTTTAATAATATAAACCCACCCAGTATAACTAACTGTAACCTAACCTACACAGTGCATCTAACGTGTGTGGGAACCCAGTGTGTCCCTTTAATAATATAAACCCACCCAGTATAACTAACTGTAACCTAACCTACACAGTGCATCTAACGTGTGTGGGAGCCTGGAGTGTCCCTTTAATAATATAAACTCACCCAGTATAACTAACTGTAACCTAACCTACACAGTGCATCTAACGTGTGTGGGAGCCTGGAGTGTCCCTTTAATAAAATAAACCCACCCAGTATAACTAACTGTAACCTAACCAACACAGTGTATCTAGCGTGTGTGGGAGCCTGTAGTGTCCCTTTAATAATATAAACCCACCCAGTATAACTAACTGTAACCTAACCTACACAGTGCATCTAACGTGTGTGGGAGCCTGGAGTGTCCCTTTAATAATATAAACCCACCCAGTATAACTAACTGTAACCTAACCTACACAGTGCACCTAACGTGTGTGGGAGCCTGGAGTGTCCCTTTAATAATATAAACCCACCCAGTATAACTAACTGTAACCTAACCTACACAGTGCATCTAACGTGTGTGGGAGCCTGGAGTGTCCCTTTAATAATATAAACCCACCCAGTATAACTAACTGTAACCTAACCTACACAGTGCATCTAACGTGTGTGGGAGCCTGGAGTGTCCCTTTAATAATATAAACTCACCCAGTATAAGTAACTTTAACCTAACCTACACAGTGCATCTAACGTGTGTGGGAGCCTGGAGTGTCCCTTTAATAAAATAAACCCACCCAGTATAACTAACTGTAACCTAACCTACACAGTGCACCTACCGTGTGTGGGAGCCTGGAGTGTCCCTTTAATAATATAAACCCACCCAGTATAACTAACTGTAACCTAACCTACACAGTGCATCTAACGTGTGTGGGAGCCTGGAGTGTCCCTTTAATAATCTAAACTCACCCAGTATAACTAACTGTAACCTAACCAACACAGTGTATCTAACGTGTGTGGGAGCCTGGAGTGTCCCTTTAATAATATAAACCCACCCAGTATAACTAACTGTAACCTAACCTACACAGTGCACCTAACGTGTGTGGGAGCCTGGAGTGTCCCTTTAATAATATAAACTCACCCAGTATAACTAACTGTAACCTAACCTACACAGTGCATCTAACGTGTGTGGGAGCCTGGAGTGTCCCTTTAATAAAATAAACCCACCCAGTATAACTAACTGTAACCTAACCTACACAGTGCATCTAACGTGTGTGGGAGCCTGGAGTGTCCCTTTAATAATATAAACCCACCCAGTATAACTAACTGTAACCTAACCTACACAGTGCACCTAACGTGTGAGGGAGCCTGGAGTGTCCCTTTAATAATATAAACCCACCCAGTATAACTAACTGTAACCTAACCTACACAGTGCACCTAACGTGTGAGGGAGCCTGGAGTGTCCCTTTAATAATATAAACCCACCCAGTATAACTAACTGTAACCTAACCTACACAGTGCACCTAACGTGTGTGGGAGCCTGGAGTGTCCCTTTAATAATATAAACCCACCCAGTATAACTAACTGTAACCTAACCTACACAGTGCACCTAACGTGTGTGGGAGCCTGGAGTGTCCCTTTAATAATATAAACCCACCCAGTATAACTAACTGTAACCTAACCTACACAGTGCATCTAACGTGTGTGGGAGCCTGGAGTGTCCCTTTAATAATATAAACCCACCCAGTATAACTAACTGTAACCTAACCTACTGTCAGGATCGGGTCAGGGATCCAACACGCAGAGTACAAAGAGTAGCAGATACGTATACCGGTCCTTAGAATGGCCGGACTTAACGTAAAACTACGATAGAATGGTCAGAGACAAGCCGAGGTCGAGGGAACGAGAAGACAGGTAAGCGAGAGACAAGCCGGGTCAAGGATAACAGAAAGACAGGAGAGTAAATACCAAAGCCGGATCAGAACCAAAAGGCAAGAGAATAACAAAGCACTGTGTGACTAGGCAGACTAGAACCACGACAGGGCAATGAGTAAATGAGAGAGCCACTGTTAAGTATCCTGGTTAGGGAGAGAAGACACGCCTCCGGCGAGTCCTGATTCGTCTCCCGAGATTTGAGTGACAGGACGTTCCGGGTTGGCGTCATGACGTCGACCTCCGGTCCTCCTGCTATAAAAGGAAGTGACTCCCTCGCGGCCGGCGTTAGCAAGGCCGAGTGAACCGCGAGGGGACGAGGAGACATGCCGTCCGGACGGATAAACTTCTAAGTCTCTACCTCTCTCAGAGGTAGAGGCTTCAGGTACCCTGACAGTACCCCCCCTCTCAGATACGCCCACCGGGCGGAAGGAGCCGGGGCGAGATGGAAAGCGGGAGTGAAATGCCCTGTGAAGGCGAGGAGCATGAACATCCTCTTGTGGTACCCAACTCCTCTCCTCAGGACCATAACCCTTCCAGTCAACCAAATATTGTACTCTCCCCCGGGAGACACGAGAATCAATAATGGAGTTAACCTCATACTCCTCCTGACCCTCCACCTGAACAGGGCGCGGAGGGGCGATTGTGGAGGAGAATCTGTTACAGATTAGAGGTTTCAGCAATGACACGTGAAAGGAGTTCGGGATGCGTAAAGTAGCTGGGAGAGCTAGACGATACGCCACTGGGTTAATTCGAGTCAAGATCCTGTAGGGGCCAATATAACGAGGAGCGAATTTCATGGAAGGAACTTTAAGGCGAATATTCCTAGTACTCAACCAAACTCTATCGCCTGGAACAAAATTCGGAGCCGCCCTTCTACGTTTGTCAGCATGTTTCTTAACCAGCATAGAATTGTGTAGAAGAATCTGTCGAGTCTGATCCCACAACTTCCTCAAATTGGCCACATGGACATCAACCGACGGCACTCCTTGGGAAGGAGAAATCGAGGGAAGAATAGATGGATGAAAGCCATAGTTCATGAAGAAGGGGCTTGAATGCGTAGAGTCACAAACGAGATTGTTGTGCGCAAACTCCGCCCAAGGAATCAAACCGACCCAATCGTCCTGGTGTTCGGAAACAAAACAACGTAAGTATTGCTCAATCTTCTGGTTGGTTCGTTCGGCAGCTCCGTTAGACTGAGGATGATAGGCGGACGAAAAATTCAATTTGATGCCTAATTGAGAACAGAACGATCTCCAAAAACGTGAAACAAATTGGGAGCCTCTATCAGAAGTGATCTCCGAAGGAATCCCATGCAAGCGAAAAATCTCTTTAGCAAAGATCTCCGCCAATTCAGGAGAAGTCGGGAGTTTAGGCAACGGTACGAAATGTGCCATCTTGGTAAACCTATCGACTACGGTGAGGATAACAGTGTGCCTTTTAGAAACAGGCAAATCCACAATAAAGTCCATTGCCACACAGGACCAAGGTTTGTCAGGAATTTCCAGAGGTTGTAGAAGGCCACAAGGAAGCGAATGCGGTAGTTTAGTTTTAGTACAGACCTCACAAACTCCGATAAAATCCTTAATATCCTTCCGTAACGAAGGCCACCAGAAATCCTTGGAGATCAAAGAATACGTCTTGCGAACACCCGGATGACCAGCCACCTTACTCTCGTGAAGACACTGTAAGAGCTCCAATTGGAGTTCAGGAGGAACGAAATGTCTGGAAGCCGGAGTCAGTCTAGGTGCCAGATGCTGCAAGCTCCTTATCTGATCAAGTAGCGGAGAATGGACTTTGAGAGTAGTGTTAGCGATAATGTTACACTTGGGTACTATAGAGGACAAAACCGGCTCAGATACGGCAGCAGGTTCATATTGGCGGGACAAGGCATCGGCTTTAGAATTCTTAGAACCTGGCCTATATGTGAGTACGTAGTTGAAGTGAGTGAGGAATATGGACCAACGAGCCTGTCTAGATGATAGTCGTTTAGCCTCCCCAATATAGGATAAGTTTTTATGATCTGTCAAAATAGTAACAGGATGCAAAGTACCCTCCAATAAATGTCTCCACTCCTTTAAGGCCATTATAACCGCTAGTAGTTCCCTGTCACCAATGTCATATCTGCTTTCAGTACCTGACAATTTTTTGGAAAAGTATCCACAAGGATGTAATGGTTTATCTACACCCAACCTTTGGGACAGAACAGCACCTATACCTGTCTCAGAAGCGTCAACTTCGAGTAGGAAAGGTAGTGTAGTATCAGGGTGAACTAAAATTGGTGCGGAAGCAAACAGCTCCTTGAGTGTCTTAAAAGCCAGAAGTGCTTCAGTAGACCAATTCTTAGTATCAGCCCCTTGTTTGGTCATATTGGTGATGGGAGCAATGATAGAGGAATATCCCTTAATGAAACGTCTGTAGTAATTGGAGAAACCAATAAATCTCTGGATAGCCTTGAGACCCTTAGGTAAAGGCCAATCTAATATGGATTGGAGCTTCTCCGGATCCATTTCAAACCCCTCCCCAGAAATCACATAACCAAGAAAGGTAGTTTGGGATTGGTCAAAGCTGCATTTCTCTAGTTTGCAGTATAAGCCATGCTGAAGAAGTTTGTGTAAAACCCTTCTGACTTGTCCGTGGTGAGTTTCAATATCCCTGGAATGTATAAGTATATCATCAAGGTATACAATCACACAGTCATCTTGAAACTCCCTAAGAACCTCATTAATAAGGTCCTGAAATACCGCCGGGGCATTGCAGAGACCAAAAGGCATTACAGTATACTCATAGTGCCCATAACGAGTATTGAATGCAGTTTTCCACTCGTCTCCGTCGTGAATTCTCACCAAATTATAAGCACCTCTAAGGTCTAACTTAGTGAAAATCTTAGAACTTTTTAATCGATCAAAAAGCTCGGTGATCAAGGGAATCGGATATACATTTCTAATGGTTATCTTGTTAAGACCTCGGTAGTCAATGCAGGGTCTTAAAGAACCATCCTTCTTTTTAACAAAAAAAAATCCAGCCCCAGCAGGAGAGGAGGATCTTCTAATGAACCCCTTGTCTAGGTTTTCACGAATATATTCCTCTAGAACTAAGTTTTCATTCGTAGACAAAGGGTATACATGACCCCTGGGGGGCATAGTACCAGAAAGTAAATTAATTTTGCAATCAAAAGGCCTATGTGGTGGTAAGGTATCAGCCTTTCCTTTGTCAAATACTGCCTTTAAATCTTGATACAAGGACGGTATCTGTACTTTGGTAGAGTCGGTAGCGTTATTAAGTGCGTTGACACTACAAAGAGGTGACACTTTCTTTAAACAATTCTCTTGACAATCCTGACCCCACGAAACTATTTCCCCTGATCTCCAATCTATAACGGGGTTATGTCTCTTAAGCCAGGAGTATCCCAGGACTATGGGAACAGAAGGAGATGAAATGAGTAGTAGGGATATTTCCTCCTTGTGTAGAATACCAGTAGTTAAGTAAAGAGGTGTGGTCTCCCGGAAATTCACAGGCTCAACTAAAGGTCTACCATCAATGGCCTCAACAGCCAAGGGTGTCTTCCTTAACTGGGATGGGATAGTGTGTTTGGTGAGAAACTTTTGGTCGATAAAACTCTCAGCAGCGCCGGAGTCTATCAATGCCATAGTCTCTAAAGTTCCCTTTTCCCAAGTTAAAGAGACCGGTAATAGGAGTCTATGTTCTTTGTAGTTATGAGTAGAGGACAAAATCGAAACACCCAAGGTCTGTCCTCTAGAGAAACTTAGGTGCGAGCGTTTCCCGGACGACTGGGACAGCTCCAACGTACATGACCTCTGGCCCCACAATACATACACAGTCCCTCCCTTCTCCTGTACTGTCTCTCCTCCTCTGACAGACGAGTAAGGCCTAACTGCATAGGTTCTGAAACCTGTGGAGTTTTGGTTTCAGAAATTTGAAATGATGGTGCTAGTCTAAAGGAAGATTTACCGGTTCTATCTCGAGTATTCTGCCTCTCCCTTAGACGTTCGTCAATACGAGAGATAAAGGAAATTAAGTCTTCCAGGTTCTCGGAAAGCTCTCTTGTCGCTACCTCATCAAGTATTACATCGGATAATCCATTTAAAAATACGTCTATATAGGCCTGTTCATTCCAATTTACCTCTGCCGCCAAAGACCTGAACTCTAGTGCGTAATCCACAAGTGTTTGGTTGTCTTGTCTAAGGCGCAACAGTAATCTGGCTGCATTGACCCTCCTGCCAGGGGGATCAAAAGTTCTTTTAAAAGCAGCTACAAAGGCATTATAGTTATAGACTAATGGATTATCATTCTCCCACAACGGATTAGCCCATCTCAGAGCTTTCTCAATGAGTAAGGTAATAATAAATCCCACTTTTGCCCTATCAGTAGGGTAGGAACGGGGCTGTAGTTCGAAATGGATACTGATCTGGTTCAAAAACCCACGACACCTCTCAGGAGAACCAGCATAACGTACAGGTGAGGTAACTCGGGAAGAAGCACCTACAGTAGCTACCTCTAGCCCTGAACCCACAGAAGAAGCAGACGTATTACGCATCTCCTCAGGTGGATTAATAGGACGTGATAGCAGCGCCTGTAGTGCTAGAGCCATCTGATCCATCCTATGATCCATGGCGTCAAACCTAGGATCAGGGGAACCAAGCTGACAATTTGTACCTGCAGGATCCATGGCCCTGTCGTAATGTCAGGATCGGGTCAGGGATCCAACACGCAGAGTACAAAGAGTAGCAGATACGTATACCGGTCCTTAGAATGGCCGGACTTAACGTAAAACTACGATAGAATGGTCAGAGACAAGCCGAGGTCGAGGGAACGAGAAGACAGGTAAGCGAGAGACAAGCCGGGTCAAGGATAACAGAAAGACAGGAGAGTAAATACCAAAGCCGGATCAGAACCAAAAGGCAAGAGAATAACAAAGCACTGTGTGACTAGGCAGACTAGAACCACGACAGGGCAATGAGTAAATGAGAGAGCCACTGTTAAGTATCCTGGTTAGGGAGAGAAGACACGCCTCCGGCGAGTCCTGATTCGTCTCCCGAGATTTGAGTGACAGGACGTTCCGGGTTGGCGTCATGACGTCGACCTCCGGTCCTCCTGCTATAAAAGGAAGTGACTCCCTCGCGGCCGGCGTTAGCAAGGCCGAGTGAACCGCGAGGGGACGAGGAGACATGCCGTCCGGACGGATAAACTTCTAAGTCTCTACCTCTCTCAGAGGTAGAGGCTTCAGGTACCCTGACACCTACACAGTGCATCTAACGTGTGTGGGAGCCTGGAGTGTCCCTTTAATAATATAAACTCACCCAGTATAACTAACTGTAACCTAACCTACACAGTGCATCTAACGTGTGTGGGAGCCTGGAGTGTCCCTTTAATAAAATAAACCCACCCAGTATAACTAACTGTAACCTAACCTACACAGTGCATCTAACGTGTGTGGGAGCCTGGAGTGTCCCTTTAATAATATAAACCCACCCAGTATAACTAACTGTAACCTAACCTACACAGTGCATCTACCATGTGTGTGGGAGCCTGGAGTGTCCCTTTAATAATATAAACCCATCCAGTATAACTAACTGTAACCTAACCTACACAGTGCACCTAACGTGTGAGGGAGCCTGGAGTGTCCCTTTAATAATATAAACCCATCCAGTATATCTAACTGTAACCTAACCTACACAGTGCACCTAACGTGTGTGGGAGCCTGGAGTGTCCCTTTAATAATATAAACTCACCCAGTATAACTAACTGTAACCTAACCTACACAGTGCATCTAACGTGTGTGGGAGCCTGGAGTGTCCCTTTAATAAAATAAACCCACCCAGTATAACTAACTGTAACCTAACCTACACAGTGCATCTAACGTGTGTGGGAGCCTGGAGTGTCCCTTTAATAATATAAACCCACCCAGTATAACTAACTGTAACCTAACCTACACAGTGCACCTAACGTGTGAGGGAGCCTGGAGTGTCCCTTTAATAATATAAACCCACCCAGTATAACTAACTGTAACCTAACCTACACAGTGCACCTAACGTGTGAGGGAGCCTGGAGTGTCCCTTTAATAATATAAACCCACCCAGTATAACTAACTGTAACCTAACCTACACAGTGCACCTAACGTGTGTGGGAGCCTGGAGTGTCCCTTTAATAATATAAACCCACCCAGTATAACTAACTGTAACCTAACCTACACAGTGCATCTAACGTGTGTGGGAGCCTGGAGTGTCCCTTTAATAATATAAACCCACCCAGTATAACTAACTGTAACCTAACCTACACAGTGCATCTAACGTGTGTGGGAGCCTGGAGTGTCCCTTTAATAATATAAACTCACCCAGTATAACTAACTGTAACCTAACCTACACAGTGCATCTAACGTGTGTGGGAGCCTGGAGTGTCCCTTTAATAAAATAAACCCACCCAGTATAACTAACTGTAACCTAACCTACACAGTGCATCTAACGTGTGTGGGAGCCTGGAGTGTCCCTTTAATAATATAAACCCACCCAGTATAACTAACTGTAACCTAACCTACACAGTGCATCTACCATGTGTGTGGGAGCCTGGAGTGTCCCTTTAATAATATAAACCCATCCAGTATAACTAACTGTAACCTAACCTACACAGTGCACCTAACGTGTGAGGGAGCCTGGAGTGTCCCTTTAATAATATAAACCCATCCAGTATAACTAACTGTAACCTAACCTACACAGTGCACCTAACGTGTGTGGGAGCCTGGAGTGTCCCTTTAATAATATAAACCCACCCAGTATAACTAACTGTAACCTAACCTACACAGTGCATCTAACGTGTGTGGGAGCCTGGCGTGTCCCTTTAATAATATAAACCCACCCAGTATAACTAACTGTAACCTAACCTACACAGTGCATCTAACGTGTGTGGGAGCCTGGAGTGTCCCTTTAATAATATAAACCCATCCAGTATAACTAACTGTAACCTAACCTACACAGTGCACCTAACGTGTGTGAGAGCCTGGAGTGTCCCTTTAATAATATAAACCCATCCAGTATAACTAACTGTAACCTAACCTACACAGTGCACCTAACGTGTGTGGGAGCCTGGAGTGTCCCTTTAATAATATAAACCCACCCAGTATAACTAACTGTAACCTAACCTACACAGTGCATCTAACGTGTGTGGGAGCCTGGCGTGTCCCTTTAATAATATAAACCCACCCAGTATAACTAACTGTAACCTAACCTACACAGTGCACCTAACATGTGTTGGAGCCTGGAGTGTCCCTTTAATAATATAAACCCACCCAGTATAACTAACTGTAACCTAACCTACACAGTGCATCTAACGTGTGTGGGAGCCTGGAGTGTCCCTTTAATAATATAAACTCACCCAGTATAACTGTAACCTAACCTACACAGTGCATCTAACGTGTGTGGGAGCCAGGAGTATCCCTTTAATAATATAAACCCACCCAGTATAACTGTAACCTAACCTACACAGTGCATCTAACGCGTGTGGGAGCCTGGAGTGTCCCTTTAATAATATAAACCCACCCAGTATAACTAACTGTAACCTAACCTACACAGTGCATCTAACGTGTGTGGGAGCCTTGAGTGTCCCTTTAATAATATAAACCCACCCAGTATAACTAACTGTAATCTAACCTACACAGTGCATCTAACGTGTGTGGGAGCCTGGAGTGTCCCTTTAATAATATAAACCCACCCAGTATAACTATCTGTAACCTAACCTACACAGTGCATCTAACGTGTGTGGGAGCCAGGAGTATCCCTTTAATAATATAAACCCACCCAGTATAACTGTAACCTAACCTACACAGTGCATCTAACGCGTGTGGGAGCCTGGAGTGTCCCTTTAATAATATAAACCCACCCAGTATAACTAACTGTAACCTAACCTACACAGTGCATCTAACGTGTGTGGGAGCCTTGAGTGTCCCTTTAATAATATAAACCCACCCAGTATAACTAACTGTAATCTAACCTACACAGTGCATCTAACGTGTGTGGGAGCCTGGAGTGTCCCTTTAATAATATAAACCCACCCAGTATAACTATCTGTAACCTAACCTACACAGTGCATCTAACGTGTGTGGGAGCCTGGAGTGTCCCTTTAATAATATAAACCCACCCAGTATAACTAACTGTAACCTAACCTACACAGTGCACCTAACGTGTGTGGGAGCCTGGAGTGTCCCTTTAACAATATAAACCCACCCAGTATAACTATCTGTAACCTAACCTACACAGTGCATCTAACGTGTGTGGGAGCCTGGAGTGTCCCTTTAATAATATAAACCCACCCAGTATAACTATCTGTAACCTAACCTACACAGTGCATCTAACGTGTGTGGGAGCCTGGAGTGTCCCTTTAATAATATAAACCCACCCAGTATAACTAACTGTAACCTAACCTACACAGTGCACCTAACGTGTGTGGGAGCCTGGAGTGTCCCTTTTATAATATAAACCCACCCAGTATAACTAACTGTAACCTAACCTACACAGTGCATCTAACGTGTGTGGGAGCCTGGAGTGTCCCTTTAATAATATAAACCCACTCAGTATAACTAACTGTAACCTAACCTACACAGTGCACCTAACGTGTGTGGGGGATTCTGACATTAACAGAAATGGAAGTTTGCATGTAAGGCTAGCATTAAAGGAGAGTTGGCTAGTAGAACTGACATTAAGAGAAGATCTTATTAATTTATAAACATAAGGTCTTCTTGATCTTCCAGTAAACGTCTTGTCTCACCAGCAACAGGAGTGAATTACATGAAATTGAAGATACGTTTCTGACATAAAAGTGGGTTTTGATGTTTGAATATTTAATCCCAGGGCAGCGGAAAGGCATCGTGTTATGTTTATTTTTCGTCATGTTTTTACACCAGATTTTGTTTTTCATGTTTCACAAGCTATTTGATGTTAACACTGCATATTTTTTCAGGCTCTTTGCATTCTAAAATTTTGAAATATTTAAAAGCTATAAATGCAAAAAAATAAAAAAACTGTTAGATTTTAAATGATTACAGCTGTGATCTAGGGGTTCATTCTCACTTTGAGATTTTTAGGCCAAAGAAGATGATAAGAAATATTAAGGGGACACTTCAGTCTGTTAGACACGTAGGGTAGCTTAGGTTACACTATGTCAAACTGAGTTAAACTACCCAGTATAACTAACTGTAACCTAAACCATACCTAATGTTTATGTGGGAGCCTGGAGTGTCCCTTTAATAATATAAACCCACCCAGTATAACTTACTGTAACCTAAGCTACACAGTGCACCTAACGTGTGTGGGAGCCTGGAGTGTCCCTTTAATAATATAAACCTACTCAGTATAACTAACTGTAACCTGACCTACACAGTGCATCTAATGTGTGTGGGAGCCTGCAGTGTCCCTTTAATAATATAAACCCACCCAGTATAACTTACTGTAACCTAAGCTACACAGTGCGCCTAACTTGTGTGGGAGCCTGGAGTGTCCCTTTAATAATATAAACCCACCCAGTATAACTAACTGTAACCTGACCTACACAGTGCATCTAACGTGTGTGGGAGCCTGGAGTGTCCCTTTAAGAATATAAACCCACCTAGTATAACTGTAACCTAACCTACACAGTGCACCTAACGTGTGTGGGAGCCTGGAGTGTCCCTTTAATAATATAAACCCACCCAATATAACTAACTGTAACCTAACCTACACAGTGCATCTAACGTGTGTGGGAGCCTGGAGTGTCCCTTTAATAATATAAACCCACCCAGTATAACTGTAACCTAACCTACACATTGCATCTAACATGTGTGGGTGCCTTTACAAGATGTGCGCGACATACTTCCCAAACTTTCCAGGTTGAGCAGGACAGTCTAAAATCGGAGGGCCTAACCTGCCATTTTGAATTTGTTCCCTACTGTCCCCAAAAATTGTTACGAAAAAGCAAAGCATAAGTGAATGGTTAGACACACTTGCTCGAGTTGAGTTGGCTGGGGATGCCATGTAATGCATTCCTATAAGGACAGAAATTCCATCTTTTGTGTGTGGCTCCCACCCTTTTGTGCATCAGCAGTGACACTTGCACACTTGCACACCTCTCTATAGGCCTACCAACCACTCTTGACCTCAAGCCTCCTGATGTTGGCAGATATGATGCCAAGCAGTCAGTGAGTTAGTGATGTTTGCCCAAGACAGGAAGTGGGTTAAAAAGATTTGTGTCTGAAAGTGGGTTAACTAGATGTATACCGAGGTAAGAAGTGGGTTAACTAGACATATGCCCAATCTTGAAGAGGGTTAACTAGATGCGTGCCAAGACAGGAAGTGGGTAAGCTAGACAAATGCCCAGACAGGAAGTGGCCTACGTTCATGTAAGTCAGCCACCTGTGACACCAGCATGTTGATACACAATGGCAGATGGGTTAAATACATTCTTAAAAATTAGTACACATTGCTGCAGCACGTTAAAGTCACAATCTATAGACTAAAGTCTTTCTTTCTTATTGCTTTAAAGGTCATGGGCAGAAAATGGACTCACCTTCTTGAAAAAGTTGTTTAGCATAAGATGGTTCTGTGCCCTGAGCTTGGAAAAACGCATAGATACATTTCCTGACGAGGTCCTCCCACCCCGAGCTGCCAGACGCTCTCAGAGAACTTGTGTCGATGGAGATGATTTTTCCTGAAATAAAAGAAATACATATTCCTAAATGTATATTTATATAGAAATTTTACAGACATAATATCGACTATCTATTTTTTATTGAGCAGCACATGGCCCATTAATTTGTCTTTATGGAAAATGTAAGTTTTGGGAAAAATGGCAAACTGTCTTATTTAATCGCACATAATCACACTTAACATGCTCTTTCGCGCATTTTGTTATTTTTATGCAATCTGTGAATGGTGGGGCTGAGCTTTCCAATTGACTGTTTACACAACCTTACCTAAACCTTGTCAGGTGGCCAAAAATAACACAGAGGAATGCAGTTCTATTAGGCCTCATCACATGTGCAGTAAAATGCCTTATCAATGAGAGATTTCCAGCATACTGCACAGTTGGTCAACAAGGTGTGAACACTAAATAGACCAGGGCCTTAATAGCATGTGCAAGACAGACAGGTTGGTTCCGATGTTATAGGCCCGCCCCGGAATGCCATCTTGTATCTCTGCGGATTCTATGTGACCAGGTTTTCAATTGGGATTGAACCTCATTAATGAACACAGAAAAACCTGTTGGAATATGTAAATTCAGAATTTATGGTATGAGCAGCCTATGTGGGGAACTTGTTCTACCAGTGTGTGTGAGTACAACATTCGGTGAATACGTACATTATGTTCCAGTAACAAGAGACTATAAATGAAAAATCTGGGGGTGCTCAGTGCTTCCCTAAATAATGATTTTTAGTGTTGTTTTTTTAGAGTCTTCTGAGATTTAGAAGGGTTACATTATCATCTCATGTTGGAAGAATGTAGGCTGGAGTTATGTTCCCCAGAGTTCGCAGATATATCATGTTATTGTCCTCTATGTGGACATTAGACAAGTGATATTTTATTACATCTTACTTGGTCAAAGCAAGAGGAAACTGTAACTTTAAACCTACTGCATCCCATCAAGAAGAGTTGGAGTCCACTCACTCAGCTATCAAGCCATATTCACTGACACTAGAGCAAGCTAGGGTTGTTAAAATGTCTTCGCCTCCAGGGGAACTATCTAATCCCCATTAATCATTATGGTTGCCCTAGCAGGTGGTCTATTTGTTCTATTGTCAATCCCCCTCACATTGGTTGCTAAAAATGTAACTCTCTATGGAATATGTTCCTTGTTCAATACAGCATTATGCTGTGTGACCCAACTCTTTGCCCTATTGGCCACAAAAAAGCGTATTGTGCCAAATAAATGGGTTCAAGCTGCGGCTTACAATATGTCAGTTCATTTTTATCATTGTGTATCTTGAGCCCAATCACTTTAGGCTTTACAGCAAAACTAAATAGCTGATTCACACTACAGTGGGGTATTGTGGTGTGCTAAGCTGTGAAAGTCACGGAGGGCTATGTAGATCGAGAAATAAGAGCCACTAAGAGCGATTAAGACCAGGTGCCTTTGTGTGGTCTTTGGGTCTGCCACATTAGGCTTTCCATTAGAGTACTATTCCTGATATCTACTATATTTTCTGTAATTATCCCCTCGTTCTCCACCTCCCATCTTCCAACTATACTCTTCTCAGGCTATTCAATAAACATTCTTTGTCAACCATATATAATTGTAAAATGCATTTCGAGCATTCTATTAGGACAGTCTTGACATGTCTAATAATTTAAGAAATCTACTTTTTAAATTGTTTGTTTTAGGGGGGGGGGAGTTTCAGCAAAATAATTACAATGTTTGGATTGTTGACTTTAATAATTACCCTTAATTTCACTTAGACCTTAAAATAGTCTACATTGACTTACACCAGGGGCTTTGCAAACACCAAGAATCTCTCTTAAAATATTGCCGTGACCTAAAGAATCTTGGAATGAATCCCAACAATTTCTAATTAGCTTTTCTTCCTCCTGAAGTAGATTAAACCTGATTAAAAATAACCACTGGAGGAATCTATTAGGAGGCTTAACACACACACACAAAAAAACAAACCAAAACACGAACTTTTAAGAATGAGAAACACAATTTTCTTTGTATCAACTAGTTAGTAAATGGGTAAATATAAACAGCTCGATATCACCTGTATTAACCTCTAAAGGACACAACTTCTGAAATAAAAGGGTATTGTGACGGAATATTTCCGCCACGTGTCCTTAAGGGGTTAATATCACCTTTATGAAAGTGTGGGTATAACCAATAGGGAGATTGTGAAACAGCCTTTGCATTTTTTTATGGTAGTTTTCTACTTTATTATTATTAAAAGATTTATACTTTCATATTTAACTTTTTAGTTTGTGATATTTCATTGAGAGCGCACACACCTTTTGGTTTATTGTGAGTTAATTGCTCAATTCAGTCGCTTGATGGTGTTTTGTTGCTGCCCCTTTTTAATTATATTGATTTATAGTATAGTTGTACCGTTTTATATATTTCATTCGCATAAAGTACGAATAGGAGAATCTGATGGGTGAGATATTTTTTTCAGCTCTATTTTACAATGTCACTACCGTGTCACCTCGTTGTACTTATACCGTGCCTGGTCTCATCAAGCCCGTCCACTGCTCATCAATGATGAAATCTTTTCATTCCAGGGGGGTAACAGTTTCTTCAAGTGCAGTAATGGTCGAATGCAAGAAACAATACACTCGTTGAGAAAATGTCATAGATTGGACTCATAATGTGAGTCTTGGCTGAAAGTTATCTGCATAAATCTATAGAACGAATGCTCTGAATCACCCAAGGCTGCGTTCTTCTTTCAACACAGGAAAATGCATGACCATCAAGACAAGAGTGATACATTCTTGGCAGCAATAGGTATATAGAACCCTGGTGGCCTTTGACTGTAACCGTTTGCGAGCTAAAAAATCTACTATTCTACAAAAAAATTTTTACGGAACTACTGGCCATAACTGTCAGCCCACATTAACAACAGCATGACTTACTGCACCCCTTCAGTAGCATCGGGGTGCAGAGCTCCCTCTCTAAACAAAATTAGTACTTTGTAACAGTTAATATAATGTATACATAATATATACGCAGCACTGCATTTTATGGTGGTGCAAAATAAAATGCTGAAAACAATATATGCACACATAGGACAGCGCAAGAAAACTACACACAATCGAACAAAAACAAACAGACACAACGAACGTCTGGCAATGACGGATTTAACTATCGACACACTACGGGTAGCACAGAATTCTGGCAGCCGTAAGTTTAAATACAGCAAGCCAGAGGAGGATGTGAGCTCTTGTCGGTGAAGCTGCCAGCCTTTCATGTGGCAGTGAAGAGTTCTCATATTACAGTCCAGTTCCCTGCCAGGCCGCACTTGCAATCCCCCTATCTGTGCCAGGTTCAGCGACAGATGATGAAGCGATTTCTTCACAAACTTGCACGGAAAGCAGACCTCTAATAGGACCTCCTGCTGACATCATTTCAGGAAATTTGCACTTTACCAGAACACCATATTCACGCATAGCTCATTTTATTAGATTTGCATCCACAATATTATTTTTTTTTTTTTTTATATATATAAGATAAACATGTATTCAATATGGAATCATCAAATACATTTATTTTACTTCTCAAACCAAAAAGTGTTTTGTTGAAAATGAACAAAGGGCAGTCCATTGTGGTTACTGTGTGTGCATTCAGGCACACGCAGATATCGTATAGCAATAGTTGATAACGATGTGCACGTTGATCAAGGATGCTGCAGATGTTTTTACATTGGATTCTATTTCAGAATGTTGACATGAAAATGGGAATCTAACGGCAACTTTTACCTTGGAGTACTTGGTTAGACCACTTTATCTCCTAACCTTTGACGGCACGGCTGTGTCGTTCAGTTCTTATCATTCTTGGCCAGGCCTTGCCCTAATCCAGATGGTCCTAGCCCAAACAGCAATATTTCCAACAATTCAACTGATTCATTCCTATTGAAAACATTTTTAAGACTTTCAATGCCACTAAATGTGATGAAGGCATTGCTGAAATTCTAATGCATTCTGGTGAATTGATTAAGAAGTTTCAATCCCATATTTGAGGTTACTCATTAGAAAGGCATTCTAGATATATTAGTTTGTTGCTTTAGGGTCTAAATTCCCATTAAACGCCAAGTGACTTTCCATGTGAGCTTTTTATATAGACTAAGACCTTAATCACATTATGCACTTGTATTCAATCACAAGCTGTGAACGGATTCACTTGTATTAATTAGACTATTTCTGATTTCTCTTTTCACAGGCATTAAACAATGTTTAATTGCTTATTAAAATAAGGAGGCAAGCCATAAACCATAGAGATCTTTCTCTAATTAGTTAGAAGGCAGACATTTTATGTTTACAGTCAGAGCAAGGAATGGCCAAGCCGTCTACTCAGAGACATTGATGGCAGCATTTAATTATTAAAAGGCGAAGTGGGCTTGTAAAGACTTTATTCCACAAACCAGGTGATAATGATAGTCAACTTCAGCTAGTTATAAACATATATCTTCAAAAACAATTCTTGGCGAATCTCTGCAGATAAACCTTTCAAAACATATACTTAACAAAACATCTCTCCTGCCTTCCAAGATTCCAAGTCTTCAAATGAGTGTCTGACTACAGCGGCCTTGTGTGTAGTTTTGCCTTAGCAAGGCGACAGGAGAAGGTGTACAGGACCTTGGTACCTTAAGCTTGAAGGGAGCCAGTAAATACATATTATTAATAGACAACTCACTTGACTAGACTGCAGTGCTCTCCAACATTTTAAAGCCACAACAAAAGAAGTTTGATATCTTAAAACCATTGCAGTCAATACTATGGATGCTAATGTAGACAGCAAGAGAATTATGTAATTGTGTAACAGTAAACATCAAATCCGTTTAGGCAATATTCCCCTTTCAGATATAAAGGCAGCTACTGTAGAACACCAAACTCCCGAATTTGATACAAGGGAATGCACCAAACTCCCGAACTGCATACAAGGGAATAAGGTAGCACTCCAAACTCCCGAACAGGAAAAGCTCCCAAGCGGCTTACACTCCTGGCAATCAGTTTCTAACAGCATACAGTAAATCCCCCCCAAAGACGAGACAGAGCTCCGTGTTGAGGGTCAAGCAGTGGTCTGGTTTATTCAGGGCTACCTGCCCAGTATTTATGCAGGTCTCCCACCTGGTGGACACTCCCCTAGGGGACCAGATGGAAGACTGTATCACAGACAGACATGTATCACATTTCAGACACACAGAGGTAAAACATCCCCACAATGCATCCTAATTCCCTCCCTCTATCCTGGGGATAATTGAGAAGTAATCCAATTATCTCCCAGGGCAGAGGCAAGACTCCATTATACACGTGGGGACACAAAGACAGTAAAACACCTTAAAATACATAAAGTCACCTTTTATACATAAAACACAGACATTTCACATATCCCCAGATAGCTGGGATCTGAGCGCACAAAACTACCAAATAGCGCTCAGATCCTATTCACATAGTTCAATTGCCATAGAGCCAAAGTCTTTAATTACACAAATAGGCTCCATGGCATAGCTATCTGGGTTAACACATTCACAGAACACAAGTACCGAATGAACATGTGTTCAGTTTAAACTGCACGAAGAAGAACCAGGAGGCGGACAGCTCAGCGGTGTTCGTGCAACTAAGTGTCAGTTTTTAGATCCATGGTGTAAGCGCTGAACACCGCTGGCCGCTCGGGACTTTTAAAATGGCCGCCGCCACGTGTTCGGTAAACGAACAAAGACCACCCTGCATTCGTCAATTAAGCTGCGGTTAACCGCAGCTTCAGGGAGGTAAATTGGCGGCACACTCCAGCTCCCAGGTGGTCGCGCCTTCGGCAGTTTGTTCGGTAGATAAAATCTACCGAACACCCCGGCAGAAAGGCACGAATAAGCCTTTCTGCAGGGAAAATAAAGTCTTTTAAAGTCTGGTCCATAGTCCAAAGGCAGCAGGCGGGCAACCAGGCTTCTCCAATGCAATGTGGCGAGATTGCTCTCGTCACAACATCATTGCTTTCGTTATGTATAATTTAACTTAAGAGCAACTTTACAAAAGCCAGTAAATAAAGACACCATGCATATACGTTTCATGTATCTAGAAAATGTCGGTCATGCGGTAACATATGGAGGACAAGATCACCTACAGGTACTAAGAGGAGCAGGCAGAAAGAGGCTAAGCAAGTTATAAGAGCTTCCAAATCACACAGAAGAGAAAATAGCACAGTCAGTAAAAAAAGGGGGACAAAACCTTTTTTAGATACATAAATGAGAAAAGGAAAGTAAAACAAGGATTAGTTAGATTAAAAACAAAAGAAGGAAGGTATGTAGAAGAGGATAAAGGTCTAGCTGACTGCCTCAATGAATATTTTTGTTCAGTATTTACAGATGAAAATGAAGGAAAGGGGCCTCAGTTAGGAAAAGGGCCTAATCAGTCATTTGTTACATGTGAGTTTACAGAGGAAGAGGTTATATTTCAACTGTCAAAAGTAAAGACAAATAAGTCAATGGGACCTAATGTAATACACCCAAAGATATTAAAATAGCTTAGTGGTGTACTAGCAAAACCATTAACAGATTTATTTAACCAATCATTGTTAACAGGAGTAGTCCCAGAAGATTGGAAGTTAGCGAATGTTGTGCCCATTCACAAGAAAGGTAGTAGGGAGGAGTCGGGCAACTATAGGCCAGTAAGCCTTACTTCAGTAGTGGGGAAAGTAATGGAAACCATGTTAAAGGATAGGATTGTTGAACATCTAAAAACACATGGATTTCAAGATCAGAGACAACATGGGTTTACTTCAATGGGTAAGGCAGTGGCTGAGTGACAGGCAACTGGCAACTGAGGGTTGTAGTCAATGGAGTATATACAAAGCTTGGGCTTGTCACCAGTGGGGTACCTCAGGGATCTGTACTTGGACCCATTCTCTTTAATATTTTTATTAGTCATATTGCAGAAGGTCTTGATGGTAAGGTGTGTCTTTTTGCTGATGATACTAAGATATGTAACAGGGTTGATGTTCCAGGAGGGAGAAGCCAAATGGCAAATGATTTAGGTAAACTAGAAAAATGGTCAGAGTTGTGGCAACTGACATTTAATGTGGATAAGTGCAAGATAATGCGTTTTGGACGTAAAAACCCAAGGGCAGAGTACAGAATATTTGATAGAGTCCTAACCTCAACATCTGAGGAAAGGGATTTAGGGGTGATTATTTCTGATGACTTAAAGGTAGGCAGACAATGTAATAGAGCAGCAGAAAATGCTAGCAGAATGCTTGGTTGTGTAGGGAGAGGTATTAGCAGTAGAAAGAGAAAAGTGCTCATGCCATTGTACAGAACACTGGTGAGACCTCACTTGGAGTATTGTACGCAGTACTGGAGACCGTATCTTCAGAAGGATATTGATACCTTAGAGAGAGTTCAGAGAAGGGCTACTAAACTGGTTCATGGATTGCAGGATAAAACTTACCAGGAAAGGTTAAAGGAACTTAACATGTATAGCTTGGTGGAAAGACGAGACAGGGGGGATATGATAGAATCATTTAAATACATAAAGGGAATCAACACAGTAAAGGAGGAGACTATATTTAAAAGAAGAAAAACTACCACAACAAGAGGACATAGTCTTAAATTAGAGGGACAAAGGTTTAAAAATAATATCAGGAAGTATTACTTTACTGAGAGGGTAGTGGATGCATGGAATAGCCTTCCAGCTGAAGTGGTAGAGGTTAACACAGTAAAGGAGTTTAAGCATGCGTGGGATAGGCATAAGGCTATCCTAACTATAAGATAAGGCCAGGGACTAATGAAAGTATTTAGAATGTTGGGCAGACTAGATGGGCCGAATGGTTCTTATCTGCCGTCACATTCTATGTTACTATGTTTCAATCACGGAATGTTGGAAATCAATGGCATATTTGTGCTGAATGCTCCACTTCTTAATAATTTGCCCTGAATTGTTGTTTATATAGAGCTTGCTTTATATTTACCTGAAATTTGATTCCTGGCCTGTTTATTCACATGAGTATTCACCTGGCCCAATCTCACCTTGTTCTGCAATGCCTGAGCCACACGTGTCATTGTTTACACGTGGACATGTGAACATGTATCTTATGCAGTACGACACAATCTAATATTTCCAGGACAACTGCACAGATGTAACAGCTTACAGAGTTATTGTTGAATAAACTTTGATCTCTACGTTTACTTGAAGTTTGGTTAATACACCGTGCAGGCCAATTTTATTAATTCTCCTCACTCCCACCTTACCTGTAGCATCTTGCTTCGTCATGAATGATTCTAAGGAGGTTATAGGCGCAGGAGGAGGTAACCTCCGGGCAATGCATATCAAACAGGACTGGAAATCTGTAGACAGACAGAGAGAAAGAGGAGCATGAGATGAATCATCATGTTGTTTGACATTTGGTAATAACCTATTTGTACTTTCCTCCCACTGACCACTGTGCCTCAAACCTGACCAACTGGCACCATCTATAAAAAACGTGGTAAAATTCATTAATTTTGTGGACATTAACTCTGTTAGGGCTCAAACAAAGGTATTAATTAAGTGATCTCACTTGGAATGTTGTAATTAGTTCTGGAGACCTTGTCTGTAGAAGAACTTAAACAGAGACCCACAGTGCAATCTGACCAATTAGAATGTCGTAAGGTATGTTTCATACTACTAACCATGGGTGAAAGCCCGTTATGTATAAAGTCTGGAGCAGAGAACGGGTGGAGTGCATAAGACATATACAGATCTTATATGCAGATTAAACAATTTGGTAGAATTCAAGTATCTGTCCAGAAAGCCAGAACATGAAATTGGTGGGATAACAACAGGAAAGATCACTTGCGTAAGTTAGAAAAATTTAAGAAAGCCTTAGGGCTAGTACAGGCTAATTGTGTAGGATTGTTCAGTGACCCTTGGAATGGACAATCCACTACCTTGAGCAGCAGATAAAATAAATGAGAAAGCATGTCGGTTTTAGATGGGAAAATCTGCTAAATAGAAATCATTCAGAATGCAAAAAGAATTCAAAACAATTCAACTTTTTAGGCAAATAAAACATTTCTTCAAGTTAGTTATGTTTTCACTTTGCCTATTTTTGCCTAAATATGAACTTTACTTTGCTGACAATTCACATTTTTGTGAGTTACAATCCGTGTAATATCTTGACCATGGCAGTGAGTCCAGTGTTTCCTCCAACCGTTATATAACAACACAATATTAATAAAATGATATTCCTTTAGGAGCTAGTGATCACACAACTCGTTCTTCATAAAGAAAGTAAATTAACTCCTAAATGACAGAGAATTGAGCAGTAAGCCTGAGATCTATACACCAAAACTACTTAATTACACCAAAATTACTTAATTAAAGGAACACTAGTGTCACCTAAATTATTTTAGCTAAATAAAGCAGTTTTAGTGTATAGATCATTCCTCTGCAATTTCACTGCTCAATTCACTGTCATTTAGGAGTTAAATCACTTTGTTTCTGTTCATGCAGCCCTAGCCACACCTCCCCTGGCTATGATTGACAGAGCCTGCATGAAAAAAAAAACTGGTTTCACTTTCAAACAGATGTAATTTACCTTAAATAATTGTATCTCAATCTCTAAATTGAACTTTAATCACATACAGGAGGCTCTTGCAGGGTCTAGCAAGCTATTAACATAGCAGGGGATAAGAAAATCTTAATTAAACAGAACTTGCAATAAAGAAAGCCTAAATAGGGCTCTCTTTACAGGAAGTGTTTATGGAAGGCTGTGCAAGTCACATGCAGGGAGGTGTGACTAGGGTTTATAAACCAGGGGATTTAACTCCTAAATGGCAGAGGATTGAGCAGTGAGGCTGCAGGGGCATGTTCTATACACCAAAACTGCTTCATTAAGCTAAAGTTGTTCAGGTGACTATAGTGTCCATTTAAGCTAAAGTTCCTTTGGTGACTATAGTGTTCCTTTAATGTTATTGTTTTAAATTATATATATGTGCTTTTATAGTTCAAGCTTATAAAAAAAAACCAAAAAAACCCCCCACCTTTTTAGGGAGTGACATGGTATATACTGAGGAAAACCCGTTTTCATGGTGATTTTGTACCTCTGTTTTGAGATCATATAGAATTGCATATGAATGTTAAAGTATCTGCTGTGTCTGATTTATAACGCACCCTGTGGCTATCGACAGATCTAATGTAACCTGCCACTATATGTGACGTGATTTGCCCTCATATTGTTTGTTAGTAATGATTTCCCCACCTACACTGTGCCATCAATATGTGTACATTGTCCGTACTCTCTTACATAAAGACTTTTAAAAACATTATATATATGGATTTGTTTTTATCTGGCAGAACAGACGTGTTTGGTCAGACTTGACTGTTATCTCTCCGACTGCTGCCCAACCTAACGTGCTTGTTGCTGTGGTTTTATCAAGATCACAGCAGCCGGGAAGTTCGATTGGGCAGCAGTTTGGTCTGAACCAACATAGCTGCTCAGCCATATAAAAAAGTCAAATTAACATAAATAATATAAAAAAATACCATTATTTTTAAGAGATGTGACAATTTGACACCAGTTGTCCTTTATATATTATCACACAGGCTGACATGTCTGGTTGAAGATGCACTTATTGGTAAGGTTTGTATTCTTTAACACAACCAATAAAGACTACAGGGTCCCTAAATACCTCCTTCAAACTTGAAGCACCACCAACTCTCAGCCAGCTGGTAAAAAAGTCAGGAATTTACAAAGTATCAGGTGGTGACTGGCAGCGAAGACTATGAGGTTAAAGAAACTTTGAGATGGAGCAAAAGACTCTAACATCGGAACATACATAATATATACATGAATGTCTTACTTTGGCTTTGCAACCTCATTCCCTCTATAATTTTATCTTTTAAAAGCTACAATTAAATGTTTTAAAATAACCCGCATTCTAAAGCAATATTTCCTGAATACGTTGTATGGTATGGTAACAATCCACGGTCTCTGGTTTTGCAGCTTTGGTTTTAAGCCTAACGAGACTAAATTCTGGAAAGTCCTGCGTGGGATCAAATGACATAAATCAGGGCGTTTATTACTCTACATTTATTGCTTCTCTTATCCTCCCAAATTTACAGCCTCCACTATACTACAATAATCCCCCTGACCACCACCAAATAAATAAAAAAAAATAAAGAACTGAAAAATTTAAATATTATATCAAGGTCAATTGCTAGAAGAACATCCGAGGTAGCTACGGGTGGTAAACATTACCAGATACATTACTGATACTCACAATACCACAATACCTAGGCCTTCATTATTACAATGCCTAATGTAATGTTACTCTTAATACCCCAATAGCCCAGCTTTGACGTTTACCGTGCTAAGTATAATGTTACTTTGCATATCTCTATCACCTGTTTTATAGCACTTAGTATAACATTACTCAAATTTACCTAATACTCTTTTCATGATTTTACAGCACTTTATTATTACTCACAATACCCTAGTACTACATCCTGATTTACTTAGCACAAGGTGTAATATTACTCAGAATACCCCAGTACTCTGTCCTGATTTCTACAGCACTCTGTGTAATATTACGCAGCATACCCCAGTACTCTGTCCTGATTTCTACAGCACTCGGTGTAATATTACGCAGCATACCCCAGTACACTGTCCTGATTTCTATAGCACTGGGGGAAATAATACTCAGAATACCCCAGTACTCTCTCCTGATTTCTATAGCACTAGGTGTAATAATACTCAGAATACCCAAGTACTCTGCCCTGAGATCCTTAGCACTCAGTGTAATAATACTCAGAATACTCTATCCTGATTTCTATAGCACTTTGTGTAATATTACTCAGAATACTCCAGTACGCTATCCTGATTTCTATAGCACTAGGTGTAATAATACTCAGAATACACCAGTACTCTGTCCTGATTTCTATAGCACTAGGTGTAATGATACTCAGAATACACCAGTACTCTGTCCTGATTTCCTTAGCACTCAGTGTAAAAATACCCCAGTACTCTATCCTGATTTCTATAGCACTTTGTGTAATATTACTCAGAATACCCCAGTACTCTGTCCTGATTTCTATAGCACTAGATGTAATAATACTCAGAATACTCTATCCTGATTTCTATAGCACTTTGTGTAATATTACTCAGAATACCCCAGTACTCTGTCCTGATTTCTATAGCACTAGGTGTAATAATACTCAGAATACTCTATCCTGATTTCTATAGCACTTTGTGTAATATTACTCAGAATACTCCAGTACTCTGTCCTGATTTCTACAGCACTTAGTGTCATATTACTCAGAATACTCCAGTACTCTATCCTGATTTCCTTAGCACTAGGTGTAATAATACTCAGAATACCCCACTAATCTGTCCTGATTTCTGTAGCACTAGGTGTAATAATACTCAGAATACACCAATACTCTGTCCTGATTTCCTTAGCACTCAGTTTAAAAATACTCAGAATACCCCAGTACTCTATCGTGATTTCTATAGCACTAGGTGTAATATTACTCAGAATACCCCAGTACTCTGCCCTGATTTCTATAGTACTAGGTGTAATAATACTCAGAATACCCCAGTACTCTGTTCTGATTTCTATAGCACTCAGTGTAATATTACTCAGAATACCCCAGTACTCTGTCCTGATTTCTATAGTACTAGGTGTAATAATACTCAGAATACACCAGTACTCTGGCCTGATTTCTATAGCACTAGGTGTAATGATACTCAGAATACACCAGTACTCTGTCCTGATTTCCTTAGCACTCAATGTAAAAATACCCCAGTACTCTATCCTGATTTCTATAGCACTTCGTGTAATATTACTCAGAATACCCCAGTACTCTGTCCTGATTTCTATAGCACTAGGTGTAATAATACTCAGAATACTCTATCCTGATTTCTATAGCACTTTGTGTAATATTACTCAGAATACTCCAGTACTCTGTCCTGATTTCTACAGCACTCAGTGTCATATTACTCAGAATACTCCAGTACTCTATCCTGATTTCCTTAGCACTAGGTGTAATAATACTCAGAATACCCCACTACTCTGTCCTGATTTCTGTAGCACTAGGTGTAATAATACTCAGAATACACCAGTACTCTGTCCTGATTTCCTTAGCACTCAGTGTAAAAATACTCAAAATACCCCAGTACTCTATCGTGATTTCTATAACACCAGGTGTAATATTACTCAGAATACCCCAGTACTCTGTCCTGATTTCTATAGTACTAGGTGTAATAATACTCAGAATACCCCAGTACTCTGTCCTGATTTCTATAGCACTCAGTGTAATATTACTCAGAATACCCCAGTACTCTGTCCTGATTTCTATAGTACTAGGTGTAATAATACTCAGAATACTCCAGTACTCTGTCCTGATTTCTATAGTACTAGGTGTAATATTACTCAGAATACCCCAGAACTCTGTCCTGATTTCTATAGTACTAGGTGTAATAATACCCAGAATACCCCAGTACTCTGTCCTGATTTATATAGCACTCAGTGTAATAATACTCAGAATACTCCAGTACTCTGTCCTGATTTCTATAGTACTATGTGTAATAATACTCAGAATACGCCAGTACTCTGTCCTGATTTCTATAGTACTAGGTGTAATATTACTCAGAATACACCAGTACTCTGTCCTGATTTCCTTAGCACTCAGTGTAAAAATACCCCAGTACTCTATCCTGATTTCTATAGCACTTTGTGTAATATTACTCAGAATACCCCAGTACTCTGTCCTGATTTCTATAGCACTCAGTGTAAAAATACCCCAGTACTCTATCCTGATTTCTATAGCACTTTGTGTAATATTACTCAGAATACCCCAGTACTCTGTCCTGATTTCTATAGCACTAGATGTAATAATACTCAGAATACTCTATCCTGATTTCTATAGCACTTTGTGTAATATTACTCAGAATACCCCAGTACTCTGTCCTGATTTCTATAGCACTAGGTGTAATAATACTCAGAATACTCTATCCTGATTTCTATAGCACTTTGTGTAATATTACTCAGAATACTCCAGTACTCTGTCCTGATTTCTACAGCACTTAGTGTCATATTACTCAGAATACTCCAGTACTCTATCCTGATTTCCTTAGCACTAGGTGTAATAATACTCAGAATACCCCACTAATCTGTCCTGATTTCTGTAGCACTAGGTGTAATAATACTCAGAATACACCAATACTCTGTCCTGATTTCCTTAGCACTCAGTTTAAAAATACTCAGAATACCCCAGTACTCTATCGTGATTTCTATAGCACTAGGTGTAATATTACTCAGAATACCCCAGTACTCTGCCCTGATTTCTATAGTACTAGGTGTAATAATACTCAGAATACCCCAGTACTCTGTTCTGATTTCTATAGCACTCAGTGTAATATTACTCAGAATACCCCAGTACTCTGTCCTGATTTCTATAGTACTAGGTGTAATAATACTCAGAATACACCAGTACTCTGGCCTGATTTCTATAGCACTAGGTGTAATGATACTCAGAATACACCAGTACTCTGTCCTGATTTCCTTAGCACTCAATGTAAAAATACCCCAGTACTCTATCCTGATTTCTATAGCACTTCGTGTAATATTACTCAGAATACCCCAGTACTCTGTCCTGATTTCTATAGCACTAGGTGTAATAATACTCAGAATACTCTATCCTGATTTCTATAGCACTTTGTGTAATATTACTCAGAATACTCCAGTACTCTGTCCTGATTTCTACAGCACTCAGTGTCATATTACTCAGAATACTCCAGTACTCTATCCTGATTTCCTTAGCACTAGGTGTAATAATACTCAGAATACCCCACTACTCTGTCCTGATTTCTGTAGCACTAGGTGTAATAATACTCAGAATACACCAGTACTCTGTCCTGATTTCCTTAGCACTCAGTGTAAAAATACTCAAAATACCCCAGTACTCTATCGTGATTTCTATAGCACTAGGTGTAATATTACTCAGAATACCCCAGTACTCTGCCCTGATTTCTATAGTACTAGGTGTAATAATACTCAGAATACCCCAGTACTCTGTTCTGATTTCTATAGCACTCAGTGTAATATTACTCAGAATACCCCAGTACTCTGTCCTGATTTCTATAGTACTAGGTGTAATAATACTCAGAATACACCAGTACTCTGGCCTGATTTCTATAGCACTAGGTGTAATGATACTCAGAATACACCAGTACTCTGTCCTGATTTCCTTAGCACTCAATGTAAAAATACCCCAGTACTCTATCCTGATTTCTATAGCACTTCGTGTAATATTACTCAGAATACCCCAGTACTCTGTCCTGATTTCTATAGCACTAGGTGTAATAATACTCAGAATACTCTATCCTGATTTCTATAGCACTTTGTGTAATATTACTCAGAATACTCCAGTACTCTGTCCTGATTTCTACAGCACTCAGTGTCATATTACTCAGAATACTCCAGTACTCTATCCTGATTTCCTTAGCACTAGGTGTAATAATACTCAGAATACCCCACTACTCTGTCCTGATTTCTGTAGCACTAGGTGTAATAATACTCAGAATACACCAGTACTCTGTCCTGATTTCCTTAGCACTCAGTGTAAAAATACTCAAAATACCCCAGTACTCTATCGTGATTTCTATAACACCAGGTGTAATATTACTCAGAATACCCCAGTACTCTGTCCTGATTTCTATAGTACTAGGTGTAATAATACTCAGAATACCCCAGTACTCTGTCCTGATTTCTATAGCACTCAGTGTAATATTACTCAGAATACCCCAGTACTCTGTCCTGATTTCTATAGTACTAGGTGTAATAATACTCAGAATACTCCAGTACTCTGTCCTGATTTCTATAGTACTAGGTGTAATATTACTCAGAATACCCCAGAACTCTGTCCTGATTTCTATAGTACTAGGTGTAATAATACCCAGAATACCCCAGTACTCTGTCCTGATTTATATAGCACTCAGTGTAATAATACTCAGAATACTCCAGTACTCTGTCCTGATTTCTATAGTACTAGGTGTAATATTACTCAGAATACACCAGTACTCTGTCCTGATTTCCTTAGCACTCAGTGTAAAAATACCCCAGTACTCTATCCTGATTTCTATAGCACTTTGTGTAATATTACTCAGAATACCCCAGTACTCTGTCCTGATTTCTATAGCACTCAGTGTAAAAATACCCCAGTACTCTATCCTGATTTCTATAGCACTTTGTGTAATATTACTCAGAATACCCCAGTACTCTGTCCTGATTTCTATAGCACTAGATGTAATAATACTCAGAATACTCTATCCTGATTTCTATAGCACTTTGTGTAATATTACTCAGAATACCCCAGTACTCTGTCCTGATTTCTATAGCACTAGGTGTAATAATACTCAGAATACTCTATCCTGATTTCTATAGCACTTTGTGTAATATTACTCAGAATACTCCAGTACTCTGTCCTGATTTCTACAGCACTTAGTGTCATATTACTCAGAATACTCCAGTACTCTATCCTGATTTCCTTAGCACTAGGTGTAATAATACTCAGAATACCCCACTAATCTGTCCTGATTTCTGTAGCACTAGGTGTAATAATACTCAGAATACACCAATACTCTGTCCTGATTTCCTTAGCACTCAGTTTAAAAATACTCAGAATACCCCAGTACTCTATCGTGATTTCTATAGCACTAGGTGTAATATTACTCAGAATACCCCAGTACTCTGTTCTGATTTCTATAGCACTCAGTGTAATATTACTCAGAATACCCCAGTACTCTGTCCTGATTTCTATAGTACTAGGTGTAATAATACTCAGAATACACCAGTACTCTGGCCTGATTTCTATAGCACTAGGTGTAATGATACTCAGAATACACCAGTACTCTGTCCTGATTTCCTTAGCACTCAATGTAAAAATACCCCAGTACTCTATCCTGATTTCTATAGCACTTCGTGTAATATTACTCAGAATACCCCAGTACTCTGTCCTGATTTCTATAGCACTAGGTGTAATAATACTCAGAATACTCTATCCTGATTTCTATAGCACTTTGTGTAATATTACTCAGAATACTCCAGTACTCTGTCCTGATTTCTACAGCACTCAGTGTCATATTACTCAGAATACTCCAGTACTCTATCCTGATTTCCTTAGCACTAGGTGTAATAATACTCAGAATACCCCACTACTCTGTCCTGATTTCTGTAGCACTAGGTGTAATAATACTCAGAATACACCAGTACTCTGTCCTGATTTCCTTAGCACTCAGTGTAAAAATACTCAAAATACCCCAGTACTCTATCGTGATTTCTATAACACCAGGTGTAATATTACTCAGAATACCCCAGTACTCTGTCCTGATTTCTATAGTACTAGGTGTAATAATACTCAGAATACCCCAGTACTCTGTCCTGATTTCTATAGCACTCAGTGTAATATTACTCAGAATACCCCAGTACTCTGTCCTGATTTCTATAGTACTAGGTGTAATAATACTCAGAATACTCCAGTACTCTGTCCTGATTTCTATAGTACTAGGTGTAATATTACTCAGAATACCCCAGAACTCTGTCCTGATTTCTATAGTACTAGGTGTAATAATACCCAGAATACCCCAGTACTCTGTCCTGATTTATATAGCACTCAGTGTAATAATACTCAGAATACTCCAGTACTCTGTCCTGATTTCTATAGTACTATGTGTAATAATACTCAGAATACGCCAGTACTCTGTCCTGATTTCTATAGTACTAGGTGTAATATTACTCAGAATACACCAGTACTCTGTCCTGATTTCCTTAGCACTCAGTGTAAAAATACCCCAGTACTCTATCCTGATTTCTATAGCACTTTGTGTAATATTACTCAGAATACCCCAGTACTCTGTCCTGATTTCTATAGCACTAGATGTAATAATACTCAGAATACTCTATCCTGATTTCTATAGCACTTTGTGTAATATTACTCAGAATACCCCAGTACTCTGTCCTGATTTCTATAGCACTAGGTGTAATAATACTCAGAATACTCTATCCTGATTTCTATAGCACTTTGTGTAATATTACTCAGAATACTCCAGTACTCTGTCCTGATTTCTACAGCACTTAGTGTCATATTACTCAGAATACTCCAGTACTCTATCCTGATTTCCTTAGCACTAGGTGTAATAATACTCAGAATACCCCACTAATCTGTCCTGATTTCTGTAGCACTAGGTGTAATAATACTCAGAATACACCAATACTCTGTCCTGATTTCCTTAGCACTCAGTTTAAAAATACTCAGAATACCCCAGTACTCTATCGTGATTTCTATAGCACTAGGTGTAATATTACTCAGAATACCCCAGTACTCTGCCCTGATTTCTATAGTACTAGGTGTAATAATACTCAGAATACCCCAGTACTCTGTTCTGATTTCTATAGCACTCAGTGTAATATTACTCAGAATACCCCAGTACTCTGTCCTGATTTCTATAGTACTAGGTGTAATAATACTCAGAATACACCAGTACTCTGGCCTGATTTCTATAGCACTAGGTGTAATGATACTCAGAATACACCAGTACTCTGTCCTGATTTCCTTAGCACTCAATGTAAAAATACCCCAGTACTCTATCCTGATTTCTATAGCACTTCGTGTAATATTACTCAGAATACCCCAGTACTCTGTCCTGATTTCTATAGCACTAGGTGTAATAATACTCAGAATACTCTATCCTGATTTCTATAGCACTTTGTGTAATATTACTCAGAATACTCCAGTACTCTGTCCTGATTTCTACAGCACTCAGTGTCATATTACTCAGAATACTCCAGTACTCTATCCTGATTTCCTTAGCACTAGGTGTAATAATACTCAGAATACCCCACTACTCTGTCCTGATTTCTGTAGCACTAGGTGTAATAATACTCAGAATACACCAGTACTCTGTCCTGATTTCCTTAGCACTCAGTGTAAAAATACTCAAAATACCCCAGTACTCTATCGTGATTTCTATAGCACTAGGTGTAATATTACTCAGAATACCCCAGTACTCTGCCCTGATTTCTATAGTACTAGGTGTAATAATACTCAGAATACCCCAGTACTCTGTTCTGATTTCTATAGCACTCAGTGTAATATTACTCAGAATACCCCAGTACTCTGTCCTGATTTCTATAGTACTAGGTGTAATAATACTCAGAATACACCAGTACTCTGGCCTGATTTCTATAGCACTAGGTGTAATGATACTCAGAATACACCAGTACTCTGTCCTGATTTCCTTAGCACTCAATGTAAAAATACCCCAGTACTCTATCCTGATTTCTATAGCACTTCGTGTAATATTACTCAGAATACCCCAGTACTCTGTCCTGATTTCTATAGCACTAGGTGTAATAATACTCAGAATACTCTATCCTGATTTCTATAGCACTTTGTGTAATATTACTCAGAATACTCCAGTACTCTGTCCTGATTTCTACAGCACTCAGTGTCATATTACTCAGAATACTCCAGTACTCTATCCTGATTTCCTTAGCACTAGGTGTAATAATACTCAGAATACCCCACTACTCTGTCCTGATTTCTGTAGCACTAGGTGTAATAATACTCAGAATACACCAGTACTCTGTCCTGATTTCCTTAGCACTCAGTGTAAAAATACTCAAAATACCCCAGTACTCTATCGTGATTTCTATAACACCAGGTGTAATATTACTCAGAATACCCCAGTACTCTGTCCTGATTTCTATAGTACTAGGTGTAATAATACTCAGAATACCCCAGTACTCTGTCCTGATTTCTATAGCACTCAGTGTAATATTACTCAGAATACCCCAGTACTCTGTCCTGATTTCTATAGTACTAGGTGTAATAATACTCAGAATACTCCAGTACTCTGTCCTGATTTCTATAGTACTAGGTGTAATATTACTCAGAATACCCCAGAACTCTGTCCTGATTTCTATAGTACTAGGTGTAATAATACCCAGAATACCCCAGTACTCTGTCCTGATTTATATAGCACTCAGTGTAATAATACTCAGAATACTCCAGTACTCTGTCCTGATTTCTATAGTACTAGGTGTAATATTACTCAGAATACACCAGTACTCTGTCCTGATTTCCTTAGCACTCAGTGTAAAAATACCCCAGTACTCTATCCTGATTTCTATAGCACTTTGTGTAATATTACTCAGAATACCCCAGTACTCTGTCCTGATTTCTATAGCACTCAGTGTAAAAATACCCCAGTACTCTATCCTGATTTCTATAGCACTTTGTGTAATATTACTCAGAATACCCCAGTACTCTGTCCTGATTTCTATAGCACTAGATGTAATAATACTCAGAATACTCTATCCTGATTTCTATAGCACTTTGTGTAATATTACTCAGAATACCCCAGTACTCTGTCCTGATTTCTATAGCACTAGGTGTAATAATACTCAGAATACTCTATCCTGATTTCTATAGCACTTTGTGTAATATTACTCAGAATACTCCAGTACTCTGTCCTGATTTCTACAGCACTTAGTGTCATATTACTCAGAATACTCCAGTACTCTATCCTGATTTCCTTAGCACTAGGTGTAATAATACTCAGAATACCCCACTAATCTGTCCTGATTTCTGTAGCACTAGGTGTAATAATACTCAGAATACACCAATACTCTGTCCTGATTTCCTTAGCACTCAGTTTAAAAATACTCAGAATACCCCAGTACTCTATCGTGATTTCTATAGCACTAGGTGTAATATTACTCAGAATACCCCAGTACTCTGCCCTGATTTCTATAGTACTAGGTGTAATAATACTCAGAATACCCCAGTACTCTGTTCTGATTTCTATAGCACTCAGTGTAATATTACTCAGAATACCCCAGTACTCTGTCCTGATTTCTATAGTACTAGGTGTAATAATACTCAGAATACACCAGTACTCTGGCCTGATTTCTATAGCACTAGGTGTAATGATACTCAGAATACACCAGTACTCTGTCCTGATTTCCTTAGCACTCAATGTAAAAATACCCCAGTACTCTATCCTGATTTCTATAGCACTTCGTGTAATATTACTCAGAATACCCCAGTACTCTGTCCTGATTTCTATAGCACTAGGTGTAATAATACTCAGAATACTCTATCCTGATTTCTATAGCACTTTGTGTAATATTACTCAGAATACTCCAGTACTCTGTCCTGATTTCTACAGCACTCAGTGTCATATTACTCAGAATACTCCAGTACTCTATCCTGATTTCCTTAGCACTAGGTGTAATAATACTCAGAATACCCCACTACTCTGTCCTGATTTCTGTAGCACTAGGTGTAATAATACTCAGAATACACCAGTACTCTGTCCTGATTTCCTTAGCACTCAGTGTAAAAATACTCAAAATACCCCAGTACTCTATCGTGATTTCTATAACACCAGGTGTAATATTACTCAGAATACCCCAGTACTCTGTCCTGATTTCTATAGTACTAGGTGTAATAATACTCAGAATACCCCAGTACTCTGTCCTGATTTCTATAGCACTCAGTGTAATATTACTCAGAATACCCCAGTACTCTGTCCTGATTTCTATAGTACTAGGTGTAATAATACTCAGAATACTCCAGTACTCTGTCCTGATTTCTATAGTACTAGGTGTAATATTACTCAGAATACCCCAGAACTCTGTCCTGATTTCTATAGTACTAGGTGTAATAATACCCAGAATACCCCAGTACTCTGTCCTGATTTATATAGCACTCAGTGTAATAATACTCAGAATACTCCAGTACTCTGTCCTGATTTCTATAGTACTATGTGTAATAATACTCAGAATACGCCAGTACTCTGTCCTGATTTCTATAGTACTAGGTGTAATATTACTCAGAATACCCCAGTACTCTGTCCTGATTTCTATAGCACTCAGAGTAATATTACTCAGAATACTCCAGTACTCTGTCCTGATTTCTACAGCACTAGGTGTAATATTACTCAGAATACCCCAGTACTCTGTCCTGATTTCTATAGTACTAGATGTAATAATACTCAGAATACCCAAGTACTCTGTCCTGATTTATATAGCACTCAGTGTAATAATCCTCAGAATACTCCAGTACTCTGTCCTGATTTCTATAGTACTAGGTGTAATAATACTCAGAATACGCCAGTACTCTGTCCTGATTTCTATAGTACTAGGTGTAATATTACTCAGAATACCCCAGTACTCTGTCCTGATTTCTATAGCACTAGGTGTAATATTACTCAGAATACCCCAGTACTCTGTCCTGATTTCTATAGCACTAGGTGTAATATTACTCAGAATACCCCAGTACTCTGTCCTGATTTCTATAGTACTAGGTGTAATAATACTCAGAATACCCCAGTACTCTGTCCTGATTTCTACAGCACTCAGTGTCATATTACTCAGAATACTCCAGTACTCTGTCCTGATTTCTATAGTACTAGGTGTAATAATACTCAGAATACCCCAGTACTCTGTCCTGATTTCTATAGCACTAGGTGTAATATTACTCAGAATACCCCAGTACTCTGTCCTGATTTCTATAGCACTAGGTGTAATATTACTCAGAATACCCCAGTACTCTGTCCTGATTTCTATAGTACTAGGTGTAATAATACTCAGAATACCCCAGTACTCTGTCCTGATTTCTACAGCACTCAGTGTCATATTACTCAGAATACTCCAGTACTCTGTCCTGATTTCTATAGTACTAGGTGTAATATTACTCAGAATACCCCAGTACTCTGTCCTGATTTCTATAGCACTAGGTGTAATATTACTCAGAATACCCCAGTACTCTGTCCTGATTTCTATAGCACTAGGTGTAATATTACTCAGAATACCCCAGTACTCTGTCCTGATTTCTATAGTACTAGGTGTAATAATACTCAGAATACCCCAGTACTCCGTCCTGATTTCTACAGCACTCAGTGTCATATTACTCAGAATACTCCAGTACTCTGTCCTGATTTCTATAGTACTAGGTGTAATAATACTCAGAATACCCCAGTACTCTGTCCTGATTTCTATAGCACTCGGTGTAATATTACTCAGAATACTCCAGTACTCTGTCCTGATTTCTATAGTACTAGGTGTAATAATACTCAGAATACCCCAGTACTGTGTCCTGATTTCTATAGTACTAGGTGTAATAATACTCAGAATACCCCAGTACTCTGTCCTGATTTCTATAGTACTAGGTGTAATAATACTCAGAATACCCCAGTACTCTGTCCTGATTTCTACAGCACTCAGTGTCATATTACTCAGAATACTCCAGTACTCTGTCCTGATTTCTATAGCACTCAGTGTAATCATACTCAGAATACTCTATCCTGATTTCTATAGCACTAGGTGTAATATTACTCAGAATACCCAAGTACTCTGCCCTGAGATCCTTAGCACTCAGTGTAATAATACTCAGAATACTCTATCCTGATTTCTATAGCACTTTGTGTAATATTACTCAGAATACTCCAGTACTCTGTCCTGATTTCTATAGCACTAGGTGTAATAATACTCAGAATACCCAAGTACTCTGCCCTGAGATCCTTAGCACTCAGTGTAAAAATACTCAGAATACTCTATCCTGATTTCTATAGCACTTTGTGTAATATTACTCAGAATACTCCAGTACTCTGTCCTGATTTCTATAGTACTAGGTGTAATATTACTCAGAATACCCCAGTACTCTGTCCTGATTTCTATAGTACTAGGTTTAATATTACTCAGAATACCCCAGTACTCTGTCCTGATTTCTACAGCACTCAGTGTCATATTACTCAGAATACTCCAGTACTCTGTCCTGATTTCTATAGTACTAGGTGTAATAATACTCAGAATACCCCAGTACTCTGTCCTGATTTCTATAGTACTAGGTGTAATATTACTCAGAATACCCCAGTACTCTGTCCTTATTTCTACAGCACTCAGTGGCATATTACTCAGAATACTCCAGTACTCTGTCCTGATTTCTATAGTACTAGGTGTAATAATACTCAGAATACCCCAGTACTCTGTCCTGATTTCTATAGCACTCTGTGTAATATTACTCAGAATACCCCAGTACTCTGTCCTGATTTCTATAGTACTAGGTGTAATATTACTCAGAATACCCCAGTACTCTGTCCTTATTTCTACAGCACTCAGTGGCATATTACTCAGAATACTCCAGTACTCTGTCCTGATTTCTATAGTACTAGGTGTAATAATACTCAGAATACCCCAGTACTCTGTCCTGATTTCTATAGTACTAGGTGTAATATTACTCAGAATACCCCAGTACTCTGTCCTTATTTCTACAGCACTCAGTGGCATATTACTCAGAATACTCCAGTACTCTGTCCTGATTTCTATAGTACTAGGTGTAATAATACTCAGAATACCCCAGTACTCTGTCCTGATTTCTACAGCACTCAGTGTCATATTACTCAGAATACTCCAGTACTCTATCCTGATTTCTATAGTACTAGGTGTAATATTACTCAGAATACCCCAGTACTCTGTCCTTATTTCTACAGCACTCAGTGGCATATTACTCAGAATACTCCAGTACTCTGTCCTGATTTCTATAGTACTAGGTGTAATAATACTCAGAATACCCCAGTACTCTGTCCTGATTTCTATAGCACTCTGTGTAATATTACTCAGAATACCCCAGTACTCTGTCCTAATTTCTATAGTACTAGGTGTAATATTACTCAGAATACCCCAGTACTCTGTCCTGATTTCTATAGTACTAGGTGTAATATTACTCAGAATACCCCAGTACTCTGTCCTGATTTCTATAATACTAGATGTAATATTACTCAGAATACTCCAGTACTCTGTCCTGATTTCTATAGTACTAGGTGTGATATTACTCCGAATACCCCAGTACTCTGTCCTGATTTCCACATCTCATGATGTTATGTTAACGAGGATGTTCCGGCTCATGTGTTAAACATATATAATTTGAAGATTCTCCTGTGGGTGCAAGAGGTTTGCTGCTTTGCTATACAGAGACGGAACGCGTGAATGAGCGTAATGAGTTTTAGATAAAAGTGGATCTTCTTGAAATCTTTTTTTTTCCCTCAAGCTTCCTAAATCTGCTTTAATAGCTCCATCTCCAGCCTGTCACAAAGCCCAACGTCTGCAGCGACAGATTGAAGAAAGGGAACCGGCTGAGCCAATAATCTCAGCTTTCAGGCAACAAAAAACCACCTGTGTTTGTGCAGAATGGGATCAAAACCTCCAATTACATCTCATTATCTCGGTTTATGGCTTTGACAATACCAAATGGGCTCTTGACGCCAGTGGGTATCTTCCAGCTATGTCACCTGAACCATTCATGAACCAGTGTGTCTACTGCCCTACATTAAAAGGACCTAAATTATGTTACTGTAACAGCTGAAGCACTGCTATCCTGCTGAACCAAGCCAACTGTATCTGCGTATTTTGCTTAGCCGATACCTTTTAGATTAAGATGTGAGAAAAACTCTTAATTTTTTGAGGGGTTTAGAGGTGTGAAGTATTGAATATGTGATTAAATGAACCGTGTGCATGTACAAATCCTCTGACACTGTGTTCGAGAGGTTCCACTGGTTGAGCGATGGTCAGAGAGATACTACAACAAGTTATAAAAGGTTAAATTAATTGGTTTGGATACATATTCCAGTTTGGTGGAAATCATTTTCTCTTCACCTAATTTTGTATCTTTAATCATTTGATTACTTGGCATGGGGCACAAGATAACATGACTACACACAGACAAACAATTCTAAACACACATCCATATCCAAATCCATTTCTATACAAACATACACATAATAAAATGATACAATGACAGGAACACATGCAGACATAGACACATACACTGAGACAAGTACACACAAACATATACACACATAAATAGAAACACATACATACAGACATAGGTAAAGACACTGAGACAAGTACACACAAACATATACAAGCATAAATAGAAATACATACATACAGACACAGATAGAGACACTAACACAAATACACACAAACACATATAGATATTATTACAAACATATACAGACAGATACAGACCCCGAGACAAATGCACACAAACACATACAGACATGAATCAAAACATATACAGACAAAGATAGAGACATGAAGACAAATGCACACAAACACAGTCGTAAATACAAACACATAGAGACACAAAGACAAATACACACAAACACATGCAGACATAAATACAAACATACACAGACACAGAGACACAAAGACAAATACACACAAACACATATAGATATTATTACAAACATATACAGACAGATACAGACCCCGAGACAAATGCACACAAACACATACAGACATGAATCAAAACATATACAGACACAGATAGAGACATGAAGACAAATGCACACAAACACAGTCGTAAATACAAACACATAAAGACACAAAGACAAATACACACAAACACATGCAGACATAAATACAAACATACACAGACACAGAGACACAAGACAAATACACACAAACACATACAGATATAAATCCAAACATATACAGACACAGAGACACAAAGACAAATTCACACAAACACACATACAATATAAATACAAACACATATAGACACGTATACACATATTTATCTACAAATACAAGCATACCCACACACCAAATAGCTCACTTGTATAAATACACGTACGTATGCATATAAACAATCATGAGAATGGTTTATACAGTGGATGTTTAGTCATTGCAAAAAAGTGCTAGTCCAGTCAAAAAGGTATCATACAACACTGCTACACTACACACACATATTGCGCACTACACACACATACACCATTATACGCACAGCTCGACTGGATTCTTACCTTCTCCTTCCTCTTTGAAGGATTTTGGTTGGGATACAGTAAAACACTGCATCACCTCGTACCGCTGGCGTGCCTCTTGGTTCTCTGCTCCTGCATCATCCGGAGGCCGAATCAGCATCCTGCAGTTTAATGTATGGCTGTTCCGCCGGTTTGTTTCCTGGGTCCACGGACCTCCATTAACTGTGGTAACAAAACAGTGAATTTACACAGAAATAACCGACAGTGCTCCACCATTGTGAAACCTCCCCAATAAGTAAAAAAATAATAATAATAATTGGAGGGTTATTAATTAAACTGGGGATTTTTCTAAACTGATCATGGAATTGCCAAGTCATCTATTTCTCCAGTCTGGCTCTTTTTGGTAAAATATCAAACTTCCTGACAAATTCCTGCAATTTGGTGAATAAGCCAGACAAGGTTTGACAAAAGAAAAATAGCTGTGATATGTCCAAAATACAAGCATAGCATACTACATTGTAAAACAAATGTGAAATGTTTGAACTTTAAGGTGTATTATGCATTAGTGCACCCTACCACAGTTAAAAGGACGCTCCACTGAATACAAACAAATAAAATCACTGTTTAGTACATAAACCCCCAATGAAAATATGCATGCATTTAATTATGCATTGTTTAATTGGGGGAATATCTAAGACCTGCTTAGAAATGCTGTAAATCTCTTTTCTGCAGCCTTTGCAAGCCCTCCCCTTCTAACTCCGCCCAGACTTTATGTGGCTGTCCAATCACAGATTTCCCAATGCAGCTCAATGAGAAGTCTTTGCAAGGCAGGAGCTCTGGGCAATAAGAGCCAAACCAGGAAGTAACAGAGCCGGGTGTCTGGTTGAGTGCCAGGAGGTGTAACAAGGTCAATTTATAACAGTGCCAATTTCTATTGAAATTTATTTTTTGTAAAATGAAAAAAAAGCACACACACTTTACACATAAGGAACTTCAGCAAGCTAACTTCCTTTGAATTTCAGATGTTGATATTATTTTGATTGGATAGAGCAGTCATTCAGGGCTACGATAACATTTATATTCAGAGAATTAGAGAATTAAAATAAAACGGTTCAAAGATGAGCAGGGACAAGAATGGAAAACAATTACAAAAAAAAAAAAAAAAAAGAATGAAATCGAACTGTAACAACAGAAATATAACAGAAACGAAAATTAAGGAAACAGAAATGACAGCTCGAGGCCTGATATGTTGTCATTGTTTGTGTTGTACATTTTGTGAAAAAACAATATGAATTAGCAAATAAATCCATTCCTGTGTCATAAATGAATCATTTTTGTAGTAATTGGTAACCTGAATAAAGTGAATCAGGATTGACATAATGATGAAATTAAATGCATTTGGACAAAGTTACCTTTTATTTACCTTTTATTTATAAAGTCCGTCAAAATTGTGATTTCTTTTTAATTTAACTATTTATATACTGTCACACTTTTTAATTCGTATATTTCTTCCCTACCACAGGAATGTGTGTTTTTTTAAATCTACTTAGAGAAAGAAATGAAAAATAAAATAAAAAAAATCATAAAAAATACATCTTTAGCTGGTCGAAAAAAACCAATCAGTTCTCAAGCAGACAGAGATATTTATATACTGTGTGACTAGCGCCATAGTGAGCCATCGCCATTACATCACTTTCATTAGGCTTTCTGGGTGTATTAAGTTCATGTGTTCCTCAATCTAGTGCTTTGAAGAACCTTTTGACTCATATATACACTGCGTGCAGAATTATTAGGCAAATGAGTATTTTGACCACATCATCCTCTTTATGCATGTTGTCTTACTCCAAGCTGTATAGGCTCGAAAGCCTACTACCAATTAAGCATATTAGGTGATGTGCATCTCTGTAATGAGAAGGGGTGTGGTATAATGACATCAACACCCTATATCAGGTGTGCATAATTATTAGGCAACCTCCTTTCCTTTGGCAAAATGGGTCAAAAGAAGGACTTGACAGGCTCAGAAAAGTTAAAAATAGTGAGATATCTTGCAGAGGGATGCAGCACTCTTAAAATTGCAAAGCTTCTGAAGCGTGATCATCGAACAATCAAGCGTTTCATTCAAAATAGTCAACAGGGTCGCAAGAAGCGTGTGGAGAAACCAAGGCGCAAAATAACTGCCCATGAACTGAGAAAAGTCAAGCGTGCAGCTGCCAAGATGCCACTTGCCACCAGTCTGGCCATATTTCAGAGCTGCAACATCACTGGAGTGCCCGAAAGCACAAGGTGTGCAATACTCAGAGACATGGCCAAGGTAAGAAAGGCTGAAAGACGACCACCACTGAACAAGACACACAAGCTGAAACGTCAAGACTGGGCCAAGAAATATCTCAAGACTGATTTTTCTAAGGTTTTATGGACTGATGAAATGAGAGTGAGTCTTGATGGGCCAGATGGATGGATTGGTAAAGGGCAGAGAGCTCCAGTCTGACTCAGACGCCAGCAAGGTGGAGGTGGAGTACTGGTTTGGGCTGGTATCATCAAAGATGAGCTTGTGGGGCCTTTTCGGGTTGAGGATGGAGTCAAGCTCAACTCCCAGTTTCTGGAAGACACCTTCTTCAAGCAGTGGTACAGGAAGAAGTCTGCATCCTTCAAGAAAAACATGATTTTCATGCAGGACAATGCTCCATCACACGCGTCCAAGTACTCCACAGCGTGGCTGGCAAGAAAGGGTATAAAAGAAGAAAATCTAATGACATGGCCTCCTTGTTCACCTGATCTGAACCCCATTGAGAACCTGTGGTCCATCATCAAATGTGAGATTTACAAGGAGGGAAAACAGTACACCTCTCTGAACAGTGTCTGGGAGGCTGTGGTTGCTGCGGCACGCAATGTTGATGGTGAACAGATCAAAACACTGACAGAATCCATGGATGGCAGGCTTTTGAGTGTCCTTGCAAAGAAAGGTGGCTATATTGGTCACTGATTTGTTTTTGTTATGTTTTTGAATGTCAGAAATGTATATTTGTGAATGTTGAGATGTTATATTGGTTTCACTGGTAAAAATAAATAATTGAAATGGGTATATATTTGTTTTTTGTTAAGTTGCCTAATAATTATGCACAGTAATAGTCACCTGCACACACAGATATCCCCCTAAAATAGCTAAAACTAAAAACAAACTAAAAACTACTTCCAAAAATATTCAGCTTTGATATTAATGAGTTTTTTGGGTTCATTGAGAACATGGTTGTTGTTCAATAATAAAATTAATCCTCAAAAATACAACTTGCCTAATAATTCTGCACTCCCTGTATATATATTTTATGCGTTGTGTATGTATATATATATATATATATATATATATATAAAAACACACAACTTTGGAGAGTCTGTGCATTAAGATGTATCGATATTTTATACACCGTCTTGTAGAAGCATAATTTGCTGATTGCATTATATAAATATATATTTCTATATAAGCTTTCGATGGTCTGTGGGTTAAGGTGAATCAGGTTTGCTCTGCGGAGCTGTCATGTGAACCAACTCCCATCACCACGTTCCAGATGAATCTCACAGCAGTTGAAGGGCAGAGGGTTCGTTGATCTCTGATTAGGAGACGGTTGTAGCAGCATGTTTAACATGAGGTGACTTTCCCACAACACAAGCGAGCGGTGGTGTATTTTTCCGGCTGTGCTGTCTCTGACCTTGCACATGGACCACGTCCTATCTGTACCGGGGAAGCAAGGCTGGATTTACTGTTGGAAAGCACACAGGTGACAGGGGATGATAGCTGTATCAACCCATTGCTTGGAAACTGTAATCCAAAATTATTTGGGTGAAAAAAAAAATGTCCAGGTGTTTTTCAAGGGTAGCTTTGGGCAAATAAAGGAGCAGATTCTCTGGGTCAGTGAGCATATTCTCGGTGTTAATGGGCAAATACTCAGGGTACGCAGATTTCTAGGGTAAATCTCAGTGTAAATAGGCAGATTTCTGTGTTCTTTGGGCGAATGGACAGATTTCTAGATTCTCATTGTGAATGGGCAGATTCTAGTTTCTCAGGGCGAATGGACAGATTTCTAGATTCTCAGTGTGAAAGGGCAAATTCTTAGTGTGAATGGATGGGTTCCTTGATTCTCAGTGTGAATGGGCAGATTCCTAGATTATCAGTGTGAATGGGCAGATTCTTAGTGTGAATGGACAGATTCCTTGATTCTCAGTGTGAATGGGAAGATTCCTAGATTCTCAGTGTGAATGGACTGATTTCTAGATTCTCAGTGTGAATGGGCAGATTCATAGATTCTCAGGATGAATGGGCAGATTCATAGATCCTCAGGATGAATGGGCAGATTCATAGATTTTCAGTGTGAATTGGCAGATTCCTAGATTCTCAGGGTAAATGGGCAGATTCCTAGATTCTCAGGGTGTATAGGCAGATTCCTAGATTGTCAGGGTGAATGGCAGATTCCTAGATTCTCAGGGTAAATGGGCAGATTCCTAGATTGTCAGGGTGTATAGGCAGATTCCTAGATTGTCAGGGTGTATAGGCAGATTCCTAGATTGTCAGGGTGAATGGCAGATTCCTAGATTCTCAGGGTGTATAGGCAGATTCCTAGATTGTCAGGGTGTATAGGCAGATTCCTAGATTGTCAGGGTGAATGGCAGATTCCTAGATTCTCAGGGTGTATAGGCAGATTCCTAGATTGTCAGGGTGAATGGCAGATTCCTAGATTCTCAGGGTAAATGGGCAGATTCCTAGATTCTCAGGGTGTATAGGCAGATTCCTAGATTGTCAGGGTGAATGGCAGATTCCTAGATTCTCAGGGTGAATGGACAGATTTCTAGATTCTCAGTGTGAATGTGCAGATCCTGGGGTGAATTTTTCATTGATAGTACGTGACACAGCAGAATCTCTCACTGAGCTGGGTTTATGCGATATACACAGAGGTCCTGAGTAGGAATGGCTGAATAAACTCAGCAATGTCCTTGTCTCTGCAGACCTCATGGATTTCCAGCAAGGGATGGACGTAGAAAGGTAAGTAGTGCACCAATCAGTGTGAACCCAGGCAGATAGAACTCACTGGGTTTATTCACTAAACTCTGAGTCTGACAATGGGCACTGCCAGCCCCTGCCAGGCGCACACAGAGTTAATGCATTGGGCTCCACTAACCCGCTGTGTCCTTACATAACATGACTGCAAAATGTAAGCATTGCAGAACACCACGTTCTAGGAGTCATGGAATGTATTGCTTACAGGAACCTCAGCACTTACAGGAATGGAGAGAACGACAGAGAGATATATATAGACAGACAGGAAAAGAGACACAGAGCAAGCAAGAGAGAGACGGAGAGACAGAGATTAGAGTGCAAATCAAGAGAGACAGAAAGAGAAAAGCAGTGAGAGCCAAGAGAGAGACAGAAAGAGACATTAGTAGGTAGAAACATAGAGGGTGAGAGACAAAGAATGAGAGCGAGACAGAGACAGACAGACAGACAGACAGACAGAAAGAGGGTTAAGGAGACAGTGAGAAAAAGAGAGAAGGGAACTGTATAAAAAAGGTAGGGAAACAGAGTGTGACAAAAAAAGAGAGATGGGAGAGATAAAAGGGGAAGAGAGACAGAAATAGAGAGAGAGAGAGAGAGAGAGAGAGGGAGATAGAGAGAGAGAGGGGAAATATAAGCAGAGGGGGGATAGGAAGGTTCTGAGAGAGGGGGAGATGGAGAGAGATGGGGTTGATAGAGACAGGGGAAAGGCAAGCAGCTGGTAGGGAGGTTCATAGAGAGAGGGGGAGATAGAGAGGGGAAAGACAAGCAGAGGGGGGTAGTGAGGGGGAGATAGAGAGGGGAAAGGAATGTAGAGGGGGTAATGAGGGGGAGATAGAGAGGGGAAAGACAAGTAGAGGGGGGTAGTGAGGGGGAGATAGAGAGGGGAAAGAAATGTAGAGGGGGTAATGAGGGGGAGATAGAGAGGGGAAAGACAAGTAGAGGGGGGTAGTGAGGGGGAGATAGAGAGGGGAAAGACACGTAGAGATGGGTTGTGAGGGGGAGATAGAGAGGGGAAAGACAAGCAGATGGGGTAGGGAGGTTCATGGAGAGAGGGGGAGATGGAGAGATGGGAAAGGTAAGCAGAGGTGGGATAGTGAGGTTCATGGAGAGAGGGGGGGGATAGAGAGGGGAAAGACAAGCAGAGGGGGTAGGGAGGTTCATGGAGAAAGGGGGAGATAGAGAGAAGGAAAGAGATATCGAGTTGGAGAGAGAGGGAGGAGAGATAATGAAAGTGGGGGAGATAGGAAAGAGATTGAGAGGGGGCATGGAGAGAGCTGGATAGGGAGACAGGAAAAAAATATATTGGAGATCAAGAGAGAGAGACAGGGGAATGATATATAAAGCATAGAAAGGGGAAAGAGAGAGAGACAGGGGAATGATATATAAATGATAGAAAGGGGAAAGAGAGAGAGAGAGAGATCGGCAGATGGAGAGGAGGAGGAGGAGAGAGGGAGAGCTGCTCCCAGGCTAACCTGTTTACACTAAATGCTTAGAAAATCCATACAAAATCATAACCAATCAGACAGTTAGCCATTGCGTGCCACTGCTTGTTGTGTTAACACTCAAAGAGTTAAACTAAAAACTTGGGAAACATTAATTCATAAAAAATGTGAAATTTTGGAAAATGAATGAGTCAAAATAATTGTCTACAATCTTTCTTTAAATACGTTCTACATTCCTGACTGATTTATTCATTGCATGTTGTAACAACGATGATTACAATGAAATTGTAACCTTTTAAGCACATTGTAGCTGATGTGATTTAATCTTTAGTTAAGTTGAAGCCTTTTGCCAGTTTGTGTAATCTTGATATTGACGATATTCCTAGAATTCGTGTATTTGCATATTTTCTTAAAATCAAATTTCCCCATAATTCTTTATCAGTGATTGTGTTTTGCTGCACATAACATTAGACATAAAAAGCCCAAGTGCTACACATCGACCATACATAACAGCCGCCATTACCCCCAAGTATTTTTTTGTATTTTTATAGCTTTCACCAAAAAAATAACATTGGTTACTGTAGAATACAAAGTCTCCCCTATTGAAAGGGGCAGGAAACATGGAGGCTCTGGGGGAAGCAATATATAGGCAGGGACATGAAGTCTGTCATCTTGTAATTTCTGAAATTTCAATAATCCTCGGCACACCTCAATGAACATTTGGTGAAGTTTGTTCAAGTTAGCCAATTCTAATATAGGCTAGCCAATATGGCACCTACACGTGTGAGCTTTGGAATCAAGGTGCATTCCTTCACACAGGCTACATGTTATTGCAAACGTTAGGATTTCTAGCCGGTCCTATCTCTTCAACTGCAGTAAAACTTATAAAAGAGCTTACGGAGATCATGTGCAGTGGAGGTAAGAATAAAAGACACTTAGCTCTCCTGCACATCCAAGCAAAAAGCACTATTGTGGGACCTTTGGAATTTGCATTGGATGCCAACCTGTGCCAGAAAAAACTAATTTGCATTAGTTTAATTAAAAATTATGGGGTTTATTTTGTTTGTTTTAAAAACAGCTAATCTGTTTAGAAATCACATTGTATCCTTTACTCCACATGAAAGTTCCTCTTTAAAAGTACCTTAGAAAACAGATTTTTGGTAACAATGTCTTATTTAACACAAAATTAAAAGCAAAGTTACCAATTATCATTAAAGGATTGTATTAAAAGTAATCTGTGTGTCCCGGGAAGGTGAAGGGAGCTGGGGATATGAACACTCACCTAGAGATTTGGGAAGCAGGTTTTTTACAAACTCTTCATGGTCCCCCACATGTAGGATGCTGTAGATGCTGTCCTTCATGAGTTCCTCCTGCTTGTATCCCAGATAGTTTGTGACATTTTCTGACACAAAGACGATCCGGCCCTCCTGATTCACGACAAAGAAGAATCCATCCAGAGCCTGAACAGTAACAAGAAAAGACCATGAGAAAAAAACAGATATAATAATAAAGGTTTCCCGATACAGAACTGAACTCCTTCTATGCTGCAACCTCAGGGAAGTATAACGAGCCCAGGGTCACTGTAACCCACGGGTGGACAACTGGTGGACTACAACTCCAGCTGTATAAGATATGACAGTGACCGTTCTCACACAGCTATGGAGCTACATGTTGACCATCCTTGATGTAACTCGCCCAGGACAATCAATGTACAATGCTGCATCCCAATCTGTGCCCTTATCATTAAGTCACACGTGTCCACAGGCTCACGTAGTTATTAATGGTAATTTTCCTGGACCACATAACCAGACCATCATTGAATAAATCATTGAATAAGTCATGGGTTAGTCAATGTCATCATCATTCTGTAAGACACTCAAGAAATGCTTGTAGTGTGCAGAAAGCTAATTATCACAAACAGTCCTAAAATTAACACACCTAACATGGCCTTCTCAGTTTAGAAAGTCTCCAAAACTAGAGCTGGAACACAGAGCGACACTTGGCCATTCTAATGTCTAGGCAACGTGAAGCCTGCAATGGCCTTCAATGCCCCACCAACACCTGAAACAGTGATGGGCATCGAGGACACACCACATGTTTCTCAATGGCATTGCCCATGATGCTGAACTGGCAAGGTTAGATATCTCTTATTTGGTGATGTATGGTGAGTTGACAACCGAATTATAACATTTAGGCACGTTGGAAAAATGGCAAGTCAATTGTCAAGTCATCACAAAAACTGAGAGGACATGAAGAGGTATGGTAACTATGTAAATGATTTATAATGACATAATAATTTAAAGCCTGGTAAAGGGGTAGCCAACAACTGTCTGACTACATTTCCCATAATGCTTTGCTAGCCTGGAATCCAATGGCAGCTGGGGGGCCAAGCTCGGACATCCTCAGTCAAGGGAAAACATACATGTTTTTCTCTTTATGTGGCACAGTCCCAAGAAATAACAGCCAGCTGCAGGCTATAATTCATATTCCAAATTCCAGAAAAAGCACAGATGTAAATACTTGGTCTCAGAAAAAAATATTAAAAAGAAAGAAAAAAAAACATGTAATATGCCACGAGAGTCAATGCATGTCACCAGATATTGGACTCTTCTGGCAGGGCAGGGGTTAATATTGTCTCCTCTGTCTGTCATTTTCATTAGCCCAACGGAAAGGTGGCCTGGGTTAATGTATCGGGATATTAATGTGTATAACTTGGGTGTTTGGAGAATTAAAAGTACACAAACATACTGCACCTCCCAAATCACTCATTTCAGGAATACTACACGTGGCCTGTTATACAATGAATGAAGAGCCACCCATTTTTTCCTTCCCTATTACCCCTTTAGAAAGTTACAAGTATATTATTATTTAATCCTCTTAAAGATACCCTATAGTCAACAAAACAACTGTAGCTTATTGAAGCAGTTTTGGTGTATAGATCACGCCCCTGCAGCCTCACTGCTCAAATTTCAGCCATTTAGGAGTTAAATAACTTTCTTTATACAGTCCTAGTCACACCTAGTCCTGTTACTTCCTGGTTTGTTTAGCTCAGTGGACCTAAACACAAGAGGAAGCAATTACCCAGAACACCCGCCTTGCAAAGACCTCTCATTGAGCTGCATTGGGAAGTCTGTGATTGGACAGTCATGTAATGTTTGGGCGGGGAAAAAAATGGCTCGAAATGCAGCTCACATTACATGCATATTTTCAGTGTGTGTGTGTGGGGGGGGGGGGGGGGGGTATTTACTAAATTGTTAATTTTTTTCATGTTGTGTTCCTTTAACTATTCATTAATTATTAAATTGTCCAATATTATAAATAGCCAAAGTCAGACACTTCCATTTTAGGCGAGGCTCTGTGGAGCAATTCCAGAACATTTGGTGTGATTTCATAATCAAATTGTTATGCCTAAAAATGTAATGACTAAATTATTGTTTACATAGACAAATCTACAAACACAGTTTGATTAGTTCAAAACATATTATTGTAAAAAAAATTAAATAAAAGGACACATTTTAGAATAGAAACGAGGGACTGAGGGAGTGGGACCCAAATAATGGATCTTCCTTCCTAAACAGGGATGATTGGTAGGTATACTCTGCTATTATAGACAAACAATTATGGACTAATCTGCCAGTTCAGTAAATCTGGGCTGCTTTTCTGAATTTCAGCATTTCGTTAGAGAACAAAACATTTTTGTACAAGTAAATCCAAATCAATGATTACGCTGTTATATTCATAAAATTATTATTATTTTTTTTTGTATCTCTAAAACCAGAGTGTTTGTGCCATGCACGGTCATGGTGGCACGCACAGCGGGTACTAGGACATCCCCATGGTGGAAATGCCATTTTTGCTACGTTGCCAGTGAGCATGCTCCCTTTATTGTGGTAGTGAGCTTGCTGGAGAGCTCCATGCTTTACCCTTCCAGGCCCTCTGATCAGCCTTGCTGGCTCTTTGTCTGGCTGGGGCCCTAATACAACAGCTTCTAATGTACCATGGTAATTATTAACAAGTGCTACAGCCAAAACAGGAAATATGAAAACCACGCTCAACTGTGAAACGAAATCTTTGACATTCACTTGCAGCGAGCAGGCACATTACAGGGGGAAGTACGGTACTTAGTCCTCTGTTAATTTAACCCCATCGTTACCCCCGCCCCTTTGATTTTAGCCACTGCCATTGGCAAGGACTGCCCTCTGCGTAGAGCAATGAGTTAAGATTTACATTTTTTTTATATCGTGTGTGTCATATTAACCAAGGATCTGGCATTAGATCATAAAACGAGTGTAATATCCCCAGGGTGCAGTGAGAAAGCAGATAACACGCCGTCTATTTAGGTTAATGAATTGGATTTGCGCTGTATAAAATGGCTCAGTGTTTTTTAACTAATAAACTTCAAAACAATGGCAGTAATCGAGGATCTTCCTGGCTTTTGTTATATAGATGTTTAAAGTGAAATTTCATTGTTTTATTCTTTATTAAAAGTAATTTTTTGTTATATGAATTTATTTTGATTTAAAACATTCAGTATGTTTTATTGCTGTGATGATAATTTTATCATTTGAGTTCTTAAAGTTATCATCTTGCAATAGCATATTAAACGACCTGCCTTATGTGCTTAGTAAACATTGCCAATTGCAGAGAGAATTATAACAGGCGTTTAATAGGCAACGTTTTGGGGGTAGTCCCTTTTACCATAAACTCTAGAAAAAGCTGTAGTGATTATGGTGCAATAAATGCCTTAACAGGCTGGGATTTCCTTTTATTAATATTATTCTTAACGCCTAACGTTTAAAACAATATAACAATAATAATTAAATAAATAATATATACATTTCTTGAATGTTCTTTATTTGCAGCAATTGGCCAAAATTTGCAGCTTCTGAAAAGACATCTACAGACACCAGAAACGTGCTTAGGTTTCTCAGCCAATACTAGCCTTATCGTTGTCCTCAAAGGGAGTATTGCGCAAAGCTGCATATCCCATCATCCCCTGCACAGCAGGGTTTTATCAGACACGCGCTGTTCTGACAGCTGACTACTGTTTATTATATGTTATTTATAACATGAAAGTAATTAATTATTATTATTATTATTATTATTATTATTGGCATTTATAAAGCGCCAACAAATTCCGTACAATACTTCAAGAGGGGGAGATTTAACAATAAATAAGACAATTACAAAAAACCTGGATTGAAGAGGACCCTGCTGAAACGAGCTTACAGTCTATAGGAGGTGGGGTATAAAACACAATAGACAGAAGCTATGATAACATGGCATAAATGGCATCTAACTAAAGGGAGATTTGTTCATTTGTTTTCAGTAATAAGACACTTGCGAGTTGCAACCTACACCACGTGCATGAGGCCGACAGTTAAAAATGCAAGTACACAAATGTAATCGATTCTCTCATTCTACTGATTTCTCTCCAGCCGCTCATCAGCTCTGCATTCCAATAGGCAGCGCTATCCACTAACTGCAAGACAGTAATCATGGTTAAATTGTAGCAGTCTGACGGATAATGACAGATCTGGCAACCCTAAATGATATTAGCCAATTCACTTACTCCTTGGCCCGTAATGGCTATATTCAATTTAAGACATAAGAATGGAAGGATGGAATTGTAAAGCAATTTTCCTGTAGTTATCATTGAAAGAACGGGTATTCAACACCGGAGTTCAACAGGCGCTATCAATTCCTTGGAATAGTAAAAACCCATTTGTTAAATAAAGTTCGCTAGGGAATCTTTTTTGGATTTGCATTTTATGTTGAGGCATAGTGTGGCATAATATGGAAATCATTGTTACTCCCATGATGCCACTGTTACTCCCACGACGGGTATTTGTGGAGGCAGATGCTTGCCTATGGCAACAAGGAAAGAATACTTTTAGAGCATTCTCGAATAATACTTTTCTCTTTGTGCATTTTGGGTCGGGGGAAGCCCCAGGAAGTGCTGCAGAGGTAAGTTCCTCTATGGCTATGGAAGTAAACACCGAAATCCTAAAGTCTTTGACAAAGTGTTTTGAACACGAAATGTGTCAGACTTTCCTCCATCACCCCTCCTGCCTGCAGCTTGTTTACATGGTGGAACACAGGTATGTTGTTTTGGTAACCTTCTAATCAGATGAAGGATCAGAACTTGCGCCAGCCTCCCTCAGACTAGCAGAACTCACAATGACGAGGTATGACAAACTACCTTTTTACAATTCTCAGTATTCAGATAAAATCGTCACATCGTCCAGTGACGACTTTGTAAGGATGCTAAAGGCACCCAGACCGTGTGATCTCCGTGAAGTGACAGTGCCGTGTCTTTTTAAGCCTTGAACTGAAGACAGTGCCATTTTGCAATTTTTGTCTGTCTCCCAGAAAGCCACTAGAGGTTACTGTAACCAAGTCAAGCTGGGTTATGGTTTCAATGACTCACTAAGAGCATTTGATTGGCGGAGTGTGGTGTTCTGCTGTGATTTCAGCCACAGAAGCCAGGCAACCGCTGCAAGACCAGCGTGGCAAGGGAATTAAGGAAAGTAAAACTAAGGAATTAAGGAAAGTAAAACTAAGGAATTAAGGAAAGTAAAACTCATCTTTTTACATCATTATAGGGAAGATGGTTTTAAACTAAGTGCAGTCAAGCACTGACGCTTTAGGAACATGTTTGTATAGTGTTATACCTACTGCAGCTGTATTCTCAGTTACTGAGTGTTTATTGGGATGACGGTAAAGAACTGTCACTATTAGGAAAGTAACAGGGTCCCTTTAAGTTTTTCTCTTGGAATAGAATCCAGCAAATCCTCAAACAAAGTCATTGAACTCCCCCAGTTACTGCCTTCTCTCCTCTCCCCTCTTTCTCCCTGACCTGTAATCCACAGAAACGTGGCCGCACATCCTGTCAGCTGTTCCTGGTGAGAAGTGATTTGTACTGAGACACATTACACAAGTTTGGTAACTGAGCCACGTGCGACGGCGGTCGACATAAAGGTCTAACCTCAATTATAATGTGTGATATAGGCAGCGTCGGCACAAACAACCACTTCTTCCAAACAGCCGTTCTTTTAATTAAACAATGCACATTCTTCAATCTTTCTTTACTATAAAACAGATTCGTTTTAAACACTCCTGCAGAGAACAAAGACACTGCTCTTTTACATATCAGACAGCGTAGCACACTAAGTGCCTACATACTAAAACCCGTAGCACGCTAAGTGCCTACATACATAACCCGTAGCACGCTAAATGCCTACATACATAACCCGTAACATGCTAAGTCCCTACATACATAACCCGTAGCACGCTAAGTGCCTACATACATAACCCGTAGCACGCTAAGTGCCTACATACATAACCCGTAGCACGCTAAGTGCCTACATACATAACCCGTAGCACGCTAAATGCCTACATACATAACCCGTAGCACGCTAAATGCCTACATACATAACCCGTAACATGCTAAGTCCCTACATACATAACCCTTAGCACGCTCAGTGCCTACATACATAACCTGTAACATGCTAAGTGCCTACATACATAACCTGTAACATGCTAAGTGCCTACATACATAACCCAAAACATGCTAAGTGCCTACATACATAACCTGTAGCACGCTAAGTGCCTACATACATAACCTGTAACATGCTAAGTGCCTACATACATAACCCGTAGCACACAAAGTGCCTACATACATAACCCATAACATGCTAAGTGCCTACATACATAACCTGTAACATGCTAAATGCTTACATACATAACCCGTAGCACACTAAGTGCCTACATACATAACCCGTAACATGCTAAGTGCCTACATACATAACCCGTAGCACGCCAAGTGCCTACATATATAACCCATAACATGCTAAGTGCCTACATACATAACCCGTAGCATGCTAAGTGCCTACATACATAACCCGTAGAACGCTAAGTGCCTACATACATAACCTGTAACATGCTAAGTGCCGACATACATAACCCGTAGCACGCTAAATGCCTACATACATAACCCGTAACATGCTAAGTCCCTACATACATAACCCTTAGCACGCTCAGTGCCTACATACATAACCTGTAACATGCTAAGTGCCTACATACATAACCTGTAACATGCTAAGTGCCTACATACATAACCCAAAACATGCTAAGTGCCTACATACATAACCTGTAGCACGCTAAGTGCCTACATACATAACCTGTAACATGCTAAGTGCCTACATACATAACCCGTAGCACACAAAGTGCCTACATACATAACCCATAACATGCTAAGTGCCTACATACATAACCTGTAACATGCTAAATGCTTACATACATAACCCGTAGCACACTAAGTGCCTACATACATAACCCGTAACATGCTAAGTGCCTACATACATAACCCGTAGCACGCCAAGTGCCTACATATATAACCCATAACATGCTAAGTGCCTACATACATAACCCGTAGCATGCTAAGTGCCTACATACATAACCCGTAGAACGCTAAGTGCCTACATACATAACCTGTAACATGCTAAGTGCCGACATACATAACCCGTAGCACGCTAAATGCCTACATACATAACCCGTAACATGCTAAGTCCCTACATACATAACCCTTAGCACGCTCAGTGCCTACATACATAACCTGTAACATGCTAAGTGCCTACATACATAACCTGTAACATGCTAAGTGCCTACATACATAACCCGTAGCACACTAAGTGCCTACATACATAACCCAAAACATGCTAAGTGCCTACATACATAACCTGTAGCACGCTAAGTGCCTACATACATAACCTGTAACATGCTAAGTGCATACATACATAACCCAGTATTCAGCCTTGCCCTGTAATGTGGGACCCCAGTAGTGAATCAAGCAGATATTCTGTTGGATTTGAGAATATTGTAAACTATGGGGGCTACAGCGTATGTGTCAGGCAGGGTGAATAGTTGTAAGAAATTATCTTTAACCCCCACGCTATTCCAGCTATCCTAATTGTTGGAATAGGCACCCCACAGTCATCAGGTTCCAAATAACCACCAAAATATATAAATGACTGTAGCAGCACTGACGTCATCAAGGTGAAGGGAGCCCCAACATGACATGCTGCCCAGGACACAGGGCAACCTTATTCCGGCTCTGCGTATATTTGGTAAGAATGGGTCACTGACCTAATTTTACAATAAAATAATATGTCAACAAGTCAACGCCACGTCAGAAAATGTTTAAGAACCACTGGTCGTGCTGAACTCCATCTCCCATTGCTACCATTTCCCTCCAAACCTCTTTGTTACTTTTCCCCATTAAGTGTGTTGTGATGTTACCGTATATACTCGAGTATAAGACGAGTTTTTCAGCACATTTTTTGTGCTGAAAAACACTAACTCGTCTTATACTCGAGTCAGTTGTCTGTATTATGGCAATTTTCATTGCCATAATACAGACATGGACCGGGGGCTGTCAGGAAGCTGTAACTTACCTTAACCCGTGGCAACGCTCTGACCCCGCGGCTCTCGCGAGAGTTGCAGAGGGAGCTGACCTGGGAGCTGCACGCACCGGAGAAGAGAGAAGGGAGCTGACAGGAGCTGCGGTGAAGGTAAGTTACAGCTTCCTGACAGCCCCCTCCTACAGCCCATCCACTGGACCACCAGGGAGTGAGAGCCCCCCTCCCTGGCCAGCTAACAAGCAGGGAGGGGGGACGAAAAAATACAAATATTAATAATAAAACAAAAAATAATTAAAATAATAATACAAATAATAATAAAATTAAAAAAAATAGTTACCTAAAAAAAAATAACATTTAAAAAAAATATGAAAATAATTATTAAATAATAATTAATAAAATGCCCACCCCCCACCAATGCTCTGCACTCATACACACACACTGCACATACACACACTGCACATACACACACTGCACTGCATTCATTATAAACACACTGCATTCATACACACTGCACTCATATACACACACTGCACTGCATTCATTATACACACACTGCATACACACTGCACTCATACACACACACTGCACTCATACACACACTGCACTGCATTCATTATATACACACTGAATTCATACACACACACACTGCACTCATATACACACTGCACTCATATACACACACTGCACTGCATTCATTATACACACACTGCATACACACTGCACTCATATACACACTGCACTGCATTCATTATACACACACTGCACTCATACACACACTGCACTCATACACACACACACTGCACTCATACACACACACACTGCACTCATACACATACACACTGCATTCATACACACACACACTGCATTCATACACACTGCACTCATACACACACACACACACTGCACTCATACACACACACTGCACTCATACACACACACTGCACTCATGCACACACACTGCACTCATGCACACACACTGCACTCATGCACACACACTGCACTCATACACACACACACTGCACTCCATTCATTATATACACACTGCACTCATACACACTGCATACACACACACAGCATACACACACACAGCACTCACACACACACACTGCATTAATTATATACACACACTGTAAATAAATATTCAGTTAATATAATTTTTTTAGGATCTAATTTTATTTAGAAATGTACCAGTAGCTGCTGCATTTCCCACCCTAGTCTTATACTCGAGTCAATAAGTTTTCCCAGTTTTTTGTGGTAAAATTAGGGGCCTCGGCTTATATTCGGGTCGGCTTATACTCGAGTATATACGGTAATTATTCTCTACCTTTATCTATATTTATTAATCAGTCAATAGAAAGAAGCATATTTGGTAACGGCAAGAGGCAGTTGGCCAATACTGTCCCATTACAAAACCTCTAACTGATTTTTCATAATTATTTTTCGGGACGGGTTTATGCACATCACACTCACATACTCTCGATATTTATTTCAGCATTTAGAATTGTGTAAACGAGCAGCAGAATAAAATTAAATCTGATTTAATGCAGTTGACCAATTAACTTGTTGAATCACAAAGGGGGTAACAGGATAGTGATGTCATGGTTCCAGCAACCAGAAGGTTAATGGAGCAGAGTCTCGGCTGTGCCTCGAACGTGTGGAACAGGTGATGAGGTTTTACGGCTTGCCAGGTAGGTGATAACACACCTTGCTAGCTGCTGGCAATTCGAGTCGCCACATAATTATTTGAACCCGCTCCAATTATTTTGCTTTCAAGGCTTCTAAACAAGTGGTACATGTGTAACTAGGCCCTGGCACAGGAGGCAAACCGCACACATTGTTTGATAGTTCACGTTCAATGGCACAATTCAAAGCAGAAATAATTGAACTCTTAGCAAGAGACTCCATTGTACTTTAATCAATAAGTCAATTAAAATATCATTTTATCCATACCATGCCCAGTTCGGGAATTCTTGTCACTAACTCAATCATAGAACATAAATAGAAAAAGCACAAATAAAACGCATACAGTCATAATGTATTATAAATAAGGTGGAAATGATGGATATTATAATCAAGCAGGATTTTATGACAACGATCGTAATGCAAACAACACTGTGAATTGGGAGAATATTGCAGGACGCTTTTGATGTCTTCAGTAATATTATTTTATACGTCACCAGAAAAGGTTTTCAGCTAACCAGACTGACCGAACCAGTTCAGTTGAAGTTAAAACTGAGTTCTGCAGCAGATTTGACAAGAAGAGCTGATACTGATTGTTGAAAAAACATTTGCTTCCTGGATATTTAATGGGATAGTCCAATTATCGTAACAGCATCTTATTGTAGTGGTTATGGTGTAAGGATTATCTTGGCACAGTCTATAGTATTCTTATCAAACAATTTTCAAGAAGTTTGCAATAAGAGGCTATAGGTACCAGCCACTGCAAGATTTGGCTGTGTTGAGATCTCTGTGGTCATTTCAAAATGCGTGAGTAACAATTAATCCATCAGATACTGCTGGATTGACCCAATAATCTTCTGCATGAATCCCATTACATATTACAGCCTCTCATTGCAACACTATGCTGACTATATAAATTTTTGGATGGAAAAGAATTTAAATTTACTAATTATGGTATTGCATGTCGGGTGGGGGAGGGAGGGGAGGTATTTAACGGTTATGTCCACCACTTTAAATGGCTCATAAAAACCCATAGTTTGTCAGTAACATTACCATTACAATAAGCTGTAGTGGTTATGGTGGTTGGAGTGCGCCTTTAAAGAGATCCTGTCTCAACTGTTTCACAAAAACAAAATGAAAGCAGAAACCAGTATAGTTTGTATTAATAAATCGTTAGATGTCTATTAGATTTTTGGATATTCCTGCATATATGTTGTATTACAATTAAAAATCCTACAATGTGTTTATAATAATTAAATTAATATATGTTATTATTTCACTACCACTGGCATTCTGGGAAATATAGTTTCCAAGTAGGGAATTAAAGCTATATTGCAGACGCAATAAACACTGAATTTCAGCAAAGATCTTTTATAAAAGAAAAATGTGTATCCCTTGATGAAAAGCAAAAATGATCTTATTTCAAATGACATTTTTATTGATTGGTCCATGTATAAACATTTTATTTTTTAAATGAACCTCAGACATAAAGCCTGAGCTGACCCTGATTGGATTAAAAACTGCAGTCACGTAGGCCTTCAATTGGTGCATTCACCAACTGAGCTAATCCAGAATAAATAGTCTACCATAATGTGGAAGTGCTATAATAACACATATTACATATTTTATTTTTAACGACGATTGAAATAACAAGCGTGTACAGTTTCAGTGGAATTTCTGTGCGTCGGCCAAATTAGGACCTGTTTGGATGGCCCTCCAAAGCAATCTCCTTCGAGTCCTGCAATTCGGCATTACATTAGTCATAACGAGCTCAGTGTGTCCTTTTCTTCCTTTTTTATAGTTTCACAGGGAAACTCTTTAATTTAACCTCTAGAAACCCTCTTATTTTTGGCGGCCAGTTTTGTGATCTAACGAGGGGGATGAGAACTTTAATGATGTAAACAGAACACAGCGAGATCTTGTCCAAGCACAATCTCTGAACTCCACTTGTTACATATTAGCCAGTCATTCTGCTGTTGCATAATTCTTGTACTACGTTTACCAAATCAGGTTACCGTTCTTCTCTCGGTCACGAGCGGTTACACATCTTTATGTAAAGAAAAATAAACAAGTTTGGATTGCTGAAACTGATGTATATCTTAATTCCTCCAACATGGGGCTAACCGGTTATGGCAGTTTTGTTTTTCGAAGCCCAGTTAGTCTTTTGATGGTTTGTACAGAATATACCAGCGATCTGACACATATCATAACCCATATATTACAGGTATATATACATACCAACTGTCTAAATCATATCATGCAGGAGTCACTTTGCTAGTTTATAGGGGATAGGGGAAAAAATAATAATTCAACAGGTACATTCTTAACCCAGAAAAGGAAATCAGACTAGCTTTCCATGAAATGTCTAAATATTGTCTTGCTAAATAAAGTATGTCTTGCAAAAAAAATAGTTTTCATAATTTTTGCCCTCTTTTTTACAGGTCTAACCTCACGTCTGTTTTGGCACACCTCAACCGACTTTTGTTCTCATAAAATTTACATAATACCATAACCATACGTTCCTTTAATGTGCCGTACACAAATATATATATATATATATATCATTCACTCTCTCTATATCTATCTATCTCTATATATCTCTAACTATCCATCTATCTACAGTGAGGGGAAAAAGTATTTGATCCCATGCTGATTTTAAACATGTGCCCACTGACAAAGAAATGATCAGTCTATAATTGTAATGGTAGGTGCATTTTAACAGTGAGAGACAGAATAACAAAAAAAAAAAAACAAATCCAGAAAAATGCATGTCAAAAAAGTGATACATTGATTTGCATGTCAAAGAGTGAAATAAGTATTTGATCCCCTATCGGTCAGCCAGATTTCTGGCTCACAGGTGTCTTTTATACAGGTAACGAGTTGAGATTAGGAACAGTCTCTTAAAGGGAGTGCTCCTAATCTCAGCTTGTTACCTGTATAAAAGACACCTGTCCACAGAAGCAATTAATCATTTAGATTCCAAACTCTCCACCATGGCCAAGACCAAAGAGCTGTCCAAGGATGTCAAGGGCCAAATTTTAGACCTACACAAGGCTGGAATGGGCTACAAGACTATCGCCAAGCAGGTTGGTGAGAAGGTGACAACAGTTGGTGCGATTATTCGCAAATGGTAGAAACACAAAATAACTGTCAGTCTCCCTCGGTCTGGTGCTCCATGCAAGATCATACCTCGTGGAGTTTCAATAATCATCAACAGTAAGGAATCAGCCCAGAACTACACGGGAGGAACTTGTTAATGATCTCAAGGCAGCTGGGACTATAGTCACCAAGAAAACAATTGATAACACACTACGCCGTGAAGGACTGAAATTCTGCAGCGCCCGCAAGCTCCCCCAGCTCAAGAAAGCACATGTACCCCTTCATGTCTCATTAGAGATGTTTACACTTTGTCTGATACCAGCAAAGTTTATTGGATGTGTAGAAGCCCTATAATGGGTTAAATGTGAAAGGGTTTATAAAATACCCCTTCCTGTCTCACCGGAGATTCTTGGCTGATATCAGCAAATCTAATGGCTAGTGTAGGAACTCACCTTTTGGGGCTTGCCTTGACGTGGCAGGTGAGCTTATATTCAAATGGCCATTGGAATAAAACTAAAGAGCCTCGATTTTGGTTAAATGTACATAGGGATTTAGGCCAGAGCGCAGGTAACGTTCTCTTTGTTTTTACTATGTATTTTGAGCTGTTGGATACCAAGCTACTGCTGCTGTAAGCGCTGTGCTTTATCTTTGTGTTTGTACATGTACAAGCCCGTCTGAAGTTTAAAAAAGAACATCTGAATGATTCAGAGGAGAACTGGGTGAAAGTGTTGTGGTCAAATGAGACCAAAATCGAGCTCTTTGGCATCAACTCAACTCGCCGTGTTAGGAGGAGGAAGAATGCTGCCTATGACCCCAAGAACACCATCCCCACTGTCAAACATGGAGGTGGAAACATTTTGTTTTGGGGGTGTTTTTCTGCTAAGGGGACAGGACAACTGCACCGCATCAAAGAAACAATGGACGCGACCATGTACCGTCAAATCTTGGGTGAGAACCTTCTTCCCTCAGCCCGGGCGTTGAAAATGGGTCGTGGATGGCTATTCCAGCATGACAATGACCCAAATCACACAGCCAAGGCAACAAAGGAATGGTTTAAAAAAAAAAGCACATTAAGGTCCTGGAGTGGCCTAGCAAGTCTCCAGATCTTAATCCCATAGAAAATATGTGGAGGGAGCTGAAGGTTCGAGTTGACGAACGTCAGCCTCGAAACCTTAATGACTTGGAGAGGATCTGCAAAGAGGAGTGGGACAAAATCCCTCCTGAGATGTGTGCAAACCTGGTGGCCAACTACAAGAAACGTCTGACCTCTGTGATTCTCAACAAAGATTTTGCCACCGAATATTAAGTCGAAGGGGTCAAATACTTATTTCACTCATTGACATGCAAATCAATTTATAACTTTTTTGACATGCATTTATCTGGATTTGTTTTTTTTTTTGTTATTCTGCCTCTCACTGTTAAAATACACCTACCATTAAAATTATAGAACAATAATTTCTTTGTCAGTGGGCAAACGTTCAAAATCAGCAGGGGATCAAATACGTTTTTCCCTCACTGAATCTACCTCTCTCTTTCTCTCTCTCTATATATACCCATCTCTATCTATCTATCATAGATATTTATTATGAATTTATAACAGAGCTCCACAGCAATAAAACCTCCAGTGTTTCTTTAAAGTGCAATAAGTCAGCTGGGAAATTATACTGCGTAAAAAAGGTACTTTGTTCTAGATGACATCTTCAGTTACATAAATCATTTTAAGTGGGTCATAGAGTCAACTAAAATGTTCTGAAACAGCCCTACACCCGGGCCTTGCAGAATAAAACGAAAGTGTCTCTCTCAGGAAACCTCAGCTGTTGGCAGGTATAACATAAAATATCAGGTAAATAACATGAAGTGCGTCTGAATTCCAATGAGTTTACACAGTGAACTGGCTCGGACCATTCAGGTTATCACGTTCAAGGTTGGGATAATGATTTGCGAAAAGGACTAACTGGCTCAGAACCCTGAGTAATGTTCATTTTCCAATCCCAGATTAAAAATATAAATAATAACCTGAGAGTTCCACTACGCAGAACATATGTGTCCGGAATAGGAGAGGACTCATGTAAATTTGGGAATGTCCCCATTGCATTCTTATACATTGGAAGCATATTGATATCTACAGCATTTTCGGGACTTGGAAACAGGGGCGCCTCTAGGCTTTGTGAGGCATTAGGCGAAACTCAAAAATGAGGCCCCCACTAACACCATTAGTGAAAAAAATAGGGGTTGCCTTGTGTGTTTATAAGGAGCTGTAGGTATATTGAATGATGAGCTTTCAGCGTTGGATACAGAGAGGTAGTCTCTGTATTCATCTTCAGAGGCTTGCATTGTTGCGGCATCCTGTGCCGCTCCATTGTGAGCGCTCTGACTGTACTTATGGCATAATTTGCAATGATGCTAATAATTTATACACGATTGCTGGGTATGGATGTATAGCCTGCCAGTTGTTTATACATAAGTGCCAGTGTTATTGGAAACAAAAATGAACATTTTGGGGGGCCCCGCGCCCATTTAATGGGTATTTGTGAGGGTAAATAAGCTGCTGTGAAGAGATAAGTACCAGGAACCTCGATCAGTGTCCTCTGTAGTCCATTCGGCCTTAATAGCAGAGCTGCAGGAACGGTTATATTTTGTGTTAAACTCAGTGCTGTCCCAGATCTTCCAGTGTCTGCGTGTGAGGCTGGACAGGAAGTGGACGGGATCACTTCCCATCTGCCACTAACAGCCTCTCACATAGGAAATGCCTCGCAGGAGGAGCGGGGGACGTTTTATCTGATACACATTGTATAATAGTTACTGCAGCTCTAATATCATCAATCTGATTGGTCTACAGAAAACATAAGAGGGGCAGTACTTTGTAACTAACCCTTCAAACTCCAGCACTCAAAGTCTAATCTGAAAATAAACCATTTACTCCTCTCAAAAACTAAACACCTCATGTACCCAAATACTGAATTAAACACCTTGTGTACCCCAATACTGACTTAAACACCTCATGTAGCCCAATACTGAATTAAACACCTAGTGTACCCCAATACTGACTTAAACACCTTGTGTACCCCAATACTGAATTAAACACCTCATGTAGCCCAATACTGAATTAAACACCTCATGTACCCAAATACTGAATTAAACACCTTGTGTACCACAATACTGCATTAAACACCTCATGTACCCCAATACTGAATTAAACACCTTGTACCCCAATATTGAATTAAACAACTCATATATCCCGATACTGAATTAAACACCTCATGTACCCCAATACTGAACTGAATACCTCATGTACCCCAATATTGAATTTAACCTACCTCTAACCTTAAACCCAGTGATGTTAAACAGTCCTTATAATGCAGCTTTAACCTCTCCCAAGCTGTGAATCTCTCCCAAGCTGTGAATCTCCTTAAAGGGACTCTCCAGTGCCAGGAAAACAAACCGTTTTTTCTGGAACTGCAGGTCCCCTCTCCCTTCCACCCCCCACCCCAGGTTGCTGAGGGGGTTAAAACCCCTTCAGTGACTTACCTGTATCCAGCGCCGATGTCCCTCGGCGCTGGGTCAGGCTCCGCCTTCTCCCGGACGTCAGCGGGGGACAACTATTGCGCATGTGCGGCCGCTGGCGCACGCGCATTAGACCTCCCCATAGGAAAGCATTGAATAATGCTTTCAATGCTTTCCTATGGGGATTTCGGTGACGCTGGAGGTCCTCACACAGCGTGAGGACGTCCAGCGTCATTATAACAGAAGTGTCCTCTAGTGGCTGTCTACTAGACAGCCACTAGAGGAGGAGTTAACCCTGCAAGGTAAATATTGCAGTTTATGAAAACTGCAATATTTACAGTTGCAGGGTTAAGGGTAGTGGGAGTTGGCACCCAGACCACTCCAATGGGCAGAAGTGGTCTGGGTGCCTGGAGTGTCCCTTTAACACTAAACGCCCTATCTAACCCCTTTACCATAACCACTTCTAACATTATCTTTAACCCCGCATGTATTAACACAGCTGCATACACTCTTATACTCATATAATCAAACACAATACATATATATGCACATACATAGAGTTATGGTTGATTATATATTTCCTACCTGTTCTATGTTAAATTTTGTTTATATTGTGTATTAATATTGTTTTTGTATTTTATTGTACACTATTGTATCAATGCAATGTTTGTGGACCCAGGACATACTTGAAAACGAGACAAATTTCAATGTCTCCTTCCTGGTAAAATATTTTATTAATAAATAAATATGCAGTTATCGAATATGATTGTTTTTGTTTCTAGACGTTTTTAAGCCTGTAATGTCTACTTACTTTGAGATCTTTGCATTTGGTTAACAAAAATGTTACAATAACGAAAAATACAAATTCAAAGAACAACATAAATCCGGCATGAATATTAGGGGAGAATTTTCTCTGAAACATTGAAGGACCAAAAGAGTCGAGCGTTCAGATGAAAGTCGAGCATGAAAGTTGTATTTTTTCCTGCCTCGCAACTGCTCAACTGACAGATGGATAAATAATCAAATCTTCAAGCCACGTGACGAGCCAAATCGGACTAAGCCAGATCCTTCTGCACAAACTGATCAGCCCTGTTTACACAGAGGAAGCCCACGGAATTATCGGACTTGCATGGCCTGTGTGCCACGCAGTGTCCCACATGAAGCTGAACACAGGCCATGCGGGTATAAATGCAAAGTATGGCAACCTTCAACGTGTACACAAATGTACGCAGCATGTCCTTCTCGAATATTAAAACAAGGTCGTATTAACCCACTGGGGGTATGAGGTGCATAATCAAATGCAGTTATTCAATTGCTACACAAAGGAGAAAGGTACAAAGGGTATGAGATATCAATTTTTAAAGTAATCGTGCAGATTTTGGGGGATAATTCTAAAATGTGATCTCTTGTTGTTTAGCTCCACCCCCTGCGTTTCTATTCTGGAAAGGAGGTTGGATCTGTTGTAGAAAACAATGTATCGGTAGAGGGAGACTATTAATTCTACCGCAAACCATGCTTTTACAGTGAATCTGAGAGGCTGGATTCGTCCATTAAGTTTTTTTCAATCATATTTTTGTTTTTAAGTAATGCGATTGCTGCAGTGTTGCATTACATAGCTCCATATGAAGGATTAGGGAGCAAGCACACATGTGATGTTAGGAATAGCTACCTATGCTCGCAAAAAATGCAGTCAGACTAGGTAGGGATTGACTGATCCTGTATATAGCGGCCTGACACTGGTGGAGAATCAGATCATTTGGGAAAAACTCGCAAAGCAGGTACTTGTCTGCGAGTGTCTTTATTATTAATACAATTATTATTACTATCATTATCTTTAACTTTTTATAGTAAATTTGAATGTTTGAATGCATTAACAGATGGGTGATACATCAATCCTGATCTATCTCCATGAAGTGCTCTTAAAAATCTATAACACCTTGGACTGCGGGTCAGAATGCTCCAAAAAAACAGATCAATGTCATTAACTTTCAGCAAATGAACCATTTTCACATGTTTTGCTCTCACAAGCATCCGAGAAATGTAATTTTTCACACACTGAGCCGTAATTGATTTACACTAACTTTTTGCAACCTATACGTCGAAGCCTTTAACACAAGGTTTGTTAATAACATGTTTACATTTCCCCAGACTCTGCATTTGACATATGTGATCTATCCAGAGCTGGGAACTTCACAAAGAAAGCATTGGCATTAACCCCCGCCTGCCCAGTGTCTTTGTAGCAATATTTCCTAGGCTCAAGGTATCAGTGTTGGGTTGCCAAGCAACGCTTGCAGGCTGGCTTTGTCTCCTTGCCGCTGACTGTCACATGTGCACATGTCATGTTCTGTGGGACATAATATCTCAACATTACCCACACAGACAAACCCAGACAGTCATAGTTACATAGTTACATAGCTGAAAAGAGACTTGCATCCATCAAGTTCAGCCTTCCTCACATATGCTTTTGCTGTTGATCCAAAAGAAGGCAAAAAACCCAGTCTGAAGTGCTTCCAATTTTGCAACAAACTAGGAAAAAATTCCTTCTTGACCCCAAAATAGCAGCCAGATGTCTCCTTGGATCAAGCAGCTATTACCCCACTAATTAGAAATTATATCCCTGTATGTTATGTTTTTGCAAGTATTTATCCAATTGCAGTTTAAACATCTTCAGGCAAATAATTCCATATCCTTATTGCTCTTACTGTAAAAAAAACCTTTTCTTTGCCTTAGATGAAATCTCCTTTCTTCAAGCCTAAATGTGTGACCTCGTGTCCTATGTATAGTCCCATATTCCCCATTATTTGCTGGGGAATTATTCTGGCAGACTCTCTACAGAACATGTTTGATGGTACCCAGCAGACGATGCTTATTGCTAGGCAATAGATTCCGAGCATAGCTTACACCTATAGGCTGAAAGATGGGATTCTGTGCGCAGTCCCAGACATTGCTCTACGACAGTCGAGCATTTACTGCTTCCATAACGCAATGCTTTTTATCAATCAATGGCCACTTACTACAGCTCACGGATGGCTGATAATAAACCTCTTAAAGAGACAGACAATATTCAGACATCAGTCACAGGAAACTGAAATGCATTCAATATCTGAAAGTGTGCAAATATTAGACTCTCGGTGTGTTAGTGGCAGTGCTGAGACCTAGCGAGGTTAAATGGGTATACAGTATAATGTCACTTAGTAGAGGGAAAAAAATATCTATAATCATAACAAGTGTTATTTTAGCCGTATTTACAGCTTATTGAAGTGGTTATGGTACATAAGTTTTTAGATGCATCTCCCCCTTTTTTGCACCACACTGATTTTGAGGTCAGAATCTGGCTTTGGACCCCTAGCACTCATAGCAAATAAATGGGTGGCTTTGAATCTCCTGCATTATCTGCGTGGAATGAGGGGGCAAACTTTGGGTGCCAAGAGAACCATGATTTTATCAAACTGTTAAATGTTTTAATAGAAAATTGGGGATAGGACTCTAAATTCCCTCCACCCCCTCCACTTTAACCACTACAAAAAGCAGCTATTGTTATTTGCTTTGAGTGTCTGTTCAATCTTTGTTTCAAGAATTAATCAAATATATTGATACAGGCATAATGCCACATACAGTAGTTACAGTTTCCCAGCTAAAACCAGGCTTCTGTATTTCAACACCAGGCATCCAGACATGCACAGAGAGAGAGATGTCAATGTCCCATACATCCTCTGCATGAAACAGAGAGAGATTGACTAGGGCACAGACTGAGAAATGTGTCTCTCACACAAGTGAATAACTGGTTATTAGGGAGAGATTTAGAGTCCATCAAACTCAAATAATGATTGCCACGCTCAAAACCTATATGGTGACAACATGTACACTAGTTCTGGCTAATTGTTCTTCCTGTGAGAGGTCCTGGCAAGCACGGCATGTGACAGGTGCAGTTTGTTTTGGTACAAGGCACAGCCAATTAGAAGCGAGAGGCCTTTTGATAAGACCCAACCTGGGTTAGAATGCTAAGGTCAAGCAGTTCCTTTTAAACAGATGGAGCTTGTTGTTCTGGTCAAAGAAGGGTCAGCAAGTACCAGGTTCATAGAACAAACAGTAAAAGGGTCAAAGGTGCCTCAATAACCTACTGAGGTTTTTGTTTATTTATGTTTAAGAAATAAAACCCATAACATTGCCTGTAAAACCATTCTGAAGGAATATTAGTGTTTTAAAAACACTTTGAAAAGAGAAGGCGTTGCGCTAATTATGGGTTTTTATAACTCCAATTCTCGAGACAAAATTCCATAAACCCAATGCCTGGGTTGACTTCAAATTCTCCCCATGGCCAGTAAAACTCAGGTCACCAAAGTCTCACAAGTTTTAGTCGAACCATGACTAAATGCCTAAACGTAATCATCCAATTTACTCTTCTGTAATCAAAATCTGTATTTGGCTGAAGGTGACCAAATTTGGCCTACTACTGTGTAGGTTTCCCTTTTTTCACAAATTTAGGTTTGTTCTTACACGATAATGAATAAATATAAGCATAACTTTTCCAAGCAGCAGAAGAATGATGTAGCAGAGATTGATTCCCCTTAAACCCACATTTAAAGAAATGTAATTTAGAACGTTTTTCCAAAGCAGTTCCACATACCTCCAGGAGAAGAGGACCCAGTGACTCCTTTTCAATGACGCCCCCACTGCTTGATGAAATGTCAGCTTTTTGCACATCATCATCTACGCCAGGGTTTTTTTCTGTAATAAATAAAAAGTAAAATGTTATCGGAAAGATGGATTGGATATGCATCCACACAGCTACAGTATAAATATCAGGGAGTTGAAAAATACGTTCAGAATTCTCAACTATGTCCTGGAGAACATTGACAATTGTATGCTACAGTGGATAAAAACCATACAGGAACTTGTCTCTCATCTTGTTTAATAGTCTTAACCCAACAATTTCCATGGGGATATTTTGCCTAGTTGAGAAAAAAAAACTTCACTTAAAGAATAAATGAATATGTGGTGGATACCTTTACATTAGAGGTACATTCATCCAAATTCATTGAAGAAAATTATAAATATTACAATATTTTAGCACAAATTGTCTTTTCAGTGTTTTACATGCAGCCTGTACTATATCCAGTGGTTTTGTTAACATCAGTCTGTATATAGCCACAGTACTGCAGATCTGCTATTAAAGGACCACTCTAGGCACCCAGACCACTTCAGCTTAATGAGGTGGTCTGGGTGCCAGGTCCCTCTAGGATTAACCCTTTTTTTTTTTATAAACATAGCAGTTTCAGAGAAACTGCTATGTTTATAAATGGGTTAATCCAGCCTCCAAATCCTCTAGTGGCTGTCTCACTGACAGCCGCTAGAGGCAATTGCGTGATTTTCACTGTGAAAATCACAGTGAGAGCACGCAAGCGTCCATAGGAAAGCATTGTAAATGCTTTCCTATGAGACCGGCTGAATGCGTGCGCAGCTCTTGCCGCGCATGCGCATTCAGCCAAAAGGGAGGATCAGAGGCAGAGAGGAGGAGGAGAGCTCCCCGCCCGCCGCTGGAATAAAGGTAAGTTTTAACCCCTTCCTCTCCATCCAGCCCGGCGAGAGGGGGACCCTGAGGGTGGGGGCACCCTCAGGGCACTATATTGCCAGGAAAACGAGTATGTTTTCCTGGCACTATAGTAGTCCTTTAAATATTCAGCAAAAAGGTAGTAGCATAATATGTGGTTTCAGTTTTTGTGCATTAACGAAAATGGTTTCTTTAAATCCAAAAAGAGAGTAAAAGAGGCAACTCTTCCATTCTGTCCACAATTCAATTAACTCCCCTCTTAAGCATACTGAGGAAAGCATTCAACTAAATCTGTTTGTTATTTACTATTTTCAGGTAACTATTTGGGAAATGTATGAACTCTTTCAGTGTTTATTTCTCTGGTTCTGCCTCTTCTCACCAACCCCTCTCTGTCGGCGTCCCCCAAGGATCTGTCCTCGGCCCCCTATTGTTCTCCATTTATACTGCCTCCCTTGGTAAACTCATCAGCTCCTTTGGTTTCCAATATCATTTATATGCAGATGATACGCAAATCTACCTGTCCTCCCCTGATCTCTCTCCGCCCACCTTGACTCGTGTTTCTGACTGCCTCTCTGCAATTTCCAACTGGATGGCTGCTCACTTCCTTAAACTCAACCTGTCCAAAACAGAACTTCTAGTTTTTCCTCCCTCAAGTGCTGCTACTCCTGTTGTCTCCATCCAAGTCAACGGCGCTACTATCACCTCTACCTCGCAGGCTCGCTGCCTAGGGGTTCTTTTCGATTCTGACCTCTCTTTTATTCCCCATGTCCAATCGATAGTCAAATCCTGTCGCTTCCAACTCAAGAACATAGCGCGCATCCGCCCATATCTAACGCCGGACGCGGCTAAGATATTGGTTCATGCTGTTGTTCTCTCTCGCCTCGACTACTGCAATCCCCTTCTGACCGGTCTTACATGTTCCCAGCTTGCACCGCTGCAATCTGTAATGAATGCGGCTGCAAGGCTTATTTTCCTGTCCGGTCGCACCTCCCACGCCTCCACGCTCTGTCAGTCCCTGCATTGGCTTCCAGTTAGATATAGGGCCCAATTCAAAATTCTGGCACTTGCTTACAAATCCCTACATAATGCTGCTCCAACATACCTATCCTCCCTCATACACAAGTATGTCCCGTCGAGACCCCTGCGCTCATCCCAAGACCTACGCCTATCCTCTGCCCGGATCCCCACCTCTGACGCTCGCCTTCAAGACTTCTCTAGGGCTGCACCTATTCTGTGGAACTCCCTTCCCTCCTCAATCAGACTTTCACCCAGCCTCCACTCCTTCAAAAAATCTTTGAAAACTCACTTCTTCGTTAAAGCGTATCAATTAAACTGTCAGCAGGCTTCTCATCCCCCACCCCATGACTCCTTTCCTGCAACTGTCAAAAATGACCTACCAAGCACTCAATAAACCCTTCTCTAACAAACTATTTAATTCCCCTACTTTAACCCGTTTGTGTCACTATACCCCACTCCCTCTAGCATGTAAGCTCATTGAGCAGGGCCCTCAACCCCCTCTGTTCCTGTACGTCCAGTGGTCTGATTATGTGTCTGTTAGTCCACCCATTGTACAGCGCTACGGAATTTGTTGGCGCTATATAAATAATAAAATAATAATAATAATAATAATAATAATGGGCATCTTTTCCTGAAGGCACAGTCAAAATACTAAACATGCTGCAATTATTATTACTGTATGCTCTTATTATGATTATCGCTGTGTGTTCTGGCTAGGTCTTCCTAGGCCCACTGGCGGTGCTCCTAGATGGCCGGCTACTGGCCATTCCCATGCCAAATAGCTGGCTTGTCTGGCAACCTGCCTGCCTCCCCAACCTCTCGGCTACCCGAGACTTAAAAGCATGATTTCTACCTATATACCTACCCTGTCCACTCTGTCGTAACAAATCCATAGGACATACATGGACAGCGTGTGAATCAGCAACTTACCTTTAAGCGATTTTATGAGCATGTTAAAAAAGTATGTTCAAACTAAATCTACACACCAAGCAGCCCATAAATGTCAAGCTGTATTACCACTATGCTAAACTATTACTTAATGCGTTAAAACAACGTCTCTCTTGAACCACTAACGCAAAAATGTGCGCTGATATGCTACTATGCCTAATTTGTTCAATTCATTGTTCACTCTTATCTTGCTATAGCTGGCAAGGCATAATGAGAATGTTTGTAACCCTCATGCGCTTCAAAAATAAAGAATTTAAAAAAAAAAATACTAAACATGCTCTAGTGATTAAATCCTCTCTATCATAACTCACTGTGTATTAATTGACTGTTGGCTGATCTCAGTCATCAATCAAGTTATATATTAATATTATTATTATTATTATTATTAATTTATTATTTATATAGCACCAGCAAATTCCGTAATGCTGTACAATGGGTGGACTAACATACACGTAATTGTAACCCAGACAAATGGACGCACAGGAACAGAGGGGGTGAGGGCCCTGCTCAATGAGCTTAAATGCTAGAGGGAATGGGGTATAGTAACACAAAGGGTATAAGTAGGGGTAATGAAATAGGTTGCTAGAAAAGTATTCATGAGAACTTAGTAGGTTATTTTTCACAGTTGCAGGAGAGGAGTCATGGGGAGAGGTGAATGAAAACCTGCTAACAGTTTAAATTAGATGCTTTCCTGAAGAAGTGTGTTTTCAAAGATTTTTTGAAGGTGTGTAGACTAGGTGAAAGTCTAATGGAGAAGGGAAGGGAGTTCCACAGAAAAGGTGCAGCCCTGGATAATTTTTGGAGGTGAGCATTAGAGGTGGGAGTACGGACAGAGGATATACGTAGGTCTTTGGCAGAGCATAGGGGCCTTGACGGGACATACTTGTGTATTAGGGATTATAGGTAGGTTGGAGCAGCATTATATAGGGACTTGTAAGCAAGCACCAGAATCTTAAATTAAGCTTACTGGAAGCCAATGTAGGGACTGACAGAGTGTCTGTGTTTTTGAGGTGGAAGCAGCAGGATTGCGATCGACTGGACATGAGAGGTGAAAGAGATGTCAGAGTCAAAGAAAACACCTAGGCAGCGAGCCTGCGAGGTGATGGTAGCGCCGTTGACTTGGAGGGAGACAGACACGGGAGTAGTAACACTTGAGGGAGGAAAGACCAGAAGTTCTGTTTTGGACAGGTTGAGATTAAGGAAGTGAGCAGCCATCCAGTTGGAAATTGTGGAAAGGCAGTCAGAGACACTAGTCAAGATGGGTGGAGAGAGCTCAGGGGAGGACAGGTAGATTTGCATGTCATCTGCATAGAAATGATATTGGAAGCCAAAAGAACTAATACGTTTACCAAGGGAGGCAGTGTAGATGAAGAACAGTAGGGGACCAAGGACTGAACCTTGGGAAATGCCAACAGAGAGGAGTTGGGGAGAAGAAGCAGAGCCAGAGAAAGAAACACTGAAAGAGCACTGGGAGAGGTAGGAGGAGCACCAGGAGAGAGCAGTATCTCATAGACCGAGAATGAGAAGAAGCTGTTTATGATGATGATCAACAGTGTCAAAGGCAGCAGAAAGATAAAAGAGAATTAGGATAGAGTAATGGCAGCGGGATTTAGCAGCAATAAAAACATTGGATAGTTTGGTCACAAAAGAAGTGTAAGCTCTTTTTCATATATTGTGAGATACGCTTTAAAATCTGCAAATTGTGGAGTATATACTAATGGCAACACAATATAATTCAGTAGACACAGAATGATGGCCACTCGAAAGCAGTATTTTCTGTTGGCTGAACATCCAAGGAAACGTAATCTAGAGAAATCTTTCGGGCAAATATTGTAGCACTATACCTGGCTTCGGTTATATTGTATTCATTTTATTTCATGCAAATACCTGTATATTGTTATATAATGTTTGTAAATGTGGAAGAAAGTTTGCATATTGTATCTACTGAATTCATGACAATGGAAGAAGCCTAGCAAGGTTTTATAACTTTGTTTATAACATTGTTTTACAGAATTACAGAAAAGATGTCCTATTTTGAGACTTGGATAACATTATAGGTTTGTGGGCTCCGTATAGTGAGGCCGATTTCAGACATTTTGAAAGCGGGCACAGTCTGGGCATTTGGTGCTAGTTATACAATTCACTTTTACCCCTCATGTTCAATCCATCAATATCTAAAAGAGTGCTTGAAGGAACAATGTAGCGTTAGGATTACGTTACATTACATTAACATCACGTTACTGTTTATAAAAAAGAAAAAAGAAATAAAAATAAACAGATTACTCGAAGCAGGTTTTCTCCAGGATCGAGTCTTCCTTGGCACTACCTCGACCTCCTCCTCAGAGGCGTGACTCCAAAATGACGAGCCAATCCAACGCTGCTCATAGAAAAGCATTGGGGAACGTATGTGCATGCGCAACACTCGCCACGATGTGCCTTCAATTCCTTTATAGAGAATCACTGTACTCAATGATTCTCTATGGCGACCACGAGGGCACTGCGCATGCACACGTTTCATCACCGTATGAGAGTCGGGAAGTAAGATTCACGGCTTTCATACCTATAGAGCTTGGAGGTGTGGATTCATCCCAATCCCTCGAATTAGTTTTGGGAGGTAGGATAGTGTGGCCAGCACTAAAAGCACTATAACAACTACAAAAAGATGAAGTTGTAAAAGTGCCTGCAGTGTTCCTTTAATTCTGTATATCTATCATTACTAGCACGACTGTAAGCCAAATTCATACTCTAATCATCTCCCCATCTTTGGTACTGCAACTTATCTCCCTTTCTGCAAATTGTTTGTCTCACCTTCCTTAGGGATTATTCCTCTTTACAGATAAACTCCAAAACCTTCTGCCAGCCTCCCATGCAATAAACTCAGTAATAATGCTTCTGCAAACCAGCTCCTTCGTCCATCTTTATGATTATTCTTACTATGTTGTCCTTCTACTGTCTGTCTAACCCAAGCCTCCCATATCTATGGAACTAACCACCACGTCCTCTCTAACTGTGTAACTCTGTCCTTATTTTAAAGAATGATTTTAATTCACTAACAGACGTACTAACCACTCCACAGTCCCAACACTAACAGGCTAATACTATCAGCAATGCAGACAAACACAGGGCTGCTGTATCGGTCTATCAAACTATTTATGTTGTGCAAACCCGACTTTTCCCCATGATCCTTCATACTGTGAAGAATACTAACCACAAAATACGTAATCATTGGAACGCAAAATGGCAACACTGACAGCCCTGTTCAGATCATGGAGATACAATGCGTTTGTTTATGCTGTACATTGTTACTGTCCATTGATTGTCAATAAGATATGAAAAGAAATAGAAACATTAACCTTTATAAGAACTAAAAAAAACAGTTTTGGAGCAGATTTCTAAATGTGAAACAATTGCCGTGAAAACAAAAGATCTGTTCATGTTGATGGCTGTCCCATTATTAAAAGGGACAGTAAAGGCACCCAGACCATTTAATCTCATTGCAGTGGTCTGGATGTATTGTCCCTGTCCCTTAACCCTGCAGTATGAAACGTTGCAGGTTTAGAGAAACTGCTATCATTATATTGCAGGGTTAATGTGCGTGAAAGAAGGCTGGATGTCCTTACGCTGTTCATGGGGACATCCCTAATCCTCAAATTCCCATAGGAAAGCATTGATTTAATGCTTTCCTATGGGGAAGTCCTAATGCGCACCTGATTCTCTCTGCGCATGTGCAATAGGAGTCGGCACTGGAACAAGGCGAGTGAATTCAAGCGTTATTTGACACTTTCAGTGCTGCGAGGGGAGCGGGGGGAGGGGGGATAGCGGAGGAATACTGTAATATTGGGAATACAGATTTGTATTCTTAACACTATAGGGTTCATTTAAATCGATTGCAAACTATATCAAATGTGATATTAAGGAAATTGTGTAGCTTCGGTTTTCAGGGCCGTTTTTATTCAATTATTTTACCAAGTTACATCAGTTTTCTATCCAAGCTGCGTGGGAATCATTAGGCCGCCTCCAAAAGGTCATCTGAGGTGACCAAAGGAAAGTATACATTTGAGGAGGTTTTGCATAGTACTGTCACTTTAATTATAATTTTCATAGAGCAGATACATACTATGCATTGTGGGTATATACATATCACTTGTTTAGTTTCGACGTTGCATTTTTTTAATTGTGTTTTTTTGATAACATTAATTTTGCATTATATATATTCACAATGCTCTTACAGATTATAAAAAAAAACAATTTAGCTCATTTAGCACTATTAAATTTGTCTCCCATGTCGGAATTAGTGTAGGATCCACCGATATTGGGGTAGTGTGACATAGTAGTGGGCTTAACATATGGCTGTATGGTGAAACTGAATGCCCATATTCAATCTTGGGACAGGTGTCTACAAAAAGTCTTGTAACATTTCAAAGTGTATGTTTGTGTTTGCGCTGTACTTTAATCTACATTAGGCAATAAGAGACATCTGTAATGCTTCCCAGATTGTGAAGGCGGATGTGCATGTGTTTACAGTAATGGGCCTAAATGCTAAATGTCATTACTCGGCACTCTTTAACGTAGCAGCCTTTAAAAGCACTCACTCTAATACCTGGGAGACGTCTATGGAATACATTACAGACACAAAGACTGGTTATGGAGGAAACGCACTCCCTTGCTCCACACCACCCTTTATAAGGGAGCTTTGAGATGACAGCTCAAACTAGACTGGAGTATGGCACACAGGGTATGCGGTCTGTGTTCAAAGTCAATATCGGCCCCAGGGAGATGCTGTCCTAAATGAAGGGGTAACATGAACTCCTTGGGAGCTAGTGGGCTGCACATATAAAGCATATCATTTATATACTGCAGAAGCACAATCAGTGAACTTATCAAGTGATATTGTTTTAGGTCCACTATTTAAACCATGGGTCGTCAACCTGGTCCCTACCGCCCACTAGTGGGCGTTTTAGGATTTCAGGTGGGCGGTAGGGATTTCCAGGTTTTGACGACCTGACGACCGGGCGGGCGGGTGCGAGCCGGCGGTACCCCTGCGACTGGGTACCGCCGTGACAATTTGCGGCCCCGGCCCGCGCGGCAAACCGCCGGGGCCGCATATGGAGAGGTCCATCGGGTGGCCCATGCTGTCAGGGCCACCCGATGGATCTGGATTGTGAGGGGGCCCGGTCAGCGCTGGGCGCTTTAACAGCGCGACCGGGCCCCCTGTGATGACATCGCAGAGCTGGGAGGAAGTGACTGCACGTCACTCCTCCCAGCTAACACTGAGAGCCGCGCGGGAGGAAGACCAGGGAGTCAGAGTGGGAACTCTGACTCCCATCCACCTGAGCCACCACTGGACCCCAGGGAAAGTCACCCTCCTGAATCTAAAAGGTAGGAAACAGGAGGGTGACTTAAATATAATGTGTGTGTGTGTCTTTGTATGTATGTCATGTGTGTGTGTGTGTGTGTCTTTGTATGTATTGTGTGTGTCTTTGTATGTATGTTGTGTGTGTGTGTGTCTGTATATATGTCTTGTGTGTGTGTGTGTATGTATGTGTGACTGTCTGTTGGTATGTGTGTCTTGTGTGTGTCTGTATGTATGTGTCTTGTGTGTATGTGTGTCTGTCTGTGTTCCTGTATGTGTTGTGTGTGTCTTGTGTGTGTCTATGTGTCTGTATTTGTGCATGTGTGTCTGTATGTGTGTCTGTATGTGTGTCTGTATGTGTGTATGTGTGTCGTGTGTGTATGTATGTGTCGTGTGTGTGTGTGTATGTATGTGTCGTGTATGTATGTGTCGTGTGTGTGTATGTATGTCTGTATGTATGTCTGTATGTGTGTCTGTATGTGTGTCTGTATGTGTGTCTGTATGTGTTGTGTCGTGTATGTGTGTCTGTATGTGTGTCTGTATGTATGTGTGTCTGTATGTATGTGTGTCTGTATGTGTTGTGTCGTGTATGTGTGTCGTCTATGTGTCTGTATTTGTGTATGTGTGTCTGTATGTGTGTCGTCTATGTGTCTGTATTTGTGTATGTGTGTCTGTATGTGTGTCTGTATGTGTGTGTCTGTATGTGTGTGTCTGTATGTGTGTGTCTGTATGTGTGTGTCTGTATGTGTGTGTCCGTATGTGTGTCTGTACGTGTGTCTGTCTGTTATAGTGGACTATATAGTAAGTGGGCTACCTAGCTCAGCCTTCCTACTGGGCATTGATACAAGGAAGGTTACAAAATAGAAAAAAGGGGAAAAAAAGGTGGGGAGGGGAATTGAGGAGGGAGAGGAGACGACAAATGAGAAATCATATTATGCGCAAACAGAGAAGTCGTCTGAATATCACTGAAAGAGACCTTCGTTTGTTCCTTACGAAAATCGAACCAGATATCAAATATTTTGTCTCGCAGCATCAACCTCAAGGATCTCATTAATCACTAGTAAAGGTAATTTCAATTTACTTTATTGTTTTCTCATTAAACTTTATAAAGCTAAACACCTTATAAACCTGCATTAAGTAGAAATAAAAAGATAAATGTACGTACATTTATTTTTTGTTAAACACCCTCCTTTCTAAAAAATATTCCGCATTTGCGCGAAAACTGGTGGGCGGTAAGGAAATTTTTTCAACCAAAAAGATGCATTAGTGGGCGGTAGGTAAAAAAAGGTTGACTACCACTGATTAAAACGGACACTATAGTCACCCAGACCACTTCAGCTCAATGAAGTGGTCTGGGTGCCAGGTACCTCAGGTTTTAACCCTTATCAATAAACTACAATCTTTGAGTTTGGATTCCAATATTGTTGAATGGGTAAGGCAGTGGCTGAGTGACAGGCAACAGAGGGTTGTAGTCAATGGAGTATATTCGAAGCTTGGGCTTGTCACCAGTGGGGTACCTCAGGGATCTGTACTTGGACCCATTCTCTTTAATATTTTTATTAGTGATATTGCAGAAGGTCTTGATGGTAAGGTGTGTCTTTTTGCGGATGATACTAAGATATGTAACAGGGTTGATGTTCCAGGAGGGATAAGCCAAATGGCAAATGATTTAGGTAAACTAGAAAAATGGTCAGAGTTGTGGCAGCTGACATTTAATGTGGATAAGTGCAAGAGAATGCATCTAGGCCGTAAAAACCCAAGGGCAGAGTACAGAATATTTGATAGAATCCTAACCTCAACATCTGAGGAAATGGATTTATGGGTGATTATTTCTGATGACTTAAAGGTAGGCAGACAATGTAATAGAGCAGCAGGAAATGCTAGCAGAATGCTTGGTTGTATAGGGAGAGGTATTAGCAGTAGAAAGAAGGAAGTGCTCATGCCATTGTACAGAACACTGGTGAGACCTCACTTGGAGTATTGTACGCAGTACTGGAGACCGTATCTTCAGAAGGATATTGATACTTTAGAGAGAGCTCAAAGAAGGGCTACTAAACTGGTTCATGGATTGCAGGATAAAACGTACCAGGAAAGGTTAAAGGATCTTAACATGTATAGCTTGGAGGAAAGACGAGACAGGGGGGATATGATAGAAACATTTAAATACATAAAGGGAATCAATGCAGTAAAGGAGGAGACTATATTTAAAAGAAGAAAAACTACCACAACAAGAGGACATAGTCTTAAATTAGAGGGGCAAAGGTTTAAAAATAATATCAGGAAGTATTACTTTACTGAGAGGGTAGTGGATGCATGGAATAGCCTTCCAGCTGAAGTGGTAGAGGTTAACACAGTAAAGGAGTTTAAGCATGCGTGGGATAGGCATGAGGCTATCCTAACTATAAGATAAGGCCAGGGACTAATGAAAGTATTTAGAAAACTGGGCAGACTAGATGGGCCGAATGGTTCTTATCTGCCGTCACATTCTCTGTTTCTATGTTTCATATGTCAACATAGCAGTTTCAGAGAAACTGCTATGTTTAAATTGCGGAGTTAATCCAGCCTCTAATGGCTGTCTTCCTGACAGCCACTAGAGGCGCATCTGCGACGCTGGATGCAAATTTCGCCTCCATCACGCAGAGCGTCCATAGGAAAGCATTGAGAAATCCATAGGAAATGCTTTAACCTCTTCAGCGCCACGGGAGGGGGACCCTGAGGGTGGGGGCACCCTCCGGGCACTATAGTGTCAGGAAAACCGCTTTGTTTTCCTAACACTATAGTGATCCTTTAAAGTGACCCCGTCATGTTTTGTTTTCTCTCAGTTTTCCTCTCGTTTTTCAGAAACGTATCTTAATGATTATACTCTCCCCCTTCGCCTCTGGAATTTGTTTGTATTTATTTGTAACTTCCTCGTGCCTTCTCTCAATATTGGGGAGCAGCCATTTTGTTCTCCTTTGTCCGTGATGTCTGCTGACGGATTGTTGGTACATTTAATTGGATACTGAAACATAAACCTTGGTTTAAGCTCCGCCCATTTCCAAGTTTTGTCAATCCGACTTCTACACATGAGGACAAGTAGACCCTACTTTTCATTATGTATTTTCTAAAAACTAGAGCGCTCGGGGAAAAAAAAGGCATTCAGACACAGGGAACTATATTGAAGAAAATGAGATAAAATATATTTTGGTTAAAGAACCGCTTTAATATAGTGATGGCTGCAAACATGGCCTATAAAGGATAGTCTTTAATATGAAAGTCAATTTCTGTGTGATGGAACTTCTCAGTACACTGATAGTCTAATTTAATTTTGCGGTAGATTTATTTATGTCTCTCGTGATGACGAAGAGGTGGAGGGGGACAATCTCCCCACTGGAAGGTCCTTTTCATCGCAGGAAACAAGTTAAATGTAACCCTAACCATTCCCACTTGAACTGACCTTTTTAAACAACCACGTACTCGAGAGTAGAAAAACACAAAATTAAAGAAATTCATAGCAACGATAAAGGAGCAACACTTCAGGAAGGTATCAGCACTTCAAATTTAGACTTTTTGTAAAAGCTGTCTGCTGGCAGTGGGCTGAAAATTCTGGCATTCCCTAAATAAATGCTTTCACTATTCCCAATAACAGAACATGCTCCGCTCCTGTGACGGCCGTAAACAACTTGGCGGCCTCTCAGCCAGTGCGGTTTAACCCTTGGTGTTCCGAATGTCTGCGCAAAGTGCTTATTGCTCTGGAAGGCACAGAGTTAACAAACATTAAGTCTCTGCCTTCCGATTCCCTTTTTAAATTCTGATTATTTCTGTTTCCCCCCTTTGTATTGCGGCGGCTGCTGCTGTGACTGATGTGTAAAAGCATGCGAAGCAGCCGGTCACAGTGCAGTCAGAGACGTTCTGGAACTCACCAGCACATTACATAACACTACACAATGCTAAGAGCGGGAGGGAGCCAGGCCAAGTCCGATTGTTGTGACAGCAAGTGCTGATACACGGTTTTATGATGTTATTGAAAACACAGGGTGGCCAAGAAAGTGTGGCCTGGCAGGAGAATGAAGGGCTAATCATACATCCGGCTGGAAAATGACAGCAACTTATCATTCTATGAACGAGAATAATTCACAAAACATTCATCTTCAGCTGATGCAAAAACACTGGAATTAGCAGCTAAGCATGTATTTTACAAACAGCCCAGTTGCAAGGTTGCCACAAACCGGTAAATACAAAACATACATAAATTGAATAAAAAACTGAATTTGGGGGGCGCTGAGCCTTTGTGTAATAATCGGACGGATGCACTGATACTGCTAGCTGGTATTATTTAGTAACTGCCAACCATAAACTGTAAATATTTCGAAGGTGAATACAATGGAAAAGCAATGTTTCCTTCTTTAACAGAAACAGAAAAAAAAAGTTACTTCAAAACTCTTAAAAAAAAAGAAAACAAAAAGAAAGTTTTGTTGCGTCTAAAAAAAGAAACAATAAAGTTATTTTGAATCTTTATTGGCTACAGTTGCCATGGTTTCTCAAAACAATAACAATTATATATATATTTTTTTATTTTTTTTTTAAACAGCTTTCCTGTAATCTTGCATCTCAGAATGTAGTGAACCCAATAATATTAATATACATACCATAACATGCATGTATTATTATATATTTTTTTTTTATAAAAACATGGCATTTTTCCTGGAAGCACAGAGGGGATTAAATTAAAAGCAACGACACCGAGGAATTGTAGCGGAAGTGAACTCAAGAAACATTTTTTAATATAGAACGTATGTGCTAATTATTTTTTTTTACAAATATATATTAAAATAAAAGTCAGATAATTAGGAATCATCTCCAAAGAATTGAATCTGCTTGCTCAGATTTTAATAATGATACAATTACTGAGCAATACTAGTGTCTCAACTCAGTGGGTCATCTACCAGATATTAAATCTGTTCAAACGTATCTGTTGTAGGGAATATTCCCCGCAGGGCAACACAAGCTTTTCATCCTTTCAGCCTCTACTGCACTGCTAGTGAGCGATTTATAATCAGCGAGTGTACACTACAGCATGTTGAAGTCTCTTGATGGTTAAAGTGACCTATAAACAAACAATCATTATTTTATTTCAATATTTAATGTTTTTATTTAAAGTAGCAGAACAGAACGCATTTGAAACCAGTAACAATTTCATATGCCCCGACATTGGGAGGGTGAGATCGGAACGGTGTGGGCAGACTTGAGAGGTGCTGTGGCTAGTGACAAGATTCACTGGCGATGCCCATAATGGGCAGGCTTAAGGTCTGTTTGGCCGGCCCCAGCCTATAGGACCTTGCAGAGAGGGCTGCTGACGGTCCCTCTGAAGGTGCGTCCAATGCAGAACACCAGGGAACTAAATTGAGATGGCATGACAGGACCCTGAAATCGGGACTGTCCTGACAAAATTGTGACAGTTTGAGGCCTGCAACTTGTGGTAAGAGGTATAAAAGTGTGCAACATATTTAAACAGATACTCTACGCACCAAAACAGACAGGATACTGGCTTTAATGCTTTTTTATCATGTATTTATTTTTATACACAGATAAGGTGCCCAAATCTAAACTAAAACAGGAACACTTTGACATAAATGTAAAAACATTTGCAGCAGAAACCCAAAACTAAGAATCATACCTAAATTAAAAAACAGACTACAAAGTGAGAATAATAATACAAAAGTTGAAAAATATTTGCAAATTTAACTTTTTAGATTACTTAAAAACATGGGAATTTTACACTGCAATTTTTTTCTGTTGCAATTTGAGCTTTTCCTATATTTTTTCTCACAATTCTAAAACCCATTTAATTCAACAACAGATATTCTTAATATCATATTTTAATGTTATTTTATATTTTTTTCCTGCTTATGAAAGCATAACAGATGTCATATATTCTGCTTTTAAGTCTCTTCAAGATAATTATCAGTCAGGCTAACAAAGTGGGCCTTGCACTTCCTGAAACCTCCAATATTAACACAAAATAAGTAAATAAGATATGGTATTAGCTGACTCTCTCTATGTTTTTCACTCTCTCAAGTTTTTCTGTGCGTCAGACTTCTGTATCATTGTCACCCTAAGGGCAAATTCCCAGGCCGACGGGGTTTTGTAAAAAGTGTTTGGAAGAAGAATTACCAATGGCCAGGAAAGATGACGATGCTAAGAATACAGGAGAGTTCCGGCCTTATTTAGTGAGGCCATTCTCCCTGCCCTCTGGCTGAGCAGGTTTATTAAAATGGGGTCATCTATTAAGAAATACTTTGGGCATTTTCTAGGGTTAGGGTTGGGGTTAGGTTAGGGGTAGTGTTAGGGTTAGATTTATGTCATCATTCCATTAATTTTCCCTCCCTCTCTTGTTTTGCCACTTTTAAGAAATCCAAAGCACTTTGGCACTTCCGAAATTTGGCACTTCCGAAATTCGGCACTTCAGCCATTTGGTTTGGTTCGGCACTTACGAAATTCAGCAATTCGGACATTCGGAAGTATTCTAATGTCCGAATTGCTGAAATTCCTCTGAATTTAAATTCGGACCGAAACGAATTGCACGTGTCTACCATTTTCTAAACAATAGTTGTAAAATAGACATCGATCTGATTAATCACATTTTAACATGACCTATCTTGTACAAATGAATATATATTTTTTAAAGAACTCAATAGATAAGTAAATGTTTATATAGGGCAGATTTTGGCAGTGCAGATAATCGTGAACTCATTTCTCATGATGTCTAGTCAACCTTAAAGGGAAATGAGTTCATAATCTATCTGCCAACGCTGGCCAGTGATGTGAAGCAGGGGTGGTCAAAACGTAACTTCCATAGCTCCTGTGAGCCTATGCTGGGAATCTGCCCTGATCGTCGTGACTGCATACAAGTTGTGAAAGCTAGATTGTCTTGCGCAGTGGGTGGTAATCGTGGTTGCAGGCCAGTTTCTGTAATGGAAGCTGAAGCCCCCACTCTGCGGTTTATCAATCTTTAATGGACCCCATTTGCAGATCCCTCTTGCTCTGTATGCAGCTTGTGATAGCTGCTGACAGCTGGGAATGAGCTAGCACAGCGAACAGTTCACACAATGCACGACAATGAAATCATTTCAGATTATTTCTTTGGATCCTCAATAAAAGGGTGGCCTTAGGGTATGGCATGGTGACAGTTCAGCCGAGGACATTCGATAGTTACCGTGGGGAAGGAACGCAACACATTTAAATTAGAATAGCAAGTTGTACAATCACTAAATACAAAGCCTGGTATGACTGAAACTTGCCATAGGAACTCACAGTCTGGCCTAGAATGCAAGGATGTAAATCAAATTGTCAGCATGAGAGCCAAGGACAAAGACCCTATAATGCCTGCTAGCTCCTCTCTTAACTTGATTATTAGCACTGGAGGAACAGGCACATGGTTGAATTCAGTTTGGTAATGTTGTGCCCCATTTGCTGTCCATTTTTATCTAAACCGTGCCATGTTGTGTTTTTTTTTTTTTTACAATCTTTATTTGAAGATGTCTTAAAAAAACTGGTCCTGGTAAGTCAAATCTGTTTATTGGTCACAAATGCTGCCGATACATCAATGGATAATAAAATGATTTCATACAAATATCCTTGCAAAAGTGCTTATTTATCCCATTCAGGATACAAGGCTGCTTTGATCTTATGCCAGCTGCTAAAAAGAAACCTTTCCCAGCTATAGGGTTTCACTGGAACTAAAGACATGAAGCAAACGGGTGGTTAATTGCATTCCCACCATTCGCAATAATGGCGGCAAATAAAATGGGTAAATAAAGAGCGAAACTGAAAGGTGAGAGATACCCCTTAAAGCTGATATTTATTTACCGTGTTTCTGTCATGGGCAATATTATTATTATCACTTATATAGAGCCAACATATTATAAAGGGGAAAATGTAACAATAGCTGCGACAGTTGCAAAAATATCACAGTGACAACATGTTGGAGAGACCGTGCTCGAAAGAGATTGCCACAGTAAGCACTGTGTACCCACTCAAATAAGTTATGTTTGTGAAATGTATTACAGTGCGCAGGGACTCTGACAGGTTCAATCTAAAAAGACTGTGTAGAATAGGAGATCCTGGACACAAAGTTACCACATAAGGTGGATATCTCATAGCTAGCTTTCAATAGAGAAGTGGGCGTACCGCGCACACAAAGTCCTGTGGATGTTACAGAGACACATACCAGCCATGGGAGGAATTAAATCAGGATGAGTGAGCAGGTGTGGGGGTTGCCAGTGACACAACTTGCATTACATATGACAGACATATTGGGTGAGCACTCTCTATTATTGGGTGGGTTGGTCCGCTGAAGCTGCTGGTAAGCCTGGTGTCCAGTTTTTTTCAGGTTAACAAACAGCGTCCCAGACAGTCCCCAGCCTACAGGATCTTGTAGAGAGTGGTGCAGAAGCGATCTCTGCACAGCAAGAGCACATCTAATGAAGCGCTTGCACTCTGCTGTTTGTGGACAGCTCCCTGGTATCTCTATATGTGGGACACCAGGTAGCTAAATCAAGACGGTGGGACAGAACCCAAAAAAGAGGGACAGTTGAGAGCCCTGCAGACATTAGATGGCCTGTCCCACAGAGCTTACATTCCAAATATAAAAAAAACAAAAAACACACCAAAACCTCAGATTTTGAGGGCACCGTATATATATGTATTAGTCCATTATTTTAATGCAAAGAGCTCAGTGACTATGATTTGGAAACTAATGCAATGAGGCTCATTTTCATTTAAATGGTTTTGTCAATAAGCAAAACTGCAGTTTCTGGGGTAAAGAAAATACGGATAATTCGTCAGCGCCAATTGCATCCTACCAAATGCACTATTTGGTGCTGACTTTGCGAGGTGGCAAATGTGGCTCATATAAAAGATGTCATCTCCCGTAGCGAGTCAAACAAATCTCCATCCGTTAAGCATTCATTGTATGTAATATCATTAAGAATGGTTCATTAATAAAAAAATAAATAAAAAAAGTAATTGGTTCCCTAAACCCTGCTCTGAATTTTAGCCCACCTTGTAGGAATAAAACTATATGGAGTTATTGCACATTTTAGCAAAATATAGCCAATTTGTATATATAGTGGAGTTTGTGAATTCTGCTACTTTACCCTATGTAAATTCTGGTGTAGCAAACAGGCCTATGACACCAGCAGGCTCTGCAGTAGTGGAGGATCTGAGTAATGCAAGCCTGCATGACAGAGGATGATGGGTGTTTTAGTTATTAAGCTGTATGGTTCCACCGTGTCTATATTCTAAAGAAGCCATCCCCAGCGCTCGCTAACCACTAATTGTTATTGATAGCGCGGCTGCTGTTGTGAAAGGAGGTGTTTAACCTTAATGAGTTTTTTTTTATTTCGAGAAAAGAAAACATCGAGCGGAGACGAGGAAAAAAAAAACTCCCCGCAGAGAGCAAACTCGCAGCAATTAGCAATTAGTGCACCTAGGGATCCGTGCTCAAACAGGAGGCGCGCAGTGCAATAGCAAAGATTGGGTTACATCATGCAGAGCAGGGCGGCTAATTAACGGAGGTGGGGACGAAGTAGGGCACATTCAGTCTATCTTTAGCCAAATAAAGCCGTGATTCTTTCATTTTCTAACTGCATGAAGTAAAAAGTAAGACTTCCTGAAGTAGCGGCTTTCAAAAGGCCGTTTAATGTTGGTGAACGACACAGATTAGTTTGTGTAATAACAGAACTGTGTAAGGATTGTGAGGGGGGGGGGGGGGGGGATAGAGCCTAGAAAAAAGACAGATCATTGCTTCACAGTACATGGATGGATGTGAAATTACTCTCTCAGGCACCCGAGAGATAGCGCCCATTATATATAATTGTATAACAGGATCAGGCTCTGTGTGTTACAGTATTTATCTCTATATTACAGTATCCGGCTCTATATCACCGTATATAGCTCTATATTACACTATCAGCTCCGTGTTACAGTATATATCTCTGTATTACAGTATCAGGCTCTGTTACAGTATATATCTCTGTATTACAGTATCAGGCTCTGTGTGTTACAGTATTTATCTCTATATTACAGTATCCGGCTCTATATCACCGTATATAGCTCTATATTACACTATCAGCTCAGTGTTACAGTATATATCTCTGTATTACAGTATATAGCTCCATATTAATATCAGACTCTGTATTACAGTATATATCTCTATATTACAGTGTCAGGCTCTGTGTTACAGTAATATCTCTATATTACACTATATATCTCTATATTACAGTATATATCTCTGTATTACAGTATCAGGCTCTGTTACAGTATATATCTCTGTATTACAGTATATAGCTCCATATTAATATCAGACTCTGTATTACAGTATATATCTCTATATTACAGTGTCAGGCTCTGTGTTACAGTAATATCTCTATATTACACTATATATCTCTATATTACAGTATATATCTCTGTATTACAGTATCAGGCTCTGTTACAGTATATATCTCTGTATTACAGTATATAGCTCCATATTAATATCAGACTCTGTATTACAGTATATATCTCTATATTACAGTGTCAGGCTCTGTGTTACAGTAATATCTCTATATTACACTATATATCTCTATATTACAGTATATATCTCTATATTACAGTATCAGGCTCTGTGTTACAGTAATATCTCTATATTACAGTATATATCTCTATATTACACTATATATCTCTATATCACACTATATATCTCTATATCACAGTATATATCTCTATATTACACTATATATCTCTATATTACAGTATATATCTCTATATTACACTATATATCTCTATATCACACTATATATCTCTATATCACAGTATCAGGCTCTATATTACACTATATATCTCTATATTACACTATATATCTCTATATTACAGTATCAGGCTCTATATTACACTATATATCTCTATATTACAGTATATATCTCTATATTACAGTATCAGGCTCTATATTACAGTATATATCTCTATATTACACTATATATCTCTATATCACAGTATATATCTCTATATTACACTATATATCTCTATATTACACCATATATCTCTATATTACAGTATCAGGCTCTATATTACACTATATATCTCTATATTACAGTATCAGGCTCTATATTACACTATATATCTCTATATTACACTATATATCTCTATATTACAGTATCAGGCTCTATATTACACTATATATCTCTATATTACAGTATCAGGCTCTATATTACACTATACATCTCTATATCACAGTATATATCTCTATATCACAGTATATATCTCTATATTACACTATATATCTCTATATTACACTATATATCTCTATATTACACTATATATCTCTATATTACAGTTTCAGGCTCTATATTACACTATATATCTCTATATTACAGTATCAGGCTCTATATTACACTATATATCTCTATATTACACTATATATCTCTATATTACAGTATCAGGCTCTATATTACACTGTAAATCTCTATATTACAGTATCAGGCTCTATATTACACTATATATCTCTATATCACAGTATATATCTCTATATTACACTATATATCTCTATATCACAGTATATATCTCTATATTACAGTATATATCTCTATATTACAGTATCAGGCTCTATATTACACTATATATCTCTATATCACAGTATATATCTCTATATTACAGTATATATCTCTATATTACAGTATCAGCTCTGTATTACAGTATATATCTCTATATTACACTATATATCTCTATATTACAGTATCAGGCTCTATATTACACTATATATCTCTATATCACAGTATATATCTCTATATTACACTATATATCTCTATATCACAGTATATATCTCTATATTACACTATATATCTCTATATCACAGTATCAGGCTCTATATTACACTATATATCTCTATATCACAGTATATATCTCTATATTACAGTATCAGGCTCTATATCACACTATATATCTCGATATCACAGTATATATCTCTATATTACACTATATATCTCTATATCACAGTATATATCTCTATATTACACTATATATCTCTATATCACAGTATCAGGCTCTATATTACACTATATATCTCTATATCACAGTATATATCTCTATATTACAGTATCAGGCTCTATATCACACTATATATCTCTATATCACAGTATATATCTCTATATTACAGTATCAGGCTCTATATTACACTATATATCTCTATATCACAGTATATATCTCTATATTACACCATATATCTGTATATTACACTATATATCTCTATATTACAGTATCAGGCTCTATATTAGAGTATATATCTCTATATCACAGTATATATCTCTATATTACACTATATATCTCCATATTACAGTATCAGGCTCTATATTAGAGTATTTAGATCTGCGTACTAGGACAGATATAAGGGTAATCTAAATGTGTGTAGCTGTAGAAGCCTCATCCGGTAATAGTTAATGAAGAAGATCTCATTGTGCAATTTAATTGAGAAATGATCATTTGCATAGAGAGTGCTGGCTTACTGCCCAGTATTCTGTAACACAGGAAGACCACAAGCCACTATATGTAACCACATTCCACCGTATAAAACAACGCGCTGTAACCTGTCTGTGACACCTCTCATACATGGGATCCCAGGGTGACACACAGAACGGCCACGCAGCCACGTGTACGCTATAGATGGCGTGTCCCCTGCTTATACGTCATACAGGAAAACACTGCTTGACCACAGGTCTAAACCTGATCTATCACAAAGAAATAACTTATTGTATCGTATATATATATAAAAGTAAAACTCTAAGCACTATAACCACTATAACTAGCTATAAAGGAATCAATCTCTGTGGTCCAACTGAGGTTTTTTCAAACCGTTTGAATGTTTTTACAATAAATGATGCTACAGCCACCCATTGTTGCTCATTCTGTATAATCCATCCAGAGCCACCCAACACAGGAAGGCAATGCCAGGCTGTGAGTGCTGGGCTAACCCACCCCCATCACTCAGATCTCAGTGGAGCTAACCAAAGCTCCCTTGAGAAGCTTCCAGCTCCACGGGATAAGGTGTGTGGCAGATACCAGGTAAGTTGTCAAACCATTCTCAAATGGTTTGTCTAGTTACCGTGGGAGGTTGCCAGGCTAGTCCTGGTACCATAACTACAGCAGCGGGCTGTAGTGGTTATGGTGCATGGAGTATTCCTTCAATAATTAGATATTATTAAATATTGGACAGCATCACAATATCACACATTTATCAAATCATTGTTTTCAATTCCAGTTTAAAGAATCAATCCGAAAGGTTTTAACCTTAACTTTATGCTGCACTACGTAATATACAACATTACTATTGATCAATGCCTAAATGGAAAACGTAAACATTTTCAGGATTTTTCAGTATTCTGTTGAATTAACTTCTACATTGAACTAATATGAGTTGATATGAAATAATAAATTCATTGTAGAAACACACTCGGCTGTATTTTCCTCCATCTTGGAACTTGGCGCCTCCCTCTTGCTCCCTGTCAATCATTGCTGTAATATCTGTCCTTTCCGGTCATGGAACATCGCATGTGTCTCTTCCTCTCCTTCCAACGAAACATGTGCACCGGTTATGGGAAGACTGCGCTGGCTTGTGATATTGCTATTGTTGCTATTTTGTTAAAATACTTTTAAAAATGAAGCATCGCATTTATTCAGTGGTTTAATTTCTAGAAAAGTCACAGATTCAGTCAAATACAGTGACCCAAAAAAATCTAAAAAAAAAAATCACTACTTCCAAAATCCTCACTGTCCTAAATTATTGTCTTGTCTCTGATGCCTGGAGTGTGACTGTCATCTTCTACCTCTGGCTAAAAGAATTTACAGCTCATGGAGGGGGCACTGAGTATCTGGGGGCTCTCCCTGTCCTTGTACTGTTTTTGGGTCATCGGTTCAGTGCGGACCATTCTATTGACAGAAACAGTGGGAGCCCATTGCCCCGGAGAGGAATCCTCTGTTGTATTGTTATATTGACAAGTGAGGTTACGGAACCTTGCAAACTGCTAGTGGAGGTGGCACATTTAACCCATTGGCAATCAAACACAAATGCAGTCAGCTGACATAGTTCAATGTTGGCTTAAAGGCTGAATATCTTTATCGCTACTGCCATTACCAGTATTTGTGAGGTCCTAAATCGAAATAAAATGAAATAAAAAAAAAAAGGTTAAAGGGCACCTGTCACTTTCCAGGATTCTTTAATACTATATACACTTATCGCTATATTTTACAAATGCGTATTTTTAAATTGTACAAAAAATAAATAGAATGCAGAAATCCACACCTCTTTATTCTGCAATGGGTGCCTCCATCTTAATTTATAAATTTTGTTATAAACTCTGTCCTTTCCACCTGGCAGTCAGCATAGAGAAAGTACACAGTGAAGATGAGAAATTAAAAATTTTTTCTATTTCTCCTTCTCAAAGTTTGTCTTTACCTTGTCAGAACTGAATTATGATGCAATTTCATCCATCTTTAATATAAATTTAAAATAAATCTAAGCGTATCATGAAAAAAGTTACATGTGATTTTCAATGTTTTATCAATGGTTTAAAATCAATTTCTTCTTTAAAAATAATAATAAAGGGGGTGTATCTTCTCGGCAATCTTTTTTTATTGCTTTAATTCTCCATTCTCTCCGTCTTCACATATAGCAGGTCATGAAATAATGAATGATACATAATGAATATTACAACACACCTTTATAGTGTTATGGCTTATTAAAGGTCTAAAGGGGAGCAGTTATTGTTTCAAATGTTTACCTTATGGGGCGGTCATCTTATCGTTATTAGCATTATTAGCCGTCTCCATTAATTTACTTCACTGATAATGACAGAATTATATTAAAGGGGTATAAAAGGGGGTGGTAGATCAGTGATGCAAGTAGCCTTGCTGGTACCATGCAAAGGGAGGTGGTCGTTGTAGAGCGGGACCAGACCCTAAAGTTGTGACTGTCCTTCTGACATCGGGATGACTGGGATTGACATGCATTGGAGAGACCAACTGAGTCCACTGAGACCAATTCCAGATGCCTTCCCTTCCAGAACTTCTAAACCGTATCAAGTCTGAACACCTTGTCAGATCTCATGCTCTTATATATACAATGTAATTCTTCTTTTCTCCTTTTTTTATTTTTTAGCTCCATTGACTAATAGTCTACATCTGCAGAGTTGTATGACTGTCCCTTTAATATTCTATAATAATATCTCCCATTTTCCTTTGCCCCCATCTTCTTTTTTACTCTTTTCTCCTCTAACTCTTAACATGTACGGATGCTGATATTGATATTTTGCAGCAGTTAAATTATCGTTGTACTCATTACTTTGGGTTATGAAAATGTTTTGCTTTTCAGATACGCAATTGCCTTTTGATCTAGGGTTCTGTAATTATACCTCGTTCTTTATTGAGTCGTTGTCAAGTAATTAATTTTGTATTGCAACACATTCCTTGAAAAATCAATAACGGTTGGTTTATTAAAGTGATATATATATACATTCTACTTTCACCAGAAATGCCTGGCCGATTCCAAAAATGCCTAGTCTGGCGTATCAGCGATGGATTGGTGTCTATATCATTCTTGACTCGTCGAAATAAAAATCTTAAACAAATTAAACAATGATAAATAATGAACTTTAACAAAGTAATGATTCCACCTTCAGAAACTGACTCGTAGCTCCCCTTGATTAAATCATATATCCCCCCAAACCTCCTGTTTTTAATCTTAATTTAACGTGACCTCTTTAATTGGACAAAAGGGATCAACAAGGTGACCCGAGTCACATCTCGGCTTACGGTCACTCCAACACAAAGACATCTCCTTCAACAATAAAAACATCAGCCTACAATGCACACACTCCACGCTCTCACCCACCAGGCGGAGTTTGAATAAATGGAAGGACAATGCATATAAATGAATGGCGATAGGATATAAAACCATGATTCTCATTTCAGAGCTGATGCTTGTTATTGTAGGTCCAGTATCAGTCCGGTTGCTGTGTTTACACCTTAAAGCACTGGATGATTACATGCGCTTGTTCCCCCGTACAGCTCGACGTAAGCTGAACCCATATATTAAAAGGTCACCCAGATTTACGTAAGCTTCCTGCCTGAGCACCTGCTGTTTAGAAGGCAGCATTTCCTTATGTACCTTTTACATATCCCCTGCCACCCCTTCTCCTCTTCCATTAATAGCCCTGAAATGGTAGAATCATTATCTCGATTAGAGGATCTATAGAATACAATAACATAGTCACAAAGTCAATGACCGAGTGCCGCAACCGAGTCAATCTATTAATCCGCTCAACGAGATCAGACAGAAAGCAGCTCCTTGTGACTGTTATTTTAATCCCCATCCCCATGCTCTCTGTTGTTCGCTCCATGCTCACTCCCCCCCTCTGCACTAAAGAGTATTTTCATTTGCTCCGGGTTTATTTTTTTCCAACATGTGAAAACATGGGAAAATGGCAATTGAGTTTGGAGTTGGAAGGAAAGAGATTTAATGGGCAAGATCATATCTTCCAACTGGCGGACTAAATCGGCTGACCTCCTAGAGAGTTGTGTTGGTCAATTCAATGAAGAACGGATTACAAGAGGGGTGTAAAACAACGTCTATAATGCTCTGTAACTTTAGAGTTTTTCTGAAAAATACATCCTATGGTGGTTTAGGCGGTAAGCATCAGCATAGTAAGGTCCATGTTAAAAAAAAAGTACTTTATTGGTATATAAACCAATGAAATAATATGGGCTGATCATAATTAAAGTGAACGGAGAAGAGGCTTTCTTGAACATGACCGTTGAACTTAGCAGAATTCTTCAGCATCTTTTACTAAACCTGGTTGAGTTTCCCCTGATTTCAGATTAATGTTTGACTATACATGTATCAGAGAGAATACATTTACTGCAATTGAGCAAGGCAGTCGGATTCAAGGTATCAACTAACGGCTTAGACGTGCCACTTCGTCAGACTGGGACTTCAGAACACCCAAAATACCAATACAAAAGGACCGTAAATGGTGCTGATTCCACCAGACATTGTCTGTTTCTGATATCCCTGAGTCCTGACCTTAAACAAAATGGGAATTCGTAATTCCACATCCTGTACAGAGACTTGTACAGTTCCTTTAAGGTGACATTGAATGTATTTGATGTTGTGTGAGGTTATCTTCCACTCGGAACGCTTGTCATGGAAGGTGGCACACATGTGCTGTTGTTATTAGTTAACGTTGCATAAGTTATGTTACTAATCCCAGATACGCTTAGTGAAACTGGCGAATACTTATATTCATGTAGGTGCTCCCATAAAAGTAAACAGTCATAAATACACAATAAGCACACCTGTCAAGTCTACACAGCAGGTGAAGCCCTGGTACGCTTCTATACCATTAGATGACCCCCAGGACACTATCTGTTTACTTTATATTTATTTTCAACAGTTCTAGGAATTTTTAAAATGATTTGTTATGCAATTTTCTAAAAAAAAAAAAAAAAGGGCTAAAGCATTAATTAACTTATTATTAAGCGATCGGCTTACGAAACAGGCTTCGCTTGTTAAAAGGAACCTTGCAATATACAGATATCACGAGTATCCCATCTATAATGGCCTATTATGATCTTGAGCAAGACTGTTCTTGATTTAATTCATGGCTGACGACAGGCAGGTCACATGCGTAAAGATAACGTGGAATGTTACATAAATGCATTTTCAAAAATACGTCGAAATATGAACCGATTAGCGAAATTGGTGTTCTCTGTACCAGGAGGTATGTAATCTGCATGGAGGCACAAGGTTTTACGAGAGAATGTTAATAAGCCTGTACAGTACGTGTACAGCTCAACGAAAAGTTAGTGTGTCCTACACAAACGGTGGAGAAAGATACAGCTTTTACAAATATTGTGAACAGCCCACAATTCGCTGTTGAAGAAAAAAAGGATTTTTCCCTAAACTGGGAACTCTCAAACTAGTTTTAGCAAAAAACTTTGCTGTTCCAGTGATAGCATCTTTGCACCAGTGATAGCTTCATCTTGCCTTGATAATTTAAAACTTTCAACCACACGTCCAGTTTTTCAAGCAGTTTTCGCATGTCTAACGGGGGACTTTTTATGAATGTCAGAAGACATTGGAGCCAACAAATCAACCTGTAATAAACTTCAAGAAGAAGAAAGAAATCACATGTTTTGTAAACGTAATTGAATCTTGACATTTAGAGATGTCAGTCTGCGTGGAATAGCAAAAAATGTTGTTTGTGTTCCGGGCTCTTATCTCTTTCATTGTGCCAAAGAAACATTTTTAAATAGTATCCAGTTCGGAACTTACCAGTAAAATTGCCCTGCTTTCATTGTTAAAGCTCCTCTATAGATTTCCACATGGGACATGAGTGGAATCCTAACAATAATTCTTGGTGCTTTAATGCGATAGCACGGTGGAAACGAAGACCATTGCTCCTTTGTCAGCCAATCAAAGTGAACAGTTTGCTCACCCCTCTGAGGATTAAGCTCCTTTGTCAGCCAATCCAATGCTTACGATGGGAAAACTTTGGAAGACTATTGCACATGCATGGCAAAATGCCACACTCCGCCAATCCCATGTTCTAGAAGAGTTTAACTCGGTAATAACAGAGGAAGTGCCTTTAGAAGTGTGTTAAACCTTCAATGCCATTCCAAAAGAACATCAATGTTTTACATTGCAGGCTTGAGCACCCAGGGGCAATGAACGCAGACCACTTCATTGAGAAATGGCAGTTTCTCCAATATCTAGAGTTCTAAATTCCTCAATGTCCTTAAAGCCAAGGGCACTAAGATCACATGATTCGATTATCTGCAAGGTGCAATTTAATATTAAGTATGATAGCATTATATCTTCATAAAAGTAATAATTAGAACTAATAGCTTTTATAGCTGCGGTCAGCCGTGTCCTTATAGCACTCAAGAAAGAGATTATAGGAACGTGGAGCCAACATGTCTGCAGCCGTCTGTCCCTAAATCCCTAAAGTGTCAAAGCGGCCAGTTCTAAAGTGAGTTTGCAAACGTCACAAATACCTCATACCCTCAACAGTTGAATGGATCTGCTGTCAAACTTATTTTATTTTTCAAAACAATATTTTAGAACTGTTTGTCTACCTACTTCGGACAGCCGGGTGCCACTACCTGCCTCCACCATAGCCACAGAGCCAAAAGTATTTTTCAATAGAAAAAAAAAGAATCTTTTTCATTCCAGTTATTTATGAATTACAGTTTCCTTGATGTATAAAATCATTCTGTAAACAGTTAACTATGCTGAAATAGGAGAATGAAATCGTGTGTGATTTTAATGGACTTAAATAGTGGCTACCTAGTGCTCACAAGCTGATCGTTGCAAGTAAAATTCAAATGTTATATATTTCATTCTAACAAACCATGTATGACATAGAGAATCGAGAGACGGAGAACGCCTTGGCTAAACCAGCTGACAGTCATTGCAAGTTCAGGGAATTAAGTCCACTAAGTAGCAGATGGTAGCTGGTAGCTATTCGTAGCTAGCAACGGCAACACCAATTATCAGCAGGTTTGAATCATCATTTTATATATATGTTTTCCCCATTGCTTTCATTTTTAAGAAATACAATTTTTTTTCACAATGAAATATATTTATGTTATTTTTTCCATCGTGTCAGTTAATATACGTATTTCTATGTATGTCTGTAGGGTATATTAGGCGCCATTATATTAACTCTGATCCATGTTACTACCTCCAGTGTGGTTTAATATGGTTTGAGCGAAGTTGTATTTTTTTCCTACAGGATGCATGAGGCCTTTGCAATCCCCAAGCAAATTTTTGTGTCTTTTTTGTGTTTTCGCTTTGAGAGGAATTGGTCTGGTTGACTTTAGTGGTCCATTAACTGTAACATTAAACCGATCATTATTTGTCGCTAATGGTAAAATGTTGCAGTTTGGCTAACAATATTGAGCACAGCATTGGCGGACAACTTTATGTTTTTTTTAGAGAGTAGCAGCTGGCCACGTTAACATGGCAACAAGGTTATAAACAAGTCCTTTCTTAATCAGAGGCAGAAGTCAAATCGTGCAGTAGCAATAGTCTAATCACAACCTGCCAACAATGTATTTGCAGGTAAAAGTCTGCACTTAACCGAATGAAATTATTAGCCTCTGCCTTTCTCTTAGAATTCAGAGATCTGCCTCAGAAAACACTTCTGCATTTTGTAGGTGTCTGATGTGTCAATCGATGGTTGTTAAGTTTGCATTTGAGGAATGTATCTCAAACAAAACAGAAAAATGGTCACCTGCTGAAAACGTTTTATCTGAAAATATTCGCCATGCGTTTAGCTCTGAACAAACTGACATTTATAGACACTTCCAGGACTTCTTACTAAAAGGTCTGAAAGCAATGGGCAGAGGGGGAGCTGCTTACACATGAAGTTACCTTCAGTTGTTTCAATTTGAGGAGTTAAAGAGACACTCAAAGCACTATAACCACTACATCCTAATGTAGTGGTTTTGGTGCACAGATCCTGTGCTGGCAGTAGGACAAACATGCCAAACAAATCGGACGTATTGCCATTTCTGAGATACATTCATGTTTACATTTCTGAACCATCAGATAACTAAACACAAAACAAACGACTCAAAAATTCCATGATTGATGGGGTGGGGAAGTTTGATGGTTAAGAGAAAACTCATTAAATGTTGAATTTATTCACCGATCAAGTAAGAAATAGAGGGGAAAGAATGATGAGCACTAAAATATATTTGATATTTTTAGTAAATATATATAAAAATAGATTTCCGCTCCTCTTCTTTTTCCCTCTGTTGGTTTCTTTTTCTCTTTGTACTACAAAATATACGCATGCTATTTAATTTATATTATATATATATTATGCACTACACCAAGATTGGCCCATTTTCGCACTTTTGCTGCGTTGTTTTCCTGAAACTTTTTCAGTGGACAAATTCTTCTGAGCAGAACTATCGTATGTTCGTAATACCGCCGTGACAAGTGATTCGGTCAAGACACATTTTTATGCTGTGCACACATCTAAATACGACATCCCTAGGTCAGATACATATAATACTCTTCTGTCTAACCTTTGGATACGTATAGTGCATAAACAGAGCAAGGTCTGCTTCTACAAATTGGAAAAATTAACAAAAATGCAAAAAAACAAAGACAACCATCAGAGATAAAATACAGTAAGGGAGAGAGACCTCTGAAGGCTTTATGATGGCTAACACATTCACTAGATATCTGTTAGTCAGGAAAGTCCACATTTGTATGGAAAGTTAAAAGCTGGAATTCACCATCTGATGGCCCTAGTTTTGGGTGTCTAGAGAGCCCCACTTTTGGTCAAAGGAATCATATCCTTCATATCCACTGCAATAAGCTGCAGCAATACAAAAAGCTGTGCATAGAGGAAAATGTGCTTAGTGTGTCGCTTTTAATATCGTTCAGTTCCCAGAGTCAATGTTTAAGAAGCATGTTGGCAAACTAACAATCTCACGTGACAAATTGCGAAGAAAATTACAAAGTTTGTGCTGATGGCCTTCAAACTCAGTACTGAAAAGAGCTGAATGCCTTTAGATGTTTAATCGGAGCTTGTGGGAATTCATTTTATTTGAAGACATTTTATAAATGTTTCCTGTATCGCATGCAAGTTATCACAACGGGTCTGTTTTTCTGTCACAGAAAGAGCGTCAACCATTCAGACCTTCAAAACGAATGTAAAGACAGGTGCTCCACAAAAACCTCGATAAAATAATAAAAAATAATTACAGACGTTTGTAGAAACATTCCTGACAAAATAATTCAAATACTTGTTTGTTTGTATGGCTACTGACCACTGGGAGAACTAAATAACAAATCTATTATTAAAAAGGCATAAGTACACTTTCATATAACTGCAATATGGGTAAGACGAATGTGTACGTAGTCATCATACTGTTACTTACTTCCCAACTATTTAGGAGGGACAGTCTCTATGTTGGCACAAATCCCTCTGTCCATATTATTAATGTGTCTGAGTGTATAACAGAGCTCCCCAGCAATAATACTCCCAGTAATGTGCGTGAGTGTATAACAGAGCTCCACAGTAATAATACTCCCAGTAATGTCTGATTGTATAACAGAGCTCCGCAGTAATAATACTCCCAGTAATGTCTGATTGTATAACACAGCTCCACAGCAATAATACTCCCAGTAATGTGTGTGTGTATAACAGAGCTCCCCAGCAATAATACTCCCAGTAATGTGTCTGAGTGTAATGTGTCTTTAAACTACAATAAATGTGTTTAGAAATCGGTCTGTGTCAAACAAGGCTGAACTACTCAAAGAACCCTGCTGGTCCCGCACCGGTCATCGATGCTGTGCACGCTGGGTATTACAAGGTGCTTGGAAAAGGAAAGCTCCCTAAGCAGCCAGTGATCGTCAAAGCAAAGTTCTTCAGCCGAAGAGCAGAAGAGAAAATCAAAGGTGTCGGCGGTGCTTGCGTGCTGGTTGCTTAAAGATTTAATACTCCCAATAAAAATTTGTTCTTTAAAAAAAAAAAAAAAAAAAAAGAAATCGGTCTGTGTAAATAAGACACATTGTATTTGCTCTTAATTATATAGTTATGGAAATTGTTATTAGTAAGTCACCTAAGAGAACAGAATACCCCCGTCGGTGGCCATACCCTGTAATTAACGTGTCCCCCAGTCCATGTAAAATGTTGGGAGCTATGGGTGTCCGGGAATGCCCCATTTTGTTCTAGAGAGGATTATGATACATTTTGGGTCTTGGTGGATTGGGCTGGTTTTATCATTCCACTCGATCCCTCCATGTAATCCAGTTGGAAGAAACGTTCCTGGCCCAGTGTGTGTTAAAATAATGCCTCTACCTCCCACGTGACTCTGGTCAGACCCACTATCAGAAGGCCGTATAATATATATATATATATATAGTTTCTAGGTATTCAGCTGACAGTTCCTCTTGGGTGCTGGGACATTTGCCATATGGAAACTTTCTCAAGCCAAGTGTTGAACATTCCATCAGAACGTGCATTCCATCAATGTGCAATGAGAAGGATATCAAGGTGATAAAGTTCCACCTGTGACAGTTTCTACGATATCTGGTGGTTGTATCTTTTTATACTTCCAGTACTTCTGGCTCGAAATAATATCAGCTATTCACGTGGCAGCACAAGGAACCAAGGCAGCATGTTGGATTAAAAAAACAAACATAAAGGCAACGTGATAATAAGCAAACGTACAGATATCAATTTAAATGAAAAGGTTTAACTTCACTCAGCTAGCCCTGTAATAGCTCTGCTACTCATACATATTCTTAATTATTTCAATTCTTTTTGTGTTGGCTAATTGACAAAGGAATAAAGTGTATGTCAGAAATGCCATTTTTGGTAAGTTTAACTGACTTATGGCCAAGCACAGGGGTAGTGAAGACTAGTATCTGTCCAATCAGCACACACGTCACATAGAGAGAAAGATCTAATTGGTTGCTAACTAGACCCCATATTATTCTTCACATAAGGCCAAGCAACCCCATGGTACTTGGGTGGCTGCCCAAGGTCACCTTATGGTTAATCCTGCTCTGGAATCACCCATTCCAATCCATGGAGTCTAGACTCCCAAACTCAACATTCAAGGTCGATTTCCCAGGGTCATCTTACAATAACACCCAACATCCTCAGAAAACGTCAGCTGCAATTCACTTGAAATTTGAGTGGGTCAGACACCTACAGCTGGTAAGTGAAAGCCATATCACCCTCAACTAATTTGCAGCTAGTTGAGGTTTATGGTATTTGTAATCCACAGTCTCTAATATCAGCCGAAATCGTGTCCTAAAATACTTCTCTACACAGCAAATTCCTCCAACACCACTACAGCGAACACTGGGCCTAAACTAGAAATACAGGCAAAGTGATATTAAACTACTTCAGCCTTTACAATACCGCTCACTTTTCCATGAAATATTCATTTTATTCGCCGGCCAGGTTCAGTAAAAAGTGAAGCCCTTTATATTTCATACATAATAAACCCACTCAGGACGTCTAGAGAGAGTGAAGAAAAACTAAATTTACTGAATTATCTTTCTCCACAATGTTGATAGCCCGTAGCAGAGAGCTGAAATTATTATATCATTCTTATCAGACAGGATATTGTTAATACAATACTGTATTTATTATAAACAGATATCTTTCCTAACAATTACAAAACATAACATTAACCCTTTAATGACTAACTCTTTCGCAAGGTAACAAGCGGCCGATGTTGTACAGCGCTGACAAAGTATCCTGGGAATTGTAGTCACAACAAACCATGTATTCTCCATCTATACAGCCTCTCTCGGTAACCTTATTAGCTCCTTTCGATTTCAGTACCATCTACATGACGATGATACTCACATGATTATTTCATTTTGGATTAGTGGTACTCAGATTTACATCTCCTCCTCTGACCTCTGTCTTGCCCTCCTGGAACACATCTCAAACTGCCTCTCTCCCATCCCTAACTCGATGTCACCCCGTTTTCTTTTCAAATAATTTGTATTGAAAGATTTTGCAGATTTTACAAGTAATAAAAAAACAATATATTAGGGGAGGGGAAAGGAAGGGAAAACTTGGAAGTGGGAAAAAGATCCATCCATTATCACTTAAAGGGAATCTCCAGTGCCAGGAAAACAATCCGTTTTCCTGGCACTGCAGGTTCCCTCTCCCTCCCACCCCCCAATCCCCGGTTACTGAAGGGGTAAAAACTCCTTGAGTCACTTACCTGAGGCAGAGACGATGTCCCTCGTCGCTGTCTCCCCCTCCGCGCCGCTCCTCCTACTGACTCCGTCGGCCGGTGGGCGAGACTGATCCCGCCCACTGGCCGGGGAGACCTAATGGGCATTTTAGAAAAGATTTTCAATGCTCTCCTATGGGGAAATGAGTGACGCTGGAGGTCCTCACACAGCGTGAGGACGTCCAGCGACGCTCTAGCACAGATAATCTGTGCTATGTGTCAGGAAGTGCCCTCTAGTGGCTGTCTAGTAGACAGCCACTAGAGGTGGAGTTAACCCTGCAAGGTAATTATTGCAGTTTATAGAAAACTGCAATAATTACACTTGCAGGGTTAGGAGTAGTTGGCACCCAGACCACTCCAATGGGCAGAAGTGGTCTGGGTGCCTGGAGTGTCCCTTTAAGTTGAAAAACATTCCATAACAAGTTATTAAAGGTTATATGGTGTTTTTACATCGGTTTCCCATTGATCCCACTGGTATTTCAATTGTGCAAATATATGTGTGTTATTTCTATGTGATAATTCATATGCTTTGTTTTCTAGTGTTCGTGTTAGTACTTCTTTAACTGAGGGTGTGTTTTTAGATTTCCAATATCTAGGTAGGCATGTGGTTGCAGCTATCAGAATGTGGCCCACTATAATTCTATCAATTTTACTGATGGATTCAGGGATTTTTTTAAAATAGAGCCAGTTCAGATGTGAAGCTACCTATGTTACTGTTCACCTTAATAATTAAGTCATGTATCATTTTCCAATATCTAGTCAGTCTTGGGCAAAACCACCATACGTGGGCCATGTTGCCAAATCCTCCGCAGTCTCTCCAACACCTATCGTTGTACTTATTATTCATATTATGCAATTTAGACGGGGCCAGATACCATCGATACAGAATTTTAAAATTGGTTTTCGTGATGGTTGGAGCAGAAAGATAGGCCCTTCAGAGCTGAAAAAAAACTGAACCAATCCTCCAACTTATATTGGGAACCCAGCTGCGTCTCCCAGGATAACATATGCTTCAGTTTAATTGATGGTTTATCGTTATGTAACATATAACAGATAGATATAATGCCCTTCCTATTCGGGTCATGCAAAAATAGCTTTTCTAGTTGTATATTTCTTTTAATTTCTCAATCACCAACTCACATTCATCCTTACATTCGGTCGCCAGTCTATGCTTAAATTGTAATCTTTCATACCACAGAATAGAGTTTCCATGGAAAAAGTTGTCTATATGATACAGTCGGTGTTCTTTAAAGGGAAACTCCAGTGCCAGAAAAACGATCCGTTTTTCTGGCACTGGAGGGTCCCTCTCCCTCCCACCCACCAATCCCCGGTTACTGAAGGGGTGAAAACCCCTTCAGTCACTTACCTGGGACAGCGGCGATGTCCCTCGCCGCTGTCTCCGCCTCCGCGACGCTCCTCCTAGTGATTACGTCGGCCGGTGGGCGGGACTAATCTCGCTCACCGGCCGAGGAGACCTAATGCGCATGCGCGGAAATGCCGCGCATGTGCATTACGTCTCCCCATAGGAAAGCATTGAAAAATCATTTCAATGCTTTCCTATGGGGTTTTGAGCGACGCTGGAGGTCCTCACACAGCGTGAGGACGTCCAGCGACGCTCTAGCACAGGAAACCTGTGCTAGAACCCAGGAAGTGACCTCTAGTGGCTGTCTAATAGACAGCCACTAGAGGTGGAGTTAACCCTGCAATGTAAATATTGCAGTTTATGAAAAACTGCAATAATTACACTTGCAGGGTTAAGGGTAGTGGGAGTTGGCACCCAGACCACTCCAATGAGAAGAAGTGGTCTGGGTGCCTGGAGTGTCCCTTTAAGTAATGATGAGTTTAAGGTCGGGATGTAGTATTTTAAAGATTCAATTGGCGTGGCTCAATATAGTTTTGTCAAGTGACAGTTGTTTTTAAATACTATATCCCAGGCTTTAAGTGTGGTCTTAGTGGTCATAAACATTTACTCCAGGTCTCCTTACAGGGCTTAGCCAGGGTAATTCCCCGAGTTGAAATCCATCTCGGCCTATTTTTTTGACTATTAAAGCTTACAACCGCTGCAGCGTTAGGGACACCAAGTCACCCCGTTTTCTAAAAGTAATATTTCTAAACCTGAACTCCTCATCTCCCCCCCATCAGATAGCCCTCCTCCATCAATCTCCCTGCAAGTCAATGGAACTCCTTTTACCCCAACCCCTCGAGCTTGCTGCTTTGGTGTTACTTTCGACTCAGGGACATCCAGTCCTTCTCCAAGTCCTCTTACTCCCACCTTAAAAATATTGCCTGCATTCGCCATTCACCTTTTTCTAACCTAAGATACAACTAAGTCACTTGAACACGCACTCATCATTTCCTGACTTGACTATTGCAACTCACTACTCATCGTCCTTCCACATACCCGCATTGTCCCTTTTCAGTCGGTTCCTGACCGACCGCTTCTCCCACATGTCACCTGACAGTGGCTTCCTGTACCCTTCAGGATCCAATTCAATCTGCTAACACTAACCTACAAAGCCCTCTCTACCTCCACTCCTCACTACATTTCCTCTTTACTCAACAAATATACCCTGTTCATTCCCTTCCCAGTAATGTGTCTGATTGTATAACAGAGCTCCACAGCAATAATACTCCCAGTAATGTGTCTGTGTATAACAGAGCTCCACAGCAATAATACTCCCAGTAATGTGTCTGAGTGTATAACAGAGCTCCACAGCAATAATACTCCCAGTAATGTGTCTGAGTGTATAACAGAGCTCCACAGCAATAATACTCCCAGTAATGTGTCTGAGTGTATAACAGAGGCCCACAGCAATAATACTCCCAGTAATGTGTCTGAGTGTATAACAGAGCTCCACAGCAATAATACTCCCAGTAATGTGTCTGAGTGTGTAACAGAGCTCCACAGCAATAATACTCCCAGTAATGTGTCTGAGTGTGTAACAGAGCTCCACAGCAATAATACTCCCAGTAATGTGTCTGAGTGTATAACAGAGCTCCACAGTAATAATACTCCCAGTAATGTGTCTGAGTGTATAACAGAGCTCCACAGCAATAATACTCCCAGTAATGTGTCTGAGTGTGTAACAGAGCTCCACAGCAATAATACTCCCAGTAATGTGTCTGAGTGTATAACAGAGCTCCACAGTAATAATACTCCCAGTAATGTGTCTGAGTGTATAACAGAGCTCCACAGCAATAATACTCCCAGTAATGTGTCTGAGTGTATAACAGAGCTCCACAGCAATAATACTCCCAGTAATGTGTCTGAGTGTATAACAGAGCTCCACAGTAATAATACTCCCAGTAATGTGTCTGAGTGTATAACAGAGGCCCACAGCAATAATACTCCCAGTAATGTGTCTGAGTGTATAACAGAGCTCCACAGTAATAATACTCCCAGTAATGTGTCTGAGTGTATAACAGAGCTCCACAGCAATAATACTCCCAGTAATGTGTCTGAGTGTATAACAGAGCTCCACAGCAATAATACTCCCAGTAATGTGTCTGAGTGTGTAACAGAGCTCCACAGTAATAATACTCCCAGTAATGTGTCTGAGTGTATAACAGAGCTCCACAGCAATAATACTCCCAGTAATGTGTCTGAGTGTATAACAGAGCTCCACAGTAATAATACTCCCAGTAATGTGTCTGAGTGTGTAACAGAGCTCCACAGTAATAATACTCCCAGTAATGTGTCTGAGTGTATAACAGAGCTCCACAGCAATAATACTCCCAGTAATGTGTCTGAGTGTGTAACAGAGCTCCACAGTAATAATACTCCCAGTAATGTGTCTGAGTGTATAACAGAGGCCCACAGCAATAATACTCCCAGTAATGTCTCTAAGTGTATAACAGAGCTCCACAGCAATAATACTCCCAGTAATGTGTCTGAGTGTATAACAGAGCTCCACAGTAATAATACTCCCAGTAATGTGTCTGAGTATATAACAGAGCTCCACAGTAATAATACTCCCAGTAATGTGTCTGAGTGTATAACAGAGGCCCACAGCAATAATACTCCCAGTAATGTGTCTGAGTGTATAACAGAGCTCCACAGTAATAATACTCCCAGTAATGTGTCTGAGTGTATAACAGAGCTCCACAGCAATAATACTCCCAGTAATGTGTCTGAGTGTATAACAGAGCTCCACAGCAATAATACTCCCAGTAATGTGTCTGAGTGTGTAACAGAGCTCCACAGTAATAATACTCCCAGTAATGTGTCTGAGTGTATAACAGAGCTCCACAGCAATAATACTCCCAGTAATGTGTCTGAGTGTATAACAGAGCTCCACAGTAATAATACTCCCAGTAATGTGTCTGAGTGTGTAACAGAGCTCCACAGTAATAATACTCCCAGTAATGTGTCTGAGTGTATAACAGAGGCCCACAGCAATAATACTCCCAGTAATGTGTCTAAGTGTATAACAGAGCTCCACAGCAATAATACTCCCAGTAATGTGTCTGAGTGTATAACAGAGCTCCACAGTAATAATACTCCCAGTAATGTGTCTGAGTATATAACAGAGCTCCACAGTAATAATACTCCCAGTAATGTGTCTGAGTGTATAACAGAGCTCCACAGCAATAATACTCCCAGTAATGTGTCTGAGTGTATAACAGAGCTCCACAGTAATAACACTCCCAGTAATGTGTCTGAGTATATAACAGAGCTCCACAGCAATAATACTCCCAGTAATGTGTCTGAGTGTTTAACAGAGCTCCACAGCAATAATACTCCCAGTAATGTGTCTGAGTGTATAACAGAGCTCCACAGCAATAATACTCCCAGTAATGTGTCTGAGTGTATAACAGAGCTCCACAGTAATAATACTCCCAGTAATGTGTCTGAGTGTGTAACAGAGCTCCACAGTAATAATACTCCCAGTAATGTGTCTGAGTGTATAACAGAGCTCCACAGCAATAATACTGCCAGTAATGTGTCTGAGTGTGTAACAGAGCTCCACAGTAATAATACTCCCAGTAATGTGTCTGAGTGTATAACAGAGCTCCACAGCAATAATACTCCCAGTAATGTGTCTGAGTGTATAACAGAGCCCCACAGCAATAATACTCCCAGTAATGTGTCTGAGTGTATAACAGAACCCCACAGCAATAATACTCCCAGTAATGTGTCTGAGTGTATAACAGAGCTCCACAGCAATAATACTCCCAGTAATGTGTCTGAGTGTATAACAGAGCTCCACAGCAATAATACTGCCAGTAATGTGTCTGAGTGTGTAACAGAGCTCCACAGTAATAATACTCCCAGTAATGTGTCTGAGTGTATAACAGAGCTCCACAGCAATAATACTCCCAGTAATGTGTCTGAGTGTATAACAGGGCTCCACAACAATAATACTCCCAGTAATGTGTCTGAGTGTATAACAGAGGCCCACAGCAATAATACTCCCAGTAATGTGACTGAGTGTATAACAGAGCTCCACAGCAATAATACTCCCAGTAATGTGTCTGAGTGTATAACAGAGCTCCACAGTAATAATACTCCCAGTAATGTGTCTGAGTGTATAACACAGTTCCACAGCATTAATACTCCCAGTAATGTGTCTGAGTGTATAACAGAGCCCCACAGCAATAATACTCCCAGTAATGTGTCTGAGTGTATAACAGAGCTCCACAGCAATAATACTCCCAGTAATGTGTCTGAGTGTATAACAGAGCTCCACCGCAATAATACTCCCAGTAATGTGTCTGAGTGTATAACAGAGCTCCACAGCAATAATACTCCCAGTAATGTGTCTGAGTGTATAACAGAGCTCCACAGCAATAATACTCCCAGTAATGTGTCTGAGTGTATAACAGAGCTCCACAGCAATAATACTCCCAGTAATGTGTCTGAGTGTATAACAGAGCTCCACCGCAATAATACTCCCAGTAATGTGTCTGAGTGTATAACAGAGCTCCACAGCAATAATACTCCCAGTAATGTGTCTGAGTGTATAACAGAGCTCCACAGCAATAATACTCCCAGTAATGTGTCTGAGTGTATAACAGAGCTCCACAGCAATAATACTCCCAGTAATGTGTCTGAGTGTATAACAGAGCTCCACTACAATAAAAGTGGTTAGAAATCAGTGTAAATAAGTTACATTGTTCTTGTTCTAAATTGCATATTAATTTATAAATTGTTATTAGTAAATTACCTATAATTTCTCAAAATATCCCCGCCTCTACCCACACCCCTAAAATTAAAGTGTCCCTCTTTGACCTTTTGAAATTTTAGGAGATTACTCCAAGAATAAACTTGATTTTTTGCAGAACTTAAATCACATGTTTAGTAAATACATCCTAAAGGTTCAAAAATTAGGGTTGGAAGTCATATCAGGTTTTAAAACAGTATTCCAAATAATTAATTTAATACCTAAAAATATTCATGGTAAATATTTATTTTGTAGTAAAAAAATAAATAAAAGAAAAGAAAAAGCATTTTTTTTTTAAAGCAACAAGTCTCTGAAAAACTTACATGCATTTGAAAGCGTCGTTCTAAAAAAAATGTTAACTGCTAAAATTAAAGAAACACAAGCCTGTGTTTCCCCGGTGCGCATTTAGTAAATGTAAGGATTAAAATAGCAGGGAGTACATCTTTAAATAGATTTTGATCCTAGGATTTATGAACCCTCCAATTTATAAGGCTCGCCAGCAACCATGCAATCGGATAGCAGTGTAAGCAAGCCAGTACGGCCTGCTTGAAGTGGATAAATGTCTTGGTGCAATGTGAAGTGTAATTAGCCTTTATTAATATATTGGCGGTGTTTATGTTACGTAATATGACGTGGTATTTAATGCATGCTGGCCCAGTGTGCTAGCGATGGGATCATGTGTCTGAGCCAGTCCGTGTGGCTTGTGATTACTAGTGATTTATGTAAAAGTTGGAACACATACAGAGTGTATTATTGGCTCAGCGGGATGTCTTACAAACAGTTTAAACATAGACCTGTTGTTGGAACAGCCGCAGCCTCAATGGCAAACTGCCGATTTCTAAGAAAACATCCTGTAACAATTTTATTATTTTTAAAGGGCTGGTGCTGAAAGTGAAGCATTTATTGACAGATGGGAAACCGGGAAAAGATCAGGAAATGTTAAAGGGGTGTTAAAGTCCATTTAGTTACACTATGGTACATGTTATGGCTGTCTGCAGCCAATCGGAAGTAACTGAATCACAGCACAGGCTGGTCGTCAGCCAATTAGAGTTCGGCAAATAGTAATAGGGGGAATGTATTCAGAAAAGATATTTCAGGAGGCGATACAAATCTTTTTATTAATATTTGGACCTGTAGATACTATCTTAAAGGGACAGTCTAGATCAAAGGTGTGCAACGGTTAGCTCATGTGTGAATACTCTTCCCAGATTATCTCCAATTTCTTGCCTTCGTACTATATATACAGACAATCCTAAATAGACGGACCCTTACACACCCGGGGTCGGAAACTGAAATCATGGATTTACAGCACTTTTGTACAAAGAGTTAAACGAGTTCTCAGTTTTCATACTGGTTGGTTGTTACGATCTGAAATTAAATTACTGACATTTTTACCATTTCATTTACTCAGCTTACTCTTTAAAAATAGCATAATTAGCTTAATGGAGCCTATCTGAAATTGAAGTGTCACATGATCTCAGTATACGTACACCTGTCGCTGGAAGGCCCCAGGGTTTATCAGAGAGCATTTTTAACTTAACACGATAGCGTTAGGAATACAAATCTGTTTTCTTAACGCTATAATGATGTTGTTGCCGTTTCGTTTTAGGTGCAGTCACTAGAGGTGTGTTTAACCCTGCAACGTTTTACACTGCATGGCTAAAGGGACAACGCCACCACACCGACACCATGTCATTGAGATAAAGTGGTCTAGGTGACTTAGAGGTCATTTAAACAAACAGCAATACGAAGACAAACAACCTATAAAAATAATGGTAGTCTCATGTGGGGACGCTTTGCAGGGAAAACTAGCCAAGATTGAGGGAAAGTTGAATAAGGCCATGTACAGGACAATTCTAGCAGAAAACCTTTTTGAGTCTGGAAAAAGGAGTCCCCCTGAATGAAGTAGGCAGAGGGATGGGGGAGCATGGCTCTTATGTTAGTTGGTATTGGCTAGTCTGGGAAATACTGTTACAATGTAGCACACAAAATATATACAAATATTGTTAAAATGTTGGTGGGTGAAGAACAGGGGAGAACTGGGTAGGTCTTACCAGATGGCATCCTTGGTGTTTTTTTGTTTTTTTTCCTTTAAGTAACATTTCTATCAGAATAAAATATTGTTTGCACCTTCACACTTTTAGGATTGTTATATTAAACTAATGATAAAAATCACAATAAAATCCACTTTACAGTAGAAACATTCTGGGGTTCAATGTTAGGATTCTGGGGACAATGTTAACATGGAGATAATAATTATGAGTGTTCTGCAAGTTGATGTGTCTGTGACACTGTCACTACCCGAGCAGTTAAAAACATTGGACTTGTCATGTCCAGTATAAAAAGAAGCAATCACTATCTCTCCTTACTTCTCATTATAAGGGGACACAGTATCTCTCCTCTAGCTCTGATTATTAAAGGGAAGACATCAGGATCCATCCCCTAAATCTGATAACTAACAGGGAAGAAATCATTGTAATATCGTAACTTGGATTAATGGGGCTGAGTCCATTTTCAAATCGTATTATTAGAAGTCCCCCTTTTCGCACACCTGATCTGGGGACCCAAAAGAATGCAAAAATACCCGCTGTGAAAGGTTTGCAATTGTTACACAAAAAAACTAAAATATCCATTGAGTCCTGTTACATTCTGACTTCTATCAACAAGCTGGTGACATCAATTATCATGGCACCGAACACTTTGATATATCAACAGAAAACATAAAACATTTAAAGACATTTGTTGAATTGATTTAGAATGTGGATTTCATTTCCTAACTGTTCATACTGCAAAGAACACTTTTGTTTGCTGTAGGTAAAATCTCCTTTTATCAAGTCTCAGCAAATGATCTCTTGTCCTTTGTATAGTCCTATAGACTAATAGATTGGTCACCAGAGAGCTATTTTTATGAGCCCTGCACACATTTGTATAATAATCATACATACACTATTTCTCTTCATTACAGTACATACAAGATCAAACCTTGGAAACAAGCATGGTTTTGAGCAATCAAAATACTGTATAAGATATATTTTTCCAGAAATAAGAATTTACCAGATGTAAGACTGAGAATATGAAATATAAAACATAATGTTTCACACGTAAACTCCTTAATATACGTTACAAAACCCTCCACAACTCTGTCATCTGAGCTCACGTCATGACCCAAGTATCCTCACGTCTCATCAAATGTTCTGTGACACGAGCTTTGACACATCACTCGATATCGCTGACTCATAATCTCTATTTCTCTCCCTCATCAAACCCATCTAGATGGATACATGCGTCCAATAGATAGATCAGTATGTAGACTGTGTATTTATCAGGTGTTACGAATGTTGGTGGCCTTTGGAGGTTTGCCTCCAATCTGGTCTCTGCCGTTCTACATTCACACAGTGCCGCCAGTAGAGTCAGACAGATACACTTGTTCTTTTCTTGTGGCCTCTGGCACGAGGACACTATGGTTTTGAGCTGCTGAAAAGCAACACACAGCTTCGCCACTAAGTCCAAGAGCAAACTCTAGCAAGACATGGGAGGCCTGGAAATTAGCAGTCTGGCCCTTCCCTCTGGCTCCCGTGTGCTGCCTTGGCAAGGAAAAGGCAGAATACTGCCACATCCATGCGAGTGTCCTCTCTGCCAACTGTACATTACTCGTGTTGGAAGCCACCCAAAGCTGAGCCTTTTCCTAAAAGCTTGAGCTTCATACTTTAAATAACAGGAGCCCTGCGTGCCGTGTACGGTTCACACGGACTCTGCTAAGCTCCTGACATTGTTTTTTTCCTCTTGCTTGGCTGCGGTCCGCCTGCTCGGAGATAAACACGGAGAGCATGTGGATTGTACAGTAGCAGAATCCTCAGTCAATCGGCAATGCCAAAAAAAGAAAAAAAACAAAACACAAAGGAAAAGCACGTCGTTCTTTGAAGTATAAAAAGATGCTGATTCACCACCAAAACTATAATAAGAATGGTAAACCGTGCCAAAAAATGATATGGAGGATAATTTCTCGGGAACTGATTATTTCCAAGCTCAGTGTGAGCCAGTACACTTTAGTAGGAATACAATGTATCAAGGCACACGCAGCACAAAGTTCCACATTTGGAATACTTGTCAGAGTAAAGCTTGCTCAGATCTTAGCATTTTAATAACTGCAGCTTTCAGAATACACAAAGCTGGTTTATTTATTTAAAGAGATCACCATCATGGATTGCATAGGCTTTGGCCTCATTCATGTGCTGTATTTTTCATGCTCAAAGCACTGCGGTTTTTAGAAGAAGCAAAATATAGATATTTGTTTTGTAGATTTCCGCACCTTAAGTGTTCTTTACCCAATTGAAGAAAAAATTGTCAGCATACTTACACAGCTCAGCCTGAGACAGCACTACCTGAATAGCTGTAAGTCAAGCAGTATGCACTGGATGTAGCGGTCACCGAGGCATAAGTACATCCCTACATATCTGCCAACAAGTAGCTCCATTGGGTATTACAAGTAAACAGACGCAGAGATGATACATGGGCCAAATATTACATTCTGAGGGTAGGGGAACTGTGTGTAGCAAAGAAAGAGGGGACAGGGGGTCTTGGGGCAGGGATAGGCAATATCCGGAACTCCAGATGTTGCGGACTACATCAGCCATAAATGCTCTTACACCCATAATGCTGGCAAAGCATCATGGGAGGTGTAGTCCAAAACATCTGGAGTGCCGAAGGTTGCCTATGTCTGTCCTTAGGTAACTGCCGCTTGTCTTGCTCACTGTGAGAGTGTTTTTAGTATAGCTGACCATTTTCTGTAGTGCAGCCTTGAAGAAATTGAATTTTGAAACTAATTATAAGAAGTTTATACATATGGCATCATATGCAGAAAAACGGTCTAATGAATTGTACCCCGGTGTCCTCTGTAACCTGGTGAATTCTGTCCAATCTACTAGGATTGCCGAATTGGTTTCCAGACTTGTCAGAGGCATTTCGGGGATGTGCAGTTTAACGCTCTGTATTACTTCATTCATGTTTTAGAATGTTATATGTAACCACAATCATGAAATCAGCAAGAGAAGGCGGGGATTTATATCAATCCCCTCTTTGGAGAATTTAAGTTTTGAGTGGGGTTTATAGCTGCAGGGATTTTCCAACCATGTCATGTTTTCTAAGTGGTTATGGTGCCTGGAGTCCCCTAGCATCATCGCACTGTTCTGTGTCAATGCATTTTCTGTTTAACACGGAATGAGGATTCCTGGATGCTCTCAGCCAGTCTCCTCTCTGCTGCTTAGACTAAGGTTTCTGTATCAAACCGAGAAGCGATGTTTGGCACTAATTGGCTAAAGGCCTCAGCCGATCATTGTCAGCCTCTCACTGCTGCCTATATCTGGTGTGAATTGTCGTGACTACTCAGAGTTGCAATCCATCTTGACATATCCAGCTGGGGATCTGTTATTTGGATCAGTTTACATTGGGGATATATGGGATAAAAGGAAATTAAGCACCATCACAACTTCAGTGAGTCAACTAAGGTGTCCCTTTAACTGTGACAGTGATGATTACTTTTTTTTTTAACTAGTTCACTGCTGGACTGCTCATAAACAAATGCTTTTAGGGAACACTGATGCACATCATTATCTGCATTTGAAGAATGTATTTGGTGTCTGTGTAATAGTTAAAGAGATCAGACCTAAAAAAAAAAAATATTCATAATCACAAAATCTTGAATGAAACAAAGTCCCTCTGATTAGGCAGTGTAAACCAAAATTGGATGCAGTTGTTGCCCCTGCTGACCTCAGATCTCAAACCAAACCACAAGTGGTTAATGTTTGACCAAGAGGCATACCATGAATCAAGATGGTTGCCTCGAAGTGACCACAGACCAAAAATGCAATCAGAAAGCATAGATACCCTGCCAAAGCATGTCACACAAAACTGTCCGGCAAACTCTGGGATGCTTGGATTTTGCCTAAAAAGGGGCTCTGAGTTTGAGAGGGAATCAACGTGGCTCAAAAGTTGCATGTTCACCCTCTAAAATGCCTAGACACAATTACTGGCCAACCTTATAATTCCCATCGACTTGTCGAACATATTACTCCCAAAAGCTGTATACACTAAGTAGAACTGATGCAAAAATAGAATTCCTAGTGAGGACTATCCCACCAGCTCCAGGACAAGTGGAAGTCATAAGATTCCAGAAGGAATATTCACAATGTTCTGGGTTCATCATATGTCTGGACTCTTCAATCAGTAATGGGCTGAGATAGGCCAGGGCCACCGGATCCACCGTGGAGGCTGATCTCTTTCAATGACCTTCCAGAGGACTCGAGAAAAACATGGAATATGTATCTTTTAGACAGAAGGTTAACGTCTGTGATGTGACCCTGATTTATTCGCGAATACCTATAGGCCTGTTTCATAGTCGAGCAGACACTTTGTAAAGGTAAAAGGCAAATTCATTTTAGCCAGCCATGGAGAACCATAGAACATTACTGTAGGTTAAAGTAAGGGCTACACATCATTTTTGGCTAGTCATTTTTATAGAACAAACACACAAGTGAAACTTCTTTCAGTTTATAGTCGCCTTCCTTGCTAAAAATTCAATAGCAACTGGGATAAGCCAAAAAGTGAGTAATATCATCCTCACACTTTGTTGGATGAGCATGCCAGGAGTTATAGCTTTAGCTCAACAGCTGGCGGTTACTGTCCTAAAGCAAACATCAGCCATGCTAGAGTAATACGTACAGACACGGTGAGAGAGACACAGATTCACAACACATGCCTACTACATTTACTGACATTAAAAAGAACTTGGCCATATGCAGACACAGATGCAAAAGATGCATGTCAAGGTCGAATGCCGCCCGTCTTGTTCGCAGCCTTCTGGCAAGGCGTCACGTTAATAAACCCACAATACAATACACACACACACACACATATATATATATTATTTTTTTTCTTTGCAGGAACAGGGGAGAGAAGCCAGGAGAAGCCCCGCTGTGGCTGCATCCAAAGGCAGATCATTTTTTATGGACCTGGTACTTTGTGGATGACAAAATCACCTTGTACCCAAAATGCCATCTTGTCCCTGGCAGCTTGTCATTATTAATCCGACTGCTTGGCAGCAAACAGGAGCCAACGAAAAAAATCAGGAGCATGATGGTGCATTTCCTACCTGCCACGTCAGAAATATAATCTTTCCTGTCTACTGGAGCCAGCAAAGCGTACCGAAAGCGATATCAGACTAGTGCCAAGTCAGCCCACACCTGTCTTATGGCAGCAAAGATATACCCTTGGCCAGTGTAAAAATCTAATTTAGGTTGGCAAAGCATCATGGGAGTTGGTATCCTGGTAATCTCCGCTATTGCTCCCTCTGCCTCACACAATCAGAATGCTATTTTTTGTATCGCTTGTATATTGATCCGGCATTCCTTAAATCCTTTTCAGTACTGATTTCATTAAAACTCAATAAATGATTATAAATGACCTAGACCTTTTGTGGCACAAGTGACACTCGCACAGCCATGACACTAAAAAGTAAATTCCGGTGAACAAAACTGCATTTAAAAATGGCACTCTATGCACCATAATCACTTCTGCTCAGGGCTCTCCATGTCAGATTTGTCTTGGGAGTCTATCACTACCCCCCTAGTTGACAGAATGGACATTGATAAAGTAGAACTGTAAATTTTATTACATGACAGGAGGCTTCCTATTTTGCATAACTTTCTTTACTTATGCCTCCAGCAGCACAAGTCAATCAATCAAAAACTTTTAACCAATCCTAGGCCAACATAGCCTGTATATAAGTCTTTGGTGGGCGTGTCTATTCCTCTTTCTTTGCTGCTTCCGGAAGGCACAGGTCAGAGTACTACTTCTGAAATTATTTATTGACTTTTATTGACTTTTATACTGTTAGAAATTCATTGGTTTCTTCTATTTAATACTGTCAGTAATATAGTTCATTTATTTATTTCTGTACTGTTCCCTCTTGCCCTACCTCTCCTCACCACTGTCTCCCTTTCTCCCTGTCATCTTTCCGCGGCGTTTTTACGCGACCGCGTTCGTTTTTTTTTGTGTTAGGGAGGTAACACAGAGACTTTTCAGGAGGGGGGTGTGGGGTTGGAGGGACTATTCCGTTCAGGGCGACCTTTGTAACGGACGGCGGACCGCGATCATATCGCGGACCGCATTAGCGTTTTGGCGCGAACGGCGGCCATCTTGGATCTCGCGCTCGCGAGACCCACGACGGCCATTAGCGTTTCCTACGGTCGTTATTCAAACGACCCATCCTCATAGTTTCTAATACTCGTTTTTTCCATACTGTGTATATATACCTTTGTCACATACAATCCTATTAAGGGCACAGTGCCTGCAGGCTCATCCCCTGCTGCACATATTTAAAGGCACAGTTCATGCAGGCTCATCCCCTGCTGAACTTCTTAAAGGCACAGTTCATGCAGGCTCATCCCCTGCTGTACATCTTAAAGGCACAGTACTGTCAGGCTCATCCCCTGCTGTACATCTTAAAGGCACAGTACAGTTAGGCTCATCCCCTACTGTACTTATCAAAGTCACAATACAAGCAGGCTCATCCCTTGCTTTCCATCTAGAGTCACTAGTGCAAGCAGGCTCATCCCCTGCTACACACAAAGAGTCACTATACTAGCAGACTCATCCTCTGCTGTAATATAAGTGCCAGTGCCAGCAGGCTCATACCCTGCTATAAATCAAATGATACAGTGCCAGCAGGTTCTTCCCTGCTAAATACATAAGTGTTGTACGTATGCAAGTGACTCACTGCTAGCAGGCTCATCCCCTGCTATAAATCAAGTGTCTTAGTACAAACAGTCTTACCCCTGTTTTTAAAACTAAGTGACTCAATACTAGCAGGCTCATCCCCTGCTATACCATTATATATGTGACTCTATATATATGACACCACATTAATAGTGAAAGCTGTATCTTACGGCTTTTCACATATTTCGGAACCTAACACTCTTCTGTCTTCCACAGACAGACCCAACATACAACACAAGATGAGTGACTCACCACAGTTACCACCATCAGATTGGCAGACAATTATTAACTCAGCGGTAGCCGCCTCCGTGGAGAAAGCTATTGGCAGACTGCTCATGCAGAACCCAAAACCCGATACAGCTACTGATCTACCCACGGAAGTAATGGAAGATGTCCTCCCCGGAGACCTCCACGCCATAAAACGGCAACGGAAGGGCACCGTATTGGACACCCAGAGACAAAGAGGCAAAGCTCCAGTGAAAAAGAGCCGCCAGGCAGCGAGGAGAGAACCTTCCCCTCCATACTCTCCGTCCTCAGAGGACGACGATCGCAGTCCCCCTCCATCGCTCGACATCATGGACGAATGGAAGGCGGGGGCTTCACACTCGGAAGATGAAGACTGGCTAGATGTCCAAGGAGAAGACAAGGAATGCGATCAAGACACATACCTTGATCAAGAAGAGGGCACCTTCATAGACCCCCAGGGGACGGCCATGTTCGACCCCCGCACGATCCGACACCCAAGATCGACAGAATGGGGGTTGCCAGATCACCTGGCTCAGTTCATCCACTTCTGGCTGAGGAAGCCAATGGACAAGGAAGTCAGGGCAAGGCTTCGGGCAGAATGCCCAAGACCAACTCTACCAGACAAAATCGCAGTGACCCCAGAATTTGATTCTACTGTATCCCTGTTCATGTCCTACGCGGGCCTAGACCCACGGAAAGGGATAGAAAAAGGCCTTAGGGAATCCCAAGACAAGCTCCTTGACATCCTGGGTCCTCTAGAGAAAATGCTATACCTGGCTGACCTAGCCCTTTCCCAAGGCACTACACTGGACGCCCACACTATACGCGAATGGGCACAACGGGTTATTTGTATGCTGGGCAACACCAATGCAGCAATGTGCTCAGAACGCCGCAGAACTGCATTATTGAAAATGGACCCGAAACTGATGGAGCTGGGCAAGAAAGAGATGGGACCGCTAGCGAACGGTCAGCTATTTGGTGACTCATTCATAACTGAGCTCAAGAAACATGTGAGCATCTTCACCACTCTGAATAAGGCTCAGACCTCCATCAAACAAGTATTTCGTAACACCACACCACGCAGGGGAGTTTTTGCCAGGGCTGGTCGCCAAAGGGGCCGAGCCACCAGCCGATTCTGGCCTACAGGCCCCAGACACCAATCATCTCAAGCATTCTTCCCAACCTCGAGATCCAACTTCCAGCGAGGATCCTTCCGTTCAAGAGGCACCCGCACCCGTGGACGCGGACGCTTCAATGCAGGTGAGCATTCCCGACATACCTTTTCTATATTCGCACATGACTGCAGGCAGACTGTCTCTTTTTTCACAGGAATGGGAAAAGATATCCTCGGACAGCTGGATCCTCAATACAGTAGCCGGTTACGAGATCGAATTCTCAGACACCCCGGTACAGGACCGACGCCCACCACCAATAAGAGCGTCGGCCTTACACACCGAAATCATAGATACGGAGATCCAAACCCTGTTCGACAAGGGGGCGGTGGAACCCTCCCCAGACGATACGGGTTTCTTCAGCAACATCTTCGTAGTCCAAAAGAAAACCGGAGACTACAGACCGGTCATCAACCTACGGCAACTGAACGTTTTTGTCACCTACAGACATTTCAAAATGGAAGGAATCCACCTTCTAAGAGACCTACTGTCGCAACACGACTGGTTCACCCGACTAGACCTAAAGGACGCCTACCTATCGGTATCAATAGCTCGCGTCAGCCGTCCTTTCCTTCGCTTCACATGGAAACATCTCTCCTACCAATTCACCTGTCTCCCATTCGGCCTCAGCTCAGCACCATGGTGCTTTACGAAACTAATGAAGCCGGTAATGGCTTACCTAAGAGAGAAGGGCATCCGCTGCCTAATATACCTGGACGATATTTTGATATTCTGCGAATCAGCACCCAGGCTTCAATCTCAAACGAGATCCATAGTGCTCTTGCTAGAGTCTTTGGGTTTCATCATCAACAGAGAAAAATCTTCACTCCAACCAGCCAAGGTGGTTCAATTCCTGGGATTCGAAATAGATTCGAGAACATGTACCCTCCGGTTACCCACTTCAAAGATTGCAACAATACGGAAAGAGATACGCAGGGTGCTTCGAAGAGACTCAATTCCGCTTCGCCTCCTGGCCAGAATCATAGGCCTTTTGTCATCTTCCATACAAGCGATCTTCCCAGGACCGCTACACTACCGGGCCATGCAACGGGCAAAGGCCCATCACCTGAGGCAAGGACAGACCTACGACCACTGGATCCCAGTGTCAACAGAAATTCGGACAGAACTCCGATGGTGGCTCCTCCACATGGAGGCCTGGAACGGCAGAGCCATATTCGGTCCGAACCCGGACTTCGTCCTGGAGTCGGACGCCAGCCTATGGGGCTGGGGAGCCCACTGTGCACAGGCGTCCACCGGAGGACCATGGTCGGAGGAAGAGAAACTCCTACACATCAACTGCCTGGAGTTGATAGCGGGCTCCTTCGCGATCCGGAGTCTGGCCAAGAACATGTCCAACTGCTGCATTCTCTTGCGCATGGACAATTTTTCGGCAGTCCGGTACATAAACCACCTGGGCGGAGCCAGATCACGGGCCTTGACAGAAGCGACGAGGGACATCTATCGTTTCTGCCTACCCCGCAACATCACGATCAAGGCAGAATACCTACCGGGAGTCAACAACCTCACGGCGGACTGGTTCTCCCGACATTGGAGAGACAGCAGCGATTGGCGCCTGGACACCACTACCTTTCACAGGATAAGACAAGTAAGAGGTCCGCTACACATAGACCTCTTCGCATCACGGACGAACACTCAGCTACCGAGGTATTACAGCTGGCTTCCGGACCCTCAAAGCAAAGCAGTCGACGCATTCCTCCAACAATGGCCACAAACGGGAGCTTACGCGTTCCCACCGTTTTCAATGTTGGCGAGAGTCCTCCACCACCTACGCAGAGCAAGGACTTCTCTACTCTTGATCACACCATTGTGGAAGAGCCAAGCATGGTTCCCGGACCTTCTAGCTCTGTCTCAAGACCATCCGCTACTCCTACCAGTGTTCCCATTCCTCCTAGTGAACCCGGACGGGGAACCTCATCCGTTGATTACACAAGACCGATTGGAACTGGTGGCCTGGAATCTTTCCGGGGATCCTGGAATGTCTCAGGCCTATCGCAAACAACTAGAAACCTATTATGGGACTCCTGGGCACCTGGCACTAGACGCAGCTACCTATCCGCATGGAACACGTGGAATCGCTGGTGCATGGAAAGGGACCTCGATCCCTTTACAGCACCTATTCCCTACATTCTAAATTTCCTGTCAAAACTTTTCTCAGTAGGACGAGCATACCGCTCAATTAATATCACCAGATCCGCCATTTCGGCGGCCCACACCCCAATAGATGGTACACCAGTGGGTCAAAACACCCTAATATGCCGTCTGCTTCGGGGCATCAGACTAGCCAGACCTCCGGCCCCGAAATATAACACTCTCTGGGATGTAGATGTAGTTATCCAATTCCTGAGGAACTGGCCGGACAACGAGGCCCTGTCTCTGAGACAACTATCAGCCAAATTGACTCTCCTTCTATGTTTAGTTTCTTTTCGCAGAGTCGCGGACGTTAGGGCTTTCGACGTAAACGGTTTCACTGTAACACCAGAAGGGGTTACCTTCACGGTGTCTCGCAGGACTAAGACGGACTCCACATCCGTATCTTACCCTTTTTTTCCGACGGTTCCGCGGCTATGCGTCGTGAACACCCTACTGCGGTACGTAGAGGTTACCGAAACGCTCCGTTTTCACCGATCGGGTCAACTACTGGTATCTTACACTAAACCGTACAAACCCGTAACTACCACTACGTTGGCTAGATGGGTTCGATGGCTCTTATCCCTGGCAGGTGTAGAACTTCGGGGCCCACTCGGTCCGCGGGGCGGCGGCTTCGCGTGCATATTCGGCGGGAGCATCTCTTACGGACATCTTGCGCTCGGCAGACTGGACTAGAGAAAACACCTTCAGAGTTTTCTACTTTCGACAGACATCTCACGCATCTTTTTCGTTGTTTCCACAGCGTTAAAAATGCAAAATAGGAAGCCTCCTGTCATGTAATAAAATGTGTAGATTATGTTAACGTAGTGTACGTATAATCTTAATTTTAATAATGACAGGAGGCGAGTATTTTCCCCCCGTAGACATTGGTTTTATTCCCACCCAATACTCGCCATTCAGCATTTAACAGACAGTTATGACGACCTTACAGACTGATATCTTCATACTGTATGAAATCTCACATACACAGTTTCAGCATAGATATAACTGTAGCTAACAACTCAATAGACTTGTTAATGTAATTCTCAGACTTTAGATATATTAATGAACTAAATTGGATATATAGGTCTTGCATGCGGACAATAGTCCATTTCCACACCTTTCACCTATTTCTGTTTTTTCCAGCATAAGATGATTCGCATACCGGGCGACAACACCTCTCAAGCTTCACTCCAAGCTACATTCGTTTAAAGTTCCAGAGTTCCAGTTTAAAGGACACTCCACAACCTGACGTTACAGGATTTCACACATCAAAGAAAGAGGAATAGACACGCCCACCAAAGACTTATATACAGGCTATGTTGGCCTAGGATTGGTTAAAAGTTTTTGATTGATTGACTTGTGCTGCTGGAGGCATAAGTAAAGAAAGTTATGCAAAATACTCGCCTCCTGTCATTATTAAAATTAAGATTATACGTACACTACGTTAACATAATCTACAAATTATGCCTTATCATTGCAGCTGAGGAGGTGAGGGGACCCCAGGAAATCCAAAAAAACATGGGACAGCACCCAAAGATTCCTTGTACCATAACCGTTACACTGAGCTACAGTGGGTATGGTGCATACAATATATATCATTTTCTGTGTTTTAAAAACTAACTTTTTCTTTAAGGTTTTTTTCAAAGATGTCCTTGTGCCCTGGAACATGCCCGGCTGCTTCTGAAAACATGTGCCAAGTAGGTTACCAAATGGAGAGGCCTAAAATATACTCTTTTCAGAGCTTACCATAGAGCCAGAGAATGCAGATAAACAGCCATTTTTATTCATACTGGATGTGAAGGCTGGCAGCAAGGACTTTGAATTGAGGATTTTTCTTTGTTATTTGGCAATGTGTAATTATAGTTTCTGAACTTTGTGTTCACTTGAAAGGCCATTCTTTAAATACATGGCCTCAGAATCAATGGATAAGTGTCCCTTTTTTATAAGAAATTTAAGAAGAAATGACCACTTAGAAAGTATTTCTAAACAAATCAGAATTGTGTTTGCAAAGATTCTGTACGTTAACAGGTATTAAAACATTTAAATTCAGAAGGCAATGTCACGTGACAGAGTTTTACTCGGTCATTGCCTTCTGAATTTAAATGTTTTAATACCTGTTAACGTACAGAAAACCGAGCAGCCCTCTATCTCAGCTCAATGTATACCAAATCTGAGCAGCCCTCTATCTCAGCACAATGTATACCAAATCTGAGCAGCCCCCTATCTCAGCACAATGTACACCAAATCTGAGCAGCCCCCTATCTCAGCACAATGTATACCAAATCTGAGCAGCCCCCTATCTCAGCACAATGTATACCAAATCTGAGCAGCCCCCTATCTCAGCACAATGTATACCAAATCTGAGCAGCCCCCTATCTCAGCACAATGTATACCAAATCCGAGCAGCCCTCTATCTCAGCACAATGTATACCAAATCTGAGCAGCCCTCTATCTCAGCACAAAGTATACCAAATCTGAGCAGCCCCCTATCTCAGCACAAAGTATACCAAATCCGAGCAGCCCTCTATCTCAGCACAATGTATACCAAATCTGAGCAGCCCTCTATCTCAGCACAATGTATGCCAAATCCGAGCAGCCCCCTATCTCAGCACAATGTATACCAAATCCAAGCAGCCCCCTATCTCAGCACAAAGTATACCAAATCCGAGCAGCCCTCTATCTCAGCACAATGTATACTAAATCCGAGCAGCCCTCTATCTCAGCACAATGTATACCAAAACCGAGCAGCCCTCTATCTCAGCTCAATGTATACCAAATCTGAGCAGCCCTCTATCTCAGCACAATGTATACCAAATCCGAGCAGCCCCCTATCAGCACAATGTATGCCAAATCCGAGCAGCCCCCTATCTTAGCACACTGTATACCAAATCCAAGCAGACCTCTATGTCAGCACAATGTATACCAAATCCAAGCAACCCTCTATCTCAGCACAATGTATACCAAATCCGAGCAGCCCCCTATCAGCACAATGTATACCAAATCCGAGTATGTTTGACTCACCCTGCTTTTTCTTCCGTAGTTGTTGGATCTGATCCATTCGTTTGATCAATATTTTGCATTTGTCCGGCTTGACGCTCAGGCTGTCTATATCTCCAATATTAGCCGAGAGCAGTTCAGCGAGCTCCTCCAAATATCGGTTCTCTTGCTCCCGTCTCCGTTTTTCAGTGCTAAAACGAAAAAATGAAATTGATAAAATAATTCAATAATAATAGTCAATATCAATTATATCTTCCCAATTAAAGCACCGAGGAAAAACGTCAAAAGATAAGATCTTAGATATTTGGATTTATAATTATCCAGATGATATCTAACATCTGTATTACAGGAGCAAAACAAGGAAATACTTTTGGTTTGTGAGAGCGAGAGAGACAAAAGGAGGGACATTTTTAATACTTTCAAATAAATGAAAAAAAAAATAAAAAAACGTCACCCAGTATAACTAACTGTAACCCAACTTACACAGTGCATCTAACGTGTGTGGGAGCCTGGAGTGTCCCTTTAATAATATAAACCCACCCAGTATAAGTAACTGTAACCTAACCTACACAGTGCACCTAACGTGTGTGGGAGCCTGGAGTGTCCCTTTAATAATATAAACCCACCCAGTATAACTAACTGTAACCTAACCTACACAGTGCACCTAATGTGTGTGGGAGCCTGGAATGTCCCTTTAATAATATAAACACACTCGGTATAACTAACTGTAACCTAACCTACACAGTGCACCTAACGTGTGTGGGAGCCTGGAGTGTCCCTTTAATAATATAAACCCACCCAGTATAACTAACTGTAACCTAACCTACACAGTGCACCTAACGTGTGTGGGAGCCTGGAGTGTCCCTTTAATAATATAAACCCACCCAGTATAACTAACTGTAACCTAACCTACACAGTGCATCTAACGTATGTGGAAGCCTGGAATGTCCCTTTAACCCCTTAAGGACGTAGGACGGTTCAGGACCGTCATCGTATTTTTACATTGAAAATGGCCAGGTTGGGTACGTTGCCTTTGAGAGCGTATGGTAGCCCAGGAATGATAATTACCCCCATGATGGCATACCATTTGCAAAAGAAGACAACCCAAGGTATTGCAAATGGGTATGTCCAGTCTTTTTTAGTAACCACTTAGTCACAAACACTGGCCAAAATTAGCGTTCAATTTAGTTTTTTACTTTTTTCACACACAAACAAATATGAACGCTAACTTTGGCCAGTGTTTGCGACTAACTGGCTACTAAAAAAGTCTGTACATACCCCATATTGAATACCCTGGGTTGTCTACTTTAAAAAAAAAATATGTACATGTGGGGTGTTATTCAGCGATTTATGACAGATAATAGTGTTACAATGTCACTATTGATACATTTTAAAAATGTATGTTTTGAAACCGCAATGCCCTACTTGTACTTATAGCCCTATAACATGCAAAAAAATAGCAAAAAGCATGTAAACACTGGGTATTTTTAAACTCAGGACAAAATTTTGAATCTATTTAGCAGTTTTTTTCATTCGCTTTTGTAGATGAGTAAAAGATTTTTCACATAAAAGTCAAAAAACATGTATTTTTTTTCAATTTTTCATCATATGTTTTCATTTTTTGTAAATTAAATTACATGAGATTAAATAAATAATGGTATGTAAAGAAAGCCCCTTTTGTCCTGAAAAAAAACCCAATATATAATTTGTATGGGAACAGTAAATGAGAGAGCAGAAAATTACAGCTAAACACAAACACCACAAAAGTGTAAAAAGATGCCTGGTCGCAAATGTACAACATCGCAAAAACAGTCCGGTCCTTAAGGGGTTAATAATATAAACACACTCGGTATAACTAACTAACCTACACAGTGCACATTTAAAGGGACACTATAGTCACCAAAACAACTTTAGCTTATTTAAGCAGTTTTGGTGTATAGATCATTGCCCTGCAGTCTCACTGCCATTTAGGAGTTAAACCACTTTATTTATGCACCCTAGTCACATCTCCCTTGCACAATCTTCCTGAACACTTCCTGTAAAGAGTCAGCTAATGTTTACACTTCCATTATTGCAAATCCTATTTTAATTTAAAATGTTTTATCCCCTGCACTGTTGAAAGCTTGCTAGACCCAACAGAAGCATTCTGTGTATGATTAAAGTTCACTTTAGAGAGCAGGAAATAAGAACGTTTAAAGTAAGTTACATCTAATTGAAGGTAAAACCATTTTTGTTCATGCATGGTGTGTCAGTCACAGCCAGGGAAGGTGTGACTAGGGCTGCATGGACAGAAACTGAAGGGATTTAACTTCTAAATTGCAGAGATTTGAGCAGTGAGACTGCAGGATCATAATCTATACACTAATACTGCTTCCTTAAGTTAAAGTTATTTTGGTGACTATAGTGTCCCTTTAAGGCTACGCTAGTTGGGCTTGGAATTTTGGAAACAAATGAATTTGGTAAATGTTTCCATATTTTAGTCTAACATTCATTGCATGTCATCATCTCCAAACTAATCCCAAAGAGAAAAAAATATGACACTATTTAAAGGTCCCACTATGTATTGGATGCAGTAAATGTAGAAAACAGATGCCGTCCTGTAATATTTCACTAACATCTCAGCCGTAAATTGTGAGCAGCAGGATCTATAGCAGTCTATAGCAAAGAGCAGAGATCAGGGGTCCCGAATCCTCAGCTAGGGTTTCAGGGCAGTAAATCAGTGTCTGTGAAGTGGGAGAGCTGCTGGTCTGACCTTTGTTTAATGAGCTGTGCTCTTGGAGCAAAGACCTTTTCTTTGGATCTTCACCTTGAGCTGATTTATGTTGCTCTGTTAGATGCCAACCTTGGTAAAACCCTCAGATAAACTCATGTTTGAATACCAGCAAACTCAGCCAGCCAGCAGGTAGGGTGGAACTTGTATAATACAATGTATATGCACTTGTGTTTGTACTGAACTGCTCTAAATATTGGGATTAGAGATGTCCTGAATAGTTCGCTGGCGAATAATTCCTGGCGAACATAGCTTGTTCGCGTTTGCCACGGCTGGCGAACATATGCGATGTTCAGCCGCCCCCTATTCGTCATCATTGAGTAAACTTTGACCCTGTACCTCACAGTCAGCAGACACATTCCAGCCAATCAGCAGCAGACCCTCCCTCCCAGATCCTCCCACCTCCTGGACAGCATACAATTTTAGATTCATTCGGAAGCTGCATTCTTAGTGAGAGGAGGGACAGTGTAGCTGCTGCTGATTTCATAGGGAAATCGATAGCTAGTGTATTCGGTGTCCACTACAGTCCTGAAGGACTCATCTGATCTCTGCTGTAAGGACAGCACCCCAAAAAGCCCGTTTTAGGGCTAGAACATCAGTCTGCCTTTTTTTTCCCCTGTGTAATCTAATTGCAGTTGCCTGCCTGCCTGCCAGCGTGTGTGTCAGGCTCACAGCGTATACTGTACCCACTTGCCCAGTGCCACCACTCATATCTGGTGTCACAATAGCTTGCATTTAAAAAAAAAACTTTTTTGACTGTAATATAATAGCAGTCAGTTTCCTTCACACGTGTGCGTTTCAGGGCCTGCCAGGGCACAGTGTCACACCAGTGCAACTCATATCTGGTGTAACAGTAGTGTACATTAAAAAAAAATAGAAATTTGACTGTGAAATAATAGCAGTCAGTTTCCTTCACACGTGTGCGTTTCAGGGCCTGCCAGGGCATAGTGTCACACCAGTGCAACTCATATCTGGTGTAACAGTAGTGTACATTTAAAAAAAAAAAAACTTTTTTTGACTGTGAAATAATAGCAGTCAGTTTCCATCACGCGTGTGCGTTTCAGGGCCTGCCAGGGCGCAGTATCACACCAGTGCAACTCATATCTGGTGTAACAGTAGTGTGCATTTAAAAAAAACCTAGAAATTTGACTGTGAAATAATAGCAGTCAGTTTCCTTCACACGTGTGCGTTTCAGGGCCTGCTAGGGCACAGTGTCACACCAGTGCAACTCATATCTGGTGTAACAGTAGTGTACATTTAAAAAAAACAAAACAAATTTTGATTGTAATAGATTGAATAGCAGTTAGTTGTCTGCAAGCGTGTGTGTCAGGCCTACAGCGTCTACTCTGCCAACTGCTGCCAGTGCACAGTGCCACTCATATCTGTTGTCACAGTAGCTTGCATGCATAGTACCACTAATCGAAAAAAAAAATTACAGGCAGAGGCAGGCCACCCCGCAGGGGCCGTCTTGGTCGTGGTGCTGTGATTCCCTTTGGCCCTAGAATAATGCCCAGTGTTCAGAGGCCACGTACCCTGAACTTGAAAAGTTCTGAGGACATAGTTGACTGGCTAACACAGGACACCCAATCTTCTACAGCTTCCGCCGGAACCTTGACGCATCATCCTCCTCCAGCTTAGCTTCGGGTACCTCTTAAGTAACCACTCGCCCGACTGCCGCCACCACCAACACTAGCACCACAGCCGCTTCACTTAATCTGTCAGAGGAGTTATTTACACATGAGTTGGAAGAAATGAGTGATGCGCAACCATTATTGCCAGAGGATGTAGATAACAGGGATATGTCTCAGTCAGGCAGCATTACACAATTGGACGTACGGTGTGATGATGATGATGTTGTCAGATACAAGTGAAGCGGTTGATGATGACGATGCGTCCGTGGATGTCACGTGGGTGCCCGCTAGAAGAGAAGAAGAACAGGGGGAAAGTTCAGATGGGGAGACAGAGAGGAGGAGGAGACGAGTTGGAAGCAGGGGGAGGTCGTCGCAAGGAGCTAGTGGCACAGTCAGACAGCATGCATCGGCACCCGGGGTCAGCCAGACAGCACGCCAATCAACGCATGCTGTTGCCATCACTAGAATGCCGTCATTGCAGAGCTCAGCAGTGTGGCATTTGTTTTGTGTGTCTGCCTCTGACAACAGCGATGCCATTTGCAACCTGTGCCAAAAGAAACTGAGTCGTGGGAAGTCTAACACCCACCTAGGTACAACTGCTTTGCGAAGGCACATGATCGCACATCACAAACACCTATGGGATCAACACATGAGTACAAGCAGCACACAAACTCAAAGCCGCCATCCTCCTCCTGGTCCAGCATCTTCAGCTACGTCAACCACTGCTGTCCTCCTTGCCCCCTCTCAACCATCCGTCACTCCATCTCTCGCGTTGAGCAGTTCCTGCTCATCTGCCCACAGTCAGGTGTCTGTCAAGGACATGTTTGAGCGTAAGAAGCCAATGTCACAAAGTCACCCCCTTGCCCGGCATCTGACAGCTGGCTTGTCTGAACTCTTAGCCCGCCAGCTTTTACCATACAAGGTGGTGGAGTCTGAGGCGTTCCAAAAATTTGTAGCTATTGGGACACCACAGTGGAAGGAACCCGGCCCAAATTTCTTTGCATTTCTTTGCACAAAAGGCAATCCCCAACCTGTACTCGATTGTACAAAAGGAAGTAATGGCATGTCTGGCACACAGTGTTGGGGCAAGGGTCCATCTGACCACTGATACCTGGTCTGCAAAGCATGGTTAGGGCATCACCTACACTGCGCATTGGGTAAATGTGCTGACGGCTGCCAAGCATGGAATGTGTGGCTCTGCAGAGGAGTTGGTGACACCGCCACGACTTGCAGGCAGGCCTGCTGCCACCTCCTCAACTCCTCCTACTCCATCCTCTTCCATAACCTCCTCGGCTGCGTCCTCTTCTGCTGCTGCATCTTGCTCCACATCAACGGCACCCCCCCAGCTCCCCAGGTACTATTCCACATCCCGGATATGGCAGTGTCACGCCGTCTTTAGGTTGACTTGCCTGAAAGCAGAGATGGATCAGTGGCTGACTCCGCACCAACTGGAGATCGGCAAAGTGGTTTGTGACAACGGAAGAAATTTGTTGGCGGCATTGAATTTGGGCAAGTTGACACATGTGCCGTGCATGGCACATGTGTGTAATCTGATCATACAACGCTTTGTGCATAAGTACCCAGGCTTACAGGACATCCTGAAGCAGGCCAGGAAGGTGTGTGGCCATTTCATGCGTTCCTACACGGCCATGGCGCACTTTTCAGATATCCAGCGGCAAAACAACATGCCAGTGAGGCGCATGATTTGCGACAGCCCGACACGTTGGAATTCAACACTCCTAATGTTCGACCGCCTGCTCCAACAAGAAAAAGCCATTAACGACTATTTGTATGACCGGGGTGCTAGGACAGCCTCTGCGGAGCTGGGAATTTTTTTGCCACATTACTGGACGCTCATGCGCAATGCCTGTAGGCTCATGCGTCCTTTTGAGGAGGTGACAAACATAGTCAGTCGCACCGAAGGCACCATCAGCGACATCATACCATTTGTTTTCTTCCTGGAGTGTGCCCTGTGAAGAGTGGAGGATCAGGCCGTAGATGAGCGTGAAGAGGAAGAGTTGTGGTCACCATCACCACCAGAAACAGCCTTATCAGCATTGCTTGCTGGACCTGCGGCAACGCTGAAAGAGGATTGTGAGGAAGAGGAGTCAGAGGAGGAATGTGGCTTTGAGGAGGAGGAGGAAGACCAACCACAACAGGCATCCCAGGGTGCTCGTTGTCACCTATCTGGTACCCGTGGTGTTGTACGTGGCTGGGGGGAAGAACATACCTTCAGTGAGATCACTGAGGACGAGGAACGGGACATGAGTAGCTCGGCATCCAACCGTGTGCAAATGGGGTCTTTCATGCTTTCGTGCCTGTTGAGGGACCCTCGTATAAAAAGGCTGAAGGAGAATGACCTGTACTGGGTGTCCACGCTACTAGACCCTCGGTATAAGCAGAAAGTGGCTGAAATATTACCGAATTACCGCAAGTCGGAAAGGATGCAGCAGTTCCAAAATAAATTAAAAAGTATGCTTTAGACAGCGTATAAGGGTGATGTCACAGCACAACGGGAATCTAACAGGGGAAGAGGTGAAAGTAATCCTCCTCCTCCCACGACCACGCCGGCAAGGACAGGACGCTTTACAGATGTGTTGTTGATGGAGGACATGCAGAGCTTTTTAAGTCCAACGCATCGCCACAGCCCTTTGGGGTCCACCCTCAGAGAACAACTCGACCAACAGGTAGCAGATTACCTCGCCTTAACTGCAGATATCGACACTCTGAGGAGTGATGAACCCCTTGACTACTGGGTGTGCAGGCTTGACCTGTGGCCTGACCTATCCCAATTTGCGATAGAACTTCTGGCCTGCCCCGCTTCAAGTGTCCTGTCAGAAAGGACCTTCAGTGCAGCAGGAGGTATTGTCACTGAGAAGAGAAGTCGCCTAGGTCAAAAAAGTCTAGATTACCTCACCTTTATTAAGATGAATGAGGGATGGATCCCGAAGGGACTGACAGTGGGCGATACACTCGACTAAAAAAGGCCTGATGAGGGCGATGTAACAGGGATTAAACTGATAAGAATAGTACTACTTAACACACCACTCCTATCTGGTGGCACATTAGATTACACGCGCAGTGCCCCAAATTTGAAGTAGGAGGACCAACCAAGCATCTTTTTCCATCTCCCGGTTCCTAAAATCGATGCCATATACACATCCCCTGATAGGGGACGTAACAGGGATTAAACTGATAAGAATAGTACTACTTAACACACCACTCCTATCTGGTGGCACATTAGATTGCACGCGCAGTGCCCCAAATTTGAAGTAGGAGGACCGACCCAGCATCTTTTTACATCTCCCGGTTCCTAAAATCGATGCCATATACACGTCCCCTGATAGGGGACATAACAGGGATTAAACTGATAGGAATAGCACTACTTAACACACCTTATAATAACGCAGAGACAGGCAACGCAGAGAGAGGATCTGAAGAAGAGGAGTCAGAGGAGGAAGGTGGCTTTGAGGAGGTGGAAGAACAAACACAGCAGGCGTCCCAGTGGGCTTGTTGTCACCTTTCGGGGACCCTTGGTGTTGTACGTGGCTGGGTGGAGGAAGAGACCTTCAATGACATCAGTGAGGACAAGGAACGGGACATGGCTAGCTTGGTATCCAACCTTGTGCAAACGGGGAGTTTGCGGTTGTGCAAATGGACTGTTTGCAGTTGTTTGCGGTGCGTTAAACGGGGAGTTTGGTCTGTCACTATGAAGCGGGCGTAACCCTTACACTACCTGATCGATACAATATCATACCTGATGTTTTAAAGCACGTTATTCCAAACAATTTAGGGATGTTAGGTGATTTATGCCCTTTATGGATTAAAACCAGACTCTGCATCAACTATGTAATTTTCCATGGGAGTTTTGCCATGGATCCCCCTCCGGCATGCCACAGTCCAGGTGTTAGTCCCCTTGAAACAACTTTTCCATCACTATTGTGGCCAGAAAGAGTCCCTGTGGGTTTTAAAATTCGCCTGCCTATTGAAGTCTATGGCGGTTCATCCGGTTCGCCCGTTCGCAAACATTTGCGATAATTCCCGTTCGCGAACGGAAAATTTTATGTTCGCGACATCTCTAATTGGGATTTTTTAATGTAATAAAATACTTTTTTAATTCATTACATAAACAGTTGTGCAGAATGCACCCTACAGTCTATTATTTCATCCAACGCAGGCCATGTATATCAACTCTATGTCAAAAATGACCTCGTTCAATAACTCCTTTAATTAACAATACTTTACTTTTCCTCCAATAATGTGCTAGCCAAACAAATCGTAACAATTCACCATGCAATTCGCTGGAGACATACAATTTGTACCTCTGGCAGACCTGCTCACACCGACAGACCACCAGAACACGTCACATGTAACAGGAAAGGGGACAGTAATGTTATTTAAGCCGCAACTTGCCTTTATACTTTACTTTTTTACCAACGGCGTACCTCTCATTAGTCTCAGATTCAGCATTCCACATTTGAGAGTTATGTTGGAGTGAATAAAAATATATATTTTGCAACTTCATTATATTTTGCAATCTGCCAGTACAATTGGTAAATTGTGTCAATCAAATGGTAAATATCAATTTAAGTATGAAAAAGAACTCCATCGCCTACAGACCGTACAACATGCTGCAACCAGGCTACTAGCCTATCAAACTCGATCGTGAACAGCTGTTCTTACTCTCTGCATTAACTTATAATTAAGTGGTGAACAAATTTTAAAATTGGCCTACTAACCTTTAAACCTGCTAACCTTTAAACCTTGAACCATCAAGGCCCACAATATCTGCTAGAACTCCTGACACCTCATACTCCATTCCACTCACTACGGTCAGCCAATGAATCCCCCCTGTAATAATATTATTATTATTACTGGAAAGCCAAGCCAACGCTGGGAGTTAAGAAATCATGTAGGGGAGAATGACTAAGTGATACATAGACTCCAATACGAGAAGAATGAATTCATAATCTGATATTTGAGAGAAGTCCTGCAAAATAGATCCTAGATATTGACAGAGTGAGAGAAAGCTTGCCACAGTCTTGCAGTTCAGAGAAGGCCAACACAGCAGTTAGAACCACACTAAGGTACGAGAATAATCTGGCTCTCGGAGAGTGGGCCCAGTCTCAGTCTACAGACCATGCAGTAAATATCTCGAAACCCCTCAGGACCAAGGGCACCAACAATCCCTGCAGACCTGGATACCTTGAAAAAGCGTATCATGACTAAATGTAGGCAGAAAAAAATCTAATCTGTGCAGGAGATTTTGGAGATACCCATATTAAATCCCCAAATTTTACTAATGTTACATATTTACGAGATGTATATCCCACCAAATGAGGAGACAGAGGAAAGCTTCGATAAAGTGCCGACGAGGTGATTGGGATGCAATAACAGTGTGGCTTCTGGAGGGCAACCATGAAAAACCTGGCGGATCTGTCTTCCAAATATCTCATACTCGTAAAGTCATTATTGACATCACAGAATACATTCATAAAACAATAGGGGTCCAGGCACTCCCTGGTTCAAGACAGGCACTCCACCGAGAACCACAACAGCCACGTCTCGACCCCAAAAGGTCTTTGTCAGGTTGACAAAGATCTTTAGGGGTCGAGACTTTGCTGTTGTGGTTCTCGGTGGAGTGCCTGTCTTGAACCAGGGAGTGCCTGGACCCCTATTGTTTTACTAATGTTTGGAAATCTGGTGTTTGATTCCGGCTCAGCAAGCACCCTGGCTCAGATTAGTGGGAGTGAGTGCAGTTCCACATCACAGAATACATGGCACGGATCATTTACTGTATCACCATGATATCATCCCATTTACACAGCAACAACAAATTCTCATAATCCTCTCTGGTAAACGGTGACACGGGGTGCATGAGGCTCTGCGCAGATACTCTGCAGCGGGGAAAAATGCAGCACAAAGCTCTGCAAGGGGAGCAGGGGCACCAAATGTTCTGCAAGAAGAAGGGCATAGACAGGTGATGCAGAGGAGGAACAAGGCTCTGCAGGTGAAAGGGTGCAGTTAAGTCTCTGTAGGGGTAGGCTGTGCACCCAGGATTGCATGGATGGGTCTAGGATCTGTTTATTTTCTTTTACGTATCTCATACAGTCAATATGTTCATCTATTGGTGATACTTACTTCTGAATGAGGTCACCAGGCGAGGCCTTTCTCTTGCGCTCCTGAGTCGCAGGATCAGTGGAACTGTCCCCGAGACCACTCATTTTGATTTATTTCACACCTGTTTAAGAAGCGAAAGAGCAGTTAGAAATAAAATAATAGAGGATCCATATTTGATCTACTTTGCTTACAAACACTGATTCTGAACAAAATGTATCTATTTCATATACAAAATAGCTTTAAATTAACCAAAACGCTAGATAATTTTTTTTAGAGGAAGGTTTACTTTTAAATAAATACCAATCTTAAATTGACACCCAGGCACCACAACAACTTCATTGGAATGAAGTTGCTATGGTACCTAGAGGGCACTGGTTTACCTTAAGAGGTTAAACCATTAACAAACATATGTCCAGTATATATATATGTACATATTTTTTTCACTCCGTTTTGCGAATGAGGAGTTACTTGCAACCTTTGAGTGGCGCCTCTGTCCGAGGCTTCCTGACTGAAGAGCTGAGCTGGCAAGTGACAGACTGAAGACTTTGTGGTTAAAGCATTAGTTATGTTGTTCTGGTGCCGATACTGCTACATTATTATCTAGATGTGTCAAACAGCAGTTTTTTTTAAAGTGCTAGCTTTCCTTAACCACATGGTCTCAGTGCAAAACATTTTACAGAAGTTTAATGGATAAAAATTAGTATTAAATATAGACAGAATTTGTTATTAAGACATTTTAGTAGTCTTAAAAACATTACTTTGCAAATCACAAAAAAAGTACATTGACTGAAATACACAATAACAACGTATTTAAACAAATTGTGCATTCTACAATTCAACAATAAAAAAAAAATGGAATTAAAGAGTCAGATCACATTTTATAAAATCCTAAATACAGAATACTTATACAGCCTAACACTCGGACAAAACTAAAAGTATACAATATAAAACAAACCCAAAACCTTAATCGTAGATACTGAAAATGTTAGTAGGACATTTATTTTCATACACAGAGTAGACCACAACTCTGCTTTATAATCTGAAGTTTGATTCACATACTATTTCTACCCCATTGAGAATTGTGAAGGAGATCGACAGCAAAATACAGCACATATCACACAAATCAAAGTCAATACTGTAAATGCAAGTGATTATACCTAGGTTACAACATCTAAAAGTTAGGACATCGTGTTCTATCAATTTTGAATGCCATAACCGAATCTGTGTCAACCTCCTACCCCACAAATTTGAGCATTTCATAAAGATAAAATAATTATGAAATGCTTGTAAAGACGGCCAACGCAGTCAAAAGTTTTCATAAGACAATTTAGCTACTACTTTGTCTAATGTATTTTTCCTACCCTTGGCAAAAGGCGGGACTACCACCATCAAGTTTTATTAATACAATATCTATGGAGGCTCCTGAGGCTGCGCAGGGTCCTCTGTAGACATCAGAGTTGTACTCTCGCACAGCACTGACGTGGACTCCTGATGAGCAAATCTCCAGGCGCTGAAGTACGAAAATTCCACGGGTGACAGCATCAGGTTAGTATATCTCACTTTCGCTGCACCCCCATCCCACGTCATCCCAAGCTGTAATGCCACCATTGGGGGTCTTTGTAAAATATGCAAAGACTCCATCGTGATAGAGCCAGCTGAAAACTACATCTTAAAAGCATTTTCTGAGAAAATCTCAAAGCTTTTCCAGCAAATTTTAGGAGTTAATAAAGCATAAACAGCTTTGCTCAGTTTCTAGAATGTTAGAAATAGTGGGTTCTTGAGCACCTGGCCACCAGACCACGTATGGTTTCCATCTAAAGTCCAAGGCGAGGAGAAGACAATGGACATTTTTAAACAGTTGAATATAAACTGACAGGCTGTGTGCTAGATCTGTGCCCAAGTTCAAAGAAAGCTGCTCTCTTCTGAAGGCAACTCACATGGACTTTGTAATTGCCATCATCTGGCTCAGGATATACCTCTCGCAAAGATCATTCGGCCCCACTTATCATAGTCAGCATTGTCATAGATATCTGAGATTGGAATTTCCAACTAACGGTTGTTTCCCTAAAACAAATCAACATCAAACTCTTTCTTTACTGCTAACTGCAAATTGCTTCCAAGTATGCCTGTTGGTAATGCATAAAGGAACGCTAATAATCGAAATCTTTTGAAATACTGGTTTGGAAAATATTTCTCGTATTCCTACCTATTTATCATACGAGTGAGTACAAGTTTTTTTTTTTTACAGTAAAACATGTGTAATTCTCTACACAAGTTGTTTGGTTAGATTCCCTAGATATTTTTTTTAAAAAGGCTGGACACTTTTTTGGAAAAACAGAATATTCAAGAATAGAGTTGATATGTTTGTGAATTGGTTGCTGATCCAATAAGGATGTTTATTTTGCCTCTCTGTAGGCATAATGGGCTGTTGCTTCAAAGTGTGTTTTCGTCATAAAACGATTTGTTTTAAATGGTGCACTCGCTAGAATTCGGTCTATTGTCAACATTGATTACTATGTAACTATGTGAATGAACCCAATTTCTCTCCTTTTCTCCCTCATACTTCTCACCCCTGCTGGATACAGGGAAGACGCAGAGCTAAAACGGATGCTGTACGCATTTGTTTCACATTCCCACTTATCCACTAGAATCCATAGGTGTAAATTGCACTTTTGGGCTGCATCGTACCCCTGTTGTGGTGGAGACCTGAATTGTCTGCTTCTCATTAAAGCCTTGACCTAGTTACTGCCTTACGGAAAGTAAAACAAAAAAAGAGAAAGAAAATAAAAAAGATTTTAACCCGTCTCTGTCTCAGCCCATCAACAGGAAGGAGCCTACTATGTCTATGTTTAGTAATCTCCAAAGTACATAGTATTACTATAGACTGCATGCCATATATAACCTAAAGGAAGATTGTCATCGTTTATTTTTTTTATTACTATTAATAACCCTTGCTCTTCGAATAATAACAGATGGCACTTTTCATTTAAGGGAACACTCCAAGCACCATAACCACTACAGTGCGCAGGAATGGTTACGATACAGGAGTGACATGGAACCTGCCATCGTTGGTACTCAAACAATGTTAAAATGGTTTGATATCTGTCTTACCTGGTAATCACCAGACACCACCCCTGCCACCTCTCTGCATCAAGGAGAGCCAGAAGTCCATTGGTTCTCCTGAGCTAAGTTAATGTCAGTAAATCCCCAGTCGAATTTACACCAATACTAACAGGGACCTTACATCTGCACATCACAGCACATATTACATAGAAACATATAATGTGACATAGATATTGTAGTATAATTGTAGATATTGTAGAAACATAGATATTGTAGCCCATGGACCAGTGTAAATAAGGGAAGCGGGCCTTGACATTGCTAGGAGACAGGCATAGAATGTTGGTAGTGTAATTAGGGAAGAGTGTAGTGGGGGCAGGGTATTATGGGGGATATATCAAGAGCCCATTTTAGGTCAGGGGCCATCTTAATTTAATCCTCACTTGTCAGTTGTTGTCCCACCGTCCCTCTCGTTTTGGTCTCACAACTGGTCAAGGCGGCAGGGGAAAGATAGAAAAATTGGGGGTTAGCTCGGTTTCATGTGGGATAGTTTTGTAAGAATAGTTAGGTTTTGAAATGGTATTGGTAGGTTCGAGCTTGTTGGTAAGCCAAACTTGGGGTGTGTGGGGGTATCTCGGTATACCTCTACAATTGTGAAATCTGGAAAATCATGCCATCAGTGGCAGTGGTTTATGTGTTCTATGTTATTTATATTGTTTATAATGTAGTATAACTTCATTGTTCAAGTCGGTCATTGTCCGGGGTATAATTGTAAAGGGCGGTATCTTGGGGTGATGAAGTTATGTTTACAATGACCTTGTTTTTTACTTGTTAATCTTTATAGTTCATTAAAGCTGTGATAATGTTTCCCAAATAAGCACTGCCTGAGTCTTTTTGGGTTGTTGGGGTATGGTTATTGAATATGCCAAGGGGACATATATGCACGTTATGAGATTTATCCGCCTTTTTCAATTCTTTAATTATGGAGATCACATTCCCCCAATAACCTCAGCTTTCTGTTCTTTGCTGGCATTGCTACAATCCACACGGTCGTTTGTTTCTAAACCTGTCTGATTCAAGGATTCAGAGATGTCCTTGTCCCCCTACAAATAAAATGTCATTGTCACGGCTTACCTTATTTGGAGTCCGAAGTGCAGACATGTTTGCACACCCTTGCAGATAAACACAACCCACGGGAACCAGATAAGGAGCTACCTGGGCTGTGAATCTGTGCATGGGGGCGTAGGCAGGAATAGAAACCAGATACATGGAAACAGACAAGGGCAAATCCAGAAGAGTAGTCAGACACGATTCCAAAAGTCAGGGCAGGCAGCGAAAAGGCAATAACGAATAATCAAAACAGAAAGGGTCACAAGCCAAGTCAGTCTTAGGAAACAGGATACAAGAAACAATGAACTGACACTGTTCTCAGGGAGGGGCAGTGTGTTATGCCCAGCTAATGAGTGAACTGCCTCAGGTGAACTTAGATGGACCGGTAGAAGCCACTGGTGATGTCCAGCCCCCTGGTGCTGCAGGCAATGCCAGGAAAACAAGGTTATAACCAAAGTTCAGAAGTGGCTACCACTCCTGGCTGTCTAGATGGCACGGTGAGAACCGTGATAGTACTCCCCCCCCTTTAAGAATGCCCAGCGGGCGTGAACAGGTTCTTGGTAGAGGTAGTATTTCTCACTGTCGGAGTCCCCATCCATAGATTAACATTCCTCGATATCAGAGTCCCCAGAGAGGGGTTCCTTCACAGCAAGGAGCCCCATAGTACCAGCTTCTGGTACCGCTGGAGAGTCGTCATGGTCTTTGAGGATCCGGGTGCAGGTGGTAAGTATTTTGATTCCAGAAGGCACATCCTAGGAACTTTTCTCCTAAGGTACATCAACAGGAATGGAGTTTGCGGCTTGTAATGCTTTTTCAAACGTTTCCAAATCCTTTATGCCAGGGGTCCTCAACCCAGTCCTCAAGGACCCAGGACTTAGGGATTACCTGGGTGTGTCTAAGGTGTTTTTTTTTTCTTTTTCTAAACACCTTAGACACACCCAGATAATCCCTAAATCCTGGACTGGTAAGGGGTCCTTGAGGACTGGGTTGAGAACCCCTGCTTTATGCGGACTTTAATACCATTAGAGGCATAGGTACAATCCGGAGGTAGATCTTTGAGCAGACAGGAAGTGGTGATGGTACAGGTTTTAACATGAGTGTCTTCAGGAGGAGGTACAGGCATCTCTGGAGCAAGAGATGGAGAATTTTTCATGGAGGCCAAGCACGGACAGGCATGTTGGCATCTTTGAGGTTTTACAGGCTGGCATGCAGAGCTCATAGGACGACAAAAGGTGGTAGCCAATCGGAGAGCTGGAGGCCTAGGTGGGCGAATAGGACAATGAGAGATAAAGTGACCCCTTTCTCCACAATAAAAACAAAGGCCATGGCTTCTCCTCCGGTCTCTTTCTTCATGAGTCAGTCACTTTGAGCTGGACTAGTCCTATTTCCATAGGTTCCTCAGAGTTAAGAGGAATATAGGATACCTCTGGAGACTTCCTAGGAACCGGATCATAAGGAGGCAACAAGAAGGTGTGGTGTTGGTACTGGTTCTCCCTGTTTCTGGGAATCTTGGATACTCTGAAACGTGGAGCAGACCTTGGAGCAGCAGATTTTCTAGAAGTCGTGCACTGCGAGTCCATTGCAGTCATGAACCCCCAGCTGTCAAGGACATAACTCTTAGCCAGCATCATCTGGTGTGACCATGTCTTGAACTATCTAGACAGCAGGTTGATAGCCGCACGGACCATGATAAAGTCACTGGCTTATGTCCGAGGCTTTGAGGAAAATAAAATTTCACAATCCACCTTAAAGCACTGGAAGGATGCATGGTTACCGTAGAATTTTTCTGGCATAACAACAAACGGCACAGAATAAGAAGGTTCGGGGGCTGGGCGTACTGTTCCTTTAAGAAATCAAACTTCTCGCTGCAGCTCCGAAACAGTCTGGGCCTGGCTGGACACTTGCTGGGTAAGCAGTGTACAGATCTCTGCGGACTCCATAATGGTCAGTTTGATATGTCACGGCTTACCTTATTTGTAGTCCGAAGTGCAGAGATGTTTGCTCACCCTTGCAGATAAACACAGCCCACGGTAACCAGATAAGGAGCTACCTGGGCTGTGAATCTGTGCACGGGGGCTTAGGCAGGAATAATAACCGGGTACATGGAAACAGACTAGGGCAAATCCAGAAGAGTAGTCAGACATGGTTCCAAAAGTCAGTGCAGGCAGCGAACAGGCAATAACGAATAATCAAAACAGAAAGGGTCACAAGCCAAGTCAGTCTTAGGTATACAGGATACGAGAAACAACGAACTGACAATGTTCTCAGGGAGGGACAGTGTTTTATGCCCAGCTAATGAGTGAACTGCCTCAGGTGAACTTAGATGGACAGGTAGGAGCGAATGGTGATGTCCAGCCCCCTAGTGCTGCAGGCAATGCCAGGAAAACAAGGTTAGAACCAAAGTTCAGAAGTGGCTCAGGCTTAGGATGCAGAAGGCCCCAGGTTGAAATCTCCTGTTGGGCACTTCTGGGGTGACCACGCCTGGCTGTCTGGATAACAAGGTGAGAACCGTGACAGTCATTATATATGTCCTTTCTATAGCTTGAACTTGTCTGATGATTTCTCAGGTCTCTCTCATCAATAAGAGAACTGTACTCCCGGGACATACCGGCCTATGTAAAACTCAATGTGCTCTGCTGGACCCAGCACATCCAGGCTTTGACAATCACACCATGATTAAAGCCACTTACATCATGCATCTAACACATATTAACATTTTGCCAAACAACAACACATCTTTGAATGTGACAGCATTGTTTATAAAAGTTGTTATTGCACGATTGGCTGATTGTTCTTTTATTCAGTTATGCGTCAAAGTTCTGGTATACCTAAAAAAAAAATACTCACAAAAGTTTTGTGATACAACTGATGTAAATATTAGCAGAAATTGAGACTGAATTGTTTAAGTAAGGTGAGATACTTCTGCCCGAGATAATACAATCCATGGCTTGGAGAAATATGTCAACATTTCTCACAAATGTCTAAACCAAATCAAAAAGTTAGTTCAGGATATCGACTGGTTTTTATTGTATACTATGGAGAATCAGTCCACGCGAATGACTGTCTAACGTTTTCCTACATATCCACATATAACAGAGATACAAGTAACTAATCGCACGAAAGCAACTGTTGCAGATTTTCTTATCCGACAATTTTGTTGCAAACATCTGAAAGCCTAAAAAATACAGAAGTTTCTCTCAGAACTCCACGCTTCAATACACAAAAAACAAGAAGTAGACAATAAATGTAGTTAATAATATTATCTGGTTCTTTTCCAACGAATCTAATTAGATCTCTGATTTTATCTCTGATTTATCAACATCCTCATTGAATAGAACTGAATAAGCTATAAATTGTGGACGTTTGGTCGTCCTTGAAGATTGGTTTGTCGTGATGTGTGTCTGACAGCCATTTTAAAATCATAATAAAGAGCTCAGCATTAAAAGAAGTTCGAAAAGAGTATAGCTATACAGGTTCATACTAAATAGCTAAATGCTATATCTACAAGAATCTGTGAACTGCTTACAGTCTACTTTTAGTAGAAGAAGCTGCAAAACACTCAAGCTGGGTAGTATACGCTTTTGACCCCAGAAAAACTAGAATTTTTTTTTAGTGGATTAAAGGGGGTGCTGAAAAACCCACAAGGGCCGCAAACTCGTTAAATTTGTTTATTATTTATTTATTTATTTTGCATTATTCTCTTTAAACTTTACAGACTACAGAGTGTGAAAATCATATGAGATCAGCAGTTTCTGAAATATTACACATTTGGCACCAACAACTATTCGACAGTTGAAGTCACTTAAAGGAACACTCCAACCACCATGACCACTTCAGTCAATAGTGTTATAGTAACTATTTCAATCCCATCCTATTTTGCTGTAGTTTGAACAATAACTGAACCTCTGGACCACTTCTACATGCTTTTATGCATTGAGTTGCCGTCATACGAATCATTAGAGCAGTCATGTCCAAAGTCCAGCCTGCAGGCCAATTGCGGCCCGCGTTCTGGTTTAATACGGCCCCACAGGTAATTTGGCTAATCTATCTGTTGTGGCCCCCAGTGAATCCCTGAGCGCTGCTCAGGATCCCTTTGAACGCCGCGGTCCTGAGTGCACTCACTGCTCGTCCTCAGTCTGCGTTCTCGCGATCTCTTGGATGTCGCGGGATCTCTTGGACCTCGACGTTGCAGGATTAGGTTCCTTCTCCCTGGAGGCAGAGAATGAAGGGGCAGAATGAAGGGACAGAATAAAGGAGAGAAGGGGCAGAATAGAAGAGGGAAGGGGCAGAGAATGAAGGGGCAGAATGAAGGGGCAGAATAAAAGAGGGAAGGGGCAGAGAATGAAGGGGCAGAATGAAGGGACAGAATAAAAGAGAGACAGAATAAAGAGATGAAATGAAAAGCATGCCGTTTGCAATAAATTTTGCATGAAATAGTTCAAAATGTTTGAAAGAATGTCAGGCAAAATGGTCGGCCCTCACGCATGTTCACTTCATTAAATCTGGCCCTCTTTGAAAAAAGCTTGGACACCCCTGCATTAGAGATTTGCACTAACGAGGTATATATAATAAAGTAGCCATTGGGTGAAAGAATATGCACCAAAGCTGCCTTTAAATAAATATGTCTCAGAATTCTGCAAGCCATTAAAATAAATCAATTGTGCCAGAGTTTAGCCTTCAATAGATTCAGTTTAAACAAGGCAACGTGTAGATTTTGTCAGTAATTTTATTAATCTGGGAGGCTAAGCTTTAGAGTCTCCCCTATTTCTGTAAGTGCAGGGTAGCTTTTACGAGAAGGCACATTTATATTACACATTAATATTGATTTATGAAGTAGAAGCAGTATATCATGTTATACAGCTATATCAATGGCATACGCTGAACCACAAAATAAAAATCATTTCTTTCATACAGCAGGGGTGAAACCTTTTTTTTTTTACAACATTTTTTACCACAGCATTTATCTATAAAATGGGCCCTAAACAGATTGTCCTAAAAGTATATTAAGCAGTCACTAAAAGTACGAGTTTAAAAGTGTTGATTGGATTACAATAAAAGTCCATTTGTTCACCCTAATGTCTAATGTCTTCGGTCTAATTGCATTTTGATTGCGAAGGGTTTTGATTTATTACGATCATTTGCAATGCCATTAGATTCCCCAACGCTACAAGCACCGATCGCATCGGTTTGGATGGGTAGGGTAATTTAAACAGTTTGCATTGCTTATGGAACATTTCGTTCGGATATGCACACTTTCCTATGTCATGATATTGGCATCTTGAATGAACGGTAGATTGTTTGGGCACACGAGACCCTTCATGTCCTAAAACGACCACAACAAGAGGACATGGTCTTAAATTAAAGGGGCAAAGGTGTAAAGATAATTTCAGGAAGTATTACTTTACAGAGAGGGTAGTGGACGCATGGAATAGCCTTCCAGCTGAAGTGGTAGAGGTTAACACATTGAAGGAGTTTAAGCATGCGTGGGATAGACATAAGGCTATCCTAACTATAAGATAAGGCCAGGGGCTAATGAAAGTATTTAGAAAATTGGTCGGACTATGTGGGCCAAATATCTGCTGTCACATGTTTTTTTCACAACTGAATTGAATCAAAATGTTTCAGCACCTAAAATCACAGCGTCTCCAACTGGGTTTGTAAAATTCAGGCATTCTCAAGGAGTTGCCTATTCTCCATCCTACAAATGACCCATTCAGTTCTGTACAACTGCATCTAGTTACATGTAAAATGATTTGGTGCAAATACCCATAACACCCCACGCAATTTGTTCCCGAATTATTCTAACATATGGTGCCTCCATTTAGTTTTTTTTCACATGTTAGAAAAACCCCTTTGCAAGTGGGACAATTTAAGAAAAAAATGATGTAACGTGTTGATTTATGAGTCAAATCAACTCAAGATACCTTTGCCTGTAAAAATCGTGACTTTGTACAAATCCCACTGCCAATTTCTTTAAGCTTTGGCAAAGTCACTAGTTATGCACGGTGGGCTGCCAATGCAAGAATCAGTGTCTCATGGCACGAATTTCCTTCACTTTTAAACTTCTTTGGGCATAGGGCATCACAAGGCAAAAATACGTGTTAAAAGGATCATTCTCGATATTCAGGACAGACAAAGAAGGACACAAGGGAGAATGTAATTACGCTAAACTGATACTGACACTTAGTGACAGGGATCACTTCCCATCTGTCACTAACAGCCTCTAACACAGGAAATGCCTTGCAGGAGTAGGGGGGGGGGGCAGCACCGAGTGATGCACACTGTATAACAGTTACTACAGCTCTAATATCATCAATCTGATTGGTTTACAGAAGACATAGAGAGAACTTTGTAAATAATCCTTCAAACTCCAGCAGTCAAAGTCTCAACCTGAAGAACAGTAATCCTTAATCTTATGATTATCACCATTAAAGGGTCAGTTTTGGCACCGGGGCCCCATGGGTTGTGTGTACGCCACTGTCTCAAACTCACGTCTTGCTGGGCCGCAGAGATATTCATTGTGGGCCTCGAGTTTGACATGCTTGGTGTACTAGATTGTTCTAACAAGGGAAATGAACTCTGCAATTTCATGTTAGTAATAGGTGTCAATATTAAAGTGACACTTAACCCTCAACATGCCTGGCATTAATCTATAATGTATTTTTTATTTATTTGTTATAGTTTTTTGCATTACTATTATTTTTATCTAGTCAAGCTATGGTAAATTTAGCTATAATGTCCACATGAAGATCCCTTGGCGGCTCAGCATGAAGGTAGCTATTTTTGAATTGTATCAACATTTTCAAAAAAACCTTCAGTACGAGTTACTGGTAAAAACCAAGGCAGCCAATCAGATCTTTGAATTCGATGATGATGCTCAGTACAAATCATGCCCAAGATCAGATGGGCAGCTTTTGTTTGATTCTAAAGACAAGCTAAAGTAATGAACTGAATTTACTGTTCATTATCCAAGTACAGTAAAGGAAATTAGCAACTGGGATTCTCAACCATTCTATATAGACTACAGACTGTGATCTAAATCTTTCCATTCATGATAAATACAGAGACCATGGTAAATACCTTAAGACTTGCAGTCAGACCCTGTGTAGACATTATGTAGTCTGTTAATGATGTATAAACTACATATAATTTAATTAAGGCCTACGCGGTCTGCATAATATAACCCTGTGAGCAGACTGGGATGAAATGGGGTGACAGTAATGTTTTCTTTAACTGGTTTTCATGTGACATGACACTCTATGTAAAATCAGGATTCCAGTTATTGCCACTGCAGGAAGCCCCCAAAAAGTCTTACAGAAAGCAAGTAATGAACACTATAAGAAAATTACTGTTATTATTATTATTATTATTATTGAAATTTATGCTAAGTTAACATAGTTTGCAGTGGGTTACAATTTTGATGTGGGAATATGTAAAAAAAACCAAAAACTAAGAAACAAACTATTGAAAATGTTAACGAGAAACTACTGTGGTCCATGGTTCCATGTCTAAGCTACAGGTCAGAAGAATTAATATTTTGCATCAGAAAAGCTAAATATCAAAGGCCATATCTGGCTGACACATAGAGAATCATGGGGTATTTTCAAGGGTTAATTGCCATTAAAAAAAGAAACTTGGTCAGCTTAAGAAAAACAATGGTGGCACAGGATAAGGTGAGGGGTGGTTATGTAGAATTTGTCGCACAGTGCAGGATTAAGCAGCCACGAACTTCTAATAACTTTTATTTGTTAGAATACTATTATACTGTTACAAACTATAGAAACATTAAATATAGGCAACTTCTGAAGGTAAATATAATAATAAGAAATGCATCTAGCACATCAAAGAAAAAGGGTCCTGGCAGCCTGGCATGCATGCGCACTGCAGTCCTGCCAGTCGGCCAATTAGGACATCCCATGCATGATGTGCAAGCATGTTTAATAATGCATTCACGCAGAGCTTTTTCTCTGGCTCTAGAGAAGAACATGTGGAATGGGATGACCCCCAAATCAAGACAGTCCCTCAAGATCCAGGAATGTTGGGAAGTGTGAATTTTAAGCACTCTTGATTTACTTGGTGGGACTGTTAAACCTGCTTGTAGTCATGGCGTTGCTGCATGGCAGTGTCGAGAAGCATGGCTTTAATTCCACGTTTAACTCCATCAAGCTAATACATCTAGACTGAATGCCAAAACCCTAACCGCAAATGCCAGTGGTTTCAGCCACTGTGCTTCCAGAAAACTCACAAAAGAAGATTAAAAAACGATAATCTAATAACTGGTGAGAAGGTTTTCAATTAAAACAGCCTTGTTCTGCATGGGTCTATATCTGCACGACATACAAAGCCTCTGCACACAGCACATGCACTGAGACTTCCTCTTAAATCAGTTTCTCTGCTATTGTCCTAAGCTTTGCGTGTTTAGAATAGCGATATTTTATTTAACCAAAGGAAACGAGCAGACCTTGTGGTCTGAAATGTTCTCAACGCCCATGCTAGCAACTTAGCACTGGAAACACATTGTGGCTACTAATCAGATACCCTGAAAGCGGCCTGTCGCCAAAAAAAATGCCTTTATCAAAAAATAGATCGTAAACCGCCTGTATATCATTTATTTCAGAAAGCATTTGGAGAGTGTTAAAATAAATTACATTTATTGTAACCTGCCATTGAATACACGTTGTGAGGTGTGAGAACATATCTTAACAGTCTAAATCCTCTTTTCTGATTCCTGCACCACTCAAACACTACCCAAATTTAACAGAGTTTCAAATGAAAGAAAAAGTTAGGAAATATAATGTTCTAAGCATAACAGCGATGGACACTTGTAAATGGATTACAAGACACTTCAGAATAGATTTGTAGAGCATGAAAATAAAAATGCAAAATTAAACAAACGTTATGGAACTCAAAATATCACTTGCTTTAAGCAAATTTGCACCTTTTTTTCAGATACCAGGAAGTAGAGGAGAGTTCTAAGCCAGGGGTGGGGAACCTTCGGCTCTCCAGATGTTTTGGACTACACCTCCCATGATGCTTTGCCAGCATTATGTGTGTAAGAGCATTATGGGGGATGTAGTCCACAACATCTGGAGAGCCGAAGGTTGCCTATCCCTGTTCTAAGCGATCCTTATGCTCACATTGTTCTTAGTGTAGTTTTGTTTATGAAAAGTCATGAATGAAACCACCGTGCAAGCTAATAGTGGACAGAACTCTTCATGTTTTTGGCAATGAGGTCTGCCATAGAAAGTTAGGAATCAGTTTGTGGGCAGTTTTATAACGTTTACACACTGCATATATTTGAGGTTTACGAAATAAAAAATACCAGAAAGATGGAGATATGGGTCTCACATGCTTATTATACCTGTTCCTTAAAAATTCGATTTTCAATGTCGATGCTTTAGCATTCAGGCTATATGGATAATTGTCAAAAACTTGCAAATTCTAGGACACATTTTCCAAATGACAGAAATTCTGTACGTCATGGAGAAATGGAAATTGTTAAATTAGACAATTAACAATCTATGAATGACAATCACATGTCCAGGATAGTCTGTCTGCTCACTCCAAACTGACTTAGGGAAAATAGATTTGCATTGGCTTCCTGTAAAATATAGAGCTCAATATAAAATTCTGGTTCTTGCTTTCAAATCTCTACATAATGTTGCTCCCACCTATCTATCCTCCCCAATACACAAGTATGTCCCGTCTAGGCCCTTATACTCTGCTGAAGACTTACGTCTATCCTCTATTCGTACTCCCACCTCTGATGCTCACCTTCAAGATTTTTCGAGGGCTGCACCTTTTCTGTGGAAATCACTTCCCTTTTCTGTTAGATGCTCACCCAGTCTGCACTCCTTCAAAAAATCATTAAAAACTCTTTTTCACAAAAGCGTATCAATTATTATTATTGTTATTATTATTGCCATTTATATAGCGCCAACAGATTCCGCAGCTCTTTACAATATTATAAGAGGGGGGATTTAACTATAAATAGGACAATTATAAGATAACTTACAGGAATGATAGGTTGAAGAGGGTTCTGCTCAAACGAGCTTACAGTCACTTAAACTGTTAATGGCTCCAAAACCCCACACTGAGTCTTCATTGAATATTATACTATCAATCTCCTTCCCTAATACTTCCCATACTTTTTGTGTCATTTTACCCCACTCCCTCTAGCATGTAAGCTCATTGAGCAGGGCTCTCAACCCCTCTGTTCCTGCGCGTCCAACTTGTCTGGTTACAACTACATGTCTGTTAGTCCACCCATTGTACAGCGCTACGAAATCCGTTGGCGCTATATAAATATCATAATAATAATAATAATAATAATAATAATAATAATAATAATAAGGAAAACAATCTTCAAGTCAGCGATATTTCTAGTTTGACTATTGAGGCTATTCAATAAAATTCACATTGACTCCACGTTCAGTTCTGTTCATTCACTTTATTGGGTTCATTGTGGTGTTACAATCTGTCTCCCTGACTCTGCCTCTCGGTTTGATCCCAGAATCAGTGGGGAGCACCCAGCTTGCAGCCTTTGTGTTTGGATATGTTAGATATGTAACTCAACAATAAACACTGCAACACAGCCAAACCACAGGACACATTTTAGCAAGGTAAACATCAGCATGAATGAATGTGCTATTAGGAATATACTTTATTAGGGAGGTCAAACAGTAACGTAGATCAGATATTATACGCCGACATGAAAATAGTTATTCACTAGTAATCTTATCAAGGACAGAGTTTACCATCTAACTCAGAATGAATTCCAAAGCAAAGGCAATTTTATTAGAACCAAGAAACAAACGGCAACGTTGCGACCCCTTAAGGCCTTTGTCAAGCATCTCATATTTACCTGTATCTTCCCAGCCTGTGCAAAATCCATAATATATCAAATAAATAGATGAATAAATTGAATTAAAACAGATCGCAAAAGAACACAGAGAATGAACAACCACCCAAACGGATTGCGCAGTCGTTATGTACTGCTCAGGTCTCGAAGTAGTTTTAGCTCATTTTGGACATTGCAAAGGAACCTAAACTATTTGCATATCAGTCTTATCCCACCCAAACGGATTCCGGTAAAGGGAGCTGTTTATAATATACGCTCAATGAATATTTTTTTTCAACTATTTATTAGCTTTTTTTTTTTTTTTTTTTTTTAGATAGCACAATCGGGAAGAGGGAAGAGGCTGTTTAGAAAGCACAATTATGAGGATACATGGGATATCTAAAAGTTAGGAAATCACCATGGAAACCAATGGAATGTTCCTACATGTCAAACATCAAGGATTTTTAATTTTTTTTTTTTTTTTTTTAATAAAAAAATAAAAAAATAAATAAGTTGTAGATACATAGAATAAACTGCCAGCAGAGATGGTACAGACTAACAGAACGGACTACATCAAGAAACCCACTCCTGTCAGAAACAAAATCAATCATAAACCAAGCGTTTCGGGAAAGAAAATGAACATATTAGGTGGGAGAATTGGCTTTCATCCTCCATCGAAATATTTATAGAAATACATTATTAATGAATTCATGTTTTGTCACACAGGCAGGTAACGGGTTACCAGAAAAAAAGGTCACTTTTAATGGAGGATGAGGAAACAGACTTCAATGCTTAGCCGCCTAATGAAGTGGAAACCAGCGATGCTTTTTCCTGCGACTCACAGAATGCATGACAGCGCAGCCAAGTCGCCAAGGATACGGCTTGACTCTGCCCTTTTTCTATTAGAGTGTTTTTCCTTCCTTTAAGTTCTGCTTCATCTCCTAACTACCAAGCGTAACGCAAACCCAGAAATCCAGGTATTTGGGGGTTTCTCACTAAACTGTCACCTGTGATGACTTGGAACAAAAATAATTGCAACATTTCAGGACAAAATGACTGATTTTGGGAAAAAATCTACAAACTCAGTGATAGTTACTGCTCGGCTATTTTAGCCACCATTCTTCAATGAGATTCTCTGTAATTCACTGTGTTCCTTTCTCCCTACAGTCCTGCGCTTAAACATAGGAACGCAGGAACCTTAAATGACCCCGCGCTGTCTCGCAGGCAGAAAGAGAAGCTAAAATGTAAACCTGACATAAAGAGGGATGGTGGCGTCCTGAGTATAAAGCAGTCCCGCTCACAGCAAAGCTAAATATTGCTTATTGTATAAAGTTGTAACTCCACTTTCACAGTTTAGAACTACGCTATTGTGCAGAAAAAAAAAGCCTTTTTTTTTTTTCAATTCTATTTATTTTTTTTGTAACACAATCTGGCAAAAAAAATTCTTTCTATTATCACAAACATGTTTATTCAGTTTTGTAACATATACACAGGAACAGACGGACAGATTCTACAGTAATTTTCTCCGAAAAACAGTTTCCTCGCAGTATAAAAATGGAGTGTTTTGCTTGTCGTGTTTAAATTAAAATCTAGAAGTGAAATTGACATGTCAGTCATTACATAACTCCCAGTCCTTCAATGAGACTCGAATCCACCTGCCTCTCTTTTCTAAGAGCATAATGTGTATATTATTATTATTATTGCCATTTATATAGCGCCAACAGATTCCGTAGCGCTTTACAATATTATGAGAGGGGGGATTTAACTATAAATAGGACGATTACAAGAAAACTTACAGGAACAATAGGTTGAAGAGGACCCTGCTCAAACAATCTTACAGACTATAGGAGGTGGGGTATTAGAAACATTAGGACAGGGAATATCAAGTAGGAGTGAAGCAGAGCTGGAGGAGAGAGCAAAGCACTGTCCCATAGGAGAGAGCAAGAGGCAGGTATGTAAGGTAGAGATTACTCTGGGAGGCCATAAGCTTTCCTCAAGACATGAGTTTTAAGGCTCTTCTTAAATGATTGAAGACTAGGGGAAAGTCTGATGGCAGTAGGCAAGCTATTCCATAGGTAAGGAGCCGCCCGCGAGAAGTCCTGCAAGCGCGAGTTCGCCAAACGGGTGCGAGCAGCGGTCAGCAGGTGGTCACGGGCAGAGCGGAGGGTACGAGGAGGGGCATACCTATGGATCAGTGAAGAGATATAAGAGGGGCTAGAATTGTTCAGTGCTTTAAATGTATGGGTTAGCACTTTGAATTTACTCCTATAGGATACAGGGAGCCAATGTAAGGACTGGCAGAGGGGCGAGGTGTGAGAGGACCGACTAGAGAGGAAAATCAGTCTAGCTGCAGCATTCATTACAGACTGTAGCGGGGCAATGCGGCTTTTGGGGAGACCAATCAGGAGAGGGTTATAGTTGTCCATGCGGGAAATTACTAGAGCACGGAAAAGCTCCTTGGTAGCATCTTGCGTAAGAAAGGGGCGGATGCGGGCTATGTTTTTGAGTTGGAACCTACAGGACTTGGCAACACTCTGGATGTGACGCTCAAAGGTGAGACCAGAGTCAAGTATGACGCCAAGACAGCGCGCTTGCAGGGATGGACTTATGTGGATATCACTGACTTGAAGGGAGAGCGAGAGAGGAGGATCAGTATTAGGAGGAGGAAAGACAAGGAGCTCAGTTTTAGAGAGGTTAGGTTTGAGAAACGTGATGACATCCAGTCAGTGATGGAAGAAAGGCAAGCAGTGACACGTTGCAGGACGGAGGGAGAGAGGTCAGGGGAGGAGCGGTATATCTGAGTGTCATCAGCGTACAGGTGGTAGTGGAATCCAAAAGAGGCAATATGTTTTCCAAGAGAGGCAGTATAAAGAGAAAATAGAAGGGGACCAAGGACAGAGCCTTGGGGAACTCCAACCGAGACAGGACGAGGGGAGGAGGTATCCTAGGAAAAGGAGACACTGAATGAGCGTTGGGATAGATAGGAGGAAAACCAAGAGAGGACAGAGTCACAGAGACCGAGCGATTGAAGAGTTTGTAGGAGGAGAGCATGATCAATGGTGTCAAAGGCAGCAGAGAGGTCAAGGAGAATTAATATGGAGTAGTGACCTTTGGATTTAGCGGAGATTAGGTCATTCGTCACTTTGATAAGAGCGGTCTCAGTAGAGTGGAGAGGGCGGAAGCCAGACTGAAGAGGGTCAAGGAGAGAGTTGGAATTAAGGAAGTGAGAAGCACGGGTAAAGACAAGTCTTTCCAAAAGCTTTGATGAGTAAGGGAGCAGGGATATGGGACGATAGTTAGAGGGGGAGGACGGGTCAAGAGATGTTTTTTTCAGGATAGCTAATACAGTGGCATGTTTAAGGTCAGCAGGAACAGTGCCAGAAGAGAGAGAGCAGTTAAAGATGTGTGTTAGGGTAGGCACAAGACAAGGGGAGAGAGATATGATGAGGTGAGATGGCACAGGATCGAGCGGGCAAGTGGTGGGGCGAGATGAACGGAGAAGCATAGCCACCTCTTGTTCAGTAGCCGGGGAGAAAGTCTGGAGGGTAGGGAAAGCATGAATTACGTGCGGTTGAGAAAGAAAACGGCAAGGAGGGGAGAATTGTTTCCTTAGCTGTTCAATCTTATATGTATGAATGCATCACAGTGCCCCATGGCAGTAACATTGGCTAGCCTATAATGTGCAGTGTATCACAGAGTTCCATAGCAATAAAACTCACAGTAACATGCAGTGTGTATGAGTGAATCACAGAGCTCCACAGAAATTAAACTCACAGCAGTGTGCAGTGTGTACGGGTATCACAGAGCTCCACGGCAACAAAATTCGCCATGATGGGCAGTGTATCAAAGAGCTCCATAGCAATAAAACTCACAGTGAGTGAAATAGAAGGGGTCTATAATCATAAAACTCACAGCAATGTGCAGTGTGTATGAGTGAATCACAGGGCTCCATGATAATAATACTCACCGTAACGTGCAGTGTATGAGTGAATCACAGGGCTCCATAGCAATAATACTCACAGTAATGTGCAGTGTATGTGTGAATCACAGGGCTCTATAATAATAATACTCACAGTAATGTGCAGTGTATGTGTGAATCACAGGGCTCTATAATAATAATAAAACTCACAGTAACGTGCAGTGTATGAGTGAATCACAGGGCTCCATAGCAATAATACTCACAGTAATGTGCAGTGTATGAGTGAATCACAGGGCTCTATAATAATAATACTCACAGTAATGTGCAGTGTATGTGTGAATCACAGGGCTCTATAATAATAATACTCACAGTAATGTGCAGTGTATGTGTGAATCACAGGGCTCTATAATAATAATAATACTCACAGTAATGTGCAGTGTATGAGTGAATCGCAGAGCTCCATAGCAATACAACTCACAGTAATGTGCAGTGTGTATGAGTGAATCACAGGGCTCTATAATAATAATAAAACTCACAGTAATGTGCAGTGTATGTGTGAATCACAGGGCTCTATAATAATAATAATAAAACTCACAGTAACGTGCAGTGTATGTGTGAATCACATGGCTCTATAATAATAATAAAACTCACAGTAACGTGCAGTGTATGTGTGAATCACAGGGCTCTATAATAATAATAAAACTCACAGTAATGTGCAGTGTATGTGTGAATCACAGGGCTCTATAATAATAATAAAACTCACAGTAACGTGCAGTGTATGTGTGAATCACAGGGCTCTATAATAATAATAATACTCACAGTAATGTGCAGTGTATGTGTGAATCACAGGGCTCTATAATAATAATAATACTCACAGTAACGTGCAGTGTATGTGTGAATCACATGGCTCTATAATAATAATAAAACTCACAGTAACGTGCAGTGTATGTGTGAATCACAGGGCTCTATAATAATAATAAAACTCACAGTAACGTGCAGTGTATGAGTGAATCACAGGGCTCTATAATAATAATAATACTCACAGTAATGTGCAGTGTATGAGTGAATCACAGGGCTCTATAATAATAATAATACTCACAGTAATGTGCAGTGTATGTGTGAATCACAGGGCTCTATAATAATAATAATACTCACAGTAATGTGCAGTGTATGAGTGAATCACAGGGCTCTATAATAATAATAATACTCACAGTAATGTGCAGTGTATGAGTGAATCACAGGGCTCTATAATAATAATAAAACTCACAGTAACGTGCAGTGTATGAGTGAATCACAGGGCTCTATAGCAATAATACTCACAGTAATGTGCAGTGTATGTGTGAATCACAGGGCTCTATAATAATAATAAAACTCACAGTAACGTGCAGTGTATGTGTGAATCACATGGCTCTATAATAATAATAAAACTCACAGTAATGTGCAGTGTATGTGTGAATCACAGGGCTCTATAATAATAATAAAACTCACAGTAACGTGCAGTGTGTATGAGTGAATCACAGGACCCCAGAGCAATAAAACTCACAGTAATGAATGTATAAAGTCCATTTCAAGGCTTATTCACTAAAGTGCGACTTGAAAGTGAATTTTAAATTTAAGAAAAAAGTCGGCTATGTTTTTATTTCAGCTGCTACAGCCTTAAATTTGAAATTCACTTTGAATCCTCACTTTAGTTAATAACCCGGCAAATTAAGTCTGTGTACATCTAATATTTTGTGTTCTTTCTCTAACAGGGTTATTCTTTCAATTCGGAATTGTTGCTCATCGAATCTAGATGCCAAAACTGAGACAGCAATGGCCAAGTTATGGCTATGAGTTGTGGAAACTCGGAGCAATGGGTGCATGCACACTGTACAGCCCATAGTGAGGCCAGTCAGTACACCCGTCAAGCGGCCAGACATGACCCTATTAGAGTACCCTGCATTGTCTGAGAGAGATAGCTGTGTGGGTATCGTGTAAACTTGGTGTTTTATACAGAACTAAGAACTGATTATATTGACTGGAGTGCCCCTCTAACCCCCACCCCCTCTTAAACAGTGAATTTTGGGACATTGCCATGCCATTTTGTACGACAATATTGCTTTCAGTTCACGCTGATGGCATATGGTTGTAATATACTTGTTTAGTGGTACTCGGATGGAAAGTGCCTTGCAGAGAGTGATTCATGGTAATGAATTGGCCCTGCTTCCCTCTGCTCAGGGTAGGGGTACTGAGGGCATGTTCTGAACCACTGTATTTACTCTCAGTACAAGGTACGACAGCTCTTGGAATACAAGCAATCAAATAAAAGACCACAGTACATTTTTATTATCTGCTTCTGAGCATGGTGCAAACATGACTCCTGTGGATGTCTCTCAGAATGTCACATGAAAACGACAGAAATTGGCAGAAAAGCTATTATAGCAGAATTTAAAAGGAACCTCGTTTTCCCAGCAGCCTCCTGGATTTCTGAAATCTAACATTCTCGAACGGTCGCGATCAGCGTGGAAACAAAGACAGCAGCTGCTTATCACAGACTAATGGGAGTTTAGTTCACAGTAGCTGATGTAACATCACAAGGATTGGCATTTAGAACATTCTTGTCTTTAGAGCAAAATGTATGGATGGAAAGAAAATAAAAGAAATTAAAATGTTTTAAGTGATGTATGTCGTTGTGTCACATCCCACACGGATTAGCAAGCGTCAGATCAATGTTTTATTACACATTTTAATGTTTTTAGAAATCACACAAGAAGGGTTGTTTACTAAGGAGGACATTTTCAGGAGTTCAAGATGAATTTTAATTCGACCTAAAGCTTTTCATTCTCTTTGAATCCCTGATTTTTAACACATTGCAGGATATGCACTAAAATGAGACTTGTTAAGAATTCAGAGCAAATTCAAAGTGAATTTCAAATTAGTAGAACTGCAAAGATCTCCCAAGTCAGTTACTTTGGCCTTAAATTGGAAATTCAGTTTGAATCCCCCGACAATTTTTACTTTATTGAACAACCCTGTCCAGTGATTAGACCTGTTTTTACATCGCTGATCTGTGGCGTCTACATTTCCATTTCTAAAACCAAGAAAAGACATAGCAAAACTCAACAGTACACGCATAACAGGACTGGCTTTTAAAGTGATACTCTGTAGACATGAAATAAAGAGGAACTGTCATGCCGAACATGAACATAAAAGCTAATGTGTACTTTGTGTTAGGATACAAGGACAAGACAAACTATTCCTTGTCTTTATTGTAATGACATCCGGATACCAGTTAAAAGTTCATTAAAGTGTGATTGAAGCCGGTGTATGAGAAGCCAGACGTGTTCCCGAACGACAAGCCCACAGCTGCTAGAAATTGTGGGACACGGTGCCTTTTATGGTGGTGGCTGTGTGTGAAGGATGTCTATGAAGATAGGGTGCAGTGCTGTGCGGAGTACGTCTGCAGGGACTTATATAATCCTTAAAATGTTTCACTCGCAATGATCAAAAGTATAAAATATGCAAACGGGATAAAACCTTGAGTGAAGCTAACTAGCAGTCCCCAGCTTATCCCCAGACATAATAAATGTATCTGCGATTTTATCACCTGCTTTATTACTCGCGCACAAAATGTTCTAATTGATTTTACACATGTTGCAATATTTGTCTTCCTGTGCACTGTCTGTTCTCTTCAATACATTTTGAATCTAAAAAAAAAAGAGCATGTGTACATTTAGAGCGGCAATCTACGCACTCTGTAGTGGTTACTAAGCCAGGTGTACCCTAAATATCTACGGTATTTAAATATCTACTGCCTCAATTAATTTCTGCATTAGCAATATCAGAGAAGAGGGACAGACAACAGGTGGTTGGGGGACAGTAGGACTACTTACCATGGGATGAGACTAGCAGACTCCTGAGAGCATAATCGATACAACGCATCGTGGTGGTTGTAGTGCATAGACTGCCGCTTTAATGTTTTGTATGAGACATCAAAGACTGGTGTTTTATTGTGCTTCAGAAAGCTTTTTTTTTTTAAATAAAACTTAACCTGCTAAGATGCAAGTCAAAGCAGTTGGATAGACAGTAGGCAGGCATGAGTTTAATTTGCATAAAATGCCTTGTGAAACCCATTTAGTCATCGGATTAAATGGCAATAATATCAGGTATACTTTAAACATACACCATAAAAAGATTTAACAATCTACAAAATGCTGTGAAGAAAAGTACACGGGCCTGCAGAATGTCCCTCTGTGTACCTTACATCTTGTGATCATCTTATGGGACGAAGAGAGACACAAGTTAACATACAGCAGGGGGTTAGGGGGAATGCTCTCGCATAGATTTCTACAAAGTTAAGATATCACTGCAGAAGACACAGTGCTGGAGATGCTGCAATCAGTAAATTCATGCGAAAAGTAAATGTATAAATTTATTTCAGAGATCCACATGTAGTAAAATGGATGGCAAATCAACCCTTTAATGATATTATTGCTAAAGCAAGTGAGTGAATTACTATGAATTACTTTAGCTTAGTTTGACCCCAATTAATTGTGATATTCCCAGAGGTCAATGTTTTCCTTTTCTTCCTGTAATTTCTAGGCTATGCGCACAAGGGAAATTCAAGACACTTTAAAACCCACAGGGATGTCCCTCCTATTGCGTGATTGGTACCTGCTCTACCAGGAGACAATTCTGCCAACGACACAATATTACAATTCCAACAATAGTGTAGCACATTGGGAAAAATAGCCCTCTAGGGAATTTATTTATGAAAAATACATTTGGCACCAATTAATGTTTCTTATTTTCCATGCTGTGGTAACCCTACTCTTTAAGGGCAAGCTTGAAATAGTAAACTAAATATAAGATAGACGTCAATTTGAAGGCAATTAAGGGTCTATTCAATTCATATAATTTGCAATGATTGTAAACTAAATTTACGTTAACCTAGAACATTTCAAACACATGTATTCGTGACGATACGTTGCAATTTGCTGTTAATGAATAAACCAGTAGTCAATAGTTGATCGCAGTGATTGCTTTCACATCCTTTATCTTGCTGGGACAGGCACAGACAATCGCATTAGATTTCAGCGATGATGCGGATGCATTTATACCGCGTGTTACAGGTGCTGGGAACTTACACTAAGACACAGGCTACTGGGATATATGACGTAAAGAGGAGGCTAAGCAAAAATGGAGATTAGTCTAAAGGAGTGGAACAATCAGACAGCCACATCTAGAACCTGCTTCATCAAGTATCTCATAGGTGGATTGTAAACTCTGGAAAATTAATCATAACTGTCAACAAGAATCAAAACTGAAAAAAACAACAAAAAAAACAATCACAACAAAAAATGTAAAGGGACATTAAAGACAACAAAGCAACGGTAGCTGAATGAAGTAGTGTTGGTGTATGTATCATGCCCCTGCAATCTCACTGCTCAATTATCTGCCATTTAGGAGTTATATAACTTTCCTGCACGTGGCTTACACAGCCTCCCTAAACACTTCCTGTAAAGAGTCATCTAATGTTTACACTTCCTATATTGCAAATTCTGTTTAATGTAGAATTTCTAATTGTCTGTACTGTTGATAGCTTGCTAGGCATTAACAGGAGGTGACGGCCGCGTCCTTAGGGGGGCCTCCCACACCCCTGGTTGGGGACCACTGCCCTTTACGGCATGTCCCGGAGCCATGGCCACCTCTGACGCACATTCCAGGGATAACAGAAAACACACACAGTAGTCAAATGCACTGGCCACGGACCTCCCTCATCCCCTCCCTTCCCCCACACCCTTTTTTCTTTTTCTTATTCTCTCTTTAGGCTTTGGCCTTACTGACTTCACATACCGGCACTTTCCATTGCTGGGCGTGCGGATACATCATGTTCAAGCCTGCGGTGACTAAGGGATACTCCGCATGCCTACACCTATGGACCAAATTCATTGGCACCACCACCCCCATGATACCACAAGTTATACACATGGTATACACGCCCACTAGTAGTGAAACCCAGTTGAGGCCCAATCTACATTTCCCCTATATCTTAGGACATGTTCCTCTGACGCATAGAGCACTAAGAGTATATGTAATGTAGATAATACTACAATACCTGTGCACCTAGACGGTATTGCTGGGACCCATGTTTCCAATACAATATGAAGTAACTACGTGACACATGCCACAATATTACTGATCGGCTCAATCAGACTTGACGAATGCACCCTATCCAATATGACCATAAGGTGATGACTTCTGCATCTTCTACCCAAAGCACTATGTATGGTTTATTAGCAATGACGTTTCTTAACCTATGCTTGATAATATTGTTATGTATGTTTGCGCGAGACCTGCGTGTCTTTCACTTTATTCACTAATCGAACTGTTGTAACCGATTTGCTGACACCAATAAAGCTTATTTGAAACAGACATTCACAGGAGCCTCCTGTGTGTGTTAAAAGTTCAATTTACAGAGCAGGAGATAAAAACGCTTAAAGGAAATTAAGATTTGATTAAAAATGAAACAATTTTGGTGTCATTCAGTCTGTGTCAGCCACAGCCAGGGGAAGTATGGGTAGGGCTGCATACACAGCAACAAAATCGATTTAACTCCTAAATGGCAGAAAATTGAACAGTGAGACTTCAGAGACATGATCTACATACACAAGCTGCTTTATTAAGATTACGTTTTTTTGATTCCTATAGTGTCCCTTTAATAAATTTATGCTTACGTTAATTGATGCTTAGTTTACACGGCTGTCACCCTACTAAAAGTAGATGGAAGACTAAAAGCACACATCTCAACATTTCAAATAAACAAAAAGGGACACATTTATTTTAGCGGAGTGAAAGGGAGTGTGGCCAGGGCGGGGTTTTTACGACACATTGTAGGTGACCTACTAATAACAATTTATATTATAATTAAAATGTAATTACAAGAACAATGCATCTTACGTACACAGTCTGATTTCGAAACACTTTTATTGTAGTTTAAAGACACATTACTGGGAGTATTATTGCTGTGGAGCTCTGTTATACACTCAGACACATTACTGGGAGTATTATTGCTGTGGAGCTCTGTTATACACTCAGACACATTACTGGGAGTATTATTACTGTGGAGCTCTGTTATACACTCAGACACATTACTGGGAGTATTATTGCTGTGGAGCTCTGTTATACACACACACACATTACTGGGAGTATTATTGCTGTGGAGCTCTGTTATACAATCAGACACATTACTGGGAGTATTATTACTGTGGAGCTCTGTTATACACTCAGACAGATTACTGGGAGTATTATTGCTGTGGAGCTCTGTTATACACTCAGACACATTACTGGGAGTATTATTACTGTGGAGCTCTGTTATACACTCAGACACATTACTGGGAGTATTATTACTGTGGAGCTCTGTTATACACTCAGACACATTACTGGGAGTAGTATTGCTGTGGAGCTCTGTTATACACTCAGACACATTACTGGGAGTATTAATGCTGTGGAGCTCTGTTATACACACACACATTACTGGGAGTATTATTGCTGTGGAGCTCTGTTATACACTCAGACACATTACTGGGAGTATTATTACTGTGGAGCTCTGTTATACACTCAGACAGATTACTGGGAGTATTATTGCTGTGGAGCTCTGTTATACACTCAGACACATTACTGGGAGTATTATTACTGTGGAGCTCTGTTATACACTCAGACACATTACTGGGAGTATTATTACTGTGGAGCTCTGTTATACACTCAGACACATTACTGGGAGTGTTATTGCTGTGGAGCTCTGTTATACACTCAGACACATTACTGGGAGTATTATTACTGTGGAGCTCTGTTGTACACTCAGAGACATTACTGGGAGTATTATTGCTGTGGAGCTCTGTTATACACTCAGACACATTACTGGGAGTGTTATTGCTGTGGAGCTCTGTTATACACTCACACACATTACTGGGAGTATTATTGCTGTGGAGCTCTGTTATACACTCAGACACATTACTGGGAGTATTATTACTGTGGAGCTCTGTTATACACTCAGACACATTACTGGGAGTGTTATTGCTGTGGAGCTCTGTTATACACTCAGACACATTACTGGGAGTATTATTACTGTGGAGCTCTGTTATACACTCAGACACATTACTGGGAGTATTATTACTGTGGAGCTCTGTTATACACTCAGACACATTACTGGGAGTATTATTACTGTGGAGCTCTGTTATACACTGATACACATTACCGGGAGTATTATTACTGTGGAGCTCTGTTATACACTCAGAGACATTACTGGGAGTATTATTGCTGTGGAGCTCTGTTATACACTCAGACACATTACTGGGAGTATTAATGCTGTGGAGCTCTGTTATACATTCAGACACATTACTGGGAGTATTATTGCTGTGGAGCCCTGTTACACACTCAGACACATTACTGGGAGTATTATTGCCGTGGAGCTCTGTTATACACTCAGACACATTACTGTGAGTATTATTGCCGTGGAGCTCTGTTATACACTCAGACACATTACTGGGAGTATTATTGCCGTGGAGCTCTGTTATGCACTCAGACACATTACTGGGGGTATTATTAGTGTGGAGCTCTGTTATACACTCAGACACATTACTCGGAGTATTATTGCTGTGGAGCTCTGTTATACACTCAGACACATTACTGGGAGTATTATTACTGTGGAGCTTTGTTATACACTCAGACACATTACTGGGAGTATTATTGCTGTGGAGCTCTGTTATACACTGATACACATTACTGGGAGTATTAATGCTGTGGAGCTCTGTTATACATTCAGACACATTACTGGGAGTATTATTGCCGTGGAGCTCTGTTATACACTCAGACACATTACTGGGAGTATTATTACTGTGGAGCTCTGTTATACACTCAGACACATTACTGGGAGTATTATTGCCGTGGGGCTTTGTTATACACTCAGACACATTATTGGGAGTATTATTGTTGTGGAGCTCTGTTATACACTCAGACACATTACTGGGAGTATTATTGCCGTGGGGCTTTGTTATACACTCAGACACATTATTGGGAGTATTATTGCTGTGGAGCTCTGTTATACACTCAGACACATTACTTGGAGTATTATTACTGTGGAGCTCTGTTATACACTCAGACACATTACTGGGAGTATTATTGCTGTGGGGCTCTGTTATACACTCAGACACATTACTGGGAGTATTATTACTGTGGAGCTCTGTTATACACTCAGACACATTACTGGGAGTATTATTGCTGTGGGGCTCTGTTATACACTCAGACACATTACTGGGAGTATTATTGCTGTGGAGCTCTGTTATACACTCAGACACATTACTGGGAGTATTATTGCTGTGGAGCTCTGTTATACACTCAGACACATTACTGGGAGTATTATTGCTGTGGAGCTCTGTTATACACTCAGACACATTAATGGGAGTATTATTGCTGTGGGGCTCTGTTATACACTCAGACACATTACTGGGAGTATTATTGCTGTGGGGCTCTGTTATACACTCAGACACATTACTGGGAGTATTATTGCTGTGGGGCTCTGTTATACACTCAGACACATTACTGGGAGTATTATTGCTGTGGGGCTCTGTTATACACTCAAACGCACCAACAATATTGAGCTCCTATAAAAGAGGGATATTAGGAGAGAAAAGAGGGAGAGAGGGATTTAGGGCAAAATAATTGAGGCTAATTGATCCTCCTCTGAGGAGAAATGGAGTACAAGCTGGAGAGATGGAATATGCTCCGTAAGTCGATAAGTGTGTTGTTATTAGTGAATTCCTGGTGCCCCATGTGTCATCTTACTCTGCACAATTAAACTCGGGGGTCACATGTCCCTCAAGGACAGTAAGACATATGTGATCCGTTTCCCCATTACTAGGTTTGGGAAATAGTTTAAACTCCATTTCCAATTAGTCATGGCCAAACTGATCATTATGGCTCCACATGAAAGAGGAAGTTGTTTTATCACAAAGTAGACAAAAATTTCAACTTTATTGAAAGAGTTGAGTTCTAAACATATAATTCAGGAATCCACCTAATGGTTTGTCCATATGGAAACTAGTCTCAAAATAGGAAGATCATGACAGGAGGTGACAAAACAGTGACAGAAAAACGTCTGTGCAAGACAAAGACAAAGTAACACCTGACAACAAGCCACAATAGATTCTCATTCTACTGGATCTGGATCCAAAAGGCAACACCAGAAACACTACACATTATTGAACTTCCCACTGTAATACAATCTCCCATTTCATCAATTAGTAAAAAAAAATCAAAAAAAAAATCAATGGATTTCCTGGTACCTTCATGATTACTTTGCAAGCTTATGTAAATGATTTTAAAATAGACTGACTCCAAGCACCATAACCACTACAGTACGTTACACCATTTATGGTGTCAGCGTCCCTGTAAATATTATAATAAAACAATAATTGCATAATGATAATAGATAATAATGATAATAGAACTGTGATCATTTTTTTGCCATTGTTTCTTAAAGCACATAAATGTAGGCTGTAAATCTTAGATCACATGCTTGGATTTAAATTCTAAAATAAAGTGAGTGTAAGTTTCTGCTCACATGGTCTGCTTCTTGTGGTAACTGTATAATTCCCAACATGCGCCAGTCCTTCATTCCCTGAGAGGCAGGCAATTTAGTCTATTTTTCAATGCTTGCAACAATGCATAACTTGGTCCCCAGTGAAGAGGGCACCGGAGCATCTCACTAACATTGGAGCTACTGCCGAAAACAATTGCATTATTCAATAATATTAATGGTTACAAGAAGATAATGCACAAGTGCCAACAGTTCTGAATATGCCAGGGCTGACAGACATTTTGGGGGTACTGTCCCAGCAAATATAGGTCCCAAGGTCCTGTTGCAGGAGGACACAGGGCTCTATGACCATGCAGCTCTCCATGCATGGTCTGCTTGAGGGGGCAAGCTGTCAGTCAGCCCGGCCTCCCTCTTTAGGGGTGATGGGTGTGTCCTCCCCCTTTGACAGGCAGATAATGGGCAGAGAATGGGCAGATAATGTAGGCAGGGATGAAAATGAAAATTGGTGGATGAAGGCACCGGAGGAGAAGGGACATTCAGGCAGGTTAGGGTGTAAAAATCCAGTCCAAAAACCTAGCGATCTGACCACAGCTTGGAGGAAAGTCAATGTTTCAAATAACTAGACCCCCTGTTATAACTGGTGCAGGACTCTTGGAAATAAAAATGTGGATTAAAATACTGTTACACAAGGCATATGCTATCAGTTCTTTTTCTATGAAAAATATCACAAAATACTACCAAATATTTGCTGGTAACCACAAATTTCTATTTTCTATGATGTTTTCTGTTCTTGGAGGCATCTTCTGCGTCGTTTTGTCATATGGGAGATCAGATACAATGAGATGGCAATATAACAATGTGTAATAATTACAGACAAACATAACATGTAAGTGATTTGGCATTAGAGATTCCAAAAGAATAATCAGACATGATACAGACTATCTCATCCAATAATGACGCTAAGCAATTCATCTCTCATTACTCTCCGTGTCATGTTGATCTTAAATACCCAGCTGATAAGGAGCCAATAGTCTCGCCCTAATGGGTAATACATGTCACAGAATGATAAGTGGTGTTGATATTGGCTAATTTCCGTAAAATTAATCAATATTTTGCAATCAGATCATAAAAAAAGCCCCACAGCTATGTTTAACCAGTATCTTTAACACATGCCATAACGAGCCATACAGATCTTACCAAACTAATACAGGTTCGCTCATAGCAAGAATCTACTGTAGCCTAGCACATGCACATCTGTGCATCCACGTTTAAGACAAAACTTGATCCAAGCCATTTGGAAAGCTAACTGAAGCTATGCTGTCCCTGAACAACATACCCCATAAACCACAATGTACAATGAGGGGGTACAGACAATACAATATAGTCATCACAGGGTACAGACAGTACGATATATACATTAGGGTGATGCAGACAGTACAATATAGACATTAGGGTGATACAGACAGTACAATATAGACACCATGGGGTACAGACAGTACAATATAGACATTGCAGGGTACAGACAGTACAATATAGACATTCTGAGGATACAGACAACTACAGTACAGACATCATGGGGTACAGACAGTACAATATAGACATTCGGAGGGTACAGACAGTACAATATAGACATTCAGTGAATACAGAGGGTAAATATAGACATTTGATGGATACAGACAGTACAATATAGAAATCATGGGGTACAGAAACTACAATATAGACATTCGGTGAATACCGACAGTACATAAAGACATTCGGTGGATACAGACAGTACAATATAGACATCAATGGGGTACAGACACTACAATATAGACATTCGGCAAATACAGACACTAAATATAGACATTCAATGGATACAGACAGTATAATATAGAAATCATGGGGTACAGAAACTACAATATAGACATTCGGTGAATACCGACAGTACATAAAGACATTCGGTGGATACAGACAGTACAATATAGACATCAATGGGGTACAGACACTACAATATAGACATTCAATGGATACAGACAGTACAATATAGAAATTCTGTGGTTACTGACTGTACAATATAGACATTCAATGGAGACAGACAGTACAATATAGACATTCAATGGATACAGACAGTACGATATAGACATTTGATGGATACAGACAGTACAATATAGACATTTGATGGATACAGACAGTACAATATAGACATTCGATGGATACAGACAGTACAATATAGACATCATGGGGTGCAGACAGTACAATATAGATATTCTATAGATACAGAAAGTAAAAAATGTGTACATTAGGTAGATAGAGACAGCACAATATAGACATTCAGTGGATGCAGACAGTACAATAGAGACATCATAGTGTGCAGACAGTACAATATAGACATTACGGTGATACAGACAGTACTGCACCCCATGATGTCTATATTGTACTGTCTGTATCCATCGGATGTCTATATTGTACTGTCTGTATCCATCAAATGTCTATATTGTATTGTCTGTATCCATCAAATGTCTATATCGTACTGTCTGTATCCATCAAATGTCTATATCGTACTGTCTGTATCCATTGATGGGTACAGACAGTACAATATAGACATCATGGGGTGCAGACAGTACAATATGGACATTTGATGGGTACAGACAGTACAATATAGACATCATGGGGTGCAGACAGTACAATATAGACATTCGATGGATACAGACAGTACAATATAGGCATCATGGGGTGCAGACAGTACAATATAGACATTTGATCGGTACAGTCAGTACAATATAGACATTCGTTGGATACAGACAGTACGATATAGACATTTGATGGATACAGACTGTACAATATAGACACTCGATGGATACAGACAGTACATTATAGACATCATGGGGTGCAGACAGTACATTATAGACATTTGATGGGTACAGGCAGTACAATATAGACATTCGATGGATACAGACAGTACGATATAGACATTTGATGGATACAGACAGTACAATATAGACATTCGATGGATACAGACAGCACATTTCAGTGTGAATGAACAGAGGACTCAGTTTAGCATTTGGCATCTACAGCACTTTTATACCAAGTGTTTATCGAGATGGCTCAAGGGTTTCCTATCTTAAGGATATAATGGTTACAATGAGACTTGAGGTTGCAGAGAGAGTTTGAAGTTGACCGCCAGAGAGCTTGAGGGGCTTTCACAAATAGTATTTAGGTTGTGAATTGTTTAAAGAGGTAATCAAGTAAGATTTCAGACACGTGGATCGTCATACTCTCAGGGATGACTGGATTACTGTCTGCAGAGCTTAGGAATTGGTTATACGAAGGTTAGAAGCAGATATGAAACCCGGAGGCAAAAGTTTAAATGAGAAGATACAAGGGGTGTAGAAGGATTCCCGCTCACAGAGTAGGGTGCCAAATGCCCCCGTTTTAACCATACACGTGAAAACATTGCCATTTACAGCTACTTCTACAAGAGCACAGGCAGAATGCAATATTTACTGCAGAAAGCAGATCTTTAAGGCATAAGAGCGGGCTTTGATATCTGGTACATTCGAGGTTTGTTTGCTAAACTGAAAAGTCAGATGGATTGCCAAGTGAATTGCAAATCCCAAGCAGAAATAGCCAGGATGGAAATTAGCAAATGTAGAGAATAGTTAAAAATTCAGCTATTTTGGCATAAATTGTGCAGTGCTATTACCCTACTCCTCGATCCCAAGATTAGCGAATGAACCCTTGAGACTAACGTCTGCTGAAAGTATTCGCGTGATGACATAACATCTCCCTAGAAACGTTCTTCTGCTGTTGATTTCACCGGCCGACATTAGAAACAGCTGTATCTTCACGACAGATTACATGAAGTTGGTCCTAATTTCATGTTGAAGGTTCCGTGCGGTAGTCTGGATAACAGTATTAATTGTCTGCCTTTTTCAGTCTTGAGTTAAATTGTTGATATCAGGTTCTTTTTTTTTTTTTTGCAGGCTGCATTTCAATATCCAGCTGGTCACATGGTGGCACAGACTGGGTATTCGTAGAGAAGTTTCCATAGATGGGGAAATTTACAATACGTTAGACACCATTTCAATCACTGGAAGGAGAATTCGCAGGCGTTGGAGGGTCCTTTCCCCCCCTCTTGCCCTATGCCGCAGACACCTCCATCTCAGACAGTTTCTCAAGATCCTCAGTCAAATGTGACATTGGAAATGAAACCCTGATTATGGGCTGACCTTCCTAACTGGGGTAGTATTACTGACATTGGAGCAATAGGCATACTCTGTATCCCTTAGATGCGGCTGTCAAGCACATGCGCAACTATTGATGGATTTCCTGTTGAGCATTATGGATATATTTGTGTTCTTATAAGACTTTCAGAAAACGAACCCAGGACAGCTCGATACGGTCTAAAGTCGGAGTGTATTGACATTGCATATAGCAGCACTTTACAACGTTTGGTGAATATAATGAGAAAGGCCGTTACAAAGTATATATAGTGCCAGGTTTTGCCACTACCGCTGTATACATACAAAATGTTATCTTACACAGAAACCTGGAAAAACTTGGATTAAAAAAAGACATCCTGTACTAAATTAGGAAACAGCAATTGTTCTCCCATGTATTTAATATTACATAACATAAAGCAATGATTTTACGCTAACAAAGCCAAGTTTTCGAGTAACTCTGAAAAGATGACACAGCATTTAAACAGGCGGCTGCCAATATTCCCTGCAGCTTGCATTTTTTTTTTTTATAAATTCTCATTCTGCAGCACTGGGCGGAAATATCTAGATATGGAAGATATTGCCCCAGCGTCCACATGTGACTTAATAATGGCCACGACCACGTGCGATTAACAGGAGCTTCAGTTAACAAAGTGACATTTTATCGTTCTGCACACTACAGTAAAAATCCGCACGCAGTGCGTACACTGGCTCAGAGGTCATCACAACATCTACACGGCATTCGAAACCTAATAAAACACCAGGAGAAGATACGACACACTTGTAGAGAGAAAAACTATTATCAAAGAACTCAACTTAAAATGTATTATTTAAATTTATTTTTTTAAACACCTATTATTAACACTCATACCCGTAATTGGAAACTGTGTACAAACTGAATACAAGGTACAATAAATCCCAAGTAGAGCTTAAACCTTTAATATCTGTTAGTATTTATCTCTATTCTGGAATTGATTGTGTCCACATTGGTTCCCTGTTGTTATAAGCTCCGCCCTCTGCGCCTGTCTGTCAGCAGAGAGAGAGGAGAAACTGAATATAATATTTCTCCTCCTCTAATTTAATGTAAAGCCAGGATTGAGACAGGACAGGACTCTATACATTTAAAAGAACATGGATCATCATGTGAAAAAAAAGAATCTTATATAACAGATATTATAGGTGGTTATTATCAGGGCCGGCCTTAGGGGTGTGCGAGCTGTGCGGCCGCACAGGGCGCCATGGAGCAGAGGGCGCCGTGCGGCCGCACAGCCGATTTAAAAAAAAATAAATATATTTTTTATTTTTTTTTTTAATTTGCAGCGGGGGCGGAGCTTACCGTGCGGCGGGGGCGGAGCTAAAAGCGCCGGAAAACTGCTGCAGGGGAAGCAGGAAGGAGTCCCTGCTTCCCCACCAAACAGTCACCAGGAGCTGCACTGCCTCCACAATTAACTCCACAGGTAACTGTGTGATTGTCAGGTGAGTGTGACTCTCTGCCTGTGTGTATTATTGTCTGTGTGTGTGTATGACTGTCTGCCTCTGTGTGTGTGTGTGTGTGTTACTGTCTGTGTGTGTGTGTGTATGACTGTCTGCCTCTGTGTGTCTGTGTGTATGACTGTCTGCCTCTGTGTGTGTGTGTCTGTGTGTATGACTGTCTGCCTCTGTGTGTATGACTATCTGCCTGTGTGTGTCTGTGTGTGTGTGTGTGTGTGTGTGTATGACTGTCTGCGTGTGTGTGTGTGTGTGTATAACTGTCTGCCTCTGTGTGTATTACTGTCTGCCTCTGTGTGTTTGTCTGTGTGTATTACTGTCTGCCTCTGTGTGTGTGACTATCTGCCTGTGTGTTTGTCTGTGTGTGTGTATGACTGTCTGCGTGTGTGTGTGTGTGTATGACTGTCTGCGTGTGTGTGTGTGTGTATGACTGTCTGCGTGTGTGTGTGTGTATATGACTGTCTGCCACTGTGTGTCTGTGTGTATTACTGTCTGCCACTGTGTGTCTGTGTGTATTACTGTCTGCCTCTGTGTGTTTGTCTGTGTGTATTACTTTCTGCCTCTGTGTGTGTGACTGTGTATGACTGCCTCTGTGTGTATGACTGCCTCTGTGTGTATGACTGCCTGCCTCTGTGTGTATGACTGTCTGCCTGTGTGTGTCTGTGTGTGTCTGTGTGTATGACTGTCTGCGTGTGTGTGTGTGTGTGTGTGTGTGTATGACTGTCTGCCTCTGTGTGTATGACTGTGTGTGTGTCTGTGTGTATTACTGTCTGCCTCTGTGTGTGTCTGTGTGTATTACTGTCTGTGTGTATGACTGACTGTCTGCCTTTGTGTGTCTGTGTGTGTGTGTGTATGACTGTCTGCCTGTGTGTGTGTGTATGACTGTCTGCTTGTGTGTGTGTGGATGTCTTCCTGTGTGTGTATGGCCGTCTGACTCTGTGTGTATGTGTGTGTGTGTCACATACAACCAATACACGCATATCACACACTGTTAATATACCCATTACAAATATCACACATAGCATACATATCACACACAGTCATCACACGTACTATTACATACACAGACAACACAAACATAACAGCATACATGGATGACGGGGGGGGCGCTGTGAAGATTTTTCGCACAGGGCGTCTAAATGCCTAAGGCCGGCCCTGGTTATTATTGTTGTATTTAATAATGTGATACACAGAAAAGTAATGGTTTTCCTTTGCATACCTTCTAAGTGTCCCGATTTAGGAGGCTCAGTCCCTATTTTGGGCCCAAATCCCTCTTTTCCGCTATTCAATCCCAATGTCCCTCTTTTCCAGGTGCTCTGTATTGTTGGTGTGTCTGAGTGTATTACAGAGCTCCACAGCAATAATACTCCATGTTATGTGTCTGAGTGTATAACAGAGCTCCACAGCAATAACACTCCCAGTAATGTGTCTGAGAGTATAACAGAGCTCCATAGCAATAATACTCCCAGTAATGTGTATGAGTGTATAACAGAGCTCCACAGCAATAGTACTCCCAGTAATGTGTATAACAGAGCTCCACAGTAATAATACCCCCAGTAATGTGTCTGAGTGTATAACAGAGCTCCACAGCAATAACACTCCCAGTAATGTCTGAGTGTATAACAGAGCTCCACAGCAATAATACTCGCAGTAATGTGTCTGAGTGTATAACAGAGCTCCACAGCAATAACACTCCCAGTAATGTCTGAGTGTATAACAGAGCTCCACAGCAATAATACTCCCAGTAATGTGTCTGAATGTATAACAGAGCTCCACAGTAATAATACTCCCAGTAATGTTTCTGTGTATATAACAGAGCTCCACAGTAATAATACTCCCAGTAATGTGTCTGAGTGTATAACAGAGCTCCACAGTAATAATACTCCCAGTAATGTGTCTGAGTGTATAACGGAGCCCCACGGCAATAATACTCCCAGTAATGTGTCTGAGTGTATAACAGAGCTCCACGGCAATAATACTCCCAGTAATGTGTCTGAGTGTATAACAGAGCTCCACAGCAATAATACTCCCAGTAATGTGTCTGAGTGTATAACAGAGCTCCACAGCAATAATACTCCCAGTAATGTGTCTGAGTGTATAACAGAGCTCCACAGCAATAATACTCCCAGTAATGTGTCTGAGTGTATAACAGAGCTCCACAGCAATAATACTCCCAGTAATGTGTCTGAGCGTATAACAGAGCTCCACTGCAATAATACTCCCAGTAATGTGTCTTGAAACTACAATAAATGTGTTTATAATCAGTCTGTGTAAATAAGATACATTGTTCGTGTTTTGAATTACATTTTAGTTACATACATTGTTATAAGTAAGTCACCTGGTGTGTATCAGAACAACCCTGGACACTGCCCGCTAATGCCCATAACAGCCCCACTCCTCGTTACACCCCCACTCGCACCCCTAAAATTAAAGTGCCTCTCTTTGTCCATGTGAAAAGTCGGGAGCTATGCCTTTAACTTGCATGGAGAAAGGACTATCAATTCCAGTGCCAGTGGGCAGGTTTATTAGATTAATCTCTTTAATTTGGCAGTTCATACTCTAACTCTGTCTATACATCTATTTATTTAACAACAATTTGGCAAACGCAGTGTTTACATAACATTGTATTCTCTGAAATGAAATCAGGAATGTCTATATCACATCTACATTTAAATAGAAAATAGCACATATATTATTGTTTTTATATCCCCAACATATACTGCAGCGCTGTACCGCAGGATATCATTGTTCTGCCACGATATGGAAACACCGGCCGTGACCAGTCTCCTATTAGATACAATATCTTGCTCTGTACCTTTCTTGGAAATTTGAGAATCATAGTGTATAGGTGAGGTTGGCAGTTGAGCTGACACTCATGGCAATGCAACAATATGATAAATATAATTTATTTCTGGGGCACTTCTAGAACCACAACAGCAGAGTATACTGTCAGCACATGTTACATAGTGTACTGTCAGCACAGGTTACAGAGTATACTGACAGCACGGGTTACCGAGTATACCGTCAGCATGGGTTACAGAGTATACCGTCAGCATGGGTTACAGAGTATACCGTCAGCATGGGTTACAGAGTATACCGTCAGCATGGGTTACAGAGTTACATAGCATACTGTCAACACAGGGTACAGAGTACACTGTCAGCACAGGTTACAGAGTATACTGTCAGCACGAGTTCCAGAGTATACCGTCAGCACGGGTTACCGAGTATACTGTCAACACAGGTTACAGAGTATACCGACAGCACACATTACAGAGTATACCGTCAGCACAGGTTACAGAGTATACCGCCAGCGCGGGTTACAGAGTATACCGTCAGCACAGGTTACAGAGTATACTGTCAACACGGGTTTCAGAGTATACTCTTAACACAAGTTACAGAGTATACCGTCAGCACAGGTTACAGAGTATACCGCCAGCGCGGGTTACAGAGTATACCGTCAGCACAGGTTACAGAGTATACTGTCAACACGGGTTTCAGAGTATACTCTTAACACAAGTTACAGAGTATACTGTCAGCACAGGTTACAGAGTATACCGTCAGCACATATTACAGAGTATACCGTCAGCACAGGTTACAGAGTATACCGCCAGCGCGGGTTACAGAGTGTACCGTCAGCACAGGTTACAGAGTATACCGCCAGCGCGGGTTACAGAATATACCGTCAGCACAGGTTACAGAGTATACCGCCAGCGCGGGTTACAGAGTGTACCGTCAGCACAGGTTACAGAGTATACCGCCAGCGCGGGTTACAGAGTATACCGTCAGCACAGGTTACAGAGTATACCGTCAGCACAGGTTACAGAGTATACTGACAGCACGGGTTACCGAGTATACCGTCAGCATGGGTTACAGAGTATACCGTCAGCATGGGTTACAGAGTATACCGTCAGCATGGGTTACAGAGTATACCGTCAGCACGGGTTACATAGCATACTGTCAACACAGGGTACAGAGTACACTGTCAGCACAAGTTACAGAGTATACTGTCAGCACGAGTTCCAGAGTATACCGTCAGCACGGGTTACCGAGTATACCGTCAGCATGGGTTACAGAGTATACCGTCAGCACGGGTTACATAGTATACTGTCAGCACGGGTTACATAGTATACGATGGTCAGCACGAGTTACACAGTATACGGTCAGCACGAGTTACATAGTATACTGTCAGCACGGGTTACATAGTATACCGACAGCAGACATTACAGAGTATACCGTCAGCACAGGTTACAGAGTATACCGACAGCAGACATTACAGAGTATACCGTCAGCACAGGTTACAGAGTATACCGCCAGCGCGGGTTACAGAGTATACCGTCAGCACAGGTTACAGAGTATACTGTCAACACGGGTTTCAGAGTATACTCTTAACACATGTTACAGAGTATACTGTCAGCACAGGTTACAGAGTATACCGTCAGCACACATTACAGAGTATACCGTCAGCACAGGTTACAGAGTATACCGCCAGCGCGGGTTACAGAGTGTACCGTCAGCACAGGTTACAGAGTATACCGCCAGCGCGGGTTACAGAGTATACCGTCAGCACAGGTTACAGAGTATACCGCCAGCGCGGGTTACAGAGTGTACCGTCAGCACAGGTTACAGAGTATACCGCCAGCGCGGGTTACAGAGTATACCGCCAGCGCGGGTTACAGAGTATACCGTCAGCACAGGTTACAGAGTATACCGTCAGCACAGGTTACAGAGTATACTGACAGCACAAGTTATAGAGTATACTGTCCGCACAGATTACAGTGTGTAGAGTTTCCCTATGGCTGTGGTTCTACACACGGTTGTTTATGACTGCAGAGACATGTAAAAACATGCTGTGGGTACAAGTCTACTCTTCTGGTCTCAGACATCGCAGGAGGAAGTACAAATATTTGTAAACCATAACCGCTGGGCAAAGGTTTCAGTGATAAGTTCGGCTGACGTAGAACGAGAGGCTGATTCTAGGCCACTTCTTTGTCTGGTCCAAACATCATTTTTATTTTATTCTTTGCATTATTTGGGTTTGGCCTAAAGGAACACTATACATGTCAATAAAGTGGTTTTAGTGCCATGTCCCCCTCCTGTTTTAACCCTGGAGCTGAAACCACTGCCATTTAACAGGAACAGTAAATGTTTTCATTGCAGGGCTAACCTGCACCTAGTGGCTGTCAGGCATTTCCACTGAAATAGTGGAGTTTATTATAATCAGATTTGAGCAGTGCGGCGTTATTCAGTGCATTAGCACTAGCCTCCCAATGATTTCCTATGGAAAAGCATTGGATTCGCTAGATCATCAATCTCAGTGATCTCAGCCAAAAAGGTGGAGCACATTCACGGGACCAGCGTTGTAGAGGGGAAAAGGAAAGTAAACTCACTTATAGTGCTTCTTTCATTTGCAAGCACGTGTTTGTTTTGTTTGTGATATTTATACAATGTACATGCACAGCATAGAGCGGCGGCTCCCAAACCAATCCTCGCGGCCCACCAGCAGTCCATGATATACGTATCTTCCTATTCCAATGGGGATACTGACACAATCTGGTCTGTTGGTGGGTCTTGAGGACTGGTCTGGGAAACAGCGGTATGAAGTGTACGTGCGTGTGTGACAAGGTGCACTTTTCTTACCCAATTACAGGAGTAGCTAGGGATGAAAAGTCAGTATTTTGCTTCATGATCACAGAATCCTGGCGCAATATAATGGAATGACTGAGCTGTCAATGCTAGGGCTGGCAGAGCTTGCTGAGTGTTTCAGTTCAGTTTAACGGGAGAAGACTGTGTCTGGCACAGCATGCTTGGCACACACTTAATCAAAGTTACCTCCATCCATTCCAAAGTTTGTCACCTGCAGCCCAACAGAGAGAGAGAGAGAGAGACCCCCTCCCTCCCTGAGACCCCTGCTGTCAGACAGCTGTTTAAGTCAGGGGAAACAGCAGCCGCTCACCTCTGGCCTAAAACCTTCAGGTTGTAAATCTGGACTAAAAGGGAGGCTGATTGTGGTTTTTCTTGATGACTTTTTTCTTTTCAACATTATTTTTGGAAAGGTTTGCGCTTGTACTTGATCATGCACTGATGACTACCTCAGAGGTTTTCAGTCTATGCTTCCCATGATCCTCTGCCAGCCCAAATCAGGGACTATTCAGCTCTTTACCGACTACATTCCTCAGATTTCTCCTGCAGAGGGTTATGGGAATTGTAGCCTAACAAAAGTGTGAGGGCCATGGTTGGATTGAAGTAAGGGTTACAGAGGAGGAAGTAAAAGGATGTTTGGCATTATGTAGCTAAAATTCAGGCCGTCTGGGGGAATATGGTTGGCGCAATTCTGTAGCTAAAATCGCTAAAATGGACAGAATGGCTATTATACATTAAAGAACAGACTGAAAGAGACACTCCACTATTGTAATACAAAAAAAAAATCGCTGTTTAGTAACTATATCCCAAATGAGAGCATGCCTGTACTTAATTATACCTTTTTTCATTGGGGTAAATCTAAAAGCCGCTTGTAAAAGTTGCAGACCTCTTGTCTGCTGCCTTTGCAAGACTTTCCTCTTCTAACCACGCCCAGACTTTGTGTGGCTGTCCAATCACAGACTACACAATGCAGCTCAATGAGAAGTCTTTGCAAGGCAGGTGCTCTGGGCAATTGCTGCCTCTTGAGTTTAGCTCTACTGAGCTAACCGAACCAGGAAGTAACAGGACCAGCTGTCTGATTGACAGCCAGAGGGGGTGTGACAAGGTAAATTTGCCAAATTCAACTGAAATCTGCACTCTTTGTAAAATCTAAATATATCACACAAAGCACTTTAAGTGTTTGGAATGTGTTTTTAACATTAAATTAATGGCTTTTTAACAAAAGCCAGCCTTGGAAGCAGCAAGCTGAAAATCGACAGGATTAAAACAGTCATCGATGATATAGAAATTCTTAGTGATTTATCGTCACTCTGGACATCACTACATTTTTGTGGGAATTCACTATAACCAGAATTTTTTTCGGCCAACTCAGAGCAAACACGCATTGATTGATTCGTGAATCAGCAACCGCCAAAATGAAGCTTGGAGGATAAAGTGATGCTTCTTAGGAGGTTCTGACCCACAGTTTGTAGATACAGTCAATACCGTACTAGTGTCCCACAGTTGCCAAGGGATTTGTATACATATTTCTTCAACAGAAAAACGTTCAGACGTCAGAAATTGGTTTACTTAATTACTTCAAAGTACAAACTTTGACCCTGTTTCCCACTTGACAAAACAAAATATAACTTTTTTCTTATAATAATTACCATGTATAATATAATTATACAAAACATGTATGACGTACTTGTACTCCTCCCGCCCCCCCTTTTCTTTTAATATATATTGATAACTACATGGATGTAAACTATTATTATACCCCCGCTTTCTTTTCTTAGTTAGTTTTTGTTTTTTTATTATTATTGTAATATTAATATTGTAATTGTTACATTCTACACTTATTGTACTACTTGTTACTATCGATATGTTCAATTATTTCAATGTGTAAAATTAAATTAAAACATATGAAAGAAATGGATTTTCTTCCCAAATGAGAATGTCATTCCTTCCCCCTTTTGATTTATTTCCCATATTGGTTAGTCTTAGAAACAGCTAATCCTGGAACCCCATATAGCCCCAAACCCATTTCCCATGATGCTCTTCTAACTTCAAAGATAAAGAGTTCAACAACTTATGGAATGTGAATGTATCGATGATTCCCACAATATATACCCTGCTTTTTCTAAAACAAATACATACAGGGATATTTATTTGAAAATCTCTCGGAGTTCCCACTTTAGTTATTAACCCCGATAGATTATATTGCAAAGTATATGTGATGATGGAGAAATGTCAGCCTTGATCATTACACCTATTATCAGATTATTGAATAAATGCATGATTACATTTTCTTAAGGTATCTATCTATCTATATATATTTATCTGTATCTATCTATATATATATATATCTGTATCTATCTATTTATCTATCCATCTGTATCTATCCATTTGTTTCTATCTATCTGTATCTATCTTTCTATATAGCTATCTATCTGTATCTATCTATCCATCTGTATATATCCATTTGTTTATATCTGTATCTATCTATCTATCTATCTGTATCTATTTATCTATCCATCTGTATCTATCCATTTGTTTCTATCTGTCTGTATCTATCTATCTATCTATCTATCTGTATGACTATCTATATCAATCTATCTGTATGTATCTATCTATCTGTATGTCTATCTATATCAATCTATCTGTATGTATCTATCTATCTATATCAATCTATCTGTATTTATCTATATGTATGTATGTATGTATCTATCTCTATGTCTATCTATCGATCTGTATCTATCTATCTGTATCTATATCAATCTATCTGTATTTATCTATCTATATCAATCTATCTGTATCTATCTGTGGATATATATATATATATATATATATATATATATATATATATATATATATATGTCTATCTATATCAATCTATCTGTATTTATCTATCTATCCATCTATCTATCTGTATTTATATATATATATATATATATATATATATATGTCTATCTATATCAATCTATCTGTATTTATCTATCTATCCATCTATCTATCTGTATTTATATATATATATATATATATATATATATATATATATATATTTATATATATATATATATCAATATATCTGTATTTATCTATCTATATCAATCTATCTGTATCTATCTATCCATCTGTATCTATCTATGTATATATATATATATATATATATGTCTATCTATCTATCTGTATCTATTTATCTATCCATCTATCCATCTGTATATATCCATTTGTTTCTATCTGTATCTATCTATCTATCTGTATCTAGCTATATCAATCTATCTGTATTTATCTATATATATCAATCTATCTATATCAATCTATCTGTATTTATTTATATATCTGTATCTATCTATCTGTATCTATCTATCTATCTATCGATCTGTATCTATCTATCTATCGATCTGTATCTATCTATCTATCTATCTATATCAATCTATCTGTATTTATCTATCTATCTGTATCTATCTATCTATATCAATCTATCTGTATTTATCTATCTATCTGTATCTATTTATCTATCCATCTGTATCTATCCATTTGTTTCTATCTATCTGTATCTATCTATCGATCTATCTGTATCTATATATCTAGCTATCTGTATGTCTATCTATCTATATCAATATATCTGCATTTATCTATATATCTGTATCTATCTATCTATCTATCTGCATCTATCTATCTATATCTATCTATTGATCTGTATCTATCTATCTATATCAATCTATATATCTATCTCAATCTATCTCTATCTATCTATCTATCTATCTCAATCTATCTCTATCTATCTATGTATAGTTCCTACATTTCAGAAAAAATAAACAAAATAAGGTCCTTATAATGTGTCCTCCAATTATAAGGGCCTAAACCTAAAGAATTTATCAAAATAAATGTTCCCTAAAGGAACCACAAATATAAAAGTGACCCCCATGAATAGAGCAAAATTACAAATCAATAAATGTTAAAGTCCCAAATGAAATAACCGTGTAAGAAATAAAGTGTAGTGTAAAGGATACAATATGAGACTATACCTTGGCAAAGCCAATGCTTAATTATGAGAGATTCCTTTATTAGTGCTTGGACATAGACTGCATGGTATGTCTACTAAATATTAAAAGACAAGAAGGAAAGACATAGTAGACATATCATGCAATCTATGTCCAAGCACTAATAAAGGAATCTCTCATAATTAAGCATTGGCTTTGCCAAGGTATAGTCTCATATTGTATCCTTTACACAACACTTTATTACTTGCACGGTTATTGCATTTGGGACTTTAACATTTATTGATTTGTTATTTTGCTCTATTCATGGGTGTCACTCCTATATTTGTGGTTCCTTTAGGGAACAGTTCTTAAATGTCATGTTTTAGCAGCAGGAAAAATGGGTAAGCTAAAAGACTGAGGCAGATTGTTCCCGCATGCAGTGGTTAGTACCTACCAAAAGTGGTCCAAGGTAGGACAACCTTCCTTGCAGTGAACCGGCATTAGGGTCATGGGCGCCCAAGGCTCATTCATACGTGTGGGGAAAGGAGGCTAATCCATCTGGTCCAATCACACAGAAGAGCTACTTTAGCTCAAATTGCAGAAAAACATAAAGGGACACTATAGCCATCTACACCACTTCCTCTCCTTCCTTCCTTGAAGTAGTCTTTGTGCATTGTCCCCTAATCCCTGCAATGTAAAACATTCAGTTTTGGAGTAGCTGCGATGTTTGCATTGCGTGGTTAACACTGCCTCTAGTGGCCGTCTTCATATCCCCATAGGAAAGCATTGAGTAAATGCTTACCTATGTGACAGGTCTAATGCGCGCGGCACTTGCGCATTAGGTCGCCCCTCCCCAGGTGATGGTGGAGGCGGTGGAGAGTGACATCTGTAAACTAACATTAAAGTTTTCTGACATCCGATTGTGCGAAATTTGTCAAACTATCCCAATCCAAAGCTCACAAATATTGTCTTAAAACTGGGATTTCGAATGGATTTTCTGACAATATCAAGTGCATCAGGCAGACATTGTAAGTTTAACAACAAAAAAACGAATTAAAGGTTTTATTTAAAAGGATCCTATAGTGTCAGGAAAACAAAGTTGTTTTCCTGGCACTATGGGGTTAATAGGTCCCTCTCTCTCTCCCTCACGCCCACCCTCCCGCAGGGCTGAAGGGGTTAAAACCCCTTTAGCCACTTACCTGAATCCAGTGCTTATGTCCCTCGGCGCTGGATCAGGCTCTGTCCACGCTCCTCCCCTGCTGACATCAGCCGGCAGGTGAGACCTAAAGCGCATGCACAGCAATGGCCGCACGCATTAGACCTCCCCATAGGAAAGCATTATTCAATGCTTTCCTATGGGGAAACTGACGCTGGACGTCCGTGAGGACGTGCAGCGTAAGATAACCAACCAAAGGTCCGTTTGGATTCCCGGAAGCCCTCTAGTGGTTGTCTGTTAGACAGCCACGAGGGCAGACTTAGAGCTGCAATGTAAACATTCTAGTTTCTCTGGAACCGCAATGTTTTACATTGCAGCACTAAGTGCAAAAGGGTCACAGAACCCAGACCACTTCAATTAGCTGAGGTGGTCTGGGTGCCTACAGGGTCCCTTTAATTGAAAATGTTTTTGATCATATCATCGGTTATAGACAGCTAAGTGGATTCATAATGCTAAAAGGTACTTAGCCTACTATGTACTTTGCAGTGTGTGTGTTTCTTTGAGGTACCACTTAACGGGGACTTGTGCACAAGTGTATTCATTAGGTTATCGATTTTGCTTGTTATATTGTAGTTACAGTGCTTATTTGTCCATTAATTGGCATAGCTAATAAACAAGGAAACATAAGTGAGATTTGCTGTCTTTAGAATTGAGTCAGCCAAGTGGTTACCTTTATATTAGAGACAGCTAGATTACAGTCATACTGACCTGTCTCTTTTTACAGCAGAATCAAACAGATTACTGATCTTTCTAGTACAGTCAGACCTATTGATGTTTTTTCTAGAACAGTCAGACTGAATTTTTCAAGTGCAGTCTGACTGATTGGTGGTCTCTCTTGGACACAAGGTCAAGCATTTAGACTAGAAGAAAGGAGATTTAGTCCAAGGCAAAGGTTAAGTTTTTTTTTTTTTTTACAGTAAGAACAATAAGGGTGTGGAATTATTTGCCTGAAGAAGTGGTTTTATCAGAGTCTATACAGATGTTTAACAATTTAATAAATAATTGCAAAAACGTAATATACAGTGATAGAATTTTTCAACTGTAGGGTAATAACTTCTTGATCCAAGGAGATATCTGTCTGCAATTCTGTGGTCAAGTAGGATTTTTTTCCCTAGTTTGTTGCAAAATCTGAAGTTTTATGCCTTCTTTTGGATCAACAGCAAAAACTGATGTGAGGAAGGCTGAACTTGATTGATGCATGTCTCTTTTCAGCTATGTAACTCTGTAACTCTGTAACTATGTAGTGTACACTGGCTGATTGACACCAGGGAGCTAAAAGAGACTGGACCATGAGTGGACTGCACCTCACATAATCATTTGTCTTCAAGATCCTAATTAGTTTATGATGTTGTATAACTATTTGATGCCTATCTGCATAATATAACAACTGTAACATTTCTATGAGTCATCTTTCACTTAATGACATCATTGTTCTGACACAATCTAGGAGTAAATTCCAAGCTCTGGACACAGCGCAGCCTACCTCTGTCTGCCGTGCTGCAACAATAAAGTTGAGCCATTTTTGAAACAATGGATTCTGTTTTTATGTTGGACTCCTGGTACATCTCTAGTAAGCACAGAGTGTGTATTAGCTGGTTAAGTCCTAAGTATTCCAGCCTCCAGCACCCTCTCCACTGGATTTTCCCCCAGTACTGCATGAGATGACTTAATTCCCTGCGTATGTTGCCTGGTAACATATTTAGGAGCTATGGAATAATTACAGCACTTAGTCATATAACATCCATTTTCCACAAGCTGAGCCTACATTATTCAGCAGAAACACAGTCAAGTCAGATAATGATAAAATTGCCTATAAGCAAAAGGTTGGATAGACGTTTGGCTTATCGTTATGGGAGTTGTTGGCTGAAAGCATGGAACATCTTTCGATCTGCAGTAGGCATTGAACATCTCAATAGCTCTAGTGTAAGCTATTTTTTAATTAAATGTTTCTAGCTGAGAGTGATGGGAGTTGTAACACAACAGCTAGCTGTACAAGAACGATTAGCCAGAGCTGTGTCATACTGTTCTGTGTTGGTAATTCGCACAGTGTATGAATCAGTATCAGTGCTGCTGGTGTTAAAACGGACTAGTAAATAAAGATCCGGGTATTTTAGTTTACAAGGACTGTCCTGGTGTTTCCCCAATCGGGATACAATGTTGTGGTGGTTTCTTTATTGGATACAATGTTGTGGTGGTTTCTTTATTGGGATACAATGTTGTGGTAGTTTCTTTATCGGGATACAATGTTGTGGTGGTTTATTTATCGGGATACAATGTTGTGGTGGTTTATTTATCGGGATACAATGTTGTGGTGGTTTCTTTATAGGGATACAATGTTGTGGTGGTTTATTTATTGGATAAAATGTTGTGGTGGTTTCTTTATAGGGATACAATGTTGTGGTGGTTTCTTTATCGGGATACAATGTTGTGGTGGTTTCTTTATTAGGATACAATGTTGTGGTGGTTTCTTTATCGGGATACAATGTTGTGGTGGTTGCTTTATCGGGATACAATGTTGTGGTGGTTTCTTTATTGGGATACAATTTTGTGGTGGTTTATTTATTGGGATACAATGTTGTGGTGGTTTATTTATTGGGATACAATGTTGTGGTGGTTTATTTATTGGGATACAATGTTGTGGTGGTTTCTTTATCGGGATACAATTTTGTGGTGGTTTCTTTATCGGGATACAATTTTGTGGTGGTTTCTTTATCGGGATACAAAGTTGTGGCGGTTTCTTTATCGGGATACAATGTTGTGGTGGTTTATTTATTGGATACAATGTTGTGGTGGTTTCTTTATTGGGATACAATGTTGTGGTGGTTTCTTTATCGGGATACAATGTTGTGGTGGTTTCCTTATTGGATACAATGTTGTGGTGGTTTATTGGATACAATGTTGTGGTGGTTTCTTTATCGGGATACAATGTTGTGGTGGTTTATTTATCGGGATACAATGTTGTGGTGGTTTATTTATCGGGATACAATGTTGTGGCGGTTTCTTTATTGGGATACAATGTTGTGGTGGTTTATTTATTGGATAAAATGTTGTGGTGGTTTCTTTATAGGGATACAATGTTGTGGTGGTTTCTTTATTAGGATACAATGTTGTGGTGGTTGCTTTATCGGGATACAATGTTGTGGTGGTTTCTTTATTGGGATACAATTTTGTGGTGGTTTCTTTATAGGGATACAATGTTGTGGTGGTTTCTTTATTGGGATACAATTTTGTGGTGGTTTCTTTATCGGGATACAAGGTTGTGGCGGTTTCTTTATTGGATACAATGTCGTGGTGGTTTCTTTATTGGGATACAATGGTGTGGTGGTTTCTTTATTGGGATACAATGTTGTGGTGGCTTCTTTATCGGGATACAATGTTGTGGTGGTTTTTTTTATCGGGATACAATGTTGTGGTGGTTTCTTTATCGGGATACAATGTTGTGGTGGTTTCTTTATCGGGATACAAAGTTGTGGTGGTTTCTTTATCGGGATACAATGTTGTGGTGGTTTTTTATCGGGATACAATGTTGTGGTGGTTTATTTATTGGGATACAATGGTGTGGTGGTTTCTTTATCGGGATACAATGGTGTGGTGGTTTCTTTATCGGGATACAATGTTGTGGTGGTTTCTTTATCGGGATACAATTTTGTGGTGGTTTCTTTATCGGGATACAATGTTGTGGTGGTTTCTTTATCGGGATACAAAGTTGTGGCGGTTTCTTTATTGGATACAATGTCGTGGTGGTTTCTTTATTGGGATACAATGTTGTGGTGGTTTCTTTATTGGGATACAATGTTGTGGTGGTTTCTTTATTGGATACAATGTTGTGGTGGTTTCTTTATTGGGATACAATGTTGTGGTGGTTTCTTTATCGGGATACAATGTTGTGGTGGTTTATTTATTGGATACAATGTTGTGGTGGTTTCTTTATTGGGATACAATGTTGTGGTGGTTTCTTTATCCGGATACAATGTTGTGGTGGTTTCCTTATTGGATACAATGTTGTGGTGGTTTATTGGATACAATGTTGTGGTGGTTTATTGGATACAATGTTGTGGTGGTTTCTTTATCGGGATACAATGTTGTGGTGGTTTATTTATCGGGATACAATGTTGTGGTGGTTTATTTATCGGGATACAATGTTGTGGCGGTTTCTTTATTGGGATACAATGTTGTGGTGGTTTATTTATTGGATAAAATGTTGTGGTGGTTTCTTTATAGGGATACAATGTTGTGGTGGTTTCTTTATTAGGATACAATGTTGTCGTGGTTTCTTTATCGGGATACAATGTTGTGGTGGTTTCTTTATTGGGATACAATTTTGTGGTGGTTTCTTTATTGGGATACAATGTTGTGGTGGTTTCTTTATTGGGATACAATTTTGTGGTGGTTTCTTTATCGGGATACAAGGTTGTGGCGGTTTCTTTATTGGATACAATGTCGTGGTGGTTTCTTTATTGGGATACAATGGTGTGGTGGTTTCTTTATCGGGATACAATGTTGTGGTGGCTTCTTTATCGGGATACAATGTTGTGGTGGTTTCTTTATCGGGATACAAAGTTGTGGTGGTTTCTTTATCGGGATACAAAGTTGTGGTGGTTTCTTTATTGGATACAATGTTGTGGTGGTTTTTTTATCGGGATACAATGTTGTGGTGGTTTATTTATTGGGATACAATGGTGTGGTGGTTTCTTTATCGGGATACAATTTTGTGGTGGTTTCTTTATTGGGATACAATGTTGTGGTGGTTTCTTTATTGGGATACAATGTTGTGGTGGTTTATTTATGGGATACAATGTTGTGGTGGTTTCTTTATTGGGATACAATGGTGTGGTGGTTTCTTTATCGGGATACAATGTTGTGGTGGCTTCTTTATCGGGATACAAAGTTGTGGTGGTTTCTTTATCGGGATACAATGTTGTGGTGGTTTCTTTATTGGGATACAATGTTGTGGTGGTTTCTTTATTGGGATACAATGTTGTGGTGGTTTATTTATTGGATACAATGTTGTGGTGGTTTATTTATTGGGATACAATGTTGTGGTGGTTTCTTTATCGGGATACAATGTTGTGGTGGTTTATTTATTGGATACAATGTTGTGGTGGTTTCTTTATCGGGATACAATGTTGTGGTGGTTTCCTTATTGGGATACAATGTTGTGGTGGTTTATTTATTGGATACAATGTTGTGGTGGTTTCTTTATTGGGATACAATGTTGTGGTGGCTTATTTATTGGATACAATGGTGTGGTGGTTTCTTTATCGGGATACAATTTTGTGGTGGTTTCTTTATTGGGATACAATGTTGTGGTGGTTTCTTTATCGGGATACAATGTTGTGGTGGTTTCCTTATTGGATACAATGTTGTGGTGGTTTCCTTATTGGATACAATGTTGTGATGGTTTCCTTATTGGATACAATGTTGTGGTGGTTTCCTTATTGGATACAATGTTGTGGTGGTTTCCTTATTGGATACAATATTGTGGTGGTTTCCTTATTGGATACAATGTTGTGGTGGTTTCTTTATTCGGATACAATGTTGTGGTGGTTTATTTATTGGATACAATGTTGTGGTGGTTTCTTTATTGGGATACAATGTTGTGGTGGTTTCTTTATTGGGATACAATGTTGTGGTGGTTTCCTTGTTGGATACAATGTTGTGGTGGTTTCCTTATTGGATACAATGTTGTGGTGGTTTCCTTATTGGATACAATGTTGTTGGTTGTTGATGCTGGCGTCTTTTTTGGCATGGATAAAAGGTAGTGGCGGTTTCTTTATTGGGATCATAGGTTGTGGCGGTTTCTGACATAGAACATTCTAAAACGTCTTTTACTGAAATAAAGGCTTATGATTTAGGGCTATTCTTTGTACTTAAAGGAACACTATAGCGTTAGTAATACAAAACGGTTACTGTAAAGGCATCTCAGCGCTGACTTTGTCTCCCCCTCCTGCAACATTACAGCGATGGGGGTACCTAACATGCATGCGTAGAGAGCGCCATGCACGAGGTAGGCCTTCCCCATAGTAAAATCATTGAATCAATCCTTTCCTATGGGCATTTTCAAACGATTGACGTCCTAATGTAAAGCCTCTAGTGTCATTTCACAGATTTAGACTCCATGTGAATCGAGGAAGTGTCACTGGGGGTTGTCTTAACTCTAAACGTGCAATGTTTTAAATTTAGGGCTAAAGGGATACGGGCGCTGCATGCAGACCACTTCAATGAGCTGAAATGGACTGGGTGCCTACAGTGTCCCTTTAATGCAAATCTATTCATTTCATCCCAACATAAAGATTATTTTTACTAATAAATGCACCTCTGAATAACCTTGACGTAGGAGGTGAAGATATTTGCAAGTTTAGTAAATAAACCACATACAACTTTCATTTCGTATTTCTTTTAATGTTTATAATCCAGGAAAAAAAAAAGAAACAGGTTTTAGTAATGTAAAACAGAAATCATATTTTTCGTACTGTCTCTTTAAAAGAGCAAAAAAAATGAAATTTAAAAATCACAGATGTACACACACAATACTGCTAACCTCCAAAAAATCGGTACTGTAACCAGGTCACGGAGACGGTTACTCAGGTTAGAATTGACAGCAATTCAAAGTGAATTTCAAATTTAAGGCCGAGGCAGCCAATCTGTGAGCCTAGCTGAATTCTTCTAGTTCAGCTTATATATGCCTCAATGAGTTACTATAACCCTTTTGAAAAGGGAGACCATTCCAGTGTAACATGCCCTATTGGACACTATGAGGAAGGGCGCCCCTCTAAATTTGCAGCAAAACCTGCAGAAAAAAAGTTTTACTCACCTTGAATCCAGTGCTGGGTGAAACTCGTCCGATACTTTATGTGAAATCTGTGATTGGACCATTTCGCCGTCTCAGTGCATGCGCTCATGTCCGGCAAGAGAGGGATGAAATTGGGCGGGTTTCTAAAACAAACTAAACAAAAACAAAAAAAAAACAATGTGCGCAGAGGGAGGTGGGAGAGAGTGCACATGTTCTGTGCTGCCTAGGTCACGTATGCTGGGGATGTGCTGCGTCTAGTGCTGTGTATGGTCCTGTTCATAATTCAATGCCAGACTAACTACTCCATGAACACACTGATAAATGCGTAGAAATAACTCAATTTTTTTTATTTACTAGTCACGCATTGCTTTCACGTGAAAATAGGTTCCAGCCGACCTTCAGGGAAATGTCAACATATTTGGGCAAACTTCATCAGAAACTCAATAGAGACAAGCAGAGAGTCACGTGACGTTTTAATCTGAGCCTCTGAAGTGGGTGCACACATGCATGTGTTCCCATGATGGCTAACACGGGTTCAGTATTCACCGAGGTGCAGGCATTATATACAGTACTTGTAGTTTACACTGTAAGCTCGTTTAAGCAGGGTCCTCATCTACCTATTGTTCCTGTGTCATTGTATAATTGTCTCATTTATTGTAAATTCTCCCCCTTTTATAACATTGTAAAGCGCTGCGGAATTAGTTGGCGCTATATAAATAACAATAATAATAATAATTGAGCTCTGTACCAACGGCACAAAAGAACAAGGAAAAAGTACAAAGATCTATTTTTATTTTATCTACACATGTTTAAACCCCGGACTGTCTTGGGTTTTACTATCCTGCTTTGTTTCTAGGTGTCCAGCGTCTGCAAACTCCAGACAACCATCCCTTGAAGTTCCACAGACCCTGAGAAAATGCCAGCCTTGCATTAGTACGCGCCACATTGACATACCCCCTTCCCGCCACCATGTCACCAGTAACACCAACACTTCATTGGGCACCCGCTCCAGCCTTGCTGTCCCCTATATGCATTTGGCTGACACGAGGCACAGTGAAACATTATTGTCCAAAAGGTGCAGACACGTCAAATCTCTCAATAGGTGCACTTTTAGTGGGCAGATTGCAAAAAAAAATGAAAAAATAAAATTATGAACAATTGAGAAATGTTTGTGGAAGTGTATGGGTTCCAAGCTCACATATAATAACCATGGAGTCAAAGGAGTTCTGCTCAAACCACAGTTTAAAGAGCAAATTGGAAGGGAGTTTAGAAAGCGCTTGTTGGGATTATAATTTGCCCTTTCCTCTAAGGCCTGTATTTTAATCATTAAAAAACCTGAAAATGTAACCTCTGGCTCTGTGAAATGGGGGAACAATAGAACAAGTTGGGAATATTTTTTAAACACAGAAACAGGTTTATTCTTGCTGCAGATTACATCAGGTTACGCTCACGTTTAATGATCCAATTAGCTTGATGAAGATGTGATTTTGTAATGCAGAGCAGCGGGAGCAATAGATGCTAATTATCGATGGGGAAATAAGTCACCAGGTCCCAGCTCTCATGCCATCAAGGAGTGAGAATGGGTTGAGTCTTAACCCACTTAGTTAAGCAGAGTCGGAGTTGTATTCCATGGCAGTGGGATCTGCATACATATATTATTATTTTTTTTCATTCTATAAAGAGATTTTGTTCAGAGGCTCAGTTCTCATTCATTCATTCGCATTCCTTGGGTGTTTTCGTTTGGCTGAGAATGGTGAGAGTTTTATCAGTTTCTCAAGGAAACTCGCTTCATCACCTCTTTATTTTTAATGATTCCATCTCCTGAGCTATGTTGACGCTTGGGAAATAGGTTTGCTAAATGCGTCATCGATCTCCCAGGAGTATTGAGATTAAACTGAATGGCACAGCTAAAACTTGAAACTTAGTGAATCATCCCCTAAAAATTCTGTGGTTTACTTCTGATTACTTAGTCATAAACTCCCATCATTCCCAAACAGCAGAGCTTAGAGGTTTGTCCTGCAGAGTTTAATCTTGCCATCTGCCTTTATTATACCTAAGCAACAAAATAACAATTTTATTTATAAAGAAAAAAAAAATCTACATGCGGGAAAATAAATAAACGAACCAATAAACCCTTGGCTATTGTATCATTCTGCAATTAAATGTAGATGAGGTAATCTGACCCACTGGCCTAGATCCCCATTATACAATCTGCATTGTAGCCAGGAAACAGGCCTGCGCTCCTAGGTGTGTAGGAGTTAATGAGAGAGATGACGATGCTAAGAAGAATTACATAGATACTTTATTTCTCGCATGAAATCTGTTGGGTCTGAGTAGTTGATGTTAAGTGCTGGAGTAAATGCCACAAAAGGCCGAGACACTGATTTTATTGGGTGCCTTTGACACTCCCTAGACCCAGACCTTCTATTATCATTGGGCACTAGGACGGCGTGCTACAAATGTGGCTGCTACATGTCTCTTTCCTAAAGGGTTAACAGCAATGACCCCCAAGCTTTTCACAAGTGGGCATGGTTTACTATAAAAAACAATATTTAAAAAAATAAAAAAACAAAAATAATGATAAATACAAAAAGCTCCCCAAAGTATTAATCTATTGTACAGAAGTGGCTTTCAATATACATGGAAATTCATGTTTCTGTAATAAAGCACCAACAGGTGTTTTGTGAGTCAATGCAGTGGACACATGGGGAGTAGGGAACGTGAAATATAGCAGACGGGCATTCAGAGGTCCATAGTAGCCCACAGAACCTCTGCGTAGATACACTTACATTCTGAATCAATATTAGCAATACTAATGACAAAATGAAGAGCTAAGCCCTACATGTAGATTGGAAAATAGGTTTCATTCCCGGATCAGTTATACATTTAAAAAGTTTTGGTTTTTTTAAATCTTTCTATTTTAACATTTAGGGAGTAAAAAATTCAAATAGGGTCCACGTCGGCTGACAGAGTGAGGGCAGAATGTCTATGACAGTCTGAATAATTATCGAACCCAAAAGGTAAAAAGAGCGTTTAGATTAATTTAAACTGTCCAGCCTATTGCATAGCAATGACTCGGATCCTCATCTGGCACTGAAAGAGTTAAATAAAAATTAAAGTTAAAAAAAAAATAAGTGGTGGCACAAATGAGATTGCAGTTTAAATACGCAAGGGGGCTGACATCGGGGAGTATAGGGGTATATTCTTAAAGCAGGTAGTAAAATCATGAATATATATGCCCTACAACGACATTTAAAATATTTTGAAAAAAGTACAGGAAAACATGCACATTTGTAATTTTTCTAAAAGTGCACTAGATCAAAGAAGATTGCATCCTTCTACCTGAAGCAGATTTTTGTTTCCTTGTAAACGATGATTTTAACCCTCTGTTAAACGCTTTGTTCATCCCTGGCACCTGAAGGGTTAAGGGCGGTTTTAAAACCTTCAATGCTTTCTTTATAATTTTACGTAATTCCATACAGACAGCAGGTAGAATGTAACTCCCAGAACCCTGAGCCAATCTTAGAAGCGGAGGTTGCTAAGATCACAAGGAGACTGACTTAATGACCAGTCATTCGAAACCTGGTCTACTGTTTACTTTTATTCAATAACCCAGCTGTTTAAAATATCACATTTTTCAACAGAAATTTTAAAAAAGAAATGCCACGAGGGATAAGAAGCATGGATATTTTTGCAGGATATTGCATAAGACGACAAGGACTGCAACTGTCAGGCCCATAGCAACCAGCATGCAGCTCTCCAAACCATTTGACTGCGCCACAGTGGCTTGGAAGAGACTTCCAACAGAGGGTTAAAGAGCCACTTCGAGCCCCTTATGATGACTGCTGACAGACAGCCTCATGTCAGTGACAGATAGGGAGGTGATGTTTACACGAATGGCTGACATAACTTTCACAGTCTCTAGTCCACCACGCACAAACCATTCTTTGCAGCTCGGCTTGAATTTTACTTTTAGAACAAAAACACTAACTTTGTATTCAATTTTGTTTTTTAATAGCAAGCCTATTGGCACATGGCGCCCTTGGGTAAAGCCATTCTGTTGGGAATGGAGCTCGCGATGGGCATGTGTGCAAACCACAGCATTTAGATGGTAGCCATATTTATTTATAAATACAAACACACACAATCAAGCATTCTTTAGATCCGATCAACGAGAGATCAAACTCGTTTTTCCTCTCGCTGCGGGAAAGGAAAACATGTATAAATAAACCAATTGTTTTGTAAAAAAAAAAAAAAGAAGAAGAAAAGGAAAAAAAAAAGCAACATAATATAAACTTCATTGTACTGTAAATACATAACAAATATCTACAAAAAAAAGCAACGTTCATGAACACTTTTTAAAACGCTAGACTGCGTTATGAGAGTGCTCAACTCTTTGCGTTGATAAAACAGACCTAATCCCTGCCTGGAGTTGAAGGGGTTAGTTACAGTACTTACAGTATTGCACTGTAAACCCACTGCGTTTTTTGCCAGCCTAGCATAGATCATGCTGCAAGAATTCTTGCTCAGGCAACGAAATGGGGTAACATTTGCTCCAAGAGGAAACAATAGCATTGGTCGACCCCCAAATCAGAGGTCTTGGATAATACCACACCATTAACCCGTGACACTGTACCCCCCCTCACCCACCCTTCGACCTACATTGAGTTAATCTTTAGCAAGAACGACAGTGGCCTACTTAACCGGACCCGTGGCAAGGGTTAAAACCAAAGTCAATACACTGCGAGCTTTTATCAGCGCCAAAGTCCTTCCTTACTGTATTTTAACCCTCTGTGGGAATTAAAAATCTTGCAACAAAATATCAACGGTGTCTGTGTTGCTGCACACACTTCTTTTATAAAAACACAGAATGGTGGGTGGGCATCTGGGTAGTGTTTATACAGTCGTTGACTTTATTATTTGCACCCCAAAAAAAAAAAAAACAACATTAAAAAGGTAACACCTCCTAAAAACACAAACAGTACCATCATCAATTTGAAATTTTGATACAGAATAGGATAAACAAAATTACTGCCACCTAACACACTTTAAAGCCCCTTTTAATTACTAAGGTCACCAGAGGCGAGTTGGGGGAATGGCTACTTTGTCCCCTTTAGATTTTTAACACTTAAAGGGCCAGTACTGGGGGCAGTGCACAGAATACGCGTGCATGGTGTCAGACTCTCATCTCCTGCAGCCCTCCAAGGGTTAAATACGGCACTTGCTCTCCGCAAATACCAAAAATTATTAAGGCGCTATTTAAAGAATTTTTTTTTTTTTAAATTGCTTTTATTCTAAACCATACAGACAAACACTGCTCGAAATTCTGGCGAAGGAGTAGTTAAGGGAGAATAGAAGAAAAATCAAGCATGGGTCGAAAGGGGCGAAAATAAATGAATATTGCGCTTAAGAGGTGTACGGAATACCTTATGTCTCCTTTAGCACGTCGGCTAAGCCTGGGCATGCAACTCCAACAAAAACATGGCTCCACGCTAAATCTTTTTCCCCCTTTCCATACGTCCGGTCGGTGCTCCTGCACATTCGTTAAAATGCAAAAGAGAAAAAAAAGCCCAAAAAACAGCAAAGCTTCCAAAATATCTATATGTATATTTTTTAAATAAAACCAAACGTCGGTTCGGTTTGTTCCATGTGATCAGGTAATCCAGACAGCGGATCTATAATAGAGGCAGCCTGCTTTGTCATTGAGGCTGCCCTGTGTATAGCTTCCTTCTCTTGGCGTTTGAGTTTTTTTTTTTTTTTTTGCTCCCAAAGCAGTCTGGGTAAAAATCAAACAAGCAGTACAAGTTCCTCCTCGTGTTTACAATTGCATCACAGGAGCTTTCAACTCTACTCCTTTTAAAGGGACAGAGCTGCTCTCGATATGCGTTCAGTAGGTTTGCTTTGCATGCAAATACCGAGGAATAAAAAAAATAAAAAATAAACAAGAGGGGAAAAAAAAAACCTACTTGGTTTTCAAATCATCCGTTAATAATGAAAGAAGAAAAGAAAGTCAGAGACTCATTTATATTCTCCAAGGGATAGGAGCTGCGGTGATTGTTACAATGTACACAACATTCGGCAGAAAAACTAGAGGTAAACATCGTAAACCAATACTTATTTGTTTGTTTGTTTTATTTTTAAGACAAAAGATGATTTTAATAAAATGAAAAAAAAAAAAATTATAAAAAAAAGAGTGTTCAATTCTAAAACAAACTTGCCGTAATAACACAATTGTTGTACTGTACAAAGTGTTTCTGTTACATTTGAGATACGAGTATTATTTAAAATGTAGCAAATTAAAGAATTTCTTCTTTTTTTTCATATCATTTTTAATTTTGCATACAATAATTTAGTTCAGTACACTTTCATTGACATCGCAAGTGCTGTCTGGAAAAGTATAATAAACAAATTAAAAGTAAATTCATTTGACCTTTCTCGCCGTTATCATCGTCCCTAGATTGTAAGCTCTATCACACACGACATTTTATATAGATATGTTTATTCAAGCTCCACAAGATTAAACGTTTTTCATTCTAGCCTTCATTCCCTGTAGATTGTAAGCCTGTGAGCCAAGCACTCTCTATACAATGTGAATCAGCCTTCATACCCTCTAGATTGTAAGCCTGTAAGCCAAGCACAATGGGTATCAGCTGTGCCTTCATCCCCTGAAAAATAGATTGTCAGCCTTCGAGCCTAGCTCTCTCTATACCTAGTGTTTCCCTGTCCCCTATTCCCTTTAGATTGTATGCCTGTGAGCCAAGCTCTCTCTATACAGTGTGTTTCAGCTGAGCCCCTATTAATTCTAGATTGTAAGCCTGTGAGCCAAGCTCTCTCTGTGTTTTAGCCAGGCCCTTCTTATTATGAGCATCCGTTTCATTTTACCAAATGCCATTTGTGTTAATAGCTATAGTGTTAAAATGTTATTAGTAGCTGGTTCCAGTTGCTGTTTTGTGTTAAACGCAGCAGTAGTGACAGTCCCTGCGCTTTGCACTTCCCGTGACCCCTCTTCCTTGTGGTTTAGGGTGAGGGAACAGGAATAGTTCCCTCCGCAGGCCCCCTCTTTGTCTTACCCTGCACTTTCATTCACTCTGTCCCAGAGCATGACAACAAATACCTGAAATCTTACGTTACCAGAACCCCCTTTACATTAAAGCTGGTACCCCGGTAAAGACACTGCGAGATTTGACTGACAGCATCCCAGTTAGAGCTCATTTTGTCACTCAGCTACGTCACTATCCGAGTGCCAGAGGGATAAGTCAATGCTTGCCCCTCTGGAACCCGGACTGAATATACTGGTTGTTTATAGCCCAGGCTACCAATTGGCTTTGTAAAATAACACTTTAAATTACCCACACAGTACATCAGTTATGGACGGCTGCAACGTTGTGCAATAATTGGTCCTAGTGGGTCCCACTCTCCAGACTCCACCCACATTGCCGCTGCCAGTATACAACTCCATAATCCAGCCTCTGGTATACCACCCAACGGCATCGTCCACAGCCTGTGCCAAAGCAAATCCTCCTGCTACTCCTTGAAACCCTGGTAAGGTGGAGCAGGTCGATGTCACGTCGCAATGTGACGTGGCGTTGCGTGCCTCTGTGCTCCTCCAGGTACTCCACTGTCCAGCCGTGGCCTTTGCAACACTGACCAACACACACTCAATCTCTAAAAGACAGACACACTCACTCTCTGACAGACACTTACTCACTGACTGACAGACACACTGACAGACATACACACTCACTCACTGACAGACAGACACACACTCTCTGACAGACACACACACACACAAACTCACTTACTGGCAGACACACAGACACAGTCACAGACACAGTCACACACACATACACACACACACACACACACACTGACAGATACACACATACTCACTGACAGACACACAGACACTGTTAATTGTAGAAAGTAATCCAGGCACTCCAATGAATTCCAAAATTATAGGCAATTTATTAGAACCAGGAACTACACAGCCACAACTCCTACCTGCTCCTCACTGCTCCCTCACTCGTGCAGTTTAGTGGTGCTGGAATGATGTCATATTACGCCCCCGCACCCCCCCCCCCCTTGCATAACTGCAGAGGGCGCACGCGCGAGGGAGCCATTATGGGCAGGAAGACTGAGCTCCTTCTCCTCCCCAGCCGGGTGAATTTGAGCAGAGTAGGCACCTGCAATGTAGGGAGAGCAGGTGCCTACTCTGCCTTAGTAAGCACGTCAAACTTGCGGCTCGCCGGGCTGCAAAGGTATTGATTGTGGGCTGCATGCATCCTGTTGGCCACGTGTTTGACATGCTTGTGCTAGGGTCTATCCGGTCCTTTCTGTCCATTTCCTTCATTGTTTTTCTTCTTTTTGTTTCTTTTGTTTAAAACATGCAGCTATGTAACGTTGTGTGCACCATGTTTTTTAATTTCTATTTGCTGAGGTCATTTTCTCTATTATGTGCTCATGTGGTAGACAATATTATTTTCTGAAAAATTCACAACAATTCATCAATGTGTTCTGTTCTAAAAAGAGGTAAAAAATACTGTCAGTAGGGCAATTACCATAGAAACCCACCGAACTGTCCGGTACATTCCAATAGTGACCCCGCCCCTTTTACAGTTTTGCCCCACTTTTTAAAACGTGACACTTTTTCGATCAATGCTCTCCCAATACTTTCTTTAGCCAGTTTAGACAGTTGTACTGTGATGAAATAGTAGTGAAATTGCAACGGCATAAGAGCCCATATCCCATAAACCGCAAATCTGATATCTCATATTAATGGGAAGACTGTATAATTCAAAATGACTTATTATGGCAAATTATGGGCAATCATATTAGGCGAAACACTTTGTGTAGAAGCCTTGGAAGTCTAATCCATGGCTTCATTCCCTTGTGCTTCACGGAAGATATTCTGTAACCATAAGATGCCCCTGTGGATTCGGCCAGCAGTGTTTGAGCATTGCATATGGTGTATAGAAGGTTTCCTGGCAAATTGTTAAATTTAAACAATGAAAGATAATAAATATATTTCCAAGTAGCTAAATACAAATGTTCAGAACTTGGATGCATGTGCTCCCTAACATGTGAGTGAACTGCCTACTATTATACACACAATCTAGAGGGGCCATACCTGCAATCCTCAATGTATTTACTACAATCTCAAAGTGAATAGGCACATCTCTCTAAAGGGTTACTCCAATCTCCATGACCACACCTAAGGTAACCCTGGAGGAGCTGCAGAGTTCCACAGCAGAGACTGGAGTATCTGTACATAGGACGACAATAAGCCGTACGCTCCATAGAGTTGTGCTTTATAGCAGAGTGGCCAGAAGAAAGCCATTACTTTCAGCAAAAAACTAAATGGCACGTTTTGAGTTTGCGAAAAGGCATGTGGAAGACTCCCAAAATGTATGGAGGAAGGTGCTCTGGTCTGATGAGACTAAAATTTAACTTTTCAGCCATCAAAGAAAACGCTATGTCTGGCACAAACCCAACACATCACATCACCCAACGAACACCATCTTTTGTTTTTCAGCAGCCGGGACTGGGAAACTGGTCAGAGTAGAGGGAAAGATGGATGGTGCTAAAAACAGGGATATTCTTGAGCAAAACCCATACCACAAAACCTGTGCGTGATTTGAGGCTAGGACGGAGGTTCACCTTCCAGCAGGACAATGGCCCCAAACACACTGCTAAAGCAACACTTGAGTGGTTGAAGGGGAAACATGCAAATGTGTTGGAATGGCCTAGTCAAAGCCCAGACCTCAATCCAATAGAAAATCTGTGGTCAGACTTAAAGATTGCTGTTCACAAGCGCAAACCATCCAACTTGATGGAGCTGGAGCAGTTTTTCAAGGAAGAATGGGCAGAAATCCCAGTGGTAAGATGTGGCAAGCTCATAGAGACTTATCCAAAGCGACTTGGAGCTGTGATTGCCGCAAAAGGTGGCTCCACAAAGTATTGACTTTAGGGGGGTGAATAGTTATGCTCATTGACTTTTTCTGTTTTCTGTTTTTTTTGTCCTATTTGTTGTTTGCTGCACAATAAAAAAAAAAACAAAAAAAAAAAACATCTTCAAAGTTGTGGGCATGTTCTGTAATTTAAATGATGCAAATTCTCAAACAATCCATGTTAATTCCAGGTTGTGAGGCAACAAAACACGAAAAAAGCCAAGGGGGGTGAATACTTTTGCAAGGCACTGTACATCACATTGTTAGACTCTGCCTATTAAAATAACATGACGTTTAATCCTACTGCAGTTACTTCTGGAACAGAGGACAAAAACCCATTCAGCATTCACCCTTTTGAGCTTTTTTACCCTTAGGGGGTAAAAATTTGATTAAACTCCTGACGAGTCGCACATTAACTGGCACCGGACGTTTAAAACATTCAATATACTCATTTTCCTGGCACTATAGTGCCCTGAGGGCAGGGGAGGGCTGGCAGCCTTAGGCCTGGGGGGCAAATCCAGTCAAGTGGCCCATTGCACCAAGAGGAGAGTAAAATCACCTTTCCCATGTGATTGAAAGTGTGTGTGGGGTGGGGGGCTGGGGGGGGGGGGGGAGGCAGTCACCTAAACAGACAATCAATGACAGGCACACACACTTGCTGATTTGTCACACACTAAAAAACACACACTCACTGGCAGGCACACGCACACACTCACTGACAGGCACACAGACACACACAGAAAGACACATTGTTACAGGCATACTGACTCAGACAGACAGACATACTGACACACACAGGCATACTGGCTGACACAGACAAATTGGCACACACACAGAGACATACTTGCACACAGACATACTGACACACACACAGAGATACATACTGGTACTCACACAGACACACACAGAAAGACACACTGTTAAAGGCATACTGACTCAGACAGACATACATACTGACACACACACACACACAGGCATACTGGCTGACACACACACAGACAAACTGGCACACACACAGAGACATACTTGCACACACATAGACAGACATACTGATGCGCACACACACAGACATTCTGACATACTAACGCACACACAGACATACTGACATACTGACGCACACACACAGACATACTGACATACTGACGCACACACACACACACACACACACAGACATACTGACACACTGACTGACACTGACATACATACTCATACACACAGACATACTCATACACACAGACATACTCATACACACAGACCCAAACTTTACACTTTTAAAACCAGTGGACAGGGGCTGAGTAAGGGGACAGGACTGTAGTGGGGGACAGGGGGTGGTAGTGGAGGGTATAAGCTGTAATTGGGGGATTATGAATTGTACGGGGGGATAGGGGCTGAAGCAAGTTGATGGCTACAATTTGGGAAAGGGGCTGTGGTGTGGGTAATATGGTTTGCAATTGGGGGAGAGGAGCTGTAGTGGGGATGTTATGGGGCTGTGGAGGGGGGCATGGGGCTGAGGAAGGGGGCAGGAGCTGAGAGGGGGGAAAGGAGCAGGGAAAGGGTGGGACAGGGGCTGACCAAGGGGACAGGGGCTGAGGAGGGGGGACAGGGGCTGAGGAGGGGGGACAGGGGCTGAGGAGGGGACAGGGGCTGAGGAGAGGACAGGGGCTGAGGAGAGGACAGGGGCTGAGGAGAGGACAGGGGCTGAGGAGAGGACAGGGGCTGAGGAGAGGACAGGGGCTGAGGAGAGGACAGGGTCTGAGGAGAGGACATGGGCTGAGGAGGGGACATGGGCTGAGGAGGGGGACAGGGGCTGAGGAGGGGGACAGGGGCTGAGGAGGGGGACAGGGGCTGAGGAGAGGACAGGGGCTGAGGAGAGGACAGGGCTGAGGAGGGGACAGGGGCTGAGGAGGGGACAGGGGCTGAGGAGAGGACAGGGGCTGAGGAGAGGACAGGGGCTGAGGAGAGGACAGGGGCTGAGGAAAGGACATGGGCTGAGGAGGGGACAGGGGCTGAGGAGGGGACAGGGGCTGAGGAGAGGACAGGGGCTGAGGAGGGGACAGGGGCTGAGGAGGGGACAGGGGCTGAGGAGAGGACAGGGGCTGAGGAGAGGACATGGGCTGAGGAGAGGACAGGGGCTGACTAAGGGGACAGGGACTGAGGAGAGGACAGGGGCTGAGGAGAGGACAGGGGCTGACTAAGGGGACAGGGACTGAGGAGAGGACAGGGGCTGAGGAGGGGGCCGGGGCTGACTAAGGGGACAGGGACTGAGGAGGGGAATAAAAAAAACATTAAAGTGTATTTCCCCCCTCCCTGAGTCTTACCTTAGGCCAGGGAGGGATGGACAGCAGCCAACAGGAGCAGCAACCAGCATACAGCAGTCAGTGAAGTTGTCCTCTCCTGATGATGTCAGGAGGAGGAGGCGTGGCTTCCTCTGCTCTTCTCCCAGACTCCCCAGCGGTCCTGTGAGAAGAGCAGTGGAAGTCACGCCCCCTCCTCCTGACACCATCAGGAGAGGCCGGCCGACTCCACTGACTGCAGGCTGCAGGAAGAGTGAGGGAAGTTGAAAAATCTGAGTCCTCAGCCAGAAGCAGGGGATTCAGATTTTTCCATTTTTTGCTGGGTGTGGGTGGCCCTGGGTTTAGGGGGGCAATTGCCCCCCTGCCCCCCTTCCCAGCCCGCCCCTGCCTGAGGGTGCCCCCGCCCTCAGGGTCCCCCTCCCGCCCGGCTCTGGAAAGGGGAAAAGGGGTAAAACTTACCTTTTTCCAGCGCTGGGCGGGGAGCTCTCTGCCTCCGATCCTCCTCCGTTCCGCCCCGTCGGCTGAATGCGCACGCGCGGCAAGAGCATTCAGCCAGTCGCATAGGAAAGCATTATCAATGCTTTCCTATGGACGCTTGCGTGCTCTCACTGTGATTTTCACAGTGAGAATCACGCAAGCGCCTCTAGCGGCTGTCAATGAGACAGCCACTAGAGGCTCTGGAGGCTGGCTTAACCCTCAGTATAAACATAGCAGTTTCTCTGAAACTGCTATGTTTATAAAAAAAATGGGTTAACCCTAGCTGGACCTGGCACCCAGACCACTTCATTAAGCTGAAGTGGTCTGGGTGCCTAGAGTGGTCCTTTAACATAGTGGTTCTGGTGTGTATAGCCTGTCTGCAGTGTTAGCAATGTAAACACTGACTTTTCAGACGGCACACTGCATGGACACGCTGAACGTTACCCATTGATTCAGTGCATCTCGATGAGAAGATGCTGATTGGTGCAGCATCCCCGTGTTTTCCTGCAGGAATGATCGATGATCTCAATCATGGTGGCGGGACTAGCCATGACGAGACCGGCATGGGAGAAATAGTGAGTAAAATCTCCTTTAATATTATCAGAGAATGGGACTGGTGATCTAATAATTTATTCAAGCACTATGGTGTCAGTGATACATGTTTGTAGTCTTGATACTATAGTGTTCCTTTAATCTCTTTTTTGTTATTTTTACATGTACCTAGATTATCCATACTGCACTGTTATTTGGTTTCTCACGATTTTTACGATTTTTTTTACTATTAGTTCACTAGTGCATCGCTGCTTTCATGCTAAAATTTTGTAATTCTTCCTTATTTTTTGTATATATTTCTTTTTATTGGTAATATGACCCTGGCTTGGCCAGAATATATTTGACTACTTATCACAAACACTCCACGTTTTACTAATTGCTGGATGATTTTCTCAGTTGATCCGTGTTTGACCTTGAGGTGTCTCAGTACAGCAAGGTTCCCTTTATCAGGGCCTCCGCGCCTTCTGCTCCTGTGTGTTCAACTTGTCTTGCTGCAACTACTTGTTTGCTCGTCCACTTATTGTACAGCGCTGCTGAATTTGTTGGTGCTATATAAATAATAATAATAATAACTCAGTAGCTGGTGAGTCCCTGCTCCCCGACGACCTGTATAAACCCACAAACAGGATATTATTGTGTATTTCCTACTAGGTATACTTATGTTTTAATTGCTAGGAAATGGAAATGAGTTGTTTTTAGCAGGAAACGCCCACACTATAATGCTCTGTACTAGAAAGAATTACTGAAGATGAATCGCGCTCGGAGAGTTTCTTGGTAGAAGTCCCTAAAACTGGGTCAACTATGAATAATGAGAACCTGAGTAATTGGAGAAAAGAAAGGTCTCTATGTTATGGTTTTACGTCAAGAAGCATCGGAGTATGTACTCCCCATGCCATATCACGTATGTTCTCCCCATGCCACAGTGCATATCACGTATGTTCTCCCCATGCCACCATTCATATCACGTATGTTCTCCCCATGCCACAGTGCATATCACGTATGTTCTCCCCATGCCACCATTCATATCACGTATGTTCTCCCCATGCCACAGTGCATATCACGTATGTTCTCCCCATGCCACCATTCATATCAGGTATGTTCTCCCCATGCCACCATTCATATCAGGTATGTTCTCCCATGCCACCATTCATATCAGGTATGTTCTCCCATGCCACCATTCATATCACGTATATTCTCCCCATGCCACCATTCATATCAGGTATGTTCTCCCCATGCCACCATTCATATCAGGTATGTTCTCCCATGCCACCATTCATATCAGGTATGTTCTCCCATGCCACCATTCATATCAGGTATGTTCTCCCATGCCACCATTCATATCACGTATGTTCTCCCATGCCACCATTCATATCACGTATATTCTCCCCATGCCACAGTGCATATCACGTATGTTCTCCCCATGCCACCATTCATATCACGTATGTTCTCCCCATGCCACAGTGCATATCACGTATGTTCTCCCCATGCCACCATTCATATCACGTATGTTCTCCCCATGCCACAGTGCATATCACGTATGTTCTCCCCATGCCACCATTCATATCAGGTATGTTCTCCCCATGCCACCATTCATATCAGGTATGTTCTCCCATGCCACCATTCATATCAGGTATGTTCTCCCATGCCACCATTCATATCACGTATATTCTCCCCATGCCACCATTCATATCAGGTATGTTCTCCCCATGCCACCATTCATATCAGGTATGTTCTCCCATGCCACCATTCATATCAGGTATGTTCTCCCATGCCACCATTCATATCAGGTATGTTCTCCCATGCCACCATTCATATCACGTATGTTCTCCCATGCCACCATTCATATCACGTATGTTCTCCCATGCCACCATTCATATCACGTATATTCTCCCCATGCCACAATGCATATCACGTCTGTTCTCCCCATGCCACAATGCATATCACGTCTGTTCTCCCCATGCCACAGTGCATATCACGTATGTACTGCCCATGCCACAGTGCATATCACATGTTAAAATCCCCATGCCACCATTCATATCACGTATGTACTCCCCATGCCACAGTGCATATCACATATGTACTCCCCATGCCACCATTCATATCACATATGTACTCCCCATGCCACAGTGCATATCACGTATGCAGTCCTCATGCTACAATGCCGGGTGCATGCCAAATATGTATTCCCAGGACTGGATGAATGCCAAGTATGTACTCCCAGTGCTATTGTGCTGGGTACAAGACGAGTACTTACTTACTCTCAATGTAACAGTTCCTAGTGCATTCCATGTATGTACTACCTGTGCCTCAGAATTGGGTGTATGCCAAGTATATGCTACCAGTAGCACTGTACTGAATGCATGCCAGATATTTACTCCCAATGTAACAGTACTGGCAGCATGCTAAGTATGTACTCTCTTTGCATCAGTGCTAGTGGCATACAACATGTGTCTCCCTGTGTAGCAGTGCTGAGTGCATGCCAATTATAATGTGTGTCTGTGTAGCAGTGCTGAGTGCATGCCAATTATAATGTGTGTCAGTGTAGCAGTACTGAGTGTATGCCAATTATTATGTGTGCCTGTGTAGCAGTGCTAAGTGCATGCCAATTATTATGTGTGCCTGTGTAGCAGTACTGAGTGCATGCCAATTATTATGTGTGTCTGTGTAGCAGTGCTGATTGCATGCCAATTATGTGTGCCTGTGTAGCAGTGCTGAGTGCATGCCAATTATTATGTGTGCCAATGTAGCAGTGCTGAGTGTATGCCAATTATGTGTGCCAATGTAGCAGTGCTAAGTGCAGGCCAATTATTATGTGTGCCTGTGTAGCAGTGCTGAGTGCATGCCAATTATTATGTGTGCCAATGTAGCAGTGCTGAGTGCATGCCAATTATTATGTGTGCCAATGTAGCAGTGCTGAGTGCATGCCAATTATTATGTGTGCCAATGTAGCAGTGCTGAGTGCATGCCAATTATTATGTGTGCCAATGTAGCAGTGCTGAGTGCATGCCAATTATTATGTGTGCCAATGTAGCAGTGCTGAGTGCATGCCAATTATTATGTGTGCCAGTGTAGTAGTGTTGAGTGCATGCCAATTATTATGTGTGCCAGTGTAGCAGTGCTGAGTGCATGCCAATTATTATCATCTGTGCTTGTGTAGCAGTGCTGAGTGCATGCCAATTATTATGTGTGTCTGTGTAGCAGTGCTGAGTGCATGCCAATTATGTGTGCCAGTGTAGCAGTGCTGAGTGCATGCCAAATATTATATGTGCCAGTGTAGCAGTGCTGAGTGCATGCCAATTATTATGTGTGCCTGTGTAGCAGTGCTGAGTGCATGGCAATTATTATGTATGCCTGTGTAGCATTACTGAGTGCATGCCAATTATTATGTTTGTCTGTGTAGCAGTGCTGAGTGCATGCCAATTATTATGTGTGTCTGTGTAGCAGTGATGAGTGTATGCCAATTATGTGTGCCAATGTAGCAGTGCTAAGTGCATGCCAATTATGTGTGCCTGTTTAGCAGTGCTGAGTGCATGCCAATTAATATGTGTGCCAATGTAGCAGTGCTGAGTGCATGCCAATTATTATGTGTGTCTGTGTAGCAATGCAGAGTGCATGCCAATTATTATGTGTGTCTGTGTAGCAGTGCTGAGTGAATGCCAATTATGTGTGCCTGTGTAGAAGTGCTGAGTGCATGCCAATTATTATGTGTGCCAATGTAGCAGTGATGAGTGTATGCCAATTATGTGTGCCAATGTAGCAGTGCTAAGTGCATGCCAATTATGTGTGCCTGTTTAGCAGTGCTGAGTGCATGCCAATTAATATGTGTGCCAATGTAGTAGTGCTGAGTGTATGCCAATTATGTGTGCCAATGTAGCAGTGCTGAGTGTATGCCAATTATGTGTGCCAATGTAGCAGTGCTAAGTGCATGCCAATTACGTGTGCCTGTGTAGCAGTGCTGAGTGCATGCCAATTATTGTGTGCCTGTGTAGCAGTACTGAGTGCATGCCAATTATTATGTGTGCCAATGTAGCAGTGCTGAGTACATGCCAATTATATGTGCCTGTGTAGCAGTGCTGAGTGCATGCCAATTATTATGTGTGCCAGTGTAGCAGTGCTGAGTGTATGCCAATTATGTGTGCCAATGTAGCAGTGCTAAGTGCATGCCAATTACGTGTGCCTGTGTAGCAGTGCTGAGTGCATGCCAATTATTGTGTGCCTGTGTAGCAGTACTGAGTGCATGCCAATTATTATGTGTGCCAATGTAGCAGTGCTGAGTACATGCCAATTATATGTGCCTGTGTAGCAGTGCTGAGTGCATGCCAATTATGTGTGCCTGTGTAGCAGTGCTGAGTGCATGCCAATTATTATGTGTGCCAGTGTAGCAGTGCTGAGTGTATGCCAATTATGTGTGCCAATGTAGCAGTGCTGAGTGCATGCCGATTATGTGTGCCAATGTAGCAGTGCTGAGTGCATGCCGATTATGTATGCCTGTGTAGCAGTGCTGAGTGCATGCCAATTATTATGTGTGTCTGTGTAGCAGTGCTGAGTGCATGCCAATTATTATGTGTGCCTGTGTAGCAGTGCTGAGTGAATGCCAATTATGTGTGCCAGTGTAGCAGTGCTGAGTGCATGCCAATTATTATGTGTGCCAGTGTAGCAGTGCTGAGTGCATGCCAATTATTATGTGTGCCAATGTAGCAGTGCTGAGTGCATGCCAATTATTATGTGTGCCAATGTAGCAGTACTGAGTGCATGCCAATTATTATGTGTGCCAGTGTAGCCGTACTGAGTGCATGCCAATTATTATGTGTGCCAATGTAGCAGTGCTGAGTGTATGCCAATTATGTGTGCCAATGTAGCAGTGCTGAGTACATGCCAATTATATGTGCCTGTGTAGCAGTGCTGAGTGCATGCCAATTATGTGTGCCTGTGTAGCAGTGCTGAGTGCATGCCAATTATTATGTGTGCCAGTGTAGCAGTGCTGAGTGTATGCCAATTATGTGTGCCAATGTAGCAGTGCTGAGTGCATGCCGAGTATGTGTGCCAATGTAGCAGTGCTGAGTGCATGCCGATTATGTGTGCCTGTGTAGCAGTGCTGAGTGCATGCCAATTATGTGTGCCTGTGTAGCAGTGCTGAGTGCATGCCAATTATTATGTGTGTCTGTGTAGCAGTGCTGAGTGCATGCCAATTATTATGTGTGCCAGTGTAGCAGTGCTGAGTGCATGCCAATTATTATGTGTGCCAATGTAGCAGTGCTGAGTGCATGCCAATTATTATGTGTGCCAGTGTAGGAGTACTGAGTGCATGCTAATTATTATGTGTGCCAATGTAGCAGTGCTGAGTGCATGCCAATTATTATGTGTACCAATGTAGCAGTGCTGAGTGCATGCCAATTATTATGTGTGCCAGTGTAGTAGTGTTGAGTGCATTCCAATTATTATGTGTGCCAGTGTAGCAGTGCTGAGTGCATGCCAATTATTATGTGTGCCAATGTAGCAGTGCTGAGTGCATGCCAATTATTATGTGTGCCAGTGTAGTAGTGTTGAGTGCATGCCAATTATTATGTGTGCCAGTGTAGCAGTGCTGAGTGCATGCCAATTATTATGTGTGCCAGTGTAGTAGTGTTGGATGCAGAGGTAAGTTCTGGCAAGCATGTGCATCAGTACGTCGCCAATGATCCCTTTAAATACTCAACTTACTCAACTACCCTACAGGTAGCCCCTCTCTGATTTGTCTAAACCCATTTCATTTTATTAGTTCAGAATGTGCAGCAAGCAGGATTTGGTTGGCATCAAAAGACCATGAGATGATCCAGGTCAGTAACTCCCAGCCATTTCTGTCCGTGTGATAGATAGACCCCCTGCACAGAGAATTCAGCTTCAATAATGTAGCATTGTGATGGAACACAATTATCAGATGATCTACTAGAAACTGTGTCGTCCCTTGAAAACTAAGGCGCAGATATTTAGATAGAGTATGGCGATTAGGTGGTGGGGCTTCAAACACTACAGGATTTAGTTTACTCCAAACTTTTCCCATACCCTGGTCTTGGCTATCCATCATCTTATAAACAAGGCAAGCCATGCCGTGGGCAGCTCTACAGCTCTGAAATAAATGCACCCCCCCAAGTTCCATAAAGGGTTTTCGTGGCTGCTATGTCCTTCTTGAGAGGATGATGAGTTCATCCTGACGCCAACACTCACCATTATCTCCCTTTCATCGATAGTCTTGTGCTGACTACTTGTTAACCAGTTGCAAATAAAATGCACTTTTAATCTAGACAGATTTTATAACTATACATCTACACTCACACTTCTAGTAGCATCCACTGGCGCTGAACAAGCCTCAGGAGATAGCTAGTTAGGTCACAGATATAAAGCTTTCCTAATATTATCTTAATAATATTTTTTATCAGTCCTCCGATCTACTAAATTCAACTGAACGGCTGAGTTGCACAAGCTTGAAATCGATGTGTTACTGCGGCCTTATATAGAGAACGTACTCTGTGGTACTGGGGCCCTATATTGTGAATGCACTCTGTGTTACTGCGGCCCTATATAGGGAACGCAGTCTGTGTTACTGTGGCCCTATATAGTGAACGCACTCTGTGTTACTGCGGCCCTATATAGTGATTAGAAACAATGAATAAATAGCCCAGTGATCTCAAAACCCCGGTGTAGGTGAAAAAGAAGGAGTTCTGAGACCATTGGACAAAGTGGTCAGAAGGTGGTGCCAGTCCACCAAAGGGCTTGGACCCAAATAAATATGTAAATAGAAAAAATTGTTGCTGGCAAAAAAAGATATATATCAGACAACTTGGAGGTCTGTACCTACAGAGCTCTACAGTAACGTGATGTATATCTAATGGGAATATATGAGGGAGAATCAACTCACTAATATCTTAGATGGTGCTCCTGCAAAGTGATCGCCTGACAATTGTCTTTATTTGATCCTTTATGGTTAGCAAGATGTCACCAATTGAAAAGTCACCCATCAAGGGTTAACAGAACAAATTCCCATAGAAACAATCGGACAGTATAAATAAAGAGGGGAAGTGGGTTAAAGCTACAAAGTTGCAATCAATAATGCAAATACAAGTAACCCCTTAAGTACCCCTTGAGTAGCCCCTTGTGTGTGGGTTATATACAAAAGGGAGATATGCGTTTGAGGACTGCCAAAAAGCTCCTCTAATATCTTTATAGAAGAGGAAAAACTCTGCGCTAGTCCCTATTGTTCTCCCAACACCTTCGAGGGTGTTCTAATCTATAACTCCATCTACAAGGAAAAAGTATATACTGAGAACAGCACTGTGTAAAGTGAGGAAAAAATAAATACATTTAACCTACAAGGGTCTAAGTACCCTTGTAGGTTAAATGTAGGCCTATATAGTGAACGCAGTCTGTGGTATTGCGGCCCTATATAGTGAGCGCAGTCTGTGTTACTAGGGCCCTATATAGTGAGCGCAGTCTGTGTTACTGGGGCCCTATATAGTGAACTCACTCTGTGTTACTGCGGCCCTATATAGTGAACTCACTCTGTGTTACTGCGGCCCTATATAGTGAACTCACTCTGTGTTACTGCGGCCCTATATAGTGAACGCACTCTGTGTTACTGCGGCCCTATATAGTGAACTCACTCTGTGTTACTGCGGCCCTATATAGTGAACGCACTCTGTGTTACTGCGGCCCTATATAGTGAACGCAGTCTGTGGTACTGTGGCCCTATATAGTGAGCGCAGTCTGTGTTACTGGGGCCCTATATAGTGAACGCAGTCTGTGGTACTGTGGCCGTATATAGTGAACACACTCTGTGTTACTGCGGCCGTATATAGTGAACGCACTCTGTTTTACTTCGGCCCTATATAGTGAACGCAGTCTGTTACTGGGGCCCTATATAGTGAACGCAGTCTGTTACTGGGGCCCTATATAGTGAACGCAATCTGTGTTACTGCGGCCCTATATAGTGAACACATTCTGTGTTACTGCGGCTGTATATAGTGAACGCACTCTGTTTTACTTCGGCCCTATATAGTGAACGCAGTCTGTTACTGGGGCCCTATATAGTGAACGCAGTCTGTTACTGGGGCCCTATATAGTGAACGCAGTCTGTGGTACTGCGGCCCTATATAGTGAACGCAGTCTGTGGTATTGCGGCCCTATATAGTGAACGCAGTCTGTGGTATTGCGGCCCTATATAGTGAACGCAGTCTGTTACTGCGGCCCTATATAGTGAGCGCAGTCTGTGGTACTGCGGCCCTATATAGTGAGCGCAGTCTGTGGTACTGCGGCCCTATATAGTGAGCGCAGTCTGTGGTACTGAGGCCCTATATAGTGAGCGCAGTCTGTGGTACTGCGGCCCTATATAGTGAGCGCAGTCTGTGGTACTGCGGCCCTATATAGTGAGCGCAGTCTGTGGTACTGCGGCCCTATATAGTGAATGCAGTCTGTGGTACTGCAGCCCTATATATTGAACGCACTCTGTGGAACTGGGGCCCTATATAGTGAATGCACTCTGTGGTACTGCGGCCCTATATAGTGAACTCACTCTGTGGTACTGCAGCCCTATATAGTGAATGCAGTCTGTGTTACTGGGGCCCTATATAGTGAGCGCAGTCTGTGGTACTGGGACCCTATATAGTGAGCGCAGTCTGTGGTACTGGGGACCTATATAGTGAGCGCAGTCTGTGGTACTGGGGCCCTATATAGTGAATGCAGTCTGTGGTACTGGGGCCCTATATAGTGAGCGCAGTCTGTGGTACTGGGGCCCTATATAGTGAGCGCAGTCTGTGGTACTGTGGCCCTACATAGTGAGTGCAGTCTGTGGTACTGGGGCCCTACATAGTGAGCGCAGTCTGTGGTACTGCGGCCCTATATAGTGAGCGCAGTCTGTGGTACTGCGGCCCTATATAGTGAGCGCAGTCTGTGGTACTGCGCCCTATATAGTGAGCGCAGTCTGTGGTACTGCGGCCCTATATAGTGAGCGCAGTCTGTGGTACTGCGGCCCTATATAGTGAGCGCAGTCTGTGGTACTGCGGCCCTATATAGTGATCGCAGTCTGTGGTACTGCGGCCCTATATAGTGAGCGCAGTCTGTGGTACTGAGGCCCTATATAGTGAGCGCAGTCTGTGGTACTGGGGCCATTTATAGTGAGCGCAGTCTGTGGTACTGCGGCCCTATATAGTGAGCGCAGTCTGTGGTACTGCGGCCCTATATAGTGAGCGCAGTCTGTGGTACTGCGGCCCTATATAGTGAGCGCAGTCTGTGGTACTGCGGCCCTATATAGTGAGCGCAGTCTGTGGTACTGCGGCCCTATATAGTGAGCGCAGTCTGTGGTACTGAGGCCCTATATAGTGAGCGCAGTCTGTGGTACTGGGGCCATATATAGTGAGCGCAGTCTGTGGTACTGCGGCCCTATATAGTGAGCGCAGTCTGTGGTACTGCGGCCCTATATAGTGAGCGCAGTCTGTGGTACTGAGGCCCTATATAGTGAGCGCAGTCTGTGGTACTGAGGCCCTATATAGTGAGCGCAGTCTGTGGTACTGAGGTCCTATATAGTGAACGCAGTCTGTGGTACTTCGGTCCTATATAGTGAGCGCAGTCTGTGGTACTGCGGCCCTATATAGTGAGCGCAGTCTGTGGTACTGCGGCCCTATATAGTGAGCGCAGTCTGTGGTACTGCGGCCCTATATAGTGAGCGCAGTCTGTGGTACTGCGGCCCTATATAGTGAGCGCAGTCTGTGGTACTGGGGCCCTATATAGTGAGCGCAGTCTGTGGTACTGGGGCCCTATATAGTGAGCGCAGTCTGTGGTACTGCGGCCCTATATAGTGAGAGCAGTCTGTGGTACTGCGGCCCTATATAGTGAGCGCAGTCTGTGGTACTGCGGCCCTATATAGTGAGCGCAGTCTGTGGTACTGAGGCCCTATATAGTGAGCGCAGTCTGTGGTACTGCGGCCCTATATAGTGAGCGCAGTCTGTGGTACTGGGGCCCTATATAGTGAGCGCAGTCTGTGGTACTGGGGCCCTATATAGTGAGAGCAGTCTGTGGTACTGCGGCCCTATATAGTGAGCGCAGTCTGTGGTACTCAGGCCCTATATAGTGAGCGCAGTCTGTGGTACTGCGCCCTATATAGTGAGCGCAGTCTGTGGTATACGTAATCTGAATGTGCCGCACTCAGAGCCAGATTCATGAGAGATATGGAGGGACATGCAGACAGCTGTGAAAAGTCCTGCTTTTTATCTACAGCTTTTATCAACAAGTATGATCGTGGGAAGGATAAGTCAGAATTACCGATAAAAACTAATTATCACAGAAAGCCAGAGGGAATGGACGACGGAGTCTTTCTCAGGTCCGCCAGCCTGCCACCGATGATGGGGTAATAACTGCCACAAGTCCACACCAGTGGCTCGCATATTTACCGTTATTGTGGGTCTGTGTTTATAACTATTGTTATGTCATTTCAGATAATATGGGTCAGCAGAAAGCAGTATGTATGAATCAGCCGGCATTGTGATATTAAACAGACCTGTTTATACTGAGCTGTCTCCACGACTCCCGCTGCAATATTTAAACCAAATTTATCCTGAGGACTGTGTTTTTGTTATGTACCCTGAGCTAGTGTTATATCAAACAGAAGTGCCAGGTTTATGTTTCCTATAGTTTTATGGTTCTGGAAGGCAGTGCACACAGACGCTTATTTTGCCTTTAAAAGCTCATGTCCCTTTTTCCTCTCCCTTACCAACGATAAAATCCTGGAAGCACTTACCGTCTTGTTAACTAAAAGCCAAACAGAAGCCGAATGTTGTCCGGGTGTCACAATGTACCTGTTTCAACGGAATTTAACCCATTCTGCTACTCACAAAAGCTTAATTTAGTTATATCAACCAAATTTGCTTTTTCATTCAAACGCTGCGTCACTAGCGTCACTTCTGCGTCAGCGGAATTATCACTGAATTCTCTGCATTCCTTTGCTCCAATGTACTTAATACAGAACAGGGCAATCGCACCCAGAACGTATTCACCCTAAAGCACCCCAACCCCACTAACACTTTAACAACAGAACAGGCTTTAACCCCTTCCATCCCCCATATTTTTAGTGCCATTTTAGTAACAAGGACATTTAGCTGCCATTCATTTTCAAATCAGGTGAATTGATTTTCAAGCAAATCTCACTCCTGCAATAAGATCTGTTTTAAAAATATAAAAACCCAATTGGCCTGGTGATAAAATGCTGATAATTATTATTTCAATTTTACTGTCTTAAAACACTGTAACGTTACCTGTCACTGATCAAGCATGACATTTGCAGCCCCCAGTTTTCTTAAATTAATTTCCTCTTCAATACAACAAGGGAAGTGAAGTTGGGAGGGGGAATTATCCCCAGAAAATGTTTTACTTTTTATTTCCCCAAAAATGCCTAATAATCTCGGAGATGCTTGACATCGTAAGTTGTGGAATATGTTGGAGCTTCTCTGAGTATAAATCCTTATGAACGTCATGATAAATATATCAATATAGGTGACAAGTTTGTTTTTATCTGACGTTGCAATAAACGACAATCGTTTATCTTTTACACAACGAAAACAACGCTTAGATTAAAGCGAAACTCTGTGGTTTCTAAACATAATGGGAAATGTCACGACCTTCTCATAGACTCCAATTTATTAAGTAAGAAGCGAGTAACTGATTAAGAAATCAGGAAATATTTAAGTTCAGAACGAGACGGGGGTTGGCAGGCCTCCAGGTAAAGACTGTGAGAAAATCTGGTGCAAAGATCTCCGTGCACGTTTTTCAAATGATGAATATTGAGAAGTTCATCCATTATGAAGTGCATTCACGAGATGATGAACCGTAGAGATATCTTTTTACAAGATTCTAATTCCACCAACAAAATGATATGACTGATACATAATTAGCTGCACCAGCGCTACAGCCTATGTTGGTGCTTAATAAAAAATAAGTATTGATTGCAGGATTGTCAGAACTGGCAAATTTTATACAGAATTTATGTGCTTTCATATATTAATAATAATAAGCTACGGTGGCATATAAAAATCTATGTCAACGTGTAATTTATTAAAACTACACACATGACCCCTATTTTTTCATAAATTATATTAGATCACGTATTAATATATACAAATTGTTAATGGGCTATTGGAAAAATCAGAAGCACTAAAGCCTGCTATAGCGGCTATAATCCTAGGAATGCTCTGGCCCGGTGCCCCAGTAAAGAGGCAAGCCGTTTATGGACCGTTTGCTGTGTTACCTTTACACCAATTGGGCTCCAATGCCCCTTGCGGCTCCGGTGATTGTTTTTGGTTTCTGTAGAGCTGCAGAAGTCGAAGCTTGATCCAGTCGCCATTCGTTGACTGATAGCATCAGCTGACCGCTCTCAGCCAATGAATGGCACACTGTGCATAAAGAATTATTTATAAAATATATTTTACCAGGAAGCATACATTGAGATTTCTCTCGTTTTCAAGTATTTCCTGACATCAGCCAACTCAGAAGCCTTATTCTATCTAGGTTGATGATGCAGCCAGAGGTGGATTTACATCTCTGGCAGCCAGGGGAGTTGAACTCAGTATGTGCAGTGATTTATGGAGAAATGCTGTACATACAGACTCCAGGCACCATGACCACTTAAAAAAAAAAAACCTGAAGTGGTTATGGTGCTTGGAGTAACCCTAAGAATATAAATTAAATTACAGCTTTTTTGCCCTGGTTTTTTAGTTCTGCCCAGACTAGGATTTAGCTGACAGGTGGCTCACAGTTTTCTTAGATTAGTTAGATTTTTGTTTTAAACCATTTTCCATGAATTTTTAAAGAAAAGTGTCTGGACGATCCGGGTCTTCCAATTATTTCCAATGGTAATCCTGAGGAATGATAAAGTTCTGCAGTCCAAGATTGTCGAAACGTCAAACGTTACATTGACTCCAAATAATAATTACACATTATTAGTGTATTAACTATTTTAATGCAAATCTTTATATACCGCGTTAATAACTACAGCCTGAGACGTTCCTTTATAAAACCAACCACCACCAATGAACAGGTAACAGAGGAGGCGATTTCTATAAATTATACTCAATATAATAATATATTTCTTTAACCTTCAGAATTAGTGCCCAGTTAAACAATTGGCTGTTTATTGTAGCAGTCGATAAGGATCTCCTGATAGCGAATGAAAAGGTCGCTGGGGAAACGTGTAAGCACCTATGAAACAACGAGAGCTAATCCCATTCGCGGCGTTATAGCCGCTACAAAAAGAAAAATAAAGTTTACATGAAAGGCAAAGATTAGGATATTTACTTTGAAATGAAAGGCTGTGCTAGAGGAAAGAACGGGCTTTGTAAGGATTTTTTTATATTATGAACTTGCTGTCCCTAATACTATCCTGCTAAGGAGGGTGTGAGTTTATACAGGTTCATCTTATTGTGTAAAAATACGACATATATATATACACATCTTAATCTGCAATAATGGTCTAGGCCAGGAGTGCCCAAAAGACAGATCCACAGATTTTGTAAAACTACAACTCCCATGATGCTTTGCATGCATTTAGAATGAAAACGCATGGCAAAGCATCGTGGAATCTGTAATTTAAAAACATCTGGGGATCTACCATGTAGTGGTTATGGTGCGCATGTGCTGCCATAACAAGAAACCAAGTGTGTGCATGTGCATGTATACCTGTGTATGCATGTGTGCATAATCATAAAGTCGTGTAGTTTATTGCGTTTCTGTAAAATACCAGAATGGCGTTAATTTCCCATGATACACGGCTGCTTTTCACTGTTATATATTCTCTCGCTCTGTATTTTTATTTTATTTTTTATTTTATAATCATTACAATAGTTATATGACTAGAATTAGGGCCATAACATTTAACAGGGAACAGAGGAATTTGAGACCAAAACTCTCCTACATAGGGAAACTTGGGATGTATTCAAATTGTCAGGAAAGAAAATGTAAACATAGATTTCAAATGCTATGCCTCTTGGTGAAGCATTAGAAGGCTAGTGCGCATGTACGGCAATGTGCCAATTAAATGCTCCCAATAAGAATTATTTGAGCTACGACCAAGTTTAACTCGGGTTATTGCTGTAGAAGCGCCTCTATCAGCCACTTGAGGTGAGTTAACTGCAATGTAAACATATAGACCCTGACACCTCTAAGATTCAAACCAAACAATATTTTTCAATGTATGCATGATCTCTGCCTTTAACCCCTTAAGGACAGACGACGGATATATTCCGTCATGATTCCCTTTTATTCCAGAAGTTGTGTCATTAAGGGGTTAAAGGGTTAGTCCAACCACCATGACTACTTCAGTGATTTGAAGTAGTCATGCAGATGCAGCTTGAAAAACTGCACATACTGAGTTAATGTTAATTGTTTGATTGTGGCTAGTTGCACCCCCAGCACACGTGACTTAGGAAGCCCAGAACACTGTTCTGTGATGCCCAACGTCAATCCTCTGCTATCAGCGTGCATTGCACACTGCCAACAAACGTTAAAATCTTCACCCTCCCTCTGTAAATTGCATAAATTATTTTTTATTTTTTTTAATTAAGCTATCACTCTCACCCTTCCTCCCCACTCCAGCTCAGATTGCGCTTGTGCTTGAGTGACGGGTGACAAGTTTTAAGGTTGGAGTAACCATTTGAGTTAACTAATTTAGATATAGGACAATAAACTAAAAGTAGGGACTGATCTTCCATGTCTGGGACAGTAAGCAGCTATGGATAAACTTTTTTTCAAAATGTAAATCTCAGCAAACCACTGGTATCCATCCCCCCCCCCCCCCCCCCCCCCCCAATGTTATATATAGGGATCTGGTGTTAGATTTTTACAGCACAGTTTATATGATGCCAGTCTGTGCTCAGCCAATCCCTGGTAACAATTAGACCTTCTCATGCTGAATGGCAGGATAGCAGCTGCTGATACTGGGAACTTCGGAAAGTGGATCAATCACCATGGAAACAATAGAATGTTTCTGCTGACTCCATTGGTTTCCGTGGTGACTGCCCCACGTTTAGAAACCTGCACCAGTTTCACATTAGCCGCTCGTTTATCAATCTGCTCCTGTAGTTTCACCAGCAGTCTCTGCCAGTCGCAAGACCCAAGACACAGGCCGTGGACTAGAAGGGGGGGTAAAACCATCCCGGCCAAATACCAGTAGGAAAATAGCAGTGCCCTTTGCAACCCAATCCCATGAACCTGAAAACCTTTAGAGGAGATTTCAATTAGTCGTGCACCCAAGCTCACCCCTCGGCAGCAGCCATTGTGAACAGCGGCCAGTCTTCTCTCACCAAGAATTAATCCGTCCAAACATGAATGCCGCCTGCCAGCGTACGCCATGGAATAGAGGAACACTCATTAGAACGCAGAAATGAGAAGCAGGCCTGTCCTCATATCTCCCGTTATCACTCGTTTCCTGATTATACTGCAATTATACCGACATTATGTCAAGACTTAATAGAACGAGTTTCATTAGGATAAAAGCTTGGTGCATATTAACTTATATTTAACTCTTTGCAATCCGGAGGGCCCTTCCTGCCATGCCTCTCACAAGTATCAAAGCGTTCTGTTTTAATATTGCGCTTTTACACTGGTCGTCCATGGTAATTGCTGAAAGGCTCCTGTCTGCATTTCATCATTTTACAGAGGATAAAAAAAAAATTGTCACTTTTATACCTTCAAATTTATCATTTGAAATCAAATCATTCTCTTAAAAAAAAATTAACTTCCACCCTTTACTAAGTGTTATTTTTGTGACAATTGATGTCGATGCTAAATAAAATTCAAATTTGAAAAAAAGAATTTAACTCTGTATATTTATTTATAAAATATTTTACCAGGAAGGGTACATTGAGATTTCTCTCGTTTTCAAGTATGTCCTGGGTCCACAAAACATTGCATTGTTACAATAGAATACAATATTACAAAAATACATTATACAAACTATAAATATATATACACCTACGCACATGTATAAATTTAATACATAACAGGTAATAAATATATTCAACCATAACAGGTGCATCCTGTATTGAGGTATATTGCCATAGATCTCTTAAAAGATTTTAGATTGAATAAAGAATTGACTGTGTCCCTGAGGTTATTCCATAATTGTGGTGCTCTGTAGGAAAGTGATGATCGAGCCACATTATTTTTGTATTGCGGTATGCTAAATATCGTGCTAGTACTGGATCACGTATTACGTTTATTAAGGTGGGTTTGCGGTGCGGGTGCATACACTACATCCCCATAATCAATGACCGGCATTAGCATTTGTTGAACTATCTGTTTCCTTACTGTAGGGCTTAGGCAGGATTTGTTTCTGCACAGGGCACCTAGTTTTGGGTAAAGTTTTGAAGAGATTTTTTTAATGTGAAGGACAAAAGATAGATTGAGGTCTAGCAACATACCGAGATATTTAAAAGAGCAGACTGCTGTCAGTGTGCTATTTGAATTTGTTCTGATACACTGTTGTTGATTTTGTAGTTAATGTAATTTAGGTACAGTTCCAAAGATCATTGTAACGGTTTTGTCAGTGTTAAGGAAGAGTTTGTTATCCGCTATCCACTTTTCTACCTCTGTGAATTGGTTTTGGAGCACAGCCTCAAGCTGCGGTAGCTTGGGTTTGCTAGCGTAGATTACAGTGTGGTCTACATACATGTGTACAGTTGAGGATTTGCAGACGTTAGGCAGATCATTTATAGGGGGCCGAGTATGGAGCCTTGGGGAACACCACACGTGACTGGAAAAGGAGGGAGGCGCTATCAGAAATGGCCGCATATTGCAATCGTTCTGAAACATACGATCAAAACCAGGTTAGCGGATGATCACCAATGCCTGAGTTTTTACGTTTTTGCAAAGGAATGCCATGGTCTACTGTGTCAAAGGCCTTGGCAAAATCAAGGAAAATAGCTCCAGTTAGGTCTCCTTGGTCTCCCCATTTTTTTTTGGCAATACTTTTTAAAAAACTGTTTGTAAATGAATGCTCCATGAGGGGATTTTTTAATCATTGAATTCATTATATAGATCATTAATTAAACATGTACAAGAAATAAATAATAAAAAAATAAAAAATAAATAAAAGGATTTTCCCATTTGAAGTTCCTGCATTTACTGTAAATGACCGAGGGTTTTTGGACATGTGGGTTCCACACCCAGTATAATAAACAGTTTATTATTGGAAATAGGAGTTTATGAAAGTCCTCGGAACCCTGATTTGGAATTCTTTTCCAATAATTACACCGTTCACCATTATGTATCCATGTTACATCACATGATATTATAGTGTTTGGGTTAGTGTTAGGGTTTCTTTGATCTCAGGCACATTTGGAATATTAATGTCTCAGTCTGCCCAAGATTAGTGGGAGTTGGGTGAGGGCTGAATTAAACTGGCAGCAGTTTCACAAAGCATGGACCATCCTGGAATATAACCTCACGCTCTCCGGGCATGTATCGATGATCACAAAATCCCCATATGGAATTGGATAAAATGAAACCAGTAGCAGTTCATGTCAGCATTGAGCGTCACTTTAACCCCATTAGGATCTATGACATGTTATTAGCACTGTCACCGTCAATAACCAGGGATATGTCTAGCTCCAGTCCTTAAGGATTCCAGTTTACACGATACTTAATCTTCAAAGACAAACAATCCCCAGTCAGTAAAAGTGATGTGGGCCCTCTTGGCTCTCCCATCAATTAGGAGGTACGTTGCACACCTGTCAGCATGCTACCACACTGATTATGGATGTTTCACCTTCCGTAAAACTACAATGTCAAACACTTAATGAGCTAATCCACTTCTTCAAGCAAAGGTGTCCATCCCCTGAAGCAAGGATTGGGTTTCACCCATGACGACCTATGACCTGCTTGTTGGGTTGAAGGTAGCTGTTTGTCTATACCTTGGAGACTTGGACTATTGAGTGGGGAAGTCTCTGAATGTCAAAGGTGATGACAGGTTGTGTTCAGCTAAGCAGCAATAGTGATTGTGTTTCCTCATGTTTGACAGGCGGCCCTCTGCTTCATTGAAGGAGTCTCCCATGCAAATCCCCACGGTGACGGGAAGGTGTCTCATTCTATGCACAAGAAAAGGTTCCAAAAAGTCATACAGCCCTTAACCCCTCAAGGACCAAACTTCTGGAATAAAAGGGAATCATGACATGTCACACATGTCATGTGTCCTTAAGGGGTTAAATGAAAGCCCCAGCAACAGAATGATTGTTTAAAGGAAACTTGTAACAGGTGTTCACATAAATTAATTCAGAACCTGACCCCCCACCCCCAGAGTTTCAAAATTCTAAAAGGTACCAGAGACCCCCAGTTCTTTCAAAGCAAAAAAAAGTATAAACTGGTCTAGCACTCACTCTTGGTAAAGAAATTCTATTTTTATTTTTATTGTGACCACGTTATTAAGGTTATTGGATTTTGTAAGTAACTATTCTCACAAACCGGATACTGCAATATATAGCCATAAACAAATGCATGTGAAAGAAGGCAGGTAAATAAAAATATTAAATATAATGAAATGTGATATAAATGGCATCCACTCTGATCATGTACCCATGAGAGGCGACGTTATATTTTTGGCTGTTTTTTAGTCCATTAGAACGTTATATTATATTGTAACCTGTACACCATAACCGGATCCTTTTTAAACCAGATTGCCATGGTGTTAAGAATAAAGTAGATCGATGTAGTAAATGTAAGAAAATGTGGTGCATCTGCCTGAATTTTTATATTCCATATAATAAATGGATGTTTGGGATGTTTGAGGACAATAAACACAACTCACATCAAAGCAAGCGCCTAAAGGCCTTAATAGCACAGATGAAATACTGCTGAATATATACACATACTGTAAAACATGAAAACATTCCTGTACTGCTTGTTTGGGTGGTTTAAAGGAACACTCCATGCACGCTGTAGTTGTTATGGTGCTGCCCTGGCACCCTTCCAGAGTAATCTGTCAATCTATTTTACAATGCTTTGACAGGGGCCTGCGCCACATGCTTCACTGAGCTAAACCTGACCGATTCCGAACCGCGCTCAGAATGAACTTTCCTTTCAAATATCAGAAGGGCACAATGGTCAAGGATGGAGCAAGCCTTCTCCTGTGACTAGCTGCACTCAGCAGACAGAATTGTTCTGGACACGTTCTCTCCTGCGATTGGTTGCAGATTACTGGAGATTTGAACTCCGCAGGATTCTGTACGCCATTAGCCGATAACATTGTATATCAGAAAACACGGAATGAAAACTCAGCAGGCTTTTTTAACCGCTGAGCAGATTACAGGAGACTTGGACTCAGCACAACTCTGGACTCTGCAGGATTCTTCCCACCTACAGGCACATATTAGGCCATAGGAAAAAGCAGTGGAAATGTTTATCTGACAGTGAGTTCAGCTAAGAGCAGAGCGGAGTTCATCAGTCAGGAAGGGTAAGTGAATACTATTATGAGCAGGGGTACCAGATCCACCCACTATTTTTACAGGGACACATATCTTATATTTATGAAAATGCATGAAAAGGCTTGCCTTGCAGTAAGTATAATGCGTATTCTGCATGATTGCCTAATTACTTAATTCCAGGGTTCTTCATTGCCTAATTGCTTATTCTAATACACCTTCTTCCCAGATTCTACATACTACAATGCAACCTTTTCTTGTGCTGCCAATCAATCTGAATATGTGATATGTGTCCCAGAAAACATGGTGGATCTTGTCACCCTGACTATGAGTGAAGTGGGGGCTGTAACCGGCCCTGTGGCTAAAAAGCAATGTGGCGTTACGCTCAATGTTACATTCACTCACTTTACTTCTTCTAGCGCTGGGCTGGCAATGAAGTAGTTAAGCGCAAGCAAGGTTCCTGTCTTCGGGGAGCGGAATATCTCTGTTTCTGGAGCAGGTACACTGCAGCTGTCATGAGAGACAATGCATGATTATGTTTGTGTGTTCGGGCACAAATTACTTTCTCCCACTCTATACTGCACTGCGGATAACTCCGGGCCAGGTACGCAGCGCCAGATAACACTCTATACTGTATCTCTGAACACGCCTGTGGTATGTACTATAGTCAGCACTGTCCAACAGCTGCATTCCAGGGGCCAGCTTCACATCTATTTCCTTCAGCCACGGTCAGTCAGTGGATAGAGTGTAGTGGTGTTGTGGAGACAGGTCCAGGCACTGAGGGTAGTGGTATAATGGAGACAGGTTGAGGCACCGAGTGTAGTGGTATTATGGAGACCGGTTCAGGCACCGAGTGTAGTGGTATTATGGAGACAGGTTCAGGCACCGAGTGTAGTGGTATTATGGAGACAGGTCCAGGCACTGAGGGTAGTGGTATTATGGAGACAGGTTCAGGCACCGAGTGTAGTGGTATTATGGAGACAGGCTCAGGCACTAAGGGTAGTGGTATTATGGAGACAGGTTCAGGCACTAAGGGTAGTGGTATTATGGAGACAGGTTCAGGCACCGAGTGTAGTGGTATTATGGAGACAGGCTCAGGCACTGAGTGTAGTGGTATTATGGAGACAGGTTCAGGCACTAAGGGTAGTGGTATTATGGAGACAGGTTCAGGCACTGAGTGTAGTGGTGTTGTGGAGACAGGTCCAGGCACTGAGGGTAGTGGTATTATGGAGACAGGTTCAGGCACCGAGTGTAGTGGTATTATGGAGACAGGTTCAGGCACCGAGTGTAGTGGTATTATGGATACAGGTCCAGGCACTGAGGGTAGTGGTATTATGGAGACAGGCTCAGGCACTGAGGGTAGTGGTATTATGGAGACAGGTTCAGGCACCGAGTGTAGTGGTATTATGGAGACAGGTTCAGGCACTAAGGGTAGTGGTATTATGGAGACAGGTTCAGGCACCGAGTGTAGTGGTATTATGGAGACAGGCTCAGGCACTGAGGGTAGTGGTATTATGGAGACAGGTTCAGGCACTGAGTGTAGTGGTATTATGGAGACAGGCTCCTGGCACTGAGGGTAGTGGTATTATGGAGACAGGTTGAGGCACCGAGTGTAGTGGTATTATGGAGACAGGCTCAGGCACAGAGTGTAGTGGTATTATGGAGACAGGCTCAGGCACTGAGGGTAGTGGTATAATGGAGACAGGTTGAGGCACCGAGTGTAGTGGTATTATGGAGACAGGTTCAGGCACTGAGTGTAGTGGTATTATGGAGACAGGCTCCTGGCACTGAGGGTAGTGGTATAATGGAGACAGGTTGAGGCACCGAGTGTAGTGGTATTATGGAGACAGGCTCAGGCACTGAGGGTAGTGGTATTATGGAGACAGGTTCAGGCACCGAATGTAGTGGTATTATGGAGACAGGTTCAGGCACTGAGGGTAGTGGTATTATGGAGACAGGTTGAGGCACTGAGGGTAGTGGTATTATGGAGACAGGTTCAGGCACCGAGTGTAGTGGTATTATGGAGACAGGCTCAGGCACTGAGGGTAGTGGTATTATGGAGACAGGCTCAGGCACTGAGGGTAGTGGTATTATGGAGACAGGCTCAGGCACCGAGTGTAGTGGTATTATGGAGACAGGTTCAGGCACTGAGTGTAGTGGTATTAAGGAGACAGGCACCTGGCACTGAGGGCAGTGGTATAATGGAGACAGGTTGAGGCACCGAGTGTAGTGGTATTATGGAGACAGGTTCAGGCACTGAGTGTAGTGGTATTATTGAGACAGGCTCCTGGCACTGAGGGCAGTGGTATAATGGAGACAGGTTGAGGCACCGAGTGTAGTGGTATTATGGAGACAGGCTCAGGCACTGAGGGTAGTGGTATTATGGAGACAGCCTCAGGCACCGAGTGTAGTGGTATTATGGAGACAGGCTCAGGCACTGAGTGTAGTGGTATTATGGAGACAGGTTCAGGCACTAAGGGTAGTGGTATTATGGAGACAGGTTCAGGCACTGAGTGTAGTGGTGTTGTGGAGACAGGTCCAGGCACTGAGGGTAGTGGTATTATGGAGACAGGTTCAGGCACCGAGTGTAGTGGTATTATGGAGACAGGTTCAGGCACCGAGTGTAGTGGTATTATGGATACAGGTCCAGGCACTGAGGGTAGTGGTATTATGGAGACAGGCTCAGGCACTGAGTGTAGTGGTATTATGGAGACAGGTTCAGGCACTAAGGGTAGTGGTATTATGGAGACAGGTTCAGGCACTGAGTGTAGTGGTGTTGTGGAGACAGGTCCAGGCACTGAGGGTAGTGGTATTATGGAGACAGGTTCAGGCACCGAGTGTAGTGGTATTATGGAGACAGGTTCAGGCACCGAGTGTAGTGGTATTATGGATACAGGTCCAGGCACTGAGGGTAGTGGTATTATGGAGACAGGCTCAGGCACTGAGGGTAGTGGTATTATGGAGACAGGTTCAGGCACCGAGTGTAGTGGTATTATGGAGACAGGTTCAGGCACTAAGGGTAGTGGTATTATGGAGACAGGTTCAGGCACCGAGTGTAGTGGTATTATGGAGACAGGCTCAGGCACTGAGGGTAGTGGTATTATGGAGACAGGTTCAGGCACTGAGTGTAGTGGTATTATGGAGACAGGCTCCTGGCACTGAGGGTAGTGGTATTATGGAGACAGGTTGAGGCACCGAGTGTAGTGGTATTATGGAGACAGGCTCAGGCACAGAGTGTAGTGGTATTATGGAGACAGGCTCAGGCACTGAGGGTAGTGGTATAATGGAGACAGGTTGAGGCACCGAGTGTAGTGGTATTATGGAGACAGGTTCAGGCACTGAGTGTAGTGGTATTATGGAGACAGGCTCCTGGCACTGAGGGTAGTGGTATAATGGAGACAGGTTGAGGCACCGAGTGTAGTGGTATTATGGAGACAGGCTCAGGCACTGAGGGTAGTGGTATTATGGAGACAGGTTCAGGCACCGAATGTAGTGGTATTATGGAGACAGGTTCAGGCACTGAGGGTAGTGGTATTATGGAGACAGGTTGAGGCACTGAGGGTAGTGGTATTATGGAGACAGGTTCAGGCACCGAGTGTAGTGGTATTATGGAGACAGGCTCAGGCACTGAGGGTAGTGGTATTATGGAGACAGGCTCAGGCACTGAGGGTAGTGGTATTATGGAGACAGGCTCAGGCACCGAGTGTAGTGGTATTATGGAGACAGGTTCAGGCACTGAGTGTAGTGGTATTAAGGAGACAGGCACCTGGCACTGAGGGCAGTGGTATAATGGAGACAGGTTGAGGCACCGAGTGTAGTGGTATTATGGAGACAGGTTCAGGCACTGAGTGTAGTGGTATTATTGAGACAGGCTCCTGGCACTGAGGGCAGTGGTATAATGGAGACAGGTTGAGGCACCGAGTGTAGTGGTATTATGGAGACAGGCTCAGGCACTGAGGGTAGTGGTATTATGGAGACAGCCTCAGGCACCGAGTGTAGTGGTATTATGGAGACAGGTTCAGGCACTGAGTGTAGTGGTATTAAGGAGACAGGCACCTGGCACTGAGGGCAGTGGTATAATGGAGACAGGTTGAGGCACCGAGTGTAGTGGTATTATGGAGACAGGTTCAGGCACTGAGTGTAGTGGTATTATTGAGACAGGCTCCTGGCACTGAGGGCAGTGGTATAATGGAGACAGGTTGAGGCACCGAGTGTAGTGGTATTATGGAGACAGGCTCAGGCACTGAGGGTAGTGGTATTATGGAGACAGCCTCAGGCACCGAGTGTAGTGGTATTATGGAGACAGGCTCAGGCACTGAGTGTAGTGGTATTATGGAGACAGGTTCAGGCACTGAGTGTAGTGGTATTATGGAGACAGGCTCAGGCACTGAGGGTAGTGGTATTATGGAGACAGGTTCAGGCACCGAGTGTAGTGGTATTATGGAGACAGGTTCAGGCACTAAGGGTAGTGGTATTATGGAGACAGGTTCAGGCACCGAGTGTAGTGGTATTATGGAGACAGGCTCAGGCACTGAGGGTAGTGGTATTATGGAGACAGGTTCAGGCACTGAGTGTAGTGGTATTATGGAGACAGGCTCAGGCACTGAGGGTAGTGGTATTATGGAGACAGGTTCAGGCACTGAGTGTAGTGGTGTTATGGAGACAGGCTCCAGGAAAGTGTGAGTGCTCATTTTTTTTTTTTTTTTTTATGAGGATACCCCCTACCACACCTATAACTTGAAGAATTGCCTCTGCACTTGATCCATAGGCGGGGATTATTCCGCCCAGGCGCATACACTGGAGCTGTATTGAAGCTCCAGGAAAGTGTGAGTGCACATCTTTTATCTTATCGATCACAACTGCAGTTCTAAATACTACACTCCTTCTCTGGTTCTCTTCACATATACCTTGTCAAGGAATACTGAAGCGCTGCACCTACCCTCCAATTTTCTGTTCAGAAAAGAGAGACTCTGTATTGGTGTTCCAGCTGCTTTTGGACTATTATCACTTTGCTTCCGCGCTGAATTTATTTTCGTGTGATTGTGAACCTAGAAAATTGGTCAGAGTTGTTGCAACTGACATTTAATGTGGATAAGTGCAAGATAATGCATCTTGGACGTAAAAACCCAAGGGCAGAGTACAGAATATTTGATAGAGTCCTAACCTCAACATCTGAGGAAAGGGATTTTGGGGTGATTATTTCTGATGACTTAAAGGTAGGCAGACAATGTAATAGAGCAGCAGGAAATGCTAGCAGAATGCTTGGTTGTATAGGGAGAGGTATTAGCAGTAGAAAGAAGGAAGTGCTCATGCCATTGTACAGAACACTGGTGAGACCTCACTTGGAGTATTGTACGCAGTACTAGAGACCGTATCTTCAGAAGGATATTGATACCTTAGAGAGAGTTCAGAGAAGGGCTACTAAACTGGTTCATGGATTGCAGGATAAAACTTACCAGGAAAGGTTAAAGGAAGAGTGAACACTTCTGATGCCCAACTTCAAGACTTTTCTAGTGCTGCATCGTTCCTATGGAACTCCTTCCCTGCTCCGTTAGACTCACCCAGTCTCCATTCCTTCAAAAAATCATTGAAAACATACTCTTCAGGAAGGCATATCAATTAAACTGTTAACAAACCTCCCTTACAGTTCACTGTCCTGATTTCGGTGGAAGAGTAACACTTTTTGGGTCCTGTCTCACCATCCCATCCTGTCCTAAACAAGCATAGCGCTATGCTCAGGGCATTATCCCCCTGTAACAGTGCTCACTGCACGGTGTGCTCTTGCTGGGCTGGCTTACAAACACACCAGACTGCAATACTACATGTGGACATGCTCCCTTTCCAGGTGGATTCTCCCCATTTGGGCAGAGCCCCTAATTTGTCTCTCCTTCCGGTGTCCTGCTATGTAGGATGCCGTACTTAGGAGGTGTGAAGCAGTGATTATAGCGGGGTTGCAGATTTGTCCAAATCTGCCATTTAGCGTGAATTTTTTAATTCAGATTTCAATGCACAAAATGGCAAACAAACCGCAGGGAAAGACCCCCTTAAGTACCAATGATTGCCTATGCTGTACAAATAATATGTCCTTTAGGGATCCTGTTCCAAAAGGGAATTACTCATGTTACGACACTCACCGCTGAAATAAGTAAAACCGCCGCTTAGTCGATAATCCCCCTTTTTAGAAATGCAGGCTTTGCACAGCCGACCGCCAAACTCCCGAACGGAATGTAGGGAAGTGCGGTATCTCACGAACATGCAATCAGCCGAACTCCATTCACGGCTAGAATAAACGAAATACACTTTCCCAGTAGCAATTCACCCACAAACGAGACTAAGCTCCGTCTTGAGGGTAAAACAGGATTCTGTTTAATGGGGCTAACTGCCCGGTATTTATGCAGGTCTCCCACCTGGTGGACACTCCCCTAGGGGACCAGATGGAAGACTGTAACACATATTGGCCAATCACACAGTAGCCAATCACAGTGGCTTAGGTATAAGCACTCCCCTTTACACACATAAATCCCTCCTCTCTATCCTGAAGATAATTGGGAAGAAACCTAATTATCTCCAGGGATAGAGGCAAATCGCCATTTTAAATATAACAATAAAAAACATAATTCTGAAATTACCGAATGCATGTGGTTCGTGTAACGTATCCCCAGATAGCCTGGATCTGAGTGCATATTTCTACCGAATAGCGCTCAGATCCAATGTACACAGTTCAATCGCCATGGAGTCAAAGTCTTTCACAAGTCTTTCGGTACACGATTGACTCCATGGTATGGCTATCTGGGTCCGTTACAAACTCCCGAACGGGCCAGTGTTTGTATGCCTCGACAAAATAGACGGCGGTCGGTAGATAAAGTGTCCGTTTTTAGTTCCATAGAATCCTCGCCGAACACCGCTGGTTGTTCGCGTGTTCCAAAATGGACGCCGCCTCGCGGTCAGCATACGAACGACGACCACTCATACAAATAGAATAGAGAGGTATCTGCGGTTAACCACAACGTTCTAATTGGGGCCCAGAAGTTAACCAGCAGCACACTCCTCTCCTGGGTGGCCGTCCGTTCGGTAGTTTCAATCGGTACTTAGAGAAACACACGAACAGGGGCATAAGGACAGGCAATTAGACAGAATAGAGGCAAACAGACGAACCAGCAATCTTAGTCCCTGCAGATGGATCTGTCACAAATCAGTTAATTACTTTGTGTAGGGTAGTGCCAGAGCGAAATAAGTGGAACTTTTTGGAATAGAGTATACAGGGACATCACAGCATACTGTAGCGTCTGATCCTTAAGGGGTTAATTTTTGTTATTGCGGAGTTCTGTGATAGAACATTCAGACCGTATATTAATGCTTCACTCAAACACACTACTCCTACTCGTTTGTCATTTATTTTAAACCTGTTTAGCCTTGTTACATTTGCAAAGGTGAAGTAAACGCGTTTTAAAGTTCTCTTTGATCAGATAATCATTACCAGAAAGGAGTCTCATTGTTACAGTCATTTAATGTGTTCCTGGGCAACGGTAATAAAACCATCATGTTAAAATCTATAGCCAGAATTAATATATGAAGCTTGAAATGAATTTGTACCATAAATACATTCTTGTTTTTATTTTTCAGACACTCGGATGGGTCTCCTGCTTTAGGTTCTTTTTTTGGCATACACTTAGGTTCAGAAACATTTGGACACTGACACAATTTTCATAATTGTACGCAACCACAATGGATTTGAAAAAAAACTACCGAGATGGAATTGAAGTGCAGACTTTCAACTTTAACTCAAGGGGTTGAACAACAATTTTGTATGAAACATTTAGGAATTGCAACTATTTTGATACACAGCCCCCTCATTTCTGAGGCTGAAATGTGATTGGACAAATTAACACAATCATTAATAAAATGCAAATCTTTAATACGTCGTCAAGAATCCTTTGCAAGCAATGACTCTGAAATGCATGGACATCACCATGGACAAGCACCTGTGTGATGCTTTGCCAGCTGCCAGGCCTTTACTGACGCTGTCTTCAGTTGTTGCTTGTTTGTGGGTCTTTCGGTCTTAAGCTTTGTCTTCAGCAAGTGAAATGCATGCTCGATTGGGTGGAGATTAGGTGATTGACTCAGCCATTACAGAATACTCCTGGGTTGCTTTCGCGGTCTGTTTTGGGTCATTGACCATCTGTGAAGCTTTGTCCAACCAACTTCGCTGAATCTGAGCAGACACTTTATCCCTATTGACTTTAGAACTCATCCAGCTGCTTCTGTCACATGATCAATAATCACTAGTGACCCAGTACCGTTGGAAGCCATGCATGTTCATTGCCATCACACTGCCTCCACAGATGATGTGGTATGCCTCGGATTATGAGCCGTTGCAAGCCTTCTTCATATTTTTTTATTGCCATCATTCTGGTACAGGTTGATCTGTCCAAGGAAAGCTATTCCAAACCCGGACAGGCTTTTTTGAGATGTTATTGGGCAGTCTAATCTAAATCTAATCTGGCCTTTCTATTCTTGAGGCTTATGAATGGTTTGCACCTTGTGGTGAACCCTCTGTATTTGCTCTTGTGACGTCTTCCCTTTATGGTAGACTTGGATAATGATATGCTTATCTCTTGGAGAATGTTCTTCACTTGGCTAAATGTTGTGAATGTTTTTTTCTTTATCATAGAAAGGATATGAAGATTATCCACCACCTTTATTTTCCATGGATGTCCAGACCTTTTTGTTCTGAAGAACTCACCGGTGAGCTCTTTTATTCCTCATAATGTACCAAACTGTTGATTTGGCCACTCATAATGATCCTGCTATCTCTCTGATGTTCCAAATGCGAATGACACACCTGGAGTTAACTCCAGACCTTTTACTTGCTTAATTGATGAAGCAATAACAAAGGAATATCCAAGACCTGTCCATGAAACAGCTTTTGAGAACAACTGACTAATTAAAGAGCTAAAATTCCTAAACCCTTCTTTTAGTTTGGATGTCAATACTCTCAAATTAAAGCTGAGAGGCTGCCCTTTAAGCCCATATTCGTTATTTAACTGTAACAATGTGTATCAATATGCTCTAGATTGTGTGTCCTAGTTTTGATGTTGCTTTTCTTGGGCCCTCACTGGAGAGTCACTTGTCATTTTGGTGGGCATCCCTGTCCCGACTGTAGTCAGTTCCCTTTGGCCTGTGCTTGTGAGTATGTGGTGCCTCCCTGGAGGCTATCTAGGTGTGGTCGAGAACTGGGTTGGGTAGGTCTAGGTTGGGACCACTAGAGTTATTACTGTCAGTCGGTTGCTGTGTGGGTTGAAGTGGGCTAAGGTCTGTGGGTGTGGTAGTATGTGGGTGCCTCTTGTCGTGGCGAACGCCTGTGTTCCATTTTGGGGCCAAGATAGAAGCGGTTTTGCGGCGGCAAGCGCGCGGAAGAGGAGTTTCTGTTTCCTGTACCCGGCCGGACTGACAGGAAGGTGCACACTGAGCACCTTCCTATCACTCCGGCCGGGACCGCGGACCGGAGTGCAGCTCGGCCACCTACAGGGGAGGGGGTAAGAAGGGGGGGGGGAGAGAGAGTAAAAAGAGGGGAGGGGGGAGAGTAAAAAGAGGGGAGGGGGGAGAGTAAAAAGAGGGGAGGGGGGAGAGTAAAAAGAGGGGAGGGGGGGGAGTAAAAAGAGGGGAGGGGGGAGAGTAAAAAGAGGGGAGGGGGGAGAGTAAAAAGAGGGGAGGGGGAGAGTAAAAAGAGGGGAGGGGGAGAGTAAAAAGAGGGGAGGGGGAGAGTAAAAAGAGGGGAGGGGGGGAGAGTAAAAAGAGGGGAGGGGGAGAGTAAAAAGAGGGGAGGGGGGCAGAGTAAAAAGAGGGGAGGGGGAGAGTAAAAAGAGGGGAGGGGGAGAGTAAAAAGAGGGGAGGGGGGAGAGTAAAAAGAGGGGAGGGGGGATAATAAGAGGGGGGAGTAAGAAGAAGGGGAAGTAAGAAGGAGGGGAGATAAGGAAAAGAGGGGAGTAAGAAGAAGAAGGGGTAAGAAGAAGAGGGGGGTAAGAAGAAGAAGGGGGAGTAAGAAGAAGAAGGGGGAGTAAGAAGAAGAGGGGGGAATAAGAAGAAGAGGGGGGAGTAAGAAGAAGAAGGGGGGTAAGAAGAAGGGGGGTAAGAAGAAGGGGGGTAAGTAGAAGGGGGGTAAGAAGAAGAAGGGGTAAGAAGAAGAAGGGGGTAAGAAGAAGAATGGGGTAAGAAGAAGAATGGGGTAAGAAGAAGAATGGGGTAAGAAGAAGGAAGGGGTAAGAAGAAGAAGGAAGGGGTAAGAAGAAGAAGGAGGGGGTAAGAAGAAGAAGAGGGGGTAAGAAGAAGAAGAGGGGTAAGAAGAAGTAGGAGGGTTAAGAAGAAGGGGGGAGTAATAAGAAGAAGGGCGTAAGAAGAACAAGGGGGGGAGTAAGAAGAACACAGGGGGGGTGAGAACACACAGAGGGAGGAGTGAGAAGAACACAGGGAGGGTGGAGGGGGGATGAGAAGAGCACAGGGTGGGTGGGTGAGTGTGAGAAGAGACCGCTAGGGGAGGGTGGGGGAGAGGAGAGACCACTAAGGGGCAGGGGAGAGCTCTAAGGGACAGAAGGGACAGCTCTATAGGACAGGGGGCAAGACAGGGATCTCTTTAACACTACGCGCCCACACACACACACACACACACACACACACAATGCATCCCTTGACATACATAGAAACACACAATGCACCCCTATACATACACAGAAACACACAATGCATCCCTATACATACACAGAAACAGAACATGCTTCCCTTACACACAGAGAAACACACAATGCATCCATTACACACACACACACAATGCAACCCTTACACACAAAGACAATGCATCATTTGCACACATACACAGAAACATACAATGCAAACCCTTACACACACATGAAAACACACACACACACACTGTTTTTCTTGCATACACACAGAAACACAATGCATCTCTTACACAAACTGGTATCCCTATACACTACATACCATAAGCACACATATGAGATAACACATAACACATCCCCTACACACTCCACAGCGAGCTTATGGGTGGGTGGAACATATAAGTGGACTTATGAGTGGGCCTTATGGGCATACTCACCGTCAGGCACTGGGGCCCAGACCTTGAGCTGTGTAAGAGGCCCCCAAAAAATGGAGCTGCTTCCAATTCTCCCAGAACGTTGAATTTTGTGACCACAGTTGCAAACAGCCTCCAGAGGTTCTGTTCTACACCAGACCAGTGGAGCCAAACTGCAGCCCATCATCATCCTCATCTAATTGTAAGTAGGCAATCTAGTATATTATTAGTGACACTAATCTATAATTTACCTCACATTAAATGGACACTATAGCTTAATGAAGTGGTTCTGGTGTCTATAGCTGGTCCCTGCAGGCTTTTTAATGTAAACACACACTGTGTGCAGCACTGGCGTTAGTTCATATGGCAGATCATATGGGTGGGGCATTGTGATGTCACATGGGGGGGGGGGCGGCACATTTATATTTTGTCTAGGGCGGCAAAAATCCTTGCACCGGCTCTGATCCTGGGCAGGTGCACCAGTCTACTGGTGACCCACAGGAGGGGAGTGCACTGATTGCACTGCACTCTCCTCCTGCCCAGACCCGTCTTGACCGCAGTGCAAGTGCCCTCTGCCCCTAATTTACAGTGTCTCACACTCACAACAAGCAGTGCCTGGAGCCCTTTGCAGAGACGGAAACAAAGAGGTTCTGCGGCAGCTGGCCGTCCTGCAAGCATTACATTAAACAGCTGTTCCCCATGCAGCCACAGGTGGCGTTGTGCTGGGAGACTGTGATTACTCTTCACTTCCTCCCAGCCTACAGAGCAGCGCATGGGGGAGAGAGAGGAGGAGGCATGATTTAATCTTACAATAAATCCTCTAAGCAAACCTTTATAAATTTTGGGGGATCAGCTCTGTTTCCACAGTTTATTGGTGTTTACTCTCATCTCTGTATTAATATTGAGGGATATCTAAGTAGTAACATCAGTGTGTGTCAGCAGGGCCAGCCGTTAGGGTGGGCAAGCTGTGCGGTCACGCAGGGTGCCATGACAACAGAGGCGCCCGGCGGCCAACACAGCTCACAAGTTGGGTACACCAGCATATTTAATTTAAACGATTCGCTGGTGGTCCACTGGTGCACACCAGCAGTAGGTGCAGTCAGATCATATCCTCTCCCTCGTGGTTCCGGCGCTCAGTTAGTGAGTCAGAGCACAGGCTCAGAGATTCTCAGCCTGTGCTCTGACAACATTGAAAGTCAGAGCCGTGAAGGAGCGGGTATGGCAAAGAGCTACTGATTAGCATAACATCAATATCCGTTATAAAACCAGAAAAAGGTGGGCATGGATGGTGAACTAATTTGGTGGCGCAATGGGCCACTTGACTGGTTTTGCCCCCCAGGCCTAAGGCTGCCAGCCCTCCCCTGTTTATATCTGTACATGTAATATATTACCGCTGCACTAATTAGGGCAATTAATACACATCATTGCCCAACAGGCAAAGGGGGTCCTACATTGAGTGCAAATGTGTATTTATTTATTTTTTTGCATATTTTGCAAAGACCCTCGATGTCAACTTTGTTGCTGGCAGTGCGGTAACCGTGGGGTGCAGGGAAAGTTAAGTTTGAAATCTTCTTCTTCCGTGTGATCTTATTCTGTGGGATCCTCTTCAGCTCCAGGTGTTTTCAGATTCCAGAAGCCGACATCAATGCTGTACTCTAGCGCATGTGCATTCTACGATACCAATGGAGCCTCCATACACAGAGCTTTTTCCCCCTTAGCCAGTATTAGTGATAGGGCTTTACAAAGCTTGCTTTTTGTCAAGCATTATGTTTTGACTGCGTTGGTATTTCAGTGACATTTTACCACAATCTTTATGAGCATTTCATAATGATTTTATCTTTACAAAACACTCATTCTTTTGGGGGGAAGAAGGGGATGACACAGCCTCTTTGTTAGATAAATCTTGTGTACATCTGAATAACATTTTAATTGCATATATTTTCTGTTTGCAGGTGGAAGGAGAAAGAGGTACTGCTGAAACATTTAATTATACAAGACATTGTTGAAGCAGCAGAGGAATTGGATTTTTTGGGTGAAGTGTCGGTGTATGAGAACAGTGTGTCTAAAGGCACTTCAGATACATATTATTATTATTATTATTATTATTATTATTATTGCCATTTATATAGTGCCAACAGATTCCGTAGCGCTTTACAATATTATGAGAGGGGGGATTTAACTATAAATAGGACAATTACAAGAAAACTTACAGGAACAATAGGTTGAAGAGGACCCTGCTCAAACGAGCTTACAGCCTATAGGGCCGTGCAGGTGTAACAGTGGAGGATACATTTTAATATTCTTTGAAAAAGTTGCTGTTAAAACAAAACAATATGCTGGAAGTGATTCCATTTCTTAAATGCAAGATCTGACAGATGGGTTAAGCATGAGGCAAATGAGTGAAAATCTGATTAAAATTGGGCAATGGCTTGTTACGTGACTTCAATGATAAGAAATAACCTTGATTTTTTTCTCTAAAAAACATTATTTTTAAATATTCCTTGTAGCCAATCAAGATCACAGCAATGAAAATGTAATTGCATGCCACAGCAGGCTTACTTTATAAGCGTCGATTTCAAGAGAAATTAATAAATCCCCTTAGTAATACCTTCTGGCTGTCAATCAGACAGTCACAAGGGGTTCCTGCTTCACGCTCTTGAGCAATACACAAAAAGGGATTGGAAGCAACCCTATAGGCTCAAAACAACAGCTGCTACACGGGTTTCCAAGAGCAGACAGACCAATCTCTGCACAGGTCAACAAGACACAACAAGAGCCAGTTCAAGAACTTGATGGGCAAGTTGAGGACATCAAATGAGCCTATCTTCAATATTGTATTGAATAGGCCACAGTCAGATCTTAATGAAGAGTGGATAAGAATACAGGTTCAGCCACCTTCTTCCTCTACATGGCTGTATGTCGTGAGTGAATGGGACATTAACTTACTAGCCCACCCATACAGCATGAACATCGGAATTGTTCAGATTAGATAAATGTGGGCAGATGATAGCAAAAAGAAGAAAGATGAGAAGGGCTGAAGGACTTAGGTCAAATAGGAGATGTAGAGAACAGCGACTTGTAACTGGGGCTACCGGGAGTAGAGGATTCCACACAAAAACCAGCACCCGGGGACTGGCAGAAGCCTCATAAATGTGTTAAAGTTACAGTCCTGGATGACACACAGAGCATCATAAAGATGGCTCCAATAATGGACTGTTAATGGAATGCCTGAGACAACAACGGCTAGATCATGCAGAAAGCCAGAGCCTTGATAAAGATCACAGAGGGTATCCTGTGTAATGGTTCATAAAAAATCTATTAAACTCACTTCACTCAGTGTCTGGACCTTATTTCAATTGCTGGAATCCTGTTTCCAGTCCCCTTCACTGAAAATGTATGTGTACAAGCAACTACTAGCCAACCAATCTGACACTGTGGTGGCTGACAAGAGACAGAAGACGGGTGTGGTGGATGTGGCAAAACCCAGTGACTATAACATCAAAAAGGAATATGAGAAGGTGGACAAATACCAAGGACTGAAAGAGGAGCTAGAAAGGATTTAGAAAGTGAAGGCAGTAGTAGACCCCATTGTGAGCACTCTCCCAAGTTTGGAGAGTGGTGTCAGAAGATTCCAGGTGTCACATCTGTGATCTCTGTCTAGAAAAGTGAAGTTCTACCAACAGCTAAGATACCATGCAGAACCCTCAGACTTACAGTTGCAAGAACAAGTATGTGGACCCTTTGGAATGATATGGATTTCTGCACAAATTGGTCCTAAAATGTGATCCCAAGAATATTGCTGAACTGAAACAGTTCTGTAAAGAGGAATGGTCAAGAATTACTCCTGACCGTTGTGCACGTCTGATCTGCAACTACAGGAAACGTTTGGTTGAAGTTATTGCTGCCAAAGGAGGCTCAACCAGTTATTAAATCCAAGGGTTCACATACTTTTTCCACCTGCACTGTGAATGTTTACATGGTGTGTTCAATATAAACATGGCAACATTTCATTCTTTGTGTGTTATTAGTTTAAGCAGACTGTGATTGTCTATTGTTGTGACTTAGATGATGATCAGATCACATTTTATGACCAATTTGTGCAGAAATCCATATCATTCCAAATGGTTCACATACTTTTTCTTGCAACTGTATCTGGGTTTGCTGTATCTCTTGGGTAGAGGAAACGTGAGCATTTTGGATCTAGACATTCCTTATTGGCGGCGGGGTCAGTGTGATATGCAAATGGTATAGGTTCTCTCTGTAATGGCAAAACTATTTTGAGACCTGAGCTGGGACTAACCGAAGAGCAACCTATTGAGTTTCTCTTAGCTTCTGTCCGTTATCAGACTTCTCCTATTTTCAGTTTTCCCCTCACACACCCAGGCCTCTGGTGAGAACTGAAAATTAAGGAATACACAAAAATACCACCTGGGGGATGAGAAAGGGAATTTTATTTTATATAATTTATTTATTTTAATTGGAGTTTTCATTTAATATGATGAGCTCACAGTCAGTAATTTCATATTTAATCATCAACTGGACGTTTAAATGTCTCAAAGGAAATGTGTTGGCTCTGTGACAGTACAAATTTGAGCTGAGGGTTTACGTTCAAGCCGCTTTATACACAAGTAAGAAACAATGAGGAAAAAACAAAACGAAAAATTGACAGCGTTCACATTTCAAATGAAGGAGTGTTAAGAAATGTAACTTTTGTAGCCCATTAATGTCCATTTTTGATTCATACAAAACCTTCCACTGTTTTGTTTCCACAGCGCCCTTAAAACATCTGCAACATTCTGTACAGTTTTAATTCTGTAATACTTTAGTTAACGGGTTTTGTGACTGCTGTTAAAAGCGCTGCATCATTTTCACTTACTCGCCGTGAACGTGTCTGCCTTTTCAGTTTGAATGAGATCAGTAAAGGGACTCCCAAGAGCTTGTTGGAGTGGTTTTGGTTCTAGGAGGCTTTGACTAATGTCCCTCTGGTTTTTGGTAAAACAGTTTACATATAGTTTGCTGGGCACAATCCAATACCCTCATAAGAAGCTGTACTCCAAAAAGAGGTCGTAAGGATCCGCATTGACGAAAAATTAACTACAGTTATAATGTAGATCTAGCACACCCTGCAAGTGTCCCTGCAAAGGAGGCTCCGTCCGTATTTTGGTCCCAAATCCCTCTTTTCTATCCTAATGTCACACTTTTCTAGGAGCTCCGATTGTTGGTGTGTCTGAGTGTATAACAGAGCTCCACAGCAATAATACTCCCAGTAATGTGTGTGTGTGTGTGTGTGTCTGTGTATAACAGAGCTCCACAGCAATAATACTCCCAGTAATGTGTCTGAGTGTATAACAGAGCTCCACAGTAATAATACTCCCAGTAATGTGTCTGAGTGTATAACAGAGCTCCACAGCAATAATACTCCCAGTAATGTGACTGAGTGTATAACAGAGCTCCACAGCAATAATACTCCCAGTAATGTGTCTGAGTGTATAACAGAGCTCCACAGCAATAATACTCCCAGTAATGTGACTGAGTGTATAACAGAGCTCCACAGCAATAATACTCCCAGTAATGTGTCTGAGTGTATAACAGAGCTCCACAGCAATAATACTCCCAGTAATGTGTCTGAGTGTATAACAGAGCTCCACAGCAATAATACTCCCAGTAATGTGTCTGAGTGTATAACAGAGCTCCACAGTAATAATACTCCCAGTAATGTGTCTGAGTGTATAACAGAGCTCCACAGCAATAATACTCCCAGTAATGTGTCTGAGTGTATAACAGAGCTCCACAGCAATAATACTCCCAGTAATGTGACTGAGTGTATAACAGAGCTCCACAGCAATAATACTCCCAGTAATGTGTCTGAGTGTATAACAGAGCTCCACAGCAATAATACTCCCAGTAATATGTCTGAGTGTATAACAGAGCTCCACAGCAATAATACTCCCAGTAATGTGTCTGAGTGTATAACAGAGCTCCACAGCAATAATACTCCCAGTAATGTGTCTGCGTGTATAACAGAGCTCCACAGCAATAATACTCCCAGTAATGTGTCTGAGTGTATAACAGAGCGCCACAGCGATAATACTCCCAGTAATGTGTCTGAGTGTATAACAGAGCTCCACAGCAATAATACTCCCAGCAATGTGTCTTTAAACTGCAATAAGTGTGTTTAGAAATCAATCTTTATAAGTATGATACATTGTTCTTATTCTAAATTACATTTAGTTACATGAATTGTTATTACATAGTTGTCTAGATTGTGTCATCTGCAAACACCCACCGAAAAAAGAATTTCAATGTCCACTTCAAGATTATTTATTAATAGATTAAAGAGAAGTGGACCTAGGACAGAATACGGAGTCACTTCACGTACCATGTAATAAAATCGCTTCTTCTGTGTGTTTTTCCGTCTGATTGAAATAATTATTTTATATACATATTTCTTCCTGGGTAAAAGGCTCGCCATGTTAGTATACGTCTATATTAACCAATAATACTAATAATCTGACTTACGGTTTCTTCAGGTTTAATCTTACAGTTACGGATACATAATAAAACTACAAAGGATGTTACAGGATAATGGATGTTCAACAGCAGATGTTAATTGCTGGACTCCTGAAGGGAGACTTAGTTTCTACATAGTTAGACAACCGGACGAGAAGAACAACCTCGTGCAGCAAGCAGCAGCAAGACCTTGTGGTCCTTTGTCCCCTATTCTATATAGCTATGACCATTATGACATCAGATCGTTTAACTATAACCCTAGCCATATAAGGTACCATCTGTTCTTTTTAAGCCATTAGACATCCATGCCTACTATGACTATAAATAGTAATAACATAGTAATATTCTACATACCACTTTTGTCCAATTTCAAAAATGTTTGTTGACAAATACTCTCTGCACGCTCTCTTCCATTCAAGAACACAAATGTAAGCCAACTCATTTCAGTTTTACTAGTAACATTTTGTGTGGAACTGTATCAAATGCCTTAGCAAGGTCCAGGTAGATCACATCGACTGGAACACCTTGATTTATATTTCTAACTGCTTTAAATAATCTCCCTGCCACAGATGTTAAGCTCCCAGGTCTGTAGTTTCCACATTGATCTTTTGAACCCATTTTAAATATAGGCACCACATGTCATCTTCTCCAGTCATCTGGTACAATTCCGGAAAGAAAAGAATCCTAAATAATTAAGAACACTGGTATGGATATTTGTACACTAAGCGACTTGGGTGAATACCATCTGGCCCTTGGGCTTTGTTTACATTAACTTTATTTTGTTTCTGAGGCACTTTATCTTGCATTGGCCACAGTTGAATTAACTATTGTAAAATCTTCTTCCTTATATACTGAAGAAAAACTATTATTTAGAATTTTTATCTTTTCCTTGTCCTCCTTTATGAACTCACCCATCTCACTTTCCAAAGGATCACTTTCATTCTTAACCTTTTTGGTATTATTGTACTTAAAACACGTTTTGCGATTGGTCTTGTTCCATTTGGCTATAAGCTTTTCATTTTCAAGTTTAGACCATCCTATCACTCTTTTGCAAGCCATATGGGCATGTTTATATTTGTTACAGGATGCAATCGACCCCTCTGATTTAAATGCCCTCTTCTTATCTTTTATGATTTATCTGACCCGTGTACTAAGCCACATGGATTTTAATTAGCTTCTTTTATATTTGTTTCCCAATGGTATGTATTGCGAAATGTAGAAGAATTTGTTTAAAGACCTTCCATTTATACTCTCTCATTTTGTCAGTGAATAATTCCAGCCAGTAAATCAGTTGTACAGATTCCCTCATCCTATTGAATTTAGACTTTTTTTGTACAGCCCTTATAAATTAGTTTGTTTTTGAGTTAATCTCAAATGATACCATATGATGGTCACTATTTCCCAAATGCTCTCTAACGAGAATGTCTGAAAAGAAGTCACCATTATTAGTTATGATAAGATTCAGAAAATCATCTCTTCTAGCATGCGCTTCTACTAATTGAGACATGATAAAATTACCGTTTATCACCTGTTTTGCTTAACTGTACTACTAGTCCCTCTGGCCCAATCAGTGTCTGGATAATGGAAATCTCCTATGATTAAGAAATTACCCAGTTGTGTAGCCTTATTAATTTGAGACATCAGTTTCTCTTCCTCATCAGTATTAATGTTTGGGGGCTTGTAACCTATTCCTTCTATTAATAGATATCCCGTTTTTTGTTTTTTTGTCAATCTTTCTTTTATTGAGGCAATTGTGAGGACAGTACAGAAAGAAGAAAAGGGAGTGTTATCAAGTAAACAGATATCACATTTGTGACTGTAGTGTACAATCATAAACTCCAGCAGGCTCAAAGATATCACCGGTTTTCTCCCATGAATATATTGATTGATAAGGTTTCCACATCCTCACCTGTATCACCTAAACTTTCTCAGAAGAGCCCCGTCCCCTGGCCACATCCCCAAAATTAAAGTGTGCCTCTGTGTCCATTTTTTATAGTTGGGAGATACGTAACAATGTTACTTCACAGGAATGCACAGTAACAAGACATGATGGAAAATGTTTTCTATGGGATGCTTTCATTGGGTGCGTGGCTGGGATTGATCTCTATTTTAAAGAGTTCAAAGCAACATAAATAATGAAGATGGATAAGAGCCACTGATTCAGCTAGTTTTCTGATTATCTACCTAGTTAAAGGGTTGTCACCAATATTGGAGTTACTGTGACGTATTGATGGGCTCAACATGATATGGCCATATGGTGTAACCGAATCCTCATATTTGTTTGCTATAAAGTGTAAAACTGTATTTTAAAAAATATATATTTTCTTGTGTGCGCTTAACTGTTGATCTGATTTTTTTTTTTACATATTTTTGTCTTTACTGCAGTATACCTGTTGGTAAATGCCTAGGTGGGGGTGCTTTGAGGAAACTGGCCGTGGGTCAGCAAGGAGGGTAAATCCAAAACTGACCTTGGGTCAGCAAGGAGGGTAAATCCAAAACTGACCTTGGGTCACCAATGAGAGTAAATCCAAAACTGGCCTTGGGTCAGCAAGGAGGGTAAATCCAAAACTGACCTTGGGTGAGCAAGTAGGGTAAATCCAACCCTGACCTTGGGTCAGCAAGGAGGGTAAATCCAAAACTGGCCCTGGGTCAGCAATGGGGGTAAATCCAAAACTGACCTTGGGACAACAAATTGGGCAAATCCAAACCTGGCATTGGGTCAGCAAGGAGAGTAAATCCAACCCTGGCCTTGGGTCAGGAAGGAGGGTAAATCCAACCCAGTCCTTGGGTCAGAAAGGAGGGTAAATCCAACCCTGGCCTTGGGTCAGCAAGGAGGGTAAATCCAACCCTGGCCTTGGGTCAGAAAGGAGGGTAGATCCAAGAAGAGTAAATCCAACCCTGGCCTTGGGTCAGCAAGAAGAGTAAATCCAACCCTGGCCTTGGGACAACAAGGAGGGTAAATCCAAAACTGGCCTTGAATCAGCAATGAGGGTAAATCCAAAACTGACATTGGGACAGCAAAGAGGGTAAATCCAACCCTGGCCTTGGGTCAGCAAGGAGAGATGAGCATTTGGCTGGTTTGCGTAATACTTGGGAGCAGGTTCAGCGTTCTTTGGTGGATTCCGCTGCTCGCCAGAAGGTGCAGGCTGACAAGCATCGCAGGGCGGCTCCTTCTTATATCGTGGGGGACAGGGTTTTGCTTTCCACGCAAAATATTCGCCTCCGGGTGCCTTCTATGAAATTGGCTCCCCGCTTTATTGGTCCTTATCGTATTTTGCATAAAGTTAATCCTGTTTCGTATGCTTTGGGTCTTCCTATGAATCTGCGTATTCCTAATGTCTTTCACACTTCGTTGTTGAAGCCTTACGTATGCAACCGCTATACCCGGCATACTCCTTCTCCCCCTCCTGTCTCTGTGGAGGGTCATGAGGAGTTTGAAGTTTCTGCCGTTCTTGACTCGTTTCCTTAGAGGTCGACTTCAGTACCTGGTGCATTGGAAGGGCTATGGGCCTGAGGAGCACAGTTGGATTTCCGCTGACGCTGTTCACGCTCCTCGCCTTGTGCGTTCTTTCCATTCTCATTTTCCTGCCAGGCCTGGCCCTCTCCACCCAGAGGACGTATCTTCAGGGGGAGAACTGTAGCGGTACTTACCTTTTCCAGGGGCCGGCCGGGGTCCTCTGTTCAAGCCGCGCGCGGCTCATCCTATGGCTGCACCAGGAAGGTGGGCAGTGACCGCGAGAGGTGGTAACGTGTCCCGTCTGACTCTAAGAGCGCTCCACGGGTCTCGGGCGTGCTCTTATAGGGACAGTGTGAGCCTAAATTGGCAAAGGCCTCCCATTGGTCCCTGTCATGCCACACTCCCCATACACTTACCTTTTGGGGGCGTGGATGTGACAGGGGCCAATCAAAATAGATGTTTAGGTATTTACACTCACCCTTTTCCCTTAGTTCCTTGCCCTATTGTAGTTTCTGTTACAGTTCCTTTTAGCGCTTGTTGTGTTCAGTTGTGTTCCTTCGTACTTGACCTTGGCTTTGTTTCTGACTACGTTTTCTCTTTATCCTTATCTGTTCTGTTTGCCGGCTTGCTGTTTACCGTGTACCAGAACCCGGCTAGTCCTAGTTTACGCTGTCTCTTTGTGCCCTTGACCTCGGATCGCTCCTGACTGTGTACTCCTCTCATATACGTCGAGTCCGGCCATTCTAAGGTCCGGTAGACGTATCTCCCCTCTGTGTTGTCTTCTGTTGAGTTGAATCCTGCGTGTTGGGGTATATTTTTGTTACAGAGAGTAAATCCAACCCTGGCCTTGGGTCAGCAAGGAGGGTAAATCCAACCCTGGCCTTGGGTCAGCAAGGAGAGTAAATCCAACCCTGGCCTTGGGTCAGCAATGAGGGTAAATCCAACCCTGGCCTTGGGACAGCAAGTAGGGTAATTCGAAAACTGACCTTGGGGCAACAAGGAGGGTAAATTCAAAACTGGCCTTGGGTCAGCAAGGAGGGTAAATCCAAAACTGACCTTGGGACAACAAGGAGGGCAAATCCAAACCTGGCCTGGGGTCAGCAAGGAGAGTAAATCCAACCCTGGCCTTGGGACAGCAAGGATGGTAAATACAACCCTGGCCTTGGGACACCAATGAGGGTAAATCCAACCCCGGCCTTGGGACAGCAATGAGGGTAAATCCAGCCATGGCCTTGGGAGAGCAACGAGGGTAAATCCAACTCTGGCCTTGGGACAGCAATGAGGGTAAATCCAACCCTGGCCTTGGGACAGCAAGGAGGGTAAATCCAACTCTGGCCTTGGGTCAGCAAGGAGAGTAAATCCAACCCTGGCCTTGGGACAACAAGGAGGGTAAATCCAACCCTGGCCTTGGGTCAGCAAGAAGAGTAAATCCAACCCTGGCCTTGGGACAGCAAGGAGGGTAAATCCAACCCTGGCCTTTGGACAGCAAGTAGGGTAATTCGAAAACTGACCTTGGGGCAACAAGGAGGGTAAATTCAAAACTGGCCTTGGGTCAGCAAGGAGGGTAAATCCAAAACTGACCTTGGGACAACAAGGAGGGCAAATCCAAACCTGGCCTGGGGTCAGCAAGGAGAGTAAATCCAACCCTGGCATTGGGACAGCAAGGATGGTAAATCCAACCTTGGCCTTGGGATAGCAATGAGGGTAAATCCAACCCTGGCCTTGGGACAGCAATGAGGGTAAATCCAACCCTGGCCTTGGGACAGCAAGGATGGTAAATCCAACCCTGGCCTTGGGAGAGCAATGAGGGTAAATCCAATCCTGGCCTTGGGACAGCAATGAGGATAAATCTAACCCTGGCCTTTGGACAGCAAGGAGGGTAAATCCAACCCTGGTCTCTGGAAAGCAAGGAGGGTAAATCCAACCCTGGCCTTGGGACAGCAATTAGGGTAAATCCAACCCTGGCCTTGGGACAGCAATGAGGGTAAATCTAATCCTGGCGTTTGGACAGCAAGGAAGGTAAATCCAACCCTGGTCTCTGGACAGCAAGGAGGGTAAATCCAACCCTGGCCTTGTGACAGTAATGAGGGTAAATCCAACCCTGGCCTTGGGACAGCAATGAGGGTAAATCTATCCCTGGCCTTTGCACAGCAAGGAGGGTAAATCCAACTCTGGCCTTGGGTCAGCAAGGAGAGTAAATCCAACCCTAGCCTTGGGACAACAAGGAGGGTAAATCCAACCCTGGCCTTGGGTCAGCAAGGAGAGTAAATCCAACCCTGGCCTTGGGACAGCAAGGAGGGTAAATCAAACCCTGGCCTTGGGACAGCAAGTAGGGTAATTCGAAAACTGACCTTTGGGCAACAAGGAGGGTAAATCCAAAACTGACCTTGGGACAACAAGGAGGGCAAATCCAAACCTGGCCTGGGGTCAGCAAGGAGAGTAAATCCAACCCTGGCATTGGGACAGCAAGGATGGTAAATCCAAACTTGGCCTTGGGACAGCAATGAGGGTAAATCCAACCCTGGCCTTGGGACAGCAATGAGGGTAAATCCAACTCTGGCCTTGGGACAACAAGGAGGGTAAATCCAACCCTGGCCTTGGGCAGCAAGGAGAGTAAATCCAACCCTGGCCTTGGGACAGCAAGGAGGGTAAATCAAACCCTGGCCTTGGGACAGCAATGAGGGTAAATCCAACCCTGGCCTTGGGACAGCACGGATGGTAAATCCAATCCTGGCCTTGGGACAGCAATGAGGGTAAATCTAACCCTGGCCTTTGGACAGCAAGGAGGGTAAATCTAACCCTGGCCCTTGGACAGCAAGGAGGCTAAATCCAACCCTGGTCTCTGGAAAGCAAGGAGGGTAAATCCAACCCTAGCCTTGGGGCAGCAATTAGGGTAAATCCAACCCTGGCCTTGGGACAGCAATGAGGGTAAATCTAATCCTGGCCTTTGGACAGCAAGGAGGGTAAAGGAGACCCTGGTTTCTGGACAGCAAGGAGGGTAAATCCAACCCTGGCCTTGGGACAGCAATGAGGGTAAATCCAACCCTGGCCTTGGGACAGCAAGGAGGGTAAATCTATCCCTGGCCTTTGCACAGCAAGGAGGGTAAATCCAACTCTGGCCTTGGGTCAGCAAGGAGAGTAAATCCAACCCTGGCCTTGGGACAACAAGGAGGGTAAATCCAACCCTGGCCTTGGGTCAGCAAGGAGAGTAAATCCAACCCTGGCCTTGGGACAGCAAGGAGGGTAAATCCAACCCTGGCCTTGGGGCAGCAAGGATAGTAAATCCAACCCTGGCCTTGGGGCAGCAAGGAGGGTAATTCGAAAACTGACCTTGGGGCAACAAGGAGGGCAAATCCAAACCTGGCCTGGGGTCAGCAAGGAGAGTAAATCCAACCTGGCATTGGGGCAGCAAGGATGGTAAATCCAGCCTTGGCCTTGGGACAGCAATGAGGGTAAATCCAACCCTGGCCTTGGGACAGCAATGAGGGTAAATCCAACCCTGGCCTTGGGACAGCAATGAGGGTAAATCTATCCCTGGCCTTTGCACAGCAAGGAGGGTAAATCCAACTCTGGCCTTGGGTCAGCAAGGAGAGTAAATCCAACCCTGGCCTTGGGACAACAAGGAGGGTAAATCCAACCCTGGCCTTGGGCAGCAAGGAGAGTAAATCCAACCCTGGCCTTGGGACAGCAAGGAGGGTAAATCAAACCCTGGCCTTGGGACAGCAAGTAGGGTAATTTGAAAACTGACCTTGGGGCAACAAGGAGGGTAAATCCAAAACTGACCTTGGGACAACAAGGAGGACAAATCCAAACCTGGCCTGGGGTCAACAAGGAGAGTAAATCCAACCCTGGCATTGGGACAGCAAGGATGGTAAATCCAACCTTGGCCTTGGGACAGCAATGAGGGTAAATGCAACCCTGGCCTTGGGACAGCAATGAGGGTAAATCCAACCCTGGCCTTGGGACAGCAATGAGGGTAAATCCAACCCTGGCCTTGGGACAGCAATGAGGGTAAATCTATCCCTGGCCTTTGCACAGCAAGGAGGGTTAATCCAACCCTGGCCTTTGGACAGCATGGAGGGTAAATCCAACTTTGGCCTTGGGGCAGCAAGGAGGGTAAATCCAACCCTGGCCTTGGGACAGCAATGAGGGTAAATCTAACCCTTGCCTTTGGACAGCAAGGAGGGTAAATCCAACCCTGGCCTTTGGACAGCAAGGATGGTACATCCAACCCTGGCCTTGGGACAGCAAGGAAGGTAAATCTAACCCTAGCCTTTGGACAGCAAGGAGGGTAAATCCAACCCTGGCCTTTGGACAGCAAGGATGGTACATCCAACCCTGGCCTTGGGGCAGCAAGGAGGGTAAATCCAACCCTGGCCTCGGGACAGCAATGAGGGTAAATCTAACCCTAGCCTTTGGACAGCAAGGAGGGTAAATCCTAAATTGGCAACCCTAGCCTTTGGACAGCAAGGAGGGTAAATCCAACCCTGGCCTTTGGACAGCAAGGATGGAAATCCAACCCTGGCCTTGGGGCAGCAAGGAGGGTAAATCCAACCCTGGCCTTGGGACAGCAATGAGGGTAAATCTAACCCTGGCCTTTGGACAGCAAGGAGGGTAAATCCAACCCTGGCCTTGGGGCAGCAAGGATAGTAAATCCAACCCTGGCCTTGGGTCAGCAAGGAGGGTAATTCGAAAACTGACCTTGGGGCAACAAGGAGGGTAAATCCAAAACTGACCTTGGGACAACAAGGAGGGCAAATCCAAACCTGGCCTGGGGTCAACAAGGAGAGTAAATCCAACCCTGGCATTGGGACAGCAAGGATGGTAAATCCAGCCTTGGCCTTGGGACAGCAATGAGGGTAAATCCAAACCTGGCCTTGGGACAGCAATGAGGGTAAATCCAACCCTGGCCTTGGGACAGCAATGAGGGTAAATCTATCCCTGGCCTTTGCACAGCAAGGAGGGTAAATCCAACTCTGGCCTTGGGTCAGCAAGGAGAGTAAATCCAACCCTGGCCTTGGGACAACAAGGAGGGTAAATCCAACCCTGGCCTTGGGCAGCAAGGAGAGTAAATCCAACACTGGCCTTGGGACAGCAAGGAGGGTAAATCAAACCCTGGCCTTGGGACAGCAAGTAGGGTAATTCGAAAACTGACCTTGGGGCAACAAGGAGGGTAAATCCAAAACTGACCTTGGGACAACAAGGAGGGAAAATCCAAACCTGGCCTGGGGTCAACAAGGAGAGTAAATCCAACCCTGGCATTGGGACAGCAAGGATGGTAAATCCAACCTTGGCCTTGGGACAGCAATGAGGGTAAATGCAACCCTGGCCTTGGGACAGCAATGAGGGTAAATCCAACCCTGGCCTTGGGACAGCAATGAGGGTAAATCCAACCCTGGCCTTGGGACAGCAATGAGGGTAAATCTATCCCTGGCCTTTGCACAGCAAGGAGGGTTAATCCAACCCTGGCCTTTGGACAGCATGGAGGGTAAATCCAACTTTGGCCTTGGGGCAGCAAGGAGGGTAAATCCAACCCTGGCCTTGGGACAGCAATGAGGGTAAATCTAACCCTTGCCTTTGGACAGCAAGGAGGGTAAATCCAACCCTGGCCTTTGGACAGCAAGGATGGTAAATCCAACCCTGGCCTTGGGACAGCAAGGAAGGTAAATCTAACCCCAGCCTTTGGACAGCAAGGAGGGTAAATCCAACCCTGGCCTTTGGACAGCAAGGATGGTAAATCCAACCCTGGCCTTGGGGCAGCAAGGAGGGTAAATCCAACCCTGGCCTTGGGACAGCAATGAGGGTAAATCTAACCCTAGCCTTTGGACAGCAAGGAGGGTAAATCTAACCCTAGCCTTTGGACAGCAAGGAGGGTAAATCCAACCCTGGCCTTTGGACAGCAAGGATGGTAAATCCAACCCTGGCCTTGGGGCAGCAAGGAGGGTAAATCCAACCCTGGCCTTGGGACAGCAATGAGGGTAAATCTAACCCTGGCCTTTGGACAGCAAGGAGGGTAAATCCAACTCTGGCCTTTGGACAGCAAGGATGGTAAATCCAACCCTGGCCTTGGGACAGCAAGGAGGGTAAATCTAACCCTGGCGTTGAATCCACAGGATTCCGTAACCAGAGTTTTGGTATAAGATGGAAAAGTAATCAGTGAATGTATTACAAAAAAAGATACCCGGACTTACACTCCTTGTACAATTAGCTCACTAACCGGAGCTGTAGCCAATCAAAATGCCAATAACAGTTTAGGCTACAGACACATAATATTACCCGAAGATTACAATTAGTTTGGCCATTATTGAAGAACCTGTCAGTTCAACGTATACTCATTTTCTAAACGTTCACACTCACTGCTGCTTACAACCATCTTTAAAAACAAGCGCTTGTTATTGATTTAATATAAACCTTCATGAAAATGACTGAATTAGTGAACTTTTCCACATTACCCTCTCTCAGCCTTCCTGTTACAGTGGTTTCCGATACACATTCCAACAGTCCGGTTTCAGCAAACATTTCTTCTAGGGGTAACAGGGTATCAGCTCTACTAGAAATGGACAGAGCCGACGGTAGGATTGCTTTACAGCTTGTCTCTAACAGTGTAAGGGAAACCTGGAGTGACTTGTCTGGTAAAAGTAGAGGGATTCAGGAAGTATTGCTCTAAAGCATGTTAGGGCATGTTTGGTCCCCTGACCAGCTGATACAGCATTATCTACAACACCAACTGAAAAACTTATTCTATGGGGAACTAGTATCAGTCTGCCAGTGTGGGTAAATGCATAGATACTAATAAAGCCTTAGGAGAAACATGGTGCTAGATATTCTGGCTACACGGGGGAATTCACAAGCCATCCATGGACGAGTTCATCATTCCAGGACCTCCATTCTAGAGCTGCATCAGGTCTCCTTTCCACCTTATAGATATCAGAAACCTCCTCTTTCTTTGACATTGTTTATTAAAGTTTTCTGATTTAATTTATTTTTTTATTATTATTTCTAGTATTGCTTTCTTAAATCTATACATCATACCTCTAAAGTGTTCCTATTTAGGAGGAACAGTTCCTATTTTGGTTCCAAATCCCCCTGTCCCTCTTTTCTCTCCTAATGGCCCTCTTTTCAAGGAGCTCCATATTGTTAGGCTCTCTCTCATTCTTCCTGATTTTAGTAATGTGTCTGAGTGTATAACAGAGCCCCACAGCAATAATACCCCCAGTAATGTGTCTGAGTGTATAACAGAGCTCCACAGCAATAATACTCCCAGTAATGTGCCTGAGTGTATAACAGAGCTCCACAGTAATAACCCTCCCAGTAATGTGTCTGAGTGTATAACAGAGCCCCACAGCAATAATACTCCCAGTAATGTGTCTGAGTGTATAACAGAGCCCCACAGTAATAATACTCCCAGTAATGTGTCTGAGTGTATAACAGAGCTCCAGAGCAATAATACTCCCAGTAATGTGTCTGAGTGTATAACAGAGCTCCACAGCAATAATACTCCCAGTAATGTGTCTGAGTGTATAACAGAGCTCCATGGCAATAATACTCCCAGTAATGTGTCTGAGTGTATAACAGAGCATCACAGCAATAATACTCCCAGTAATGTGTCTGCGTGGATAACAGAGCCCCACAGCAATAATACTCCCAGTAATGTGTCTGCATGTATAACAGAGCTCCACAGCAATAATACTCCCAGTAATGTGCCTGAGTGTATAACAGAGCTCCACAGCAATAATACTCCCAGTAATATTCCTGAGTGTATAACAGAGCCCCACAGCAATAATACCCCCAGTAATGTGTCTGCGTGTATAACAGAGCTCCACAGCAATAACACTCCCAGTAATGTGTCTGAGTGTATAACAGAGCTCCACAGCAATAACACTCCCAGTAATGTGTCTGAGTGTATTACAGAGCTCCACAGCAATAATGCTCCCAGTAATGTGTATGAGTGTATAAAAGAGCTCCATGGCAATAATACTCCCAGTAATGTGTATGAGTGTATAACAGAGCTCCATGGCAATAATACTCCCAGTAATGTGTCTGAGTGTATAACAGAGCATCACAGCAATAATACTCCCAGTAATGTGTCTGCGTGGATAACAGTCCCACAGCAATAATACTCCCAGTAATGTGTCTGCGTGGATAACAGAGCCCCACAGGCAATAATACTCCCAGTAATGTGTCTGAGTGTATAACAGAGCTCCACAGCCATAATACTCCCAGTAATGTGTCTGAGTGTATAACAGAGCTCCACAGCAATAATGCTCCCAGCAATGTGTCTGAGTGTATAACAGAGCCCCACAGGCAATAATATTCCCAGTAATGTGTCTGAGTGTATAACAGAGCTCCACAGTAATAATACTCCCAGTAATGTGTCTGAGTGTATAACATAGCTCCACAGTAATAATACTCCTAGTAATGTGTCTGAGTGTATAACAGAGCTCCACAGCAATAATACTCCCAGTAATGTGCCTGAGTGTATAACAGAGCTCCACAGCAATAATACTCCCAGTAATGTGTCTGAGTGTATAACAGAGCCCCACAGGCAATAATATTCCCAGTAATGTGTCTGAGTGTATAACAAGAGCTCCACGGTAATAATACTCCCAGTAATGTGTCTGAGTGTATTACAGAGCCCCACAGTAATAATACTCCCAGTAATGTGTCTGAGTGTATAACGTAGCTCCACAGTAATAATACTCCTAGTAATGTGTCTGAGTGTATAACAGAGCTCCACAGCAATAATACTCCTAGTAATGTGCCTGAGTGTATAACAGAGCTCCACAGCAATAATACTCCCAGTAATGTGCCTGAGTGTATAACAGAGCTCCACAGCAATAATACTCCCAGTAATGTGTCTGAGTGTATAACAGAGCCCCACAGGCAATAATATTCCCAGTAATGTGTCTGAGTGTATAACAGAGCTCCACGGTAATAATACTCCCAGTAATGTGTCTGAGTGTATTACAGAGCCCCACAGTAATAATACTCCCAGTAATGTGTCTGAGTGTATAACATAGCTCCACAGTAATAATACTCCTAGTAATGTGTCTGAGTGTATAACAGAGCTCCACAGCAATAATACTCCCAGTAATGTGCCTGAGTGTATAACAGAGCTCCACAGTAATAACCCTCCCAGTAATGTGTCTGAGTGTATAACAGAGCCCCACAGCAATAATACTCCCAGTAATGTGTCTGAGTGTATAACAGAGCCCCACAGTAATAATACTCCCAGTAATGTGTATGAGTGTCTAACAGAGCTCCACAGCAATAATACTCCCAGTAATGTGTCTGAGTGTATAACAGAGCTCCACAGCAATAATACTCCCAGTAATGTGTCTGAGTGTATAACAGAGCTCCATGGCAATAATACTCCTTGTAATGTGTCTGAGTGTATAACAGAGCATCACAGCAATAATACTCCCAGTAATGTGTCTGCGTGGATAACAGAGCCCCACAGCAATAATACTCCCAGTAATGTGTCTGCATGTATAACAGAGCTCCACAGCAATAATACTCCCAGTAATGTGCCTGAGTGTATAACAGAGCTCCACAGCAATAATACTCCCAGTAATGTGCCTGAGTGTATAACAGAGCCCCACAGCAGTAATACCCCCAGTAATGTGTCTGCGTGTATAACAGAGCTCCACAGCAATAACACTCCCAGTAATGTGTCTGAGTGTATAACAGAGCCCCACAGCAATAATACTCCCAGTAATGTGTCTGAGTGTATAACAGAGCTCCACAGCAATAATACTCCCAGTAATGTGTCTGAGTGTATTACAGAGCTCCACAGCAATAATGCTCCCAGTAATGTGCCTGAGTGTATAACAGAGCTCCACAGCAATAATACTCCCAGTAATGTGCCTGAGTGTATAACAGAGCCCCACAGCAATAATACTCCCAGTAATGTGCCTGAGTGTATAACAGAGCTCCACAGTAATAACACTCCCAGTAATGTGTCTGAGTGTATAACAGAGCCCCACAGCAATAATACTCCCAGTAATGTGTCTGAGTGTATAACAGAGCTCCACAGCAATAATACTCCCAGTAATGTGTCTGAGTGTATTACAGAGCTCCACAGCAATAATGCTCCCAGTAATGTGCCTGAGTGTATAACAGAGCTCCACAGCAATAATACTCCCAGTAATGTGTCTGCATGTATAACAGAGCTCCACAGCAATAATACTCCCAGTAATGTGCCTGAGTGTATAACAGAGCTCCACAGCAATAAAACTCCCAGTAATGTGCCTGAGTGTATAACAGAGCCCCACAGCAATAATACCCCCAGTAATGTGTCTGCGTGTATAACAGAGCTACACAGCAATAACACTCCCAGTAATGTGTCTGAGTGTATAACAGAGCCCCACAGCAATAATACTCCCAGTAATGTGTCTGAGTGTATAACAGAGCCCCACAGGCAATAATACTCCCAGTAATGTGTCTGAGTGTATAACAGAGCTCCACAGCAATAATACTCCCAGCAATGTGTCTGAGTGTATGACAGAGCCCAATAGGCAATAATACTCCCAGTAATGTGCCTGAGTGTATAACAGAGCTCCACGGCAATAATACTCACAGTAATGTGTCTGAGTGTATAACAGAGCCCCACAGTAATAATACTCCCAGTAATGTGTATGAGAGTATAACAGAGCTCCACAGCAATAATACTCACAGTAATGTGTCTGAGTGTATAACAGAGCTCCACGGCAATAATACTCCCAGTAATGTGTATGAGTGTATAACAGAGCTCCACAGCAATAATACTCCCAGTAATGTGCCTGAGTGTATAACAGAGCTCCACAGCAATAATACTCCCAGTAATGTGCCTGAGTGTATAACAGAGGCCCACAGCAATAATACCCCCAGTAATGTGTCTGCGTGTATAACAGAGCTCCACAGCAATAACACTCCCAGTAATGTGTCTGAGTGTATAACAGAGCCCCACAGCAATAATACTCCCAGTAATGTGTCTGAGTGTATAACAGAGCTCCATGGCAATAATACTCCCAGTAATGTGTCTGAGTGTATAACAGAGCATCACAGCAATAATACTCCCAGTAATGTGTCTGCGTGGATAACAGAGCCCCACAGGCAATAATACTCCCAGTAATGTGCCTGAGTGTATAACAGAGCTCCACAGCAATAACACTCCCAGTAATGTGTCTGAGTGTATAACAGAGCCTCACAGCAATAATATTCCCAGTAATGTGTCTGAGTGTATAACAGAGCCCCACAGGCAATAGTACTCCCAGTAATGTGCCTGAGTGTATAACAGAGCTCCACAGCAATAATACTCCCAGTAATGTGTCTGAGTGTATAATAGAGCCCCACAGGCAATAATACTCCCAGTAATGTGCCTGAGTGTATAACAGAGCTCCATGGCAATAATACTCCCAGTAATGTGTCTGAGTGTATAACAGAGCTCCACAGCAATAATACTCCCAGTAATGTGTCTGAGTGTATTACAGAGCTCCACAGCAATAATGCTCCCAGTAATGTGCCTGAGTGTATAACAGAGCTCCACAGCAATAATACTCCCAGTAATGTGCCTGAGTGTATAACAGAGCCCCACAGCAATAATACTCCCAGTAATGTGCCTGAGTGTATAACAGAGCTCCACAGTAATAACACTCCCAGTAATGTGTCTGAGTGTATAACAGAGCCCCACAGCAATAATACTCCCAGTAATGTGTCTGCGTGGATAACAGAGTCCCACAGCAATAATACTCCCAGTAATGTGTCTGCATGTATAACAGAGCTCCACAGCAATAATACTCCCAGTAATGTGCCTGAGTGTATAACAGAGCTCCACAGCAATAAAACTCCCAGTAATGTGCCTGAGTGTATAACAGAGCCCCACAGCAATAATACCCCCAGTAATGTTTCTGCGTGTATAACAGAGCTACACAGCAATAACACTCCCAGTAATGTGTCTGAGTGTATAACAGAGCCCCACAGCAATAATACTCCCAGTAATGTGTCTGAGTGTATAACAGAGCCCCACAGGCAATAATACTCCCAGTAATGTGTCTGAGTGTATAACAGAGCTCCCCAGCAATAATACTCCCAGCAATGTGTCTGAGTGTATGACAGAGCCCAATAGGCAATAATACTCCCAGTAATGTGCCTGAGTGTATAACAGAGCTCCACGGCAATAATACTCACAGTAATGTGTCTGAGTGTATAACAGAGCCCCACAGTAATAATACTCCCAGTAATGTGTATGAGAGTATAACAGAGCTCCACAGCAATAATACTCACAGTAATGTGTCTGAGTGTATAACAGAGCTCCACGGCAATAATACTCCCAGTAATGTGTATGAGTGTATAACAGAGCTCCACAGCAATAATACTCCCAGTAATGTGCCTGAGTGTATAACAGAGCTCCACAGCAATAATACTCCCAGTAATGTGCCTGAGTGTATAACAGAGGCCCACAGCAATAATACCCCCAGTAATGTGTCTGCGTGTATAACAGAGCTCCACAGCAATAACACTCCCAGTAATGTGTCTGAGTGTATAACAGAGCCCCACAGCAATAATACTCCCAGTAATGTGTCTGAGTGTATAACAGAGCTCCATGGCAATAATACTCCCAGTAATGTGTCTGAGTGTATAACAGAGCATCACAGCAATAATACTCCCAGTAATGTGTCTGCGTGGATAACAGAGCCCCACAGGCAATAATACTCCCAGTAATGTGCCTGAGTGTATAACAGAGCTCCACAGCAATAACACTCCCAGTAATGTGTCTGAGTGTATAACAGAGCCTCACAGCAATAATATTCCCAGTAATGTGTCTGAGTGTATAACAGAGCCCCACAGGCAATAGTACTCCCAGTAATGTGCCTGAGTGTATAACAGAGCTCCACAGCAATAATACTCCCAGTAATGTGTCTGAGTGTATAATAGAGCCCCACAGGCAATAATACTCCCAGTAATGTGCCTGAGTGTATAACAGAGCTCCATGGCAATAATACTCCCAGTAATGTGTCTGAGTGTATAACAGAGCCCCACAGTAATAATACTCCCAGTAATGTGTATGAGTGTATAACAGAGCTCCACAACAATAATACTTGCAAGAAATGTGTCTGTGTATAACAGAGCTCCACAGCAATAATACTCCCAGTAATGTGTCTGAGTGTATAACAGAGCTCCACAGTAATAATACTCCCAGTAATGTGTCTGAGTGTATAACAGAGCTCCACAGCAATAATACTCCCAGTAATGTGTCTGAGTGTATAACAGAGCTCCACAGTAATAATACTCCTAGTAATGTGTCTGAGTGTATAACAGAGCTCCACAGCAAGAATACTCCCAGTAATGTGTCTGAGTGTATAACAGAGCCCCACAGCAATAATATTCCCAGTAATGTGTCTGAGTGTATAACAGAGCTCCACAGCAATAATACCCCGAGTAATGTTTATGAGTGTATAACAGAGCTCCACAGTAATAATACTCCCAGTAATGTGTCTGAGTGTATAACAGAGCTCCGCGGCAATAATACTCCCAGTAATGTGTCTGAGTGTATAACAGAGCTCCACAGCAATAATACTCCCAGTAATGTGTCTGAGTGTATAACAGAGCTCCACAGTAATAATACTCCCAGTAATGTGTCTGAGTGTATAACATAGCTCCACAGTAATAATACTCCTAATACTGTGTCTGAGTGTATAACAGAGCTCCACAGCAATAATACTCCCAGTAATGTGTCTGAGTGTATAACAGAGCTCCACAGTAATAATACTCCCAGTAATGTGTCTGAGTGTATTACAGAGCCCCACAGTAATAATACTCCTAGTAATGTGTCTGAGTGTATAACGGAGCTCCACAGCAATAATACTCCCAGTAATGTGCCTGAGTGTATAACAGAGCCCCACAGCAATAATACTCCCAGTAATGTGTCTGAGTGTATAACGGAGCTCCACAGCAATAACACTCCCAGTAATGTGTCTGAGTGTATAACAGAGCTCCACAGCAATAATACTCCCAGTAATGTGTCTGAGTGTATAACAGAGCTCCACAGCAATAACACTCCCAGTAATGTGTCTGAGTGTATAACAGAGCTCCACAGCAATAATACTCCCAGTAATGTGTCTGAGTTTATAACAGAGCTCCACAGCAATAATACTCCCAGTAATGTGTCTGAGTGTAAAACAGAGCTCCACAGCAATACTACTCCCAGTAATGTGTCTGAATGTATAACAGAGCCCCACAGCTATAATACTCCCAGTAATGTGTCTGAGTGTATAACAGAGCTTCACAGTAATAATACTCTCAGTAATGTGTCTGAGTGTATAAGAGAGCTCCACAGCAATAATACTCCCAGTAATGTGTCTGCGTGAATAACAGAGCTCCACAGCAATAATACTCCCAGTAATGTGTCTGAGTGTATAACAGAGCTCCACAGCAATACTACTCCCAGTAATGTGTCTGAGTGTATAACAGAGCCCCACAGCTATAATACTCCCAGTAATGTGTCTGAGTGTATAACAGAGCTCCACAGCAATAATACTCCCAGTAATGTGTCTGAGTGTATAACAGAGCTCCACAGCAATAATACCCCCAGTAATGTGTCTGAGTGTATAACAGAGCTCCACAGCAATAATACTCCCAGTAATTTATCTGATTGTATAACAGAGCTCCGCAGCAATAATACTCCCAGTAATGTGTCTGAGTGTATAACAGAGCTCCACAGTAATAATAGCTATCTCTATTTCTATCTATCTATCTATCTATCCGTCTGTCTATCTATCTATCTATCTATCTATCCATCCATCTATCTCTATTTCTATCTATCTATCTCTATTTCTATCTATCTATCCATATATCTATCTATCTGTCTATCTATCCATCCATCTATCTCTATTTCTATCTATCTATCTATCCATCTGTCTATCTTTCTATCTATATATCTGTCTATCTATCTATCTATCTATCTATCTATCTATCTATATATCTGTCTATATATCCATCCATATCTCTCTATTTCTTTCTATCTATCTATCTGTCTGTCTATCTATCTATCTATCTATCTATCTGTCTACCTATCTATCTATCTATCTATCTATCCGTCTATCCGTCTATCTATCTATCTATATGTCTACCTATCTATCTATCCGTCCATCTATCTATCTCTATTTCTTTCTATCTATCTATGTCTATCTATCTATCTATCCGTCTATTTATCTATCCGTCTATCTATCTATCTATCTATCTATCTATCTGTCTATCTATCCATTAATCTATCTATCTCTATTTCTTTCTTTCTATCTATCCATCTGTCTATCTATCTATCTGTCCATCTATCTATCCATCCATCTATCTCTATTTCTTTATATCTATCTATCTGTCTGCCTATCTATCTATCTGTCTACCTATCTATCTATCTATCTATCCATCTATCCATCTATCTGTCTACCTATCTATCTATCTGTCTATCTATCCATCCATCTATATATCTCTATTTCTTTCTTTCTATCTATCTATACGTCTGTCTATCTATCTGTCTATCTATATATCTGTATATCTATCCATCCATCTATCTATCTGTCTATCTATATATCTGTCTATCTATCCATCCATCTATCTCTATTTCTTTCTATCTATCTATCTGTCTATCTATCTGTCTACCTATCTATCCATCTATCTCTATTTCTATCTATCTATCTATCCATCCGTCTATCTTTCTATCTATATATCTGTCTATCTATCTATCTATCTATCTATATATCTGTCTATCTATCCATCCATCTATCTATCTGTCTATCTATCTATCTGTCTATCTATCCATCCATCTATCTCTATTTCTATCTATCTATCTATCCATCCGTCTATCCATCTATCTGTCTACCTATCTATCTATCTATCTGTCTATCTATCCATCCATCTATATATCTCTATTTCTTTCTTTCTATCTATCTATACGTCTGTCTATCTATCTGTCTATCTATATATCTGTCTATCTATCCATCCATCTATCTATCTGTATATCTATATATCTGTCTATCTATCCATCCATCTATCTCTATTTCTTTCTATCTATCTATCTGTCTGTCTATCTATCTGTCTACCTATCTATCTATCTATCTATCCGTCTATCCATCTATCTCTCTACCTATCTATCTATCTATCCGTCTATCTATCTATCTATCTATCTATCTATCTATCTATCTATCTATCTATCTATCTATCTATCTATCTGTCTATCTATCTATCTATCTATCCACCCATCTATCTCTATTTCTATCTATCTATCTATCTATCCATCCGTATATCTTTCTATCTATATATCTGTCTATCTATCCATCCATCTATCTATCTATCTCTATTTCTTTCTATCTATCTATCTGTCTGTCTATCTATCTGTCTACCTATCTATCTATCTATCTATCTGTCTATCCGTCTATCTATCTATCTATCTCTCTACCTATGTATCTATCCGTCTATCTATCCATCCATATATCTCTATTTCTTTCTATCTATCTATCTATCTATCTATCCATCCGTCTATCTTTCTATCTATATATCTGTCTATCTATCCATCCATCTATCTCTATTTATTTCTATCTATCCGTCTATCTATCTATCTATCTATCCGTCTATCTATCTATCTATCTATCCGTCTATCTATCTATCTATCTATCTATCTATCTATCTATCTCTCTGTCTGTCTGTCTATCTGTCTGTCTGTCTGTCTATCTATCTGTCTGTATGTCTGTCTGTCTGTCTATCCATCTGTCTGTCTGTCTATCTATCCCTCTGTCGATCTGTCTGTCTGTCTGTCTATCTGTCTATCTATATGTCTGTCTGTCTGTCTATCATTCAATATCTACCAATATTTATCTACCCAGTGTAAATAAACCATATACTGCATTATTTCTAAATATATAACATGCATAACAAGGATAATAGATTTAGTTTTTTTGTGCTATCTACACATCATTCTTCCATCTCCCACCAATCTTCGTAAACGCCTTCATTCCTAAGCACTGCGATAATGCCAGCACACAGTAAATATGTGTTAGTATTAAGGGATATGATCTTGTGCTGTTACGTCTACACATCCAAAGGTTACAGGAATAAGGCTTTTCTATCGCTAACAATGCAGATGATTACTATAAAAGGTTTAAAGCAGTGATTATGTCTCGTGCCATAAAGGTTAAAGGAGTGTTTACACCTCATACTGTGAAATCAGGTCAAGGATCAAATCCTGCATGTCTCTGCAACCACGACAACTATCCACTCCCACCTACCAACCATAGGAGTGCCATCAGTGCCACCATTACAAACCAATCCTGAGAGTACCATCAGTGCCACCACTACCTACCAATCCTGAGAGTACCATCAGTGCCATCCCCACCTACCAGCCCTGAGAGTACAATCAGTGCCACCCCCACCTACCAACCCTGAGAGTACAATCAGTGTTACTCCAACCTACCAATCCTGAGAGTACCATCAGTGCCATACCCACCTACCATACCTGAGAGTACAATCAGTGCCATTCCCACCTACCAACCCTGAGAGTATAATCAGTGTCACTCCAACCTACCAATCCTGAGAGTACCATCAGTGCCATCCCCACCTACCAACCCTGAGAGTACCATCAGTGCCATCCCCACCTACCAAACCTGAGAGTACCATCAGTGCCATCCCCACCTACCAAACCTGAGAGTACCATCAGTGCCATTCCCACCTACCAGCCCTTAAAGTACCATTAGTGCCACCCCCACCTACCAAACCTGACAGTACCATCAGTGCCATCCCCACCTACCAAACCTGAGAGTACCATCAATGCCATTCCCACCTACCAGCCCTTAAAGTACCATTAGTGCCACCCCCACCTACCAAACCTGACAGTACCATCAGTGCCACCCCCACCTACCAACCCTGAGAGTACCATCAGTGCCATCCCCACTTACCAACCCTGAGAGTACCATCAGTACCATCCCCACCTACCAACCCTGAGAGTACCATCAGTGCCACCACCACCTATCAACCCTGAGAGTAACATCAGTGCCATCCCCACCTACCAAACCTGAGAGTACCGTCAGTGCCATCCCCACCTACCAGCCCTGAGAGTACCATCAGTGCCATCCCCACCTACCAATCCTGAGAGTACCATCAGTGCCATCCCCACCTGCCAATCCTGAGAGTACCATCAGTGCCATCCCCACCTACCAATCCTGAGAGTACCATCAGTGTCACTCCCACCTACCAACCCTGAGAGTACCATCAGTGCCATCCCTACCTACCAACCCTGAGAGTACCATCAGTTCCACCACCAATCAACCCTGAGAGTACCATCCCCACCTACCCACCCTGAGAGTACCATCAGTGCCACCACCACCTATCAACCCTGAGAGTAACATCAGTGCCATCCCCACCTACCAAACCTGAGAGTACCGTCAGTGCCATCCCCACCTACCAGCCCTGAGAGTACCATCAGTGCCATCCCCACCTACCAATCCTGAGAGTACCATCAGTTCCACCACCAATCAACCCTGAGAGTACCATCCCCACCTACCAACCCTGAGAGTACCATCAGTGCCACCACCACCTATCAACCCTGAGAGTAACATCAGTGCCATCCCCACCTATCAAACCTGAGAGTACCGTCAGTGCCATCCCCACCTACCAGCCCTGAGAGTACCATCAGTGCCATCCCCACCTACCAATCCTGAGAGTACCATCAGTGCCATCCCCACCTGCCAATCCTGAGAGTACCATCAGTGCCATCCCCACCTACCAATCCTGAGAGTACCATCAGTGTCACTCCCACCTACCAACCCTGAGAGTACCATCAGTGCCATCCCTACCTACCAACCCCGAGAGTACCATCAGTTCCACCACCAATCAACCCTGAGAGTACCATCCCCACCTACCAACCCTGAGAGTACCATCAGTGCCACCACCACCTATCAACCCTGAGAGTAACATCAGTGCCATCCCCACCTATCAAACCTGAGAGTACCGTCAGTGCCACCCCCACCTACCAGCCCTGAGAGTACCATCAGTGCCACTCCCATCTACCAACCCTGATCAGGAATAGCTTATTGTTATTTTGTCCTGATACGTAAACCATGCAGTTCAAAGAGGGTGTACTTTTTTACCCCATTACTGTACATTAGAACAACAAATTCATTAAATGAAAATATTTATTTGTTACAACCTTTTGGTACGTTAGAAAGAAAAAATGGCTGCTAAGAAAATTTGGACCTGCACATAAAAAAGAATACATGAAATAAAAAATACTACAGCAGGCATCAGTAGTCCTTTACATTTTACAAAATCTTTTTATAATTCTTATCTCCTCCCTTGTACTTTGGTTGGTATTTTTATCTTTCAGATGATCACAGCTCTTGCACAAGTCTCTAAAGGCACCTTTCAACCTGTGATCTTCATTCCCGGCTTTATCTCCACTTTACTCCAACCTATCATTATTCTAACCATCCCAGGAATTAATTATAGATAGCATGTTCCCAATATGTACACCTAGAACCACTGCGAATTGGTAAAAAGTATGTCTTCCAGCAGCGCCAGAAATTATTTAAAATACAAGTTACGTTGTTTGCCTAAACACAAAAAAACTTTTACGGAAGAAAAGGGATCAACTATAAATAACATGCCCTAGCTTAGAAGAACATATTTTCTTAAGAAAGATGAGGTACTCTTTCTGCCACTAATATAACTAAATTAGAAGGTGTCTCGTTCCTGGAGCAGTGTTGGTGGCCAAGTCAGGGGCTTCTATAGACCCACGTAGGATGCACGGTTATGGGCCACGTAGGATGCACGGTTATGGGCCCACGTAGGATGCACGGTTATGGGCCCACATAGGATGCACGGTTATGGGCCCACGTAGGATGCATGGTTATGGGCCCACGTAGGATGCACGGTTATGGGCCCACATAGGATGCACGGTTATGGGCCCACGTAGGATGCACGGTTATGGGCCCACGTAGGATGCATGGTTATGGGCCCACGTAGGATGCACGGTTATGGGCCCACATAGGATGCACGGTTATGGGCCCACGTAGGATGCACGGTTATGGGCCCACGTAGGATGCACGGTTATGGGCCCACGTAGGATGCACGGTTATGGGCCCACGTAGGATGCACGGTTATGGGCCCACGTAGGATGCACGGTTATGGGCCCACATAGGATGCACGGTTATGGGCCCACATAGGATGCACGGTTATGGGCCCACGTAGGATGCACGGTTATGGGCCCACGTAGGATGCACGGTTATGGGCCCACTTAGGATGCACGGTTATGGGCCCACGTAGGATGCACGGTTATGAGCCCACATAGGATGCACGGTTATGGGCCCACATAGGATGCACGGTTATGGGCCCACGTAGGATGCACGGTTATGGGCCCACGTAGGATGCACGGTTATGGGCCCACATAGGATGCACGGTTATGGGCCCACGTAGGATGCACGGTTATGGGCCCACGTAGGATGCACGGTTATGGGCCCACGTAGGATGCATGGTTATGGGCCCACGTAGGATGCACTGTTATGGGCCCACGTAGGATGCACGGTTATGGGCCCACGTAGGATGCATGGTTATGGGCCCACATAGGATGCACGGTTGTGGGCCCACGTAGGATGCACGGTTATGGGCCCACGTAGGATGCACGGTTATGGGCCCACGTAGGATGCACGGTTATGGGCCCACATAGGATGCACGGTTATGGGCCCACGTAGGATGCACGGTTATGGGCCCACGTAGGATGCACGGTTATGGGCCCACGTAGGATGTATGGTTATGGGCCCACGTAGGATGCACTGTTATGGGTCCACGTAGGATGCACGGTTATGGGCCCACGTAGGATGCATGGTTATGGGCCCACATAGGATGCACGGTTATGGGCCCACGTAGGATGCACGGTTATGGACCCACGTAGGATGCATGGTTATGGACCCACGTAGGATGCACGGTTATGGGCCCACGTAGGATGCATGGTTATGGGCCCACGTAGGATGCATGGTTATGGGCCCACATAGGATGCACGGTTATGGGCCCACGTAGGATGCACGGTTATGGACCCACGTAGGATGCATGGTTATGGACCCACGTAGGATGCACGGTTATGGGCCCACGTAGGATGCATGGTTATGGGCCCACGTAGGATGCACGGTTATGGGCCCACGTAGGATGCACGGTTATGGGCCCACGTAGGATGCACGGTTATGGGCCCACATAGGATGCACGGTTATGGGCCCACGTAGGATGCACGGTTATGGGCCCACGTAGGATGCACGGTTATGGACCCACATAGGATGCACGGTTATGGGCCCACGTAGGATGCACGGTTATGGGCCCACGTAGGATGCACGGTTATGGGCCCACATAGGATGCACTGTTATGGGCCCACGTAGGATGCACGGTTATGGGCCCACGTAGGATGCACGGTTATGGGCCCACATAGGATGCACGGTTATGGGCCCACGTAGGATGCACGGTTATGGGCCCACGTAGGATGCACGGTTATGGGCCCACATAGGATGCACGGTTATGGGCCCACGTAGGATGCACGGTTATGGGCCCACGTAGGATGCACGGTTATGGGCCCACATAGGATGCACGGTTATGAGCCCACGTAGGATGCACGGTTATGGGCCCACGTAGGATGCACGGTTATGGGCCCACGTAGGATGCACGGTTATGGGCCCTTTACTGAAGCATGATAATAATTAGTGATACTTAGAGGGATGCTGTAGGCACTATGAACAGTCATCTCATTAAAGTGGTTATAGTGCCTGGAGTCTCCCTGGCACTGTCCCTCCATTCAGTGTTAAACCAGTTTCGAGAAGATAAACACTGAATAAGGGTCCCTGACTTCCCATATCCTGCCCCCACTGGAGGTGTGCCTAAGGCAGAGATTACACACTTCCTTCTAGCTATACCGATTAATACCAGCAATGGGCGCTGTGATAGACTGAATGTGGTCAACTGACACTCACAGACGACCATGGCTGTTCAGGCTAATGCTTCCTCAGTGTGCAGCACCTACATTCACACTCGTTTCCACACTCTGCATGGAATTGCTGAATGATCCCCATAAAGATGCATTGTGTTAAAGCATCTTTATGAGGAGATGATTGGTGTGGCATTTTGCCGCGCAAGTGCAATAACCTCCCAATGCTTTCCTGTGGGAAGGCATTGGATTGGCTGAGATCATCACGATTGATGAGCTAAGCCATGGAGGGGGGGGGGGGGGGGGTTAAGCCTGAGCGATACCAGCAAAACGCATTTCTAAAATGTATAAAAATCAAAACAGAGTAAAATGTTCTAGATTTATCCAGGAAAACAGCCACTATATAGGCAAACACTAGAATCATTGAGAGTTATCCTTCAACACTCAGGAGAAATAAAACCCCCGGTGGAAGAACTCTCTAGGGATCTATGGCTTAAAGGACTGTCTCTCCCTCTGGTCATATGGAGGTGAATGTAGTCACATGATCCTCAGATTCTTGTAATTATTGCAGCAAATACCATTATGACATCACAGAGTTACATCACTACGATTCCACAGCTAAGAATTATCCAGATATCCAGGTGGATAGTAGAATTTCATAATCACTATAAAAGTAGTCTTCACACTCAATATTCATCTTACATCAATCTAAAAATGTTATAATATCTTAAACCCAGTGTCACCTTTCTCATTGTCTTCCTGTGCAATTATTAAAATTCTTCAACAATTATATTTCACCCGTCATTATCTCTTAAAGTTATAAATTCAGTAGACACAAAATGTGGGGTTCTCTCTGCCTCAGTCTCTCTCGCTCTCTATACAAACTCATTTATCTCCTGGATAAAGATACAAAATAAAGCAGGTTAACTGGTGGCGACAAGTGGCCCCAAGCTGGTACTTGTTTTATAGCACCCGAATTCAATTCTGGTCATTAAAGGGATACATTAAAGCAACTTTCAGAATTCTGGAAGTAGAGTTACCTGTTTGCATTTTACGCAGTAGATCTATTTAAACATAGCGATTGTACAACGCTGAAGGTGTATATTCTGTTATCTGCTATTCAGGCGATCGACGTGCTGATTGGCAGATTATTTACTAAAGAGAGAATCGTCGGGAATTCAAAATTAATTTCAAATGTAAGGCCAGTGAAAGCAAACTGAAAGTAGAGCAGACTGAGATCATTCCAGTTTCGGATGTTTTGATCTTACATTTGAAATAAATTTAGAATTCTCACTTTTGTGAATAACCCTCTCAGTATTTCCTTTCCAAAGTGTGGCATTGACAATACCGTCTGTTTTCTGTGCACGGTTTCTGCTATCCCTGCCTATGTGTGTAAGAAACACCACTTCCTTGCAGAGTATGAACATCGTTATCTATCCTTTACGGTGATTAGAAGAGACCTCTTATCAGTGCTAGCTGGGCGTCCACTTGACACCAGATGGGTGAAGTTATATCTCTATAAACATGACATGTTGCACTGGAGTACACAAGACAAAACCACAACAAATGGAGAAAGATAAGTTGGAAAGAGAGAAAGACAAGTAGAGCGAGTAGTGTGGGAGACAGGAGGGTGGGCCAGAGGGGCATGGAGGTGAAAAAATAAGAGAGACATGCAGTGGAGAAAGAGTTAGAGAGAGGGGTATGCATTGTAGAGGGTAGGGAGCATGAGGTTCAGGAAGATTATTTGATCTATCTGCTCGTCCCTGTTTTGCCTTACCTACGAAAGGGAGCTTTGCGGTCTGCATCTCTATCAGAGATGTCCCTCATGGTACCCTGGTTCTCGTCAATGACTCACCACCTCTGAACTTCGAGGGAGCTCTCAGAGTGGTCTGCATCGGATAGTGGTACAGACTGCAATGCTCACTCACCAGATCACCAAGGATTCAGCTTACCATCCTGCTCAGCCTTCACCAGACCACCAGGAAGCCAGCTAAGGAGCTCACACTACACTAGGCCAGAGATAAAGAAAATCCCCCACACTCAGACACTATACACACAACACTCAGCCACATTTAGACTCCTGTCCACACATGCACAAAACACTCAGACTGCTCTCAGTCTTCTGCACACACAACACTAAGCCACTACACACACTCTCACACACAACACTTAGTCTACCCATCGCACTCGCACTCAGCCACCACACACACAACACTTACAGAAACAGAAGCTAGGGCTCTAGGAGGGGTCACCTTCATCCAGTTCTGGCGAGATGAGATAAAAGAGGGAAAACCTGAAAAACTGATGGAAACTAAAAGTGCATTTTGAAGATCACCTAATCAGGGCAGTAATGTATATAATGCATAAAATATTTTTTCTAATATCACTTTTTTTTTTATAACAGTTCCTCCGTAATATTTACCAATGTCCCTGATCTGTTTACCCAGACTCCCCATCTGTCAGACATGCCCTTTGACACTGATTCTATTCATAGCATTGTCTAATCTAAAGCTTCCATATCCTCATGGTTTTAATTCTCTGTCGCTCTGTGTGACTATTAAAGGAGAAGTGTCTGTTAATCAAGCAAAATCGGATTCGAAAAAAGTTTCTTGTTGGAGAAATGGAAGCTATCTCCCTTTTTGAGTTTGTAACAAAGTTTAAACAGCAGACCACGCATTTTATGTTGGGCAAAGTGATTACTCAACAACAAATGTTCACTGCAAAAGAATTAAAGAAAATACAGTAGGAAAGTACCAAAGCAAAATAGTTCACTGGTACCACCAGAACAAAAATACAATTGTAGAACAATTCTGCTTGTGGGAGAATTCTAAATTAATTGACAGTGAAATGTAATGAAATGTTGATAAGAAGGAACGTGTTGATGAGGTTAGCTCCATGATATATTTTATTTTTGAAGACTATAAGCTGCTGGTAGTTCTGTGCTCCTTGCTGTGATTTGGATTTATCAAATTTTCTTCCTCCTGCCTCTCAGTGCCTGACGGATTAGCACAACGGGGAATCCACCAGTAATGACCAGCAGGTGAATACAAGACCTCACAGACACCTCCGTAAAAATGGAAATTGACTGGAAATGTAGTAATCAGACCATAATCACTGACCTGCTAAGCTCGAAACTTCTGAACTGGAAACTTAAAAATAAATGATTTAAACAATATAGTGAAAAATAGTAAGTAGAAAGTAAGGGGAATGTTTGAAGAACCAAAATATTTTACTCTGAGTGAGCATGTGTAGCAAGTAATGATCAGGAGCTGTGGTTCTCTCTCAGGTGTCTATATGAAAGACTGCTGATTGGAGGTTAAAGATAATTGGAAAAGGTAATTTGGGGACAAAAGTAAAGAGACCAGTAGTGAGACTTCAGAGTTGCTTGGATGAGACTGTCCAATATCAATAAACAGTTGGACCGGGCGCACATAGCTGGTGTTTAGGCAGATTTTATTGGAAAACCATACAATGTTTTAAGTTCCTATGGGACCCGAAAAGTAGGTTTTCCAATAATATCTGCCTAAACACCAACTGTATATGCCCTGTCCAACTTTCTTCATGAGTTCTGATGTGTTGGGAATGGTCCACCCTGGTCTGGAGGAACTGTGCATGGAAATTTTAGTGAGTGACACTTCACTTTGTACATAATGAAATTCCAACTCAGTCAAGAGATATCATAAGACAAAGTAGGGACTACTCTTGACAAAGCTTGACAAAAGATGGAGCTACCAATGTCAAGTTTTGTCATTTCCTCCAGACATCGTCAATGACAGCTGTAGGGGAAAAGGCTGTTTTATGCATGATCCCTTGGATCCTCCAAAGACCTTAGTGTTGTACTTTTGCACATGCGCAATAGTACAACACTGATGTGATCTCCTGGCAGAAGCACCAGGAGCTGAATAGGACTGTCAAGAAGCTGCCAAGAGGAACAAGTTCAGGTAAGTAAACCTCATCTTCCCTTCCACCCTGAGGCAACCAAATAGAGCAGTCACCGCCGGGGGTCTATTCAAAAAAAAAAAAACAGACATTGACAGATGCTTTAAGATGATAGGCTAGTAGGCGTAAAATGATATAAGCTTGCAATCATCTTAAAGAGGAGTACATTTATTATAAAAAAGACATGCGCGAGAGTACAACTCAGAGGTCTTTGGAGGATCCTGCTGATCCAGAAGATGACAGATGACACAGAATAATCCTTTGTACCATTACCATCATAAAAGGTTCTGGTACTTAAAGTAACCCTTTAACATAAAGGAACCATAACCTTACACCTCACTTGCTACATCGTGTTTCTCGTGACTGCACTGCTACTCCCAGTACTATATCTGTATTATAACTGGCGCAGAGAACAAGAGGCAGGCAGCACACATGCCCGTAAACAAATATTACGTAATTTATTTTATAGCAGGCAAGCTAAAACCTATTGTTAGAAGCATTTTAAAAACTGCTTAAACATTTTGCGAGGTACGTAATAGACCATTTTTTATGCTCTATTGATTAATGGTTTTTATTTATTTACTTTTAACAACAAGCCCTTTTTAATAACTGTATACTGTACATATATTTAGCACTCTCCCCAACCTCTCCTTCTGCAGTTTGTAATTAGGCAAAGAATGGGCTACAGGAGAAGGCAAGATTAATTTATCTCCCAAGGTAAAAGAAAAACAAAATAAAACTGTTCTAGGGGAATTTATGGCCCATTATGTTTTACGCAGACTCACTCTCTCCAGCGGTTTAACAGTAATTTGTGTTTACTGCTGAAGTGGATGCCTGAATTAGAAATTCATTATACAAAAAAATAAAAAAATGCATCTACGAGACTCTGTATTTCAAGGGGAAGTATTGATGGTGGCAGGGAGACTGATTTCAAACTAAATTAAACTTTGGAAGATGCATGGTAAAAAAAATTAAAATTAAATTAAATCTACTTATGTGTATATTTGGTTCATTAGATGCCGCCATTGATGTCTAATTCTCCTAGTAAGAAAAGCATCCTTAAACCAAATACGCCTGAGTTAGATGACGAGTAGCAATAAGCAAGCTTCGGGCCACTAAGGGTAAACCACACATACACAATTACAACACAGCATTTCCGATCTTCTTTCCTGCCAATACACTGAAGAAGAGATTTCCTGAAAATCTGCCAATGGAGAAAAAGTTTAAAAATAATAAAATAAATGTAAAAAATGTTTAATATCTTGCTATTCATGCTGCCAAATGGTGTAATAATTAGAGATTTGTGTAATATGTACAGTGTAAGTGTCAAATTGCACAGAACAATCTGCACCTGTGATACTTAGCTTTAGCAATACGTCAGGGTAATACAATATATGTTTGTTTAGCCACCGCTCATAATGGACACAGAAATCGTGTAGAAACGATGGCCTGCTAACCCTTGCCCCCCCCAACTTTTACGAATTGTCTACCACAATGTTCACCAATCTCTGGTCAATGCTTCTCGAAGGATGGAATGTTGGATAAACATGGCTCATCCTGATAGCGTACTGGATGTTTCCACCAACACCAGGTAATCATCCAACACGGTAGCCCAGCTGCTGAGGTCTGCAATCATCCTTGGCATGATGGGAATGACAGTTCAAAACAACGAGTTTTGATGAAATGTCCTAATTTACCTTAAGGGCACATTGGCCTCAAAATCGAGCTCCTAAGGAATGTTCTGCTCCAGTTTGAATTAATTCCAAGTGCAATAGTGACAACAATAAAATAATATATATCTAGAACATGCTCTTCTCTAATAACTCATGTTTTTTTTACCATTAATTCACAGTACGGTGTAACCGGTCACATTTCCATCCTGAGGCTCTATTCTTTAGGTTCTCTCCATAATTAAGTCTAGGTACTCTTTGGTGCCGTTTTCAGGGCATTCGCACTGTGTATTAGATGGTAACGCTTTGCGAGATAACTATGCATCCCAATCGTATCTTTTTTGTTTGTTTGTTTTGGCGGTGTGCTTGTGCAAATTTGGAAATTTAATAAGCTGTTAATACAAAGATTGTCAAACAAAAATTGTACTTTTTTAAAATGCCTGCTTTGATGAATATAGTTGACCTATTTCCCCCTGACTTAGAAGTGGCGTATTTTCCATTGAGAAGTCACTATTGCACTATTATTATTATTATTATTATTAATCCAATTGTCATAGTTTTGTTTTTCCCCATTTTTCTTCAATGATCAAACCCAGGTGGTTTTGATCTTAGTATCACTTCTGACAGCTACTATAGAGAATGGACACTCGAGTGACCACAACCACTACAGTGCACAGTAGAGGTTATAGTGCTGAAGTCCTTGTGAGCGTCAATAATCTGTAAAACGGTTTATGAATCGTAACTTACTTTGCTTTCTCAGGTGCCCTTGCGCCTTCTAGTTTGAGTTGATCTGATAACGTGGAAGGTTACACAATACACCGCGTATAACACAGTATTGGATCAGATGTCAGTAATGGGGTTCTAGGCTGAGTGTCCCTTTAAGCTACACATTCTATCCCGGTAAATATTGTTCATTTGCTGCAATCAAGGAAAAATATGTATTAGCTGGTTCGTCGTCACTTAAACTGCCTAATAATTTTAATCCCTTAAGGACACAACTTCAGTTTCTTTGTTTAAGGACACAAAGCATTTTGGCATTTTTGCGATGTGTGTATTCAAACACCATTTCCATCTTTCTTATTTATTGCACCAACACATATTATATATATACCGTAGTTTTCTAAAGCGAGAAAAAGGCTCTAATTTGATGTGACATCTACATATATAAATTCTATATATTTTTTTTTTGTTTACAGTTTTAGTCTTAATAAAGCAGTTTTGGTGTATAGAGCATGCCCGTGCAGTCTCGCTGCTCAATTCTCTACCATTTAGGAGTTAAGCTACATTGTTTATACAGCTCTAGTTACACCTCCCTGAATGTGACTGACACAGCCTTCCTAAAAGTAGACACTCCAGGGTATCTCATATGGTGTGTAGCAGCCATTCTATAACATACACATTGCATTTTTGCTTGGCATTTTTGAAATATATGTGGCACTCTGATCACCCACCCAAAGTATGCTGTGCTAACTCTCCTGAGTAAAACAATACCCCCCACTGTATGCCTTTGCCATATCGTGCGAGGTTACGGTTCTAGAAGAGACCTGACCATTTCAGTATTTACAATTGTAATTTTAATTGATGAATTTGATGGGCAGTTTGTCAGTTCAAATAACCCGTAATTGAATACCATTTGCAAACGTAGACACCATGGGGTATTTCATACGGTATTTTTGAGCCCTATTGTACAACCATTTTTTTTTCAAACTTTATGATATCAGTTTATATTTGCAGGTTTTTTTACGTGCACACTGCAATTTAGCTGTTTATTTTGCGAATTGTATATGTGTTACTGTAATAAAAATCACTAAATTATGCTATTTCTCGAAAACAAAATGACCCCATTTGCATACCCCATTCAGAGCTAAAATTATAACCTGACCTGCTCATTGCAGTAAAAGATGGGACTACGCAGGTGAGTGGGGGGGAGGGGGGAGAAGGGTTAGTAGCTCACACATTTAGATTACTACATAAATGCATACCATTTCCAAATGTGGACACTCTTACATTATGTAGAGCTTTATTGAGGTGCAATTCTTTTCCCATTTTCTTTCAAAGTTTGTGGTTTCAATTATTTTTTTCATAGTTTTTACACACACATTGTATTTTTGCTACCTATATTTTAAAGCTCATGTGTGTTACTGTAATAAAATCCCCTACACTGTATTCAGCTACATATCCTAATTACAGCAATACCCTCCTATGTGCACCTTGACAAACGTCATGCAAAGATACACATCCAAATTAGTTACCTGCTGATTGCAGGGTTTTTGTGAATGAGAAAAGGGGAGATGGTTCTATGTCGCCAATCCATAACCCGAACGCTAACTATAATGCTAACACTAAACACTTATCGTAACCTTAAACATAAATACTAACTAACCCTAAATACTAACACAAACTACCCCTAACTACTAACACTAACTACCCCTAAATACTAACACAAACTAACCCTAAATACTAGCACAAACTACCACTAACTACTACCACTAACTAACCCGAAATACTAACACAAACTATCCCTAACTACTAACACTAACTAACCCTAAATACTAACACAAACTAACCCTAAATACTAGCACAAACTACCACTAACTACTAACACTAACTAACCCTAAATACTAACACAAACTACCCCTAACTACTAACACTAACTAACTCTAAATACTAACACAAACTACCCTTAACTACTAACACTAACTAACTCTAAATACTAACGCAAACTACCACTAACTACTAACACTAACTAACCCTAAATACTAACACAAACTACCCCTAACTACTAGCACTAACTCTAAATACTAACACAAACTACCCCTAACTACTAACACCAACTACCCTTAACTACTAACACTAACTAACTCTAAATACTAACGCAAACTACTCCTAACTACTAACACTAACTAACCCTAAATACTAACGCAAACTACCCCTAACTACTAACACTAACTACCCTTAACTACTAACACTAACTACCCCTAAATAATAGCACAAACTACCACTAACTACTATCACTAACTAACCCTAAATACTAACACAAACTACCCCTAACTACTAACACTAACTAACTCTAAATACTAACACAAACTACCCCTAAATACTAACACTAACTAACCCTAAATACTAACACAAACTACCCCTAACTACTAACACTAACTAACTCTAAATACTAACACAAACTACCCCTAACTACTAACACTAACTAACCCTAAATACTAACACAAACTAACCCTAAATACTAGCACAAACTACCACTAACTACTAACAATAACTAACCCTAAATACTAACACAAACTACCCCTAACTACTAACACTAACTAACTCTAAATACTAACACAAACTACCCCTAACTACTAACACTAACTAACCCTAAATACTAGCACAAACTACCACTAACTACTAACACTAACCCTAAATGCTAACACAAACTACCCCTAACTACTTACACAAACTAACCCTAAATACTAACACTAACTACCCCTAACTACTAACACGAACTACCCCTAACTACTAACACGAACTACCCCTAACTACTAACACTGACTAACCCTAAATACTAACACAAACTACTCCTAAATACTAGCACACACTACCACTAACTACTAACACTAATTCTAAATACTAATGCAAACTACCCCTAACTACTAACACTAACTAACCCTAAATACTAACACAAACTAACCCTAAATAGTAGCACACACTACCACTAACTACTAACACTAACTAACCCTAACTACTTACACTAACTAACCCTAAATACTAACACTAACTACCCCTAACTACTAACACAAACTAACCCTAAAAACTAACTACTAACACAAAACACTTACTGTAACCTTTAACATGAATACTAACTTACCTTAAACACTAACACTAACTAACCTTAACTATAACAATAACTTTAAACACTAGCCATAACCCTAACCACTACCCCAACCACTGACACTAACTAATTGTAACTGAATCTCTAACAAACCCTTATGCTAACCCTAGACATAGTGCGCAAGGGATTCCCTCTGCTAGTGGTTCCCTTAGAGTGCAGAGTGTGATGACAAGCTGCCACAATATGATTTAAAGCTCACTCTTTGGCTGCGATCACGGACAGTGATCATCTCTGCAGCTGGTGATCATGGTTGCAGGGCTCCTTCTGTCGGAGGGAATACCCGGTGACATTAACAGACTGTGGCTGAACCTCCGTGAGCGGAGTCCAATGTTCACTTTGAACGCTACACACAGCTCATCAGTCAGCGTGGGGACACTCATTGAAGGATTACTGGGGCTCCCCAGTAACCAGCACGGAAACAGTCCCTGCAGGTAAAATGCTGCATGGAAGAATTATTCCACCATGGGTGTTAAAACTGAATTATTACTTCTATGTCTATTTTTCTTTCTTAAAATAACTTATGATTTACCTAATATAAAAATCACAATAAATGTCACTCTATGCCACAGACCAAATTCTCTCTGCAATTCCTGGCAGATTCTGCTATTCTCTGTATCACTGTTGTATTCATGTGCATGTACGACAACAGACACTGAGTTATTCACTACAGTGAGAATTGACAAGAACTCAAAATTCATAATATAGGCCAAAATGAAATTAGAAAAATTCTTCAAGTCAATTTTATCTTATCTTTAGTTTGGCTTCATTGGGTTTAACCCCTTAAGGACACATGACGTGTGTGACATGTCATGATTCCCTTTTATTCCAGAAGTTTGGTCCTTAACCCCTTAAGGACCAAACTTCTGGAATAAAAGGGAATCATGACATGTCACACATGTCATGTGTCCTTAAGGGGTTAAGGGGTTAAATGAACATTATAGGGTTGGGAACACAAACATGTATTTCTGACCCCAGAGTGTTAAATCCACCATCCACCCTTGCCCCCACTTATCCCCCTAAATATAATACACATATAGTAAAATCTTACTTTTATTCAAGTCTGCAGCTGCTGGCTCTGCCTCTGATCTGCCTGCATGGCTGACACCATCAGAAGTGATTCTCTGAGCCAAATACAATACTTTCCAATAGGATTGGCTGACACTGATAAGGAGGCAGATCAGGGGCAGAGCCAGCACAAGCCAAACACAGCCCTGGCCAATCAGCATCTTCTCATAGAGATACATTGAATCAATGCATCTCTATGAAGAAAGTTCAGTGTCTGCATACAGAGGATGGAGACACTGAATGTCAGTCACACTGTGCAGCACTGACCCAGGAAGCACCTCTAGCAGCCACCTGAGTAGTGGTCACTGGAGGTATCCTTAGGCTGTAATCTAAATACTGCATTTTCTCTAAAAAGACAGTGTCTACTGCAATAAGCTGTAGTTGTTCTGGTGACCAGGCCCGGAGTGGCCATCGGGCAAACCGGGCAAATGCCCGGTGGGCCGCGGTGGCCAGGGGCCGAGGCCGGCAGGGGAAGTCCCAGGATCTCCCCTGCCGGTCTATGCAGGGCCGGCACTTTGCGAGCGCCGGCCCTGCTGCTTTCCATGGCGGGCCGGTGGGGAGATCAAAGATCTCCCTCACCGGCCCACATGCTGTCACACGCAGCCGCCGGCGGGGAGAGAGGGAGGGAGACAGCCAGCCTGGGAGGAGGACCCGGTGGAGCTCTAACTTGCAGCTCCGCCGGGTTTCTCTCGCGAAATCCGGACGGTTGCCGGGTCCGGGTCACAGGCTAGAGTTCACTTACCACGAGGACCACCAGGGATGGATGTCAGCAGCAGGATCCCCACCCTTCAAGGCTACAGGTAAGAAAGGGGGGGGGTATAATGTATTTTTTTTTATTATAAAAAAAAAAATTTCTTCAAGACTATAGTGGAAAGTGGGACCACTAAAAGCCACAGGCAGATAGGGACGCATGACAAATTCTGTAGGCCTTTTACAGTAACAATAATGATGATTATGATATTTAATAAGGAATTCTGTTTGTCACTTTGCCCCTACCTGGGACACAGACAAGTGTTAATAGAATTATTCCTGTGTTTTGATTCTGATCCCTATAGCATAGGAAGCCACCATCCTGCCCCTTTCCAAACCTAATGCCAATTTTAGAACTAAATATACAGCCAGCAATAAACTTTCACCAATACTTTTTTACTATTTATAATGCATCCCACTTAACAGAAATATCTGCTATACTTATTTATTTAACACCCAGTGTTCAGTGGAATTACCTAACATAACACACACACATCACCCTCATGCAGCACCCTAACACACACATCACCCTCACACAGCACCCTAACACAACACCCTAACACACACATCACCCTCACACAGCACCCTAACACACACATCACCCTCACACAGCACCCTAACACACACACACACATCACCCTAACACACACAGCACCCTCACTCACACATCTTCCTAACACATACAGCACCCTAACACATACATCACCCTAACACACTCATCACCCTCACTCACACACACAGTACCCTCACACAGCACCCTAACACACACACACATACACACACACATCACCCTTGCACAGCACCCTGACACACACAGTACCCTAACACAGCTCCCTCACACAGCATCCTAACACACACTCCACACCTCACACACACACTATACTCCTCACAAATGCACACTACAGCCTTCACACACACACACACACTACACACAGCAACCCCAAAACACGCTGCACCACTCATACACACACAATACTTCCAAACATATATGTGTATATACTACAGAACCCTTCACACACATACTGCACCCCTAAACATATTATGTTCCAGACAAACACTAGATCTGTATATACACTCTGAATACGCTATATACACACACACACACTCACTAGATCTCCTATACACACTCCTGAGTCGTTCAAACATACACTAGATCCTCTACATACAGACGCTGCACTACTTACACATACACTAAATTTCTGACATACACACTCTGGATCCCATATGCACACACTAGATTCCATGTAAGAAAACACATAGTGTCTCCATAAATGGGATACAGTGAGTATCCCAATTATGGAAACCCCTGAGACAAGTTTGTAGCAAACATAACGCAAGCATGTTATTAAATTTGCTTGCGCTGTGCAGAACAAATACAGGGCCCTTTTCTCATGCCCTGGAAGAGCATTGAACCAACATGCTCACTTTGAGATAGGGCGTGCTTGTCATTGGGGATGACAAAACACACCCTATCTGGCTCCGACCCTTTTTCAGTGGGCCGCTGTGAATAAAAAATGCCCGGGCCAAATTTTTTCCCCAGTCCGGCCCTGCTGGTGACTATAGTGTCCCTTTAAATGAGATAATTCTCTGTGAATTCACTCTAAATTCCAGGCAATTCCCACCCTGACAGTGTTCCACTATATAAGACATCTCAAGGATTTACATCAAGTTCAGTAAATTTACATCAGCAGATCTTGCCTATAATGTCAGTCAGTTTTACCAGCCGTTTACCATCAGACACCGCGGTGTAGTCATCCCAGCATCAGTATTAAAGAGTTTACTGAAAATAAATCGGCCCTTGCTTTGTTTAAATGATAACTTTTACGAAAACAGGAGAAATGATCCCTTTTAAATAAAGATTTTCTTTGGTTTTTAAGTAGTTTTTATTTATTAAACATGACACACAATATCGACTTTAACGTGGTTCGGATTTATTTGTGTATTTAATGCCCTGTCTATTCCACTCTCACGTGGTTAGAAAGAAAAGGTTAAAATTGATTTTTTTGTTCCATTATGTATTATGCTTTTTCTTACACTTTATTTGTTATTTATCTGAAGATATTTGCAGGTTTATGTCCGCATCAACAAGAATATAATTCACTTCTGCCTTCATTCTATTGCATGGCTGAATTTCTGAATAAAAACAAAACAAACAGCTTTGAAAGCAGACACAATTCAGGCCAGAGAGAAGGGAAATATTGTGTGGTCTTTTCTTTCTAGTGAGTGATGAGACGAGTTAAATACAAAGCTACTGTGTTTGTGATAGTAAAATGTTGAAAAACTAAGCATGCCGAACAAAGGGGCATTTAATAGGCGCTGCACCACGAGCGTGTAGTGAACTCATCACAAAACCAAGCGATCGTTGCGTTTAAAGGGACATCGGAGTCCTAAAATGGCATTTCTTATAGAGTTATTTACTAAAGTGAGAGGTCAAAGTGAATTTCAAATTTAAGGCCATAGTAGCCAAACGAAAAGCAAGTTCAGCTGTTTTGACCTTAAATTTTGAACTCACATTGAATTCTCACTTCAGTGAATGAGTCTGTTAGGTGCAGATAAGTAAAGCTCGGATTCAGTGATATCTAACCTTTTCTCTGCACTGCAAATACCTGTGAAATACATTAACAGGCCCATATTCCGAGCAATGCAGCGCTCTGTATGGACAGAATCGCCTTGTGTTCACTCCTCGCGGTTACCTGCGCCGCTTGTCTGATTGCTGTGAGTCAGAACATATCTTGGTACGGACACTGGCTTAATGCCAGGCTTTTTTTTTCTCTTTTTAAATGGTGGTTCCACTATCCCTTTAACGTGTAGGTGTCACAATACACACAGCAGTGAAAGTAGAAAATAAAATGGGTACATCGTGCTAGCAATTAGCTCTTACTAATAATTGTTACCCTCCTGTTAATCCATTTTGGGGGTGGTTCTCCTGTTCTCTATCCCAGGAAGGAAAGCCTGTGTAGTGTAGTTGCTGTAATATACCTCTAGTAAAAGTGCAGTTAGAATTAAATGCTTGTCTTGTTTCCTAGTCTACAGCGCTGCATTATAGGTTGGCGCTAAACAAACAATTGTAATTGTCTTGCGCTTGCTGGGGAAATATTGGAACGGAGCGAGCTGTGTCAGGAAGCTTTTGCTGTGGCAGTGAAGTCAGCATCATGGTGAAGGAAGTAGTATTAACATTTATATATCCCTAACAAGCTCACACTCTAAGGATTTGAGGCAGACGAGTACATATTGCTACATATCTTGCCCACGGATACTAACTGCTAAGGTGGACTAAGGGGATTTGAAGTTGGGTTCCCTGGTTCTAAGTGAGGTTATCAGGGCTCAAACCATCCAATTGGGAAACAGTTCTGTAGCGGAATAGAGGACCTAACTAAATTTTTTTCTCTTTTGTTCGGCTGTCCGTACACTCCCGTTAGTTTACCGAACCAACTCTGTGTGGTCCCCTTATTCGCACCTTCTAAACACCGACCACCACTGGCTGTTAACCACAAATTGGTCATTAGTGCAAGTGTTTTCCCTGTGATGCTGCCGTTCCTATAACCAAACACACGTGTTCCAATAATTGGTGGCCATTTTGTCTCCCGAACGCAGGCAGCGATACATAGTCGTTGACAGCGTGGAACTATTTTCGGATATGCGACCCCGCGAACACCCGGGAAACTAGTACCACTGCCTATCCGACTTCCTGAACAGTTATGAGCATTCGGGAGGCATGAACTAACAAACAGGGGAGCATTCACACCCTAACAGCCAGCGGATGCACTTGTTTGTGTTCGTGTGAGGACCCCTGAAATATGACCGGTCATTGCCTTGTTTTCTCTGGAACTGTTTTGGGGCATCGCCTTGTGGCCGACCGGTCAAAACTCAATTTTAATGGCGTTCCCGAACCACCAAAAGGATCTAAGTGATATTTCGACAAAGTGGGTTATACAGTACAGACCTCCACGGACCTCCGAGAACGACTCCACAGGAGCACCGGGCAGGAGGTAAAATCACATCAGCTCTTAAAGCAATTCAACAAATCCTTTATAATCTTTCTGAACATGATATGGCCATTGTACACGGAGCTGTTATAATTTAAAATGAACGTGTCATGACAGGTTTGCTTTTAGCCTTTCTATAAACTTGTGGTTTATGTTAGATGTACATGTTGATAATAATATAAATAATGATGTCAGGACTAACAGGGCCCCCAGAAAAGGTTGTTACGGGGGCTCCCTGGATGTCTTTATAATAATAATCTTACTGAATAGCCTTCTGACAGGAGATGTCATCAAAAGCACACACAGTCACTCACGCCCAACCTGAACACTCAATATACCGGGCTCCAAGGAGATTTATGACAAGCAATGCTCAAAGGCTTTCTTCCTGCACAGAGAATACCAACACATTCTCCATTACCTCAGCTGACCCTCCCAGGAATACAGCAGATTAAACAGAGCCTCAGACTTTGTCATCGGAACAAACAGAAGAGGAAGGATGTAGGCAAATCCCTTCTCTGTCCATTCATCACTGCGTGAGCGGGCGTGTGGGCAGGGGTACACGATGTGGACGAGTCACTATAAAACTACCGAAAACGCCATGTACCCCAATCTTAGCGCAGAGCACTACTGCGACATGGGAACAAACGGAATAATGTATAAAATGGCTTCTGTAAGAAATAGAGTCAATAGTGTCCGCATATATATAAAAAGAGATTCCTGCCTGAAATGCAGCACCGTACGTCAGCTGATGCAAACAAAGAGCTAATTAATATTTAGTTAATTATTCAATGATTGTGTATACAAAACTACCGTTCCCGCCATCCTCTGTTCTTATCTGCATTGTAAGGAAAGTCCCAAATGTGCGAATGAAAAGATACAAATGTTATATATAACCCACCAGTATGATTCTTTATTAGGGGAGATTTAGACCAAAAAAGCCTTCAATGGGGAGGTGAGCGTCAGAACTGGACCATGGAGCAACAGAATGAAGGTCGCCTGGTCTGATGAATCACATTTTCCTTTAGATCAGGTGGATGACCGTGTGCATTGTTTACCTGGGGAAGAGATGGCAGCCTGAGTCACTATTGGAAGAAGGCAGGCCGGTGGAGGTAGTGTTATGCTCTGGGCAATGTTCGGTTGAGAAGCCTTGGCTCCTGGAGTTCATGTGGATGTTAATTTGACACGTACCACCTACCTAGAGATTTTTACAGACCACATACACCCCTTCATGGCAATGGTGTTCACAGTGGCACCCTGCCACACTGCAAAAATTGTTCAGGAATGGTTTGAGCAGGTCTGTCTTTAACACGGGGCAAAAGGGGCAGCTGCCACGAGGCCCAAAGCAGCTTAGGAGGCCCAAAGCAGCTGCCCCTTTAGCCCTGCGGCCACCTGCACGATGTGGAGGCTCATCGGGTGGCCAATGCTCTAAGGGCCACCCGATGGCGATGGATTTTCAGGGGCCCAGCCGCTTTGAGAGCGCTTTGTGATGATGTCAGGATGCTGGGAGGAGGTGACAGCCGATCACTTCCTCCCAGCATTCACCAAGCGCCACACGGGAGAAGGAGAAGAAAAGGAGGGAGTCAGAGTGAGAGATTTGACTCCCATCAGCCTACGTCAGCCTCCTGCACTCCAAATGTAGGAAACACATAAAAAATGTGCATGTATGTATGTGTCTGTTTGTATGTATGTATCTGTATGTATGTATGTGTCTGTTTGTATGTACGTGTCTGTTTGTATGTATGTGTCTGTATGTATGCATGTGTGTATCTGTTTGTATGTATGTGTGTATCTGTTGGTATGTGTGTGTTTCTGTATCTGCATGTGTATCTATGTGACCCTGTGTATCATTTTGTGTTTCTGTGTGTCCGTATGTATGTCGTTGTATATATGTGTATCTGTGTCTGTTTGTATATGTGTATATCTATATGTATATATGTTTGTATGTGTATCTGTGTGTATGTTTGTGTGTGTCTGCATGTCTTTGTATCTGCATGTGTATCAGTATGTGTGTCTGTATCTGTGTGAGTGTCATTCTGTGTATTTGAATGTGTATCATTCTGTGTGTATGTGTAGCTGCATGTGTGTCTGTCTATCTGTGTATGTGTCAGTGTCTGTATCTGTGTGTCTGCATGTGGGTCCGTGTATGTATCTGTATGTTATTGTGTGTATCTGCATGTATGTCAGTGTGTTTGTTTGTGTGTTAGTGTTTCTGTTTATCTGCATGTTTGTTAGTGAGTGTATCTGTGCATCTGCATGCAGTGGTGTATTTAGGATTTGTGCTGCCCAAGGCAGGACTGCGCTCGGGCACCCCGCCTAATTTAAATTTTTCCCACCCCTTCCTGTCAAGGCGGCACTTTAAATGACAGACGCACACACTCATATACACTGACAAAGAATGACATACACACACACTTACTGATTTTACACACTGTTAGACAGAAATACACTTTTACTCGGACACACAATGACAGACTCACACTCACTGACAGATGCACGCACTCACTGACACACACACACATTCACTGACCGACACACACACAAATTCGCTGACAGACACACACTCACTGACATACACACGCACTCACTCAAAGAAACACACACTCACTCAAATTCACTGACACACACTCACTCACATTCACTGACACACACATTTCCCCCACTCACAATTATTATTATAATTTTGTTAAAAAATTTAAATCCACCCAGCCTCCCTACTTTTGGGATAGCTGGGTGGATTTTTCACCTGGGGTCCAGTGGGGCTGCTGGGCAGGAAGGCGGCCGGACGTGCAGGCAGGCGGCGAGGGAGCACTTTCCCCTGAGCTCTCTCTGCTCAGCTCCCTCGCTGCACAGTGATGCTGGGAGCTGGAATATGACATCATATTCCGGCTCCTGGCATTACTGCGGGTCACGCGAGGAACCTGAGCACAGAGCTCACGGGGAACAGCTGGCCGCCTGTCCTGGGTGAGCCCAAAGGTGGCCAGCCAGCTCTTGGGCTCCCATAAAACGAGGCAAACAAAGCATTTACCTGGGCATTTGGGGGCAGCGTTTCTTGCCGCCCCCGGTAAATTGCCACCCAAGGCAAATGCCTTGTTTGCCTCATGGTAGACACATTCCCTGTCTGCATGTGTGTCTGTGTATGCACTTGCGTGTCTGTGTATCTCTTTATGTATGCCTGTATCTGTGTATGTGTGCATTTCTATGTATGTCAGTGTTTGCATCTGTATGTGTGTGTATTTTGTCTCAGTAAGAAATGAGAGGGCTAAGTGTGTGTTTTTTATTTTTGTGTGGGCATTGATGGCGTGATTGCATGCTAGGAAGGGGAAGGGCTAGGTCAAGGGGCCCCAATCACATACCTGCCCAGGGTCCTATCAGTATTAAAGACGGCCCTGGGTTTGAGGAACATGAAAATAGTTCAATGTGTTGCCTTGGCCTCCAAATTCCCCAAATCTCAATCTGAGTATCTGTGGGATGTGCTGGAACAACAAATCTGATCCATCAAGGCCTCACCTCATAACCTGCATGACTGAAAGAATCTGCTGCTAATGTCTTAGTGCCAGATACCATAGGACACGTTCAGATTTCTTGTGGAACCCATGCCTTCATACTGTTTTTCAGAGCTGTTTTGGCAACACGAAGCAGGACCTACACAATGTTGTGGCTTATATGTGAATAAATGCTGTACGTGCTCCTATATAGGCACATTACAAGGGCCCAGGGACAATGCTATAGGCATTATTATTAAAGATACATTCACACTCAAGCTTTTATTCACCCTCCAAATATAGTATATGCCCAGGGCTGACAATTATCTGTTATTAATACAATAACCTTAAAATTACTACAATTTACCCAGGGGTGGACCGAGCACTCGGGCAAATCGGTCATGGACCGAGGGCCCGAGGACCCGAAGCTCTGGGGGGCCCGACCGTGCTGCAGTGCAGTAATGGCTGAGATGGTGAGTTAAACAATCGCCCCAGCCAGCCTGCACTCTGTAAGGGGCCCGCATGCCTTCCGCTGTGCTAAAAATCTGCTCCCCCATGCAAGGCACACTGAGGGACAGCTAAGGGGCCTTCCCAAAGAAGTGTGCCTGTCTGTGTGGCTGAAGGAAATCGGCAGAGGCTCCTCGAGCAGAGCTTACCACACTGAGCATGCTGCCTGAATTCCCCTCTCTCTGGCCAAAGGTAAGACTCAGGGAGGGGGAATACAATTTTTAAAAACTTTTTTTTTTAATTATAAGTATTTAGTGTCTAATCTCCCCTCCTCCCCCCACAGCTCCTATCTCTCCAACCCCTTAACAACAAAAGCTCTTAATACAACTCCTATGACCCCAAGGCAGCCACTAAAGCCCCTACCCCCCTACAGCTCCTGCAGTCCCTACCCCCCTACACCCACAACATCCTCTACCCCTGCACTCACAACATCCTCTACCCTCCTGCACCCACTAAACCCACTATCCCCATCGCACCCACTAAAGCCCTTAGCACCCTGTAGTCCCTACCCCCCTACACGCACAACATCCTCTACCCCTGCACTCACAACATCCTCTACCCTCCTGCACCCACTAAACCCACTATCCCCATCGCACCCACTAAAGCCCTTAGCACCCTGTAGTCCCTACCCCCCTACACCCACAACATCCTCTACCCCCCTGCACCCACTAAATCCCCGACCCCTTAGCATTTACTAAAGCCCTTACCCCCCCAACCCCGGCACCCACTAAAGTCCCTGCACCCACTACAGCTCCTACCCCCTTCACCCACTATAGTTACCAGAGCAACTACAGCTTAATGTTGTTCTGGTGTCTACTGCCTGTCCCTGCAGCTTTTTTAATGTGATCACTGCGCAGGAACGCATCTAGTGGCAATGTGATCACTCGTTGCTGCCCATTGTGAACGCTCCTCATTCAGAAGCATTGATTCACTGCATCTCTATGAGGATGACCCCACTAGGCTGCCCCTCAGGAGGTGCCGATTGGTGCAGGATGGCGTTTTGCCACGCATAGAAAAGCATTGGATTGGCTGAGATCATCTAATTTTATGATCTCAGTCAAGGAGGCGGAGTGGGGGCGGGGTCAGCCGTGAGGACACACAGGCTGTGCTGGAAAAAAGGTAAGTATTTCACCATTTTAAGAGGGCAAAAGGGGGGACTGGGCACCTAAATGGCTATTTTAAACCACTCTGTAGTGTATTCCTGACACTATAGTGTTCCTTTAAGTTGGCTTGTAGTTTTTATCACCTGGTTTGTAGTTCACGACACAGAATTTGGAAGCCTGCATACCTCATATAAACACATTCACACACCCTTCCTTATTCATACTGCCATGCTAAACAAACACACATATAAATACTACCCTATTTATAGAAACATAGAAACATAGAATGTGACGGCAGATAAGAACCATTCGGCCCATCTAGTCTGCCCAGTTTTCTAAATACTTTCATTAGTCCCTGGCCTTATCTTATAGTTAGGCTAGCCTTATACCTATCCCACGCATGCTTAAACTCCTTTACTGTGTTTACTCTCAGTAAAGTAATACTTCCTGGTATTATTTTTAAACCTTTGCCCCTCTAATTTAAGACTATGTCCTCTTGTTGTGGTAGTTTTTCTTCTTTTAAATATAGTCTCCTCCTTTACTGTGTTGATTCCCTTTATTATTATTGTTATTATCGCCATTTATATAGCGCCAACAGATTCCGTAGCGCTTTACAATATTATGAGAGGGGATTTAACTATAAATAGGACAATTACAAATAAACTTACAGGAAACAATAGGTTGAACAGGACCCTGCTCGATCGAGCTTACATTCTATAGGAGGTGGGGTGTAAAACACATTAGGACAGGAATTTGCAATCAAATAAGGTGGACTGCCCTTTAGGAGAGGGCAAGAGACAGGTATGTGAGGTATTGGTTAGTCTTGGAGGCCATAAGCTTTCCTAAAGAGATGGGTTTTAAGGCACTTCTTAAAAGATGCAAGACTAGGGGAGAGTCTGATGGCGGTAGGCAGGCTATTCCATAGGAAGGGAGCTGCCCGCGAGAAGTCCTGCAAGCGCGAGTTGGCCGTACGAGTGCAGACAACGGACAGGAGGTGGTCACGGGCAGAGCGGAGAGACCGAGAAGGGACATACCTATGGATCTGTGAGGAGATATAAGAGGGGCTAGAGTTGTTCAGTGCTTTATAGGTGTGAGTTAGTACCTTGAATTGACTCCTATAGCATACAGGAAGCCAATGTAAGGACTGGCAGAGGGGTGAGGTGTGAGAGAAACGACTAGAGAGGAAAATCAGTCTAGCAGCAGCATTCATTACGGACTGTAGGGGTGCAGTACGGCTTTTGGGAAGACCAATCAGGAGAGGGTTACAGTAATCCATGCGGGAAATTACTAGAGCATGGACAAGCTCCTTGGTAGTATCTGGTGCAAGAAAGGGGCGGATGCGGGCTATGTTTTTAAGATGGAATCTACAGGATTTGGCAACATGCTGGATGTGAGGCTCAAAGGTGAGACCAGAGTCAAGTATGACGCCAAGACATCGCGCTTGCAAGGATGGACTGATGTTGGTACCACAAACTTGAAGGGAGAGCGAAAGAGGAGGATCAGTATTAGGAGGAGGAAAGACAAGGAGCTCAGTTTTTGAGAGATTGAGTTTCAGAAAGCGGGAGGACATCCAGTCAGAGATGGAAGAAAGGCAAGCAGTGACACGTTGCAGGACAGCAGGGGAGAGGTCCGGGGAGGAGAGATATAGCTGGGTGTCATCAGCGTACAGGTGGTAGTGGAATCCAAAAGAGGTAATAAGTTTGCCAAGAGAGGCAGTATAAAGAGAAAATAGAAGGGGACCAAGGGGACCTTTATGTATTTAAATGTTTCTATCATATCCCCCCTGTCTCGTCTTTCCTCCATGCTATACATGTTAAGATCCTTTAACCTTTCCTGGTAAGTTTTATCCTGCAATCCATGTACCAGTTTAGTAGCCCTTCTTTGAACTCTCTCTAAGGTATCAATATCCTTCTGAAGATATGGTCTCTAGTACTGCGTACAGTACTCCAAGTGAGGTCTCACCAGTGTTCTGTACAATGGCATGAGCACTTCCTTCTTTCTACTGCTAATACCTCTCCCTATACAACCAAGCATTCTGCTAGCATGTCCTGCTGCTCTATTACATTGTCTGCCTACCTTTAAGTCATCAGAAATAATCACCCCTAAATTCCTTTCCTCAGATGTTGAGGTTAGGAGTCTATCAAATATTCTGTACTCTGCCCTTGGGTTTTTACGTCCAAGATGCATTATCTTGCACTTATCCACATTAAATGTTAGTTGCCACAACTCTGACCATTTTTCTAGTTTACCTAAATCATTTTCCATTTGGCTTATCCCTCCTGGAACATCAACCCTGTTGCATATCTTAGTATCATCCGCAAAAAGACACACCTTACCATCAAGACCTTCTGCAATATCACTAATAAAAATATTAAAGAGAATGGGTCCAAGTACAGATCCCTGAGGTATCCCACTGGTGACAAGCCCAAGCTTCGGATATACTCCATTGACTACAACCCTCTGTTGCCTGTCACTCAGCCACTGCCTTACCCATTCAACAATATTGGAATCCAAACTCAAAGATTGTAGTTTATTGATAAGCCTTCTATGTGCAACAGTGTCAAAAGCCTTACTGAAATCTAGGTAAGCAATGTCTACTGCACCACCCTGATCTATAATTTTAGTTACCCAATCAAAAAAATCAATAAGATTAGTTTGGCATGATCTCCCTGAAGTAAACCCATGTTGTCTTTTATCTTGAAATCCATGTGTTTTTAGATGTTCAACAATCCTATCCTTTAACATGGTTTCCATCACTTTCCCCACTACTGAAGTAAGGCTTACTGGTCTATAGTTGCCTGACTCCTCCCTATTACCTTTCTTGTGAATGGGCACAACATTCGCTAACTTCCAATCTTCTGGGACTACTCCTGTTAACAATGATTGGTTAAATAAATCTGTTAATGGTTTTGCCAGTACAACACTAAGCTCTTTTAATAGCTTTGGGTGTATTCCATCAGGTCCCATTGACTTATTTGTCTTTACTTTTGACAGTTGAAATAGAACCTCTTCCTCTGTAAACTCACCAATAAATAAATAAAACCAAAAAGGAAAAAAAAAAACATGTATTTAAATATACTCTGAATCCACATATCCTGACACTACACACAGACATACCATACACCAGGGGTCACAGAAAAGATACACACAGAAACAGACATTCACTTGACATGCACATTCAATCAAATACATAGTACATTGACACCAGCATATATATCGGCCTGCTGGGGACCCAGGTCCTAATTGTGTCAGTCTGTCCCTGAATTTACCCATGTATGTACGTAGTGGGCATTGGATAGCATTCCCTTCATCCCCCATAAAACCATAACTCACGGTACCACTTCAAATATCGACAGACAACTTCTTGGAGAAAACAGGCCACAGCATTTATTAACACAGCCAAATACTGTATAACTCCTTTAACATATAATGAAATAATAATTATCATAAATTAACATAAACAATTTGCATATAGTCATACAGTAACCAAAGAAACCGTCCTTGCCAATCTAACTTCCCCAAGGCTCTCACCTCCCCTCCTCGGCATAATAAAAATATCTTCCTTTTCAGGGCTCCCCATTAACTCGGTGGGGCCCAACCATAATGCTCCCCGCTGGTCGACTTACAACCCAGTGGGGACACGTCCAACCTGGTACCTCCTCCAGGTTCACCATAAGAGACAGGGGGAGGATGAGACTCGTCCATTATCCCCCTTTTTCATCTAATCTACCAAACCATCCCTTATTTGGCAAGGACACCCCCCTGCCTCGCTGTGACAACCCCCCGGGCCCAAAGCAGCAAAGGGAGGGTGGGCGGGAAACTTGTTGCTGGCCCGGCTCCTAAGTGGCACTGTGGTCAGTCTGATCTGTCACCACCCACTTCCTCACATCTCACACTCCCACATGTAGCATATAGCCAATCATGCATCATCCATCCCACACTCATACATGTTCCCCTGTCCGCTAAGCTGCGCACTCTCCCTGGGGCCTCATCGCTTAAAGGTTGAGCTTGCCAAAATATATTTGTATGTTTTATGATAAATAAAGTGCATATTTGGGAACATTTCTAGATACCTAAAATGTATTTACACAGATAGCTTTTCTAAGTGTTAAGTTTAATTTACTTTCTGTTGACGTTAAGCTAACGAATAGATGGGTCCAGTTATTCTATTGCATAATGCTATATATACTGCGATTGATTTCCTGGCAATAGCTTATTAATATCATCTGCCTGCTCTTTTACGATGTTTTATTTGCAAAGCTGGACCTGCGTGTCTTTTCAAGTTGTTCAAAATGTCTATGCATACTTCTCAATAAACAGATTTTCAAAAAAAAAGTTTCATTTACTTTCAACTAATACATTTTTATTGAAGGGTCATCTAATTTAAGTGGTTATAGTGCCTGTCACTGTCCCTCCATTCAGTATTAAACCGTTTTCAAGCAGTTTAACACCTAATAAAGGTCCATGGCTTCCTATAGCCCCACCCCTGCTGGAGGTATGGCTAAGGAAGATATTACACACTTCCTTCTAGCCATACAGATTCATACCCGCAGTAGGCACTGTGATAGGCTGAAGGCTGTCAGCTGACACTCTCAGCCAATCGAAATCACCCAATGCAGCTTAGTTAGATGCCAGTTTTTTTTTTAAATTTAAACTAACAAAGCTTTATTTTCAACCACAAAAAGACAATACTTAAAGGGACACTATAGTCACCAGAACCACTACAGCGTAATATAGTTGTTTTGGTGTCTATAGACTGTCCACTGCAGTTTCAGAGAAGCTGGAGTGGATCTTTTCCTGCGGTCCAGTGTGGCTGCTGAAATCTTCAAGCTCTTCCTGCTCTGCTTCTGGAGTGACGTCATATCTCCAGCATCACAGTAGGGTGCGCGATGCAGCAGTTCAAGAAGAGCAGGAAGAATACAGCTCCCTCTCCGTCCGCCTCCATTTTTCCCCAGCTGGCCTCCACAGGAGGGGCTGATTCTGCAGCCGATGAACAGGTTGACAAACACCCAGGTGCCAGGACAAAATTCCTAGTCATCATGGCGCCCTGGCGTCTGGGCTTTGTCAAGCTCTGGTATAACCACTCCAATGACACAGTGCAAACAGTGTCCCTTTAATTTGATACTGGACATTTCTTCCTATTTCGGTTTGGTACCTCTAATGGTGGCATGACCCACTATGACTTTAAGAGATTGGTTCTGCAGGTGGACACACGTACTTGGCATCGCAGCTGGACTGCATGTGGTATTTACTGGCTGGCAAGAGTACAAAGCTGACTACAGGACACTGCACTGGTACCGGCTGATGGTATACGACAATGGTAGCTGGTATTGGCACACATTATTAACATAACTGCTGGGTGCCATGGGTTGGGGAAGGATGTATAGATTGTATCACAGCTTTCAGTTCCATCTAGGGACACGATTTTTACTGGTTTCTACACAACGATATGAGTAGATGATGAGCTCATCCGTATTGAAGTCTGGAGAAGATAATATAGCTTGCTGAAATACAATGACTAATTAATGTGTATGTATTGAAATCCACTGTTTGGGTTTCATATTCTCCAGAACAGACCTATTAAATGTGTTTTTATTTTGATAGTTATGGTTGTTGAAGAGTCATGCAGGACTGGGGCATGTTAGGTCAGGTAAATTTAGGTGAGGGAAAATTAAAAACTCACTTCTTTAGGAAAGCATATCAATTAAACTGTTATTAGCTTTGCCTCCCTGCACCTTGGTAACCCACCCTGCTTCCCCTCCTGCAACTGTGTCATCCAATTAACTCATTGTAAACTATTCTAGTGACCAATATTCCCATAAATAAAACAGATCCTACCTTTACCTCTTGTGTCATGTTACCCCACTCCCTCTAACACAGGCTTTCCCAAACTCTGGCCCTCCAGATGTTGCTAAACTACAACTCCCATGATTCTCAGCCTATCTATTTCATTCATAGAATCATGGGAGTTGTAGTTCAGCAACATCTGGAGGGCCGGAGTTTGGGGAAGCCTGCTCTAGCATGTAAACTCATTGAGCAGGGCCCTCAGCACCCTCTGTTCTCGTGCGTCCAACTCATCTCACAAAAACCTGTCTGTTATTCCACCTATTGTTCAGCACTCCACAATTTGTTGGCGCTTTATAAATAATATTATTAATAAAGCTCAAGTGGTCTGCTGGTTTAAAAGGAGCAGTCTATGCACCATAACCACTACTGCTGATGTATTGATTACTGCGCTATCAGGTGGCGGGTGCCGCCCCCATTTTTTAGTCGAACTGCTTTTCGTGGTTTGACCAGAACTGGGATCGAAAACCAGAGCCCAGTGCCAGACTACCCAATGCTGAAGTTCCAATTCATCCATATTTTCATACCATTTACTGGCTGAGGGCATCCAAGGATGTTAAAATAATGATGGCAATTGTTTAAATACGAAAAATTCAAAGATTTCTATCTCTTCCTGAGCATAATGGTAGTTGTAGCCCTATGTTAGCACATTGCTAATTCAGGCACAAAGTCATCGTGCGTCTTATTAACAAAGTCACTCTGCACTCAAGGTTCATTGATGAATTTCATTTAACCAAGATCCTACTCGTGGACCCAATACTAAACATTTTAGGGGTCCTTTTCTGAAATTTCTCAATACATTTGGAAAAAATCAAGAATAATTTAAAAGAAGGGAAAAAAAGTAATCTTTGGTGACAACAGCATTATAAAAAAATGATTCCACACTGATACCAGGGTGATATGACTAAACGCAAAGATAATTACAAACATTTACTAGGAAAACATTTTCAACCCCTTCATTGGCAATTTCGTAATCCTTATTTGCAACAGGATGAAGAACTAGCGCATCTAGACATCTAGTTCACGTAGAGATTTCTCTTAATACCGAAATTAAAATCCTGCACTAAACGCAGAACTATACGTGCAATTGAATTGTTTGAATGATTTGTCCAGCCACTACAGGAGTCTTAAGGGGTCCAAAGCTTTCAAGATGATAGTGTTCCATATTTTGCTATAATTTACAGAGTATGTAATATTTGCTAAAAACTACTATTGTCGCCACATAATTTTTATGTTTAAAAAAATAGAGGATTAAATAGTTAAACACACAGTTTACTGGGGTTTTAAGTAGCATTTTTGAAAATACCATCTGAACGTAAAAAAAATAACACAACGCTATAGTGTTGGAAATACAAATACAAGCTTTGGCTTCCTCACAGACGACATGACGTTTTCTACTCGGATTTCCCGATACATCAGTCAATCCATCTTGCCTCCCACACGCTGAAGGTTTCCAGTGCCAGAGGATGCAAAGCAGCCCCAGAGCATCAGTGAGCCACCTCCATTCTTAACTGTAGGCAGAGTGTTCTTTTCAGACCATGATTCATTCTTCTTACCGCTGATCCATTGGGTCAAAAAGTTCAGGTTTTGTTTCAACGCTCCACAGAACAGAATTCATAAGCTTCTGTGGCTTATTTATATGATTTTGAACATATTGGAGCTGACTTTTCTTGTGCTTTTGGGTCAGTAGTGGTGGATGTCTTGGAGTTCTGGCATGGAAACCATCTGCATTTAGTATGCACCGTATGGTGCTCACTGAAACCTCAGTGCATGTTGCCACAAAGTCTTGCTTCAGGCCTTTTGCAGTCACTCAAGGGTTTTTTACAACCTGCCTTTTCAGAAATTTGATTGCAGTCATTGATAGCTTCCGTTTTCTGCCCCGCCCAAGTAGTGTAACCACTCTTCCTTCAACTTTGAACTTGCAAAGTACGTTTCTAGGAACATTCAGTGCCTTAGCTATCTTTTTGTACCCTGTTCCTTGTTTGTGAAGGGCGATGACCTCTTCTCTTAACTTTATGGACCATTCTTTTAACTTAGAAATATGGCTAACATGCAGTCAAACATGACACTCAACAAATCCCTTGCCAGTTCAGGTATTTCAAGTGTCCCAGCTCAAGCCCTTGATTAGTTGCATCAGGTGTGCTAGAGACAACACCTGTTTTGCATATTTGTACTGTTGTGATGGAGTCTATTCAGGGGGTGTATAAATGTTGTTGAGAAGGAAGGGGTTAATTTCTTGGGCAAGGAGGAAGAAAGAAGCTAGATTTTTCAATCTGCATACTCCAGTATGCAAAAAGCTAGAATTTAGAGGCCTTGTCCTACTTCAACAAGCAAAGTAGTCATTCCAAGTTCTGGACACAAACACAGTGCTCAGACTTATCAACTAACATATTGCTAGCAATAAAATCTGATAATGAGCAGGCTCGCAGAAATAAAAGTTAGCTCGTAGGTTTTAACTGAACTCTGCAAAGCAAGAAGAATTTTAGTTCTCCAAGCTGTTAGTAAAACTACACCTCATTGGGTCCATAAATGGAGTTTCTTTGACGTCTCTGGTCAGTATAAATTATCTGCTAAAACCACATAAAGTGTAGATGAATATGCAACTTTTTAAATTACTGGTCAGGTCATTATATGGATATTCCAATATGGACAGTCACGGACTGTTGGGATTTCTTTTGTTTTATTATTATTGAAGCCCAAGGTGCACAACGTAGACTTGTCAAGTACCACAATGTGATTGTGACCAGAATTGCATCCCGTCCTGCAGACCATCTGAAAAAAAGGTGTCAAAACATGTGTACCCTGTCATCCTGACCCTCACATGCCCGGAATGACTCACCCCCCTTGCCCATGTCACTAAGTCCTAGATATGCCAACAAGCTAGTTTTGCCTCACTTACCCCAGCCAGTGCAGATTTCATGATTTCAGATTTTATAAACTTGGTGGGTCTGCTATTGTCCAGTTTACAAACGTGTGCCGGTGCACAAACCAATATGGACAAACTAGTCCATTCTACAATCATACTATACATTTCTCCTTTCCTCTTTAACTTTTAACACCAAACTCGCAAGAAGAAAGGACACTGAATCTTCAGGAAGAGATGGCGATCAAGAGGGCATGAACTAACCTCTCCTAACTTCTCATATTCGGGATGTTCCACTATGACAATTTATGTTTTAAAAAAAGCTACAAAAGTAAACAATATAGGTGACACACTGTGACTGCACAAATTTAATATGACATGAGGGAGCGCAGTGAAATAAAAAATAAAAAAAAGTAACTTGTGACTTCAGCACAATGTCTTAAGTTAGCCTTTTGGCCCTCCAAATGTTGCAGACTGCATATCCCATGATGCTTTGTCAGCATTATGGCTGTAAGTGAATTAAGGGAAATATAGTTCTAAACATTTGGAGTGCCGAAGGTGGCCTATTCCTAATCTAGACGCAACTAGAGCCTTCCATGTACTTCTGGCCAAAGGTTTAATAGTCAATTGATGTTCTATTTTATGACAGGCTTTAATATTCGTTATATTTATCCAGGAGCCCACAGTGTCCCTTTAAAGTGGAAACATTTTCACACACTGGTTATGTATAACTGTTTCAGCAAATATTGTTATATCCTTATAGTGTCTGTATAAATAAACACAACGTACTAATCTGACTGGAACAAAATCGCCCTGACAAATGTGCAAAGTAAAAACAAAAGTCCACGGCTGCTTTTTACTGTGAGGAGTTTATTCATGACCTGTTTAGGTATTTTCCCCTCTGTTTAATATATGACAATACTTCGGAATAAATGGATTACTTGTATATACTTGTCAGCAGTAGCTATTTGGGCACATCGAGTTTTATATTGAAAATATACTGGAAATAAACTGGGAAAACCAGTAAATGCAGAAAGCAAACAGCAGCAAAGAGGAGGAATTGATTAATGTCCTGCAGGACTGACAGCAGAACTGGATCACTGGGCCCAAATGCAACATTTTAATTAGTTTCTGGCCTGTGAACCTGGCCTCCATCTGTAACTAGACTTTGCCCACAATGCATTTATTAACTGGAAATTTCAAGCGTATAAAATGTGACGGACCCTTCAAAAGGGGCGTGACTGAGAGCTATCCCCAACTCTATTCAGATCGGGTGAACACCACGAGCCGGTAAAACTTTAAGTAAGGCACTTTTTGGCCCTGACCCACAGATCGGGGCGCTATTTGGCCTGACTATGCTAGAGGCTGAGAGGCATCCAAGGACACCGAGCTCGTAGGAGAGCTCCCCATATTATTTGAAAGCGCCGTGGTTAACTAATGACCGAGGAGACCCACCCAGGACATTGGAACTATGTGCCGGATCGGGGGATAGCCGCGTACTGCTGAACTTAGACCCTCCATGTAAATCAGGCTAGCCATGGACACATTGGGCGTGGCACAGTGTATATATGTTTTATGTATATTTTTGATGTTTATATGATTTTATGCTGAGTCATGCTTGTGGAGTATTGATCATTATTTAATGTGTAGTTTGCAATATATATGTGTATTATATGGTATGGTGCATATATATATATATATAATACGAATGTACATTTAGCTGTATACAATAGGTGTATTTTCATATTGCAGGCCCTTTTGCTTAGATAAAGTTAACATTTCAATGACATTTCCACAAGGTTAAAATTAAATTAGAACAAACACATGTACTGTCAGTCAAATGTATACAAAACTCGTCGTAAGCTAATTACAGGCAAGAGCCTTCTAGAGAATATTCCACAAACACATGTGCTGTCAGTTAAATGTATACAAAAACACTTCGTAAGCTAACTACAAGCTCGAGCCATTTAGGGAATATCCCAAACTTAGATATGCAATACATTACATCATGTAACAAGTTAGAAAACCTTTTTGGGAAAATCACACAGGTGGGGGCTGCTTTATAGAGGACAAAATGCCTATTTAACTGAAGGAGAAAGGATAGGATGTTGTCATTCAACCATTATTCCATTCTCACTTGCACGCAGAGCATCATACACAAGGACATATGCTGTAATACTTTGGTAAGATTAATTATTTACTGACTATTTTTGCATTCTGTTACATTCATCCAATACACTTTTATCTTATATTTATTTGAGTCATTGTTTCATTTATTACAATATTATTACAGTGCCTTTTCGGGTCTTCAGACACTGAATTATTCTAGTGGTAATTATCATCTAGAATGGTTAAAGAAAACAGTATTTATAAGTAATTTGGGAACGGAAGGGTCTACTCCGTATACAGCTATAGATTGCATAAGACACGCTAAGCTTAGAATGACCCGGAGTGACCTTTTGTCGGTAAAGGTCCACATCATACCTGAAGCGAGCCATAACTATCAAAATTGAAGTATCACCGAAACCGACAATGCTGACACTGTACTTTGAGGATATATTGTGGGTGTGTTTTTGGCCGTGGTTACTGTACACTGGAATTGTATATAAGTGGACAATCTGGCCGGAATAAAACAGTTCTTCTTCACCCTTCACTAAGTTTCGACTAGTGTTTGGGTGGTACCGCGGTTACCCTTCGGTATGCGACTATAATCACTGGTAATTGGCTATAATCACCTGGAGCTAATCACAACTGGAAGGGGTGACCTAGGCGGTAATAACTCATCTTCGAGTACATCCACTGTCACATAAAATCCACCGTTTAAGGCTGATTAGGTCACAGACAAACCTGCTTGGAAAGCAAGGTGTAAAATGGATCACAGCCAGTTCTATGGGTCATAGGGTTACCTGGGATCCACTATCTGGGTTATGGGGCACAGGGAATACATTATTTTGGTAATGGGGCACAGGTAATCAAACCTATGGGTAATGGGGCACAGGTAATCCAACCTATGGGTAAAGAGGCACAGGTAATCCAACCTATGGGTAATGGGGCACAGGTAATCCAACCTATGGGTAATGGGGCACAGGTAATCCAACCTATGGGTAAAGAGGCACAGGGAATCCATCCTGTGGGTAATGGGGCACAGGTAATCCAACCTACTGAAATGGGGCACAGGGAATCCATCCTGTGGGTAATGGGGCACAGGTAATCCAACCTACTGAAATGGGGCACAGGGAATCCATCCTGTGGGTAATGGGGCACAGGTAATCCAACCTACTGAAATGGGGCACAGGGAATCCATCTTGTGGGTAATGGGACACAGTGAATCCATCCTGTGGGTAATGGGACACAGTGAATCCATCCTGTGGGTAATGGGGCACAGGTAATCCATCCTATGGGTAATGGGGCACAGGTAATCCATCCTCTGGGTTATGGGACACAGGGAATACATTATATTGGAAATGGGACACGGGGAATACATTATATTGGTAATGGGACACAGAGAATCTATCCTATGGGTAATGGGATGCAGGGAATACATTCTATGGTTAACAGGGCATCTGGAATCCATTACATGGGTAATAGGACATCCTTTGGGCTATGGGGTGCAGGGAATCCATTCTATGGGTAATGGGGTGCAGGGAAACCATTCTATGGGTAATGGGGTGCAGGGAAACCATTATATGGGTAATGGGGTGCAGGGGATAATCCTATAAGTAATGGAGCAGAGAAGGTCTATATGCAATGAGCTTGGAGAAGAGGTAGGACACTCTAATGTGTACAGACCTTAGAGCACATTGGGCCCCTCGAGTTAATCAGAGCACACATCAGATACAGGTAAGTACATACAGTGCTAAAGCTACTACTGGCCAAGAGAGTTTATGATGCAATGCCTGGCCAAGGACTGTATCTGTGCCCCCCTGCCCTGGTCAGACGCTAGGACTATGGCACCCCTAATTTCAAGGCTGCAGCAGCAGAACGGAAACAAGTAAATAAATCAGGCAGACCAGGCCAATTTCAACGAGTGGGCCTGGAGCTCAGGCTCCAACAGCCTCTACGTTAATTACAATATTTCAGAAATTAACATGAACTGTTGTCTCTCGACTGTCCCAGAAATGATTAACAATTTATGAGCAATCCCAGTTTACCCTCCTCTGACGGCCTTTAACCCCTTAAGGACACATGACATGTGTGACATGTCATGATTCCATTTTATTCCAGAGGTTTTGTCCTTAAGGGGTTAAACATGCAGCATATTAAGGCTAAACACATACTCTAAAAGGTTTAGCTGCCAGACTGAGCCAGTTTAAACATTTACACAGCTACCATTCTCCCCACTTGCCCTCCAAGGTCATTGCACAATTATGTCAGCCCAGCCCAGAAACGCCTCTGTAGTTTAACAGTGAGATTATAAACGCACATTAAAAGTTATCACAGGTTTTACAGCCACTCTGTAAGGATGCAGTGGGTGTATTGGCAGTAAGATGTAAGCTCCACCATGTTTTCCTTCCCATATATATAGTGACATTTTGCCACGTTCTAATGGAAGGCTCGCGTGGATTGCATTCTTTATGGCAAAGTCTGAAATTTCTGCCTGGCAGTGTATAGGAGTTTATGCAGATCGGATATCCTTCCTCTGTGGTGGAATCTCGGTAAAAATAAATTTAGTAGGCCGAGATTACCACGTGGCATGTGTACGTGCATATGCTGACGTATCGATCAGTTGGTTGCACGAGGCAAGATACGATCAGTAGTGTACGGAGCATGTGCAAGAATACAGGATATAGTATTCCCCTCCTCCATTGTGCTGGACAAGCCATGCGGTCAAACAGGAAGTTAATTCTTATTTGTGTTGATTGGTTAAGAGAATGTGCGGGTGGAGCTTAATATGGGAGGAGTTATATGCCTATATAAGAAGCCTGCACTATTGTCCGGGGCTCAGAACTTGCTGTATTTTGGTGACGCTAGTCCCTCTGAGTCCCGATCGGTGATCCAATAAAGAATCTCTTCCTTCCTGAAGAAACCTGTGTCCATCTCTCTGTGCTTGGCTTCCGTCAGTTTCTCCGGTATCATTTGGTGCATTGGCCGGGAAGCTCATCGTTCAACGGTAGCTGAGAGGCAGAGGCGTGAGACGGTCTATCTTTGCCCACGTTCTCTACGGCTGCACCCCTGAACTTCTGCGTGGACCTCCCTTCGTCTCGGCGCCACTGGGCCGTTGTCCAGGAGATCATCGGCCTCTACGTGAGAAGTGCTGGGGTGTCCCCGTCGATGAGTGTGAACTCAGGTTCAGGAACGAGGAGGTAAGACAACTGCTGTTTTAGACGGCAGGACCCACTAGGGGTATACCGATTGTGCGGTAGGCCCAAAGGGGTTTTGAATCTGTGTATCTGCCCCCTCTGTCGGAGGGAAGGAGCGAAGGCGCACCGCTCGATCGAACGCTCTTTAGTCAGACCGTTTGATTCTGTTAGTCAGGCGGGGCTCTGGTGTAAATAGCCCTAGCCGGACACCGGTGTCTTGTCTAGACTAGCGTTCTAGGGTGTACATTTTGTTCGCTAGGTCGGAGGGACCGGGAGACTAAGCGGCGTCTGTGTAAATTCGGTTCGCTAGTTCTCATCCTATCTGGGCTAAGTGGGAAGGCGTGTAAATTTGGAACCCACTAGACTTTTGATAGTGCGACTAAGAGGCGTCTGTGTAAATTCGGTCCTCTAGCTCGCTATATATGTGGTGATTGGGCAGTGTGGCTAACCAAAACGTATGTAGATTGTTTTTAGGTAGTCCATTCAAGGTACTGGCCAAATAGTTTAGTTGGGAATTGTAAATGTGTTAAAGATTGTTAGTAAAGTGTATATCTTGTTAGATAAGCGCGAGCTCAGCCGTCTAGCGAGAGTGTTAATAGTGTGTTGCTGTATTATAGTGCACGGTACCATAACCCTGTATATTTACTGACACTGTATATAAGTACTAATCATTGTCGTCCATTGCATGTTTTAACACCATAACCACTAATAATTGTATTGTGACCTTAACTTGTGCTTTGACCTATGCTAACCGTACTGTAACCGCTATTTGTAAAAGACGATGTTACTGGGGTGTGTTATAGACGGGTAATTCGTATATAGAGAATTATAGCGTGGGTGACTGTATAGTTACGCCAAAGGGCATAATATTGATTATATAGTGACTGGTGTAACAGCTGTGTGTGTACGGGAATTCCCTGAGTGTTTATTGTTATTGTGTACGTTTCACTTGGTAACTGTACCACGTGGTGCTGTTGCCAGAGGAAACGGGTGTGACTGTTGAATAGTACGCGTGTATAGTATTCGTTGTCGACGACGTTCCATTGTTAAGTATGGGTGCGTCGCAGTCAACGATTCCGGATCCCTTAGGTTGTATGGTGAAGAATTTTAAAAAGGGATTCAAAACTTGTGATTTTGGGGTTAAGATGTCTCCTGTACGTTTGGTCACTTTGTGCACTAGGGAGTGGCCTACTTTGGTTGCGGCATGGCCGCCACGTGGCAGTTTGGATCCAACTCTGGTACGGCGCTTACACGTGGCTGTATCAGGTAGGCCTGAACTTTACGGCCAGTTTCCTTATATTGACTGTTGGAGACAGGCCGTAAATGACTCGCCAAAATGGCTCCAGACATGCCACGAGGAGCAGTGTCGCCTCATGGTAGCTAGGACTTGTTCGTCCACTAGGACTGGTGTTAGGCCCATTTTGGACACGCCCCCTGAGTCCGAGATCCCTTTGCCGCCCCCTTACTTTCCGTTAAGAGGAAGTGACGCAAACGCAGGAAGTCCTGCACCCCTCCCCTCATTACCCTCATCCACTTCCGCTTCCTCCTCCAGTACAGGATCCACCCCCCCTCGTACTAAATCTCCCCTTCCGGAACCAGAACCCACCCCCATTAGAAACAAATATCCTGATTTGGCGCCACTTCAGACTTCCGGTCAAGCTTCATCTAGCTCGGCTCGAAGTGTTTTATTTACGACCTTTTCCCAAAACCAACCTCCCACATCCCCATACCCTATCTCTCCCCGACCGGAACCCATGACTGACGCCCCTCTACGTAGCCCCATCCAAACCCGACAGTTGACTGGTGCCCAACAATTAAAGCACTATCAGATGCCTCTTCGTCTGAATCCCGGGTCAGCTTATATCGATGCCGCAGGTCAAATGGCACACGCTGACCCAGTTTTCGTATATGTCCCATTTACCACAACCGATCTTTTAAACTGGAAGACCCATAATTCCTCGTATACTGAGAAACCACAAGCTATGACTGATCTGTTCACCTCAATAGTACAGACGCATAATCCGACATGGGCTGATTGCCAGCAGTTACTAATGACTTTATTTAACAATGAGGAAAGGACAAGAATAAATCAAGCAGCCATAAAAGCACTAGAGGATAGAGCCCGTGCTTTGAACCAAGCTAATCCAGCAGCATGGGCCGCAACACATTATCCCAACACTGATCCCGATTGGAACGTAAATGGTGCTGATATGGTTCAACTCAGAGCCTATAGAGACGCTATAATTGCTGGCATGAAAGCAGGAGGAAAGAAAGCCATTAACATGTCGAAGACAGTTGAGGTGATCCAGAAAAGCGATGAAGCGCCCAGTGTCTTTTATGACCGATTATTGGAGGCATACCGCTTGTATACCCCCTTTAATCCGGAAGACGCAGACAATTCCCGAATGGTGAACTCCGCCTTTGTCAGCCAAGCTTATGGAGATATTAAGCGCAAGCTACAAAAGTTAGAAGGGTTTGCAGGTATGTCCATCACCCAACTAATGGAGGTAGCAAATAAGGTTTATATGAACAGGGATACAGAAAGTAAGAAAGAGGAAGAGCGCAAGATGCGTAAAAAGGCTGATATGCTAGCGGTAGCGATCGCAGGCGTAGATAGACGGGGCCCGGATAGAGGCGATAGTAGATGGAATGAGGAACCTCTAAGTAGAAATCAGTGCGCTTACTGTAGGGAAGAAGGGCATTGGAGAAATGAGTGTCCGCGAAGAGAACAGTCTGAGAGAGACAGACCTAGGTCAGGTTACGGAAACTTTAGAGGCAGAGCGAGAGGTAGAGGAGGCCCCGGAGGGAGTAATGGGTATAGAGGGAGTAATGGGAACAGAGGAAGTGTTAGGGAAGATAGGTATATTCCAGCAGCGCAAAGGTCCCGCGATAGAGAAGGTAGGGACTTTGTAGGATTGGCTGACACGGTCATGGAGGACTATTGATACCGACCGGGCTCCATCCCCCTTGGTCGAGCGGAGCCTATGGTCGATGTGTCAATAGGGGGAAAAAGGAGTGCGTTCATGATCGACACTGGTGCTGAACATTCAGTGGTGACTAATCTAGTTGCTCCTCCATCTGGAAGGACTATTACTGTGATAGGAGCAACTGGAAGAAGTGCTGAAAAACCGGTTCTTAAAAGTCGACTCTGTACATTGGGAGGCCACGTAGTAAAACACCAATTCCTTTATATGCCTGAATGTCCAGTCCAATTGCTGGGACGTGATATGCTATCAAAATTACAAGCGCAGATTACGTTCCTACCAAATGGAACAACATCCTTAAAGTTTAATGGACCTTCAGGTATTATGACTTTATCCGTACCAAAGGAAGAAGAGTGGCGACTTTATACAGTGTTGACTAGCCAAAACCCTAGGAGTGATGAGACATTATTCAACATACCAGGAGTTTGGGCAGAGAACAACCCACCAGGACTGGCCCGCAATATTCCACCTATAAAAATTGAACTGAAACTTGGGGTTTATCCAGTAAGCCTACGACAATACCACATCCCGCAGAAGGCTAAGAAGAACATTCAATCTTATCTGGATAAGTTCATACGGTATGGTATCCTAAAATTCTGTACTTCCCCCTGGAACACCCCATTGCTGCCTGTTCAAAAGCCCGGTACAGATGAGTATCGACCTGTGCAGGACTTAAGAGCAGTCAATGATGCGGTTGTTAGTATACATCCAGTCGTACCCAATCCATATAACCTGCTTGCTTTAATTCCGGGCGGGGCTACTTACTTCACAGTCTTAGATCTCAAAGATGCCTTCTTTTGCCTCCGAATTGCCGCAGAAAGTCAATGTATTTTCGCTTTCCAATGGGAGAACGCTGTAACGGGCTCAAAACGCCAAATGACTTGGACAAGACTGCCCCAAGGGTTTAAAAATTCACCTACCCTATTTGGTTCAGCTCTAAGTCAAGATCTACTGGATTTCGAGTCTATCCCAGGAGAGTGTGTATTGTTACAGTATGTAGATGACTTGTTGATAGCAGCAGTTACAAAAGAAAAATGTCAGCAAGCAACGCACGATCTACTACATATTCTCTGGAAGGCAGGATACAAGGTGTCCAGGAAGAAGGCTCAGTTGTGTTTGCCAACTGTCAAGTATCTGGGATTCCATATCTCTGAAGGTCAAAGGATTATGGGGCCAGAGAGAAAAGAAGCTGTCTGCCAAATACCAATACCCAAGAATAGAAGACAAGTGCGAGAATTCTTGGGGGCAGCAGGCTTCTGTAGGATATGGATTCCCAGCTATGCGATACTGGCAAAACCTCTGTACGCAGCCATCAAAGGTACAGAGCACGACCCCTTCTTATGGACCCAAGAACAGCAAACGGCATTTGAAGATGTGAAGAAGGCTTTGATGAGTGCCCCAGCATTAGGTCTACCTGATCACACACGACCATTCTACCTGTACGTACATGAGCAAAGAAGAATGGCTGTGGGAGTATTGACACAGTACTTGGGATCATGGCAAAGACCTGTTGCCTATATGTCTAAGCAATTGGATGCAGTGGCCAGCGGACTTCCACCTTGTCTAAGAGCCGTAGCTGCAGCCGCCCTGCTAGTAGCTGAAGCCGATAAACTCACTCTGGGTCAAGAACTTTATGTACGAGTCCCACATGCAGTACAGACGTTGTTGGATTACAAAGGAAATCATTGGTTTAGTAATAGCCGTATGACCAAGTATCAAGCAATGTTGTGTGAAAACCCAAGAGTGCATTTAGAGACTGTAAACACCTTAAATCCAGCTACCCTTTTGCCGCAACCTACTGAAAGTCAACATGATTGTTTGGAAGTAATGGATGAAGTATTCTCAAGTAGACCAGATCTTCGTGATTTTCCCATCCAGAACCCCGATGTTCAATATTATACCGACGGCAGTAGTTATGTGAAAGAAGGGATCCGCTATGCAGGATATGCAGTAACAACAATAGACAAGGTGATAGAAGCTCGGCCACTGGCGAAAGGAACATCAGCACAAAAGGCAGAATTGATAGCACTGACACGAGCGTTACAATTGGCTGAAGGTTTAAGAGTAAATATCTATACGGACTCTAAGTATGCGTTTTTAACCACTCATGCCCACGGAGCTTTGTATAAAGAAAGAGGACTACTGAATTCAGAAGGCAAAGAAATCAAATACGCAGCTGAAATCCTACAACTATTGGAAGCAGTGTGGGAGCCGAAAGAAGTCGGTATCATACATTGTCGAGCGCATCTGAGAGGAGATGGTGATGTAACCAAGGGAAATCGGATGGCAGATAGTGCAGCTAAGCGTGCTGCTGAATCAGGAAGACAGGAGTATGTGGGGCATATAGCTGCTCTTATACCAACTCCACTGTCCCAATGGACTCCAGTTTATACAGCTCAAGAAGAGGAGTGGTTAAAGACTGAACCGGGAAAGTATTTGGAGAACAAGTGGTATCAGCTAGAAGATGGAAGAATAGTTATACCAGCATCACTAGCGGTAGAAATTGTCCAAAATTATCACAACGGGACACATTCTGGGAGAGACAGTACAGAAGAATCTCTCAGGAAACATTTCTACATACCAAGATTGTCCAACTTGACTCAGGCCATTGTACGCAGATGTGTAACGTGTGCTAAGAATAATGCAAGACAAGGACCAGTAAAGCCACCAGGAGTCCAGTTTATGGGGGGACTCCCCATGTCCGATCTACAAATAGACTTTACAGTGATGCCTAAATCGGGTGGACATCGTTACCTTCTGGTAATTGTGTGCACCTATTCAGGCTGGGTAGAAGCATGTCCTACTCGTACAGAGAAAGCAGGAGAAGTTGTGAGATTCCTGCTACGAGAAATAATACCCCGATATGGACTACCCTGTTCTATAGGATCGGACAATGGTCCAGCTTTTGTTCACCAGTGCCTACAACAACTGACTCATATGCTTGGTATAAAGTGGAGGCTTCATACTGCATATAGACCCCAGAGTTCTGGTAAGGTAGAGAGAATGAATAGAACTATTAAGAACCAGTTGGCTAAAATGTGTCAGGAAACCCAACTTAAGTGGAACGTTCTCTTACCCATAGCTCTATTGCGAATCCGCAGTACCCCTACCAGAAGGATGGGCCTCTCTCCTTTTGAAATTATGTATGGGCGACCACCTCCCGTACTTGGTAACTTAAGGGGGGATTTGAGTCAGTTGGGAGAAGGAATTACCCGGCAGCAGGTTGTAGAGTTGGGTAAGACTATGGAGGAGGTACAGAAATGGGTACAAGATAGATTACCTGTGAATATTTATCCCCCTGTTCATAGTTATCATCCAGGAGATCAAGTGTGGATTAAAGAGTGGAATAATGTACCGTTAGGGCCCAAGTGGAGAGGTCCTTATGTTGTTCTTTTGTCTACCCCTACAGCGATAAAAGTAGCCGAAGTAACTCCATGGATACATCACTCCAGGGTTAAACCAGCAGCAGTTGATTCTTGGCAAGTTACAGCAGACCCAGAGAATCCCTGCAAGATCCGGTTGAAACGCACTACTCAGTCGGAGTAACGAGGAATTATTGTGGATTACAAATTTTAAAGTTACAGGTGTGAGTGAGAAGGCCATAATAAAGCCTGTCCGCTTACCAACACATAGTGTATAAGCCAGGAAAGTCCCGAAGGGACACCTGTGAAGACGAGCAGAACTCCATTCCCTGCAGCCCTCACATCCTGGAAGCTGAGGTTCCATCGCACGGACGAAGACTGAGGATGAAGACGTCGAAAGAAGTGTTTTTGATAATATGTATTTTTGTGTCTTTTTATATTCAGGAAGGTAGAGGTACCGACACTCCTAGCTGTGAGGTATGCATTAAGACTACGAGAACAGGTAACCATATTTCCCAGACCCTAATTTGGCATTCACAATATGAATGTAACGGAGATGTATCAAGATGTAGATACTTAAATATAGAATATAGTGTGTGCCATTTAGGAGTAGGAGAACCTAAGTGCTTCAGTCCAGAGTATCAACCCCGTACAATTTGGTTGACCCTCAGGAATGGAGATCCTCAGGGGACCCTAATAAATAAAACTGAGTTAGAAACCGTACATTCTTCGGGTGTTCTGCTATTTGATGCATGTAAGGCGATATCAAGTGGTAGAAAACCGTGGAATGTATGTGGGGATCTTATATGGGAGAGGACGTATGGGTCTAATGATAAATATATTTGTCCCAGTAGTAAAAATAAGTATGTAAGTCCTAGATGCCCAAATAAAGACTATAACTTTTGCCCATATTGGTCTTGTGTGGGGTGGGCGACTTGGGGACAGACAGTAGATAAAGACATGATAGTGACTAAGTTACCGACTAGCCCTTATTGTAAGTCTATGGAATGCAACCCAGTCCATATACTTATTAATAACCCCGACAAGTTCTTAGACAAATATGGAAATTTATTTGGGTTTCAGATATACGGGACGGGTTTAGATCCTGGGACATTATTGTTTATAGGAATAGAGACTGATACGGTATCCTCCCAGACTCATCAAGTATACCATTCCTTTTATGAAGAGATGAGTATAGATAATAAGATCCCCCATAATGCTAAAAACCTGTTCATAGATTTAGCCGAAAGTATTGCCGGTAGTCTTAATGTTACCAACTGCTATGTGTGTGGAGGTACTAACATGGGAGACCAATGGCCTTGGGAAGCAAAGGAGGTAATGTCCGGTTCTGAGGCAGTTGACCAACTAATATCTACACAAGCCGATTATCATTTGAGTGTTAGAGGTAAATCTGAGTGGAGATTAAAGACCTCCATCATAGGTTATGTTTGCATAGCAAGGAAAGGAATAATGTATAATACTTCTGTAGGAGAATTAACTTGTCTAGGGCAAAAAGCTTATGATGATGATACTAAAAATACAACTTGGTGGTCGGCTTCAAATGTCTCAGAACCATCTAACCCGTTTGCCAGATATGCCAGTTTAAAGGATGTGTGGTTTGATCTATCTATCACATCTACCTGGAGAGCCCCAGCAAATTTGTACTGGATCTGTGGTAAGAAAGCCTATTCGGAGCTGCCACAGGACTGGGAAGGGGCATGTGTGTTGGGTATGCTCAAACCATCCTTCTTCTTGTTACCGATTGAAACAGGTGAGACTTTAGGTGTTAAAGTGTATGATGTGAATCATAGGAAGAAAAGGGGACCCCTAGAGATAGGCACCTGGGAAGATAATGAATGGCCTCCCCAGCGTATTATAGATTATTATGGGCCAGCCACGTGGGCAGAAGATGGTACCTTTGGTTATAGAACCCCTATTTATATGCTCAACCGCATTATAAGATTACAGGCGGTGGTTGAGATTATCACTAATGAAACATCACAAGCGCTCAATCTCCTAGTGAAACATAATACCAGGATGAGGACAGCAGTATACCAGAATAGATTAGCCTTGGATTACCTTTTGGCAGTAGAGGGAGGTGTATGTGGGAAGTTTAACCTAAGCAATTGCTGTCTTCAAATAGATGACGAAGGGCAAGCAATAGCTGAGCTTACTAGCCATATGGTTAAACTAGCGCATGTGCCTACTCAGGTATGGAAAGGGTACAATCCAAGTAGTTGGTTTGGTAGCTGGTATGAGTGGTTTGGAGGGCTTAAGGCAGTGGTAGGTGGAGTCCTACTGATTTTACTGTTGTGTCTACTCCTACCGTGTCTTATACCCTTAGTAGTTAGGTCTGTGCAAAGCCTGATAGGAAGTATAGCAGAGAGGAAGGCTGCTGCACAGATAATGGCGATATATAAGTATAGGGCTCTAGATCAGGGAGAACCAATGCAGGAAGATGAATGTTGAAGATTCACATCATAAGATAAGTCTGGTCTGGTTCAAGGTAACTTGCGGTGTAAGCAAAACTAAGGTTATGTGATGCCTCAAGTAATTGTAAAATATCAAGAGGCATCAAAGGGGGGAATGTGGTGGAATCTCGGTAAAAATAAATTTAGTAGGCCGAGATTACCACGTGGCATGTGTACGTGCATATGCTGACGTATCGATCAGTTGGTTGCACGAGGCAAGATACGATCAGTAGTGTACGGAGCATGTGCAAGAATACAGGATATAGTATTCCCCTCCTCCATTGTGCTGGACAAGCCATGCGGTCAAACAGGAAGTTAATTCTTATTTGTGTTGATTGGTTAAGAGAATGTGCGGGTGGAGCTTAATATGGGAGGAGTTATATCCCTATATAAGGAGCCTGCACTATTGTCCGGGGCTCAGAACTTGCTGTATTTTGGTGACGCTAGTCCCTCTGAGTCCCGATCGGTGATCCAATAAAGAATCTCTTCCTTCCTGAAGAAACCTGTGTCCATCTCTCTGTGCTTGGCTTCCGTCAGTTTCTCCGGTATCACCTCAAGCATATGAATGCTACATATGTACTGTGGTGGAAGCACTTTCCATGTGCTGCCTAACAGAATGAGGACGCGTTAACTGACCAGGATAGAATAGGAGATCTGGCATATTGAGACTCATGGTAAAATTACATGGACAACAAATAAAAATAATAAATAGCGTTCACACTGCCTTCCATGTTCTTCCATGCCCCCTCCAGCCGCTAAGTCCATATAGAATATCCGTATAAAATAATAATGCATCCGTATGAAAATTATTTGGCGTTTCCTAATCTGTATAATGAAGAACAGAGCATCCCCCCTATACCCGAGGAGAACACCATTTTAGGAAGACAATCCCCTCCCCCCTCCAAACGGTTGCATATCTACTCTGTTTTCCTGGACAAACATTATTATTATTATTATTGCCATTTATATAGCGCCAACAGATTCCGTAGCGCTTTACAATATTATGAGAGGGGATTTAACTATAAATAGGACAATTACAAATAAACTTACAGGAACAATAGGTTGAAGAGGACCCTGCTCGATCGAGCTTACATTCTATAGGAGGTGGGGTGTAAAACACATTAGGACAGGAATTTGCAATCAAATAAGGTGGGCTGCCCTTTAGGAGAGGGCAAGAGACAGGTATGTGAGGTAGGGGTTAGTCTTACAGACAACACATAATAAGTACATAGCATTAATATGCTGCAGGAAGGAAATTAAACAGGTAATCAATGGAGAATACTTATGTACCAATAGAACTGCACAGTTTAAATAACTAATTTTCTCCCACAACACATTGAAGTCCATGCGAAAGCATTGAATACACTTCTCTCTATGTGTGACGCTCAGAATTGCGAGCAGTGCTTGACGTGCATGCGCATTACGTACCCAATGCTACTCTCTGAGCCGTGCTACATCGATGATGTCACGGGAAATGGAGAGCTGAGCCGTAAGTAAAACTCATGAGGGGGATCTATATAGAACCAGGGACACTACAGCTTTATGAAGATTTGAATTCCTAACGCTAAAGTGTTTCTTTAAGTAATGCTTTCCTGCTAAAAAATGACTTTACATACCAGATTGTTTTCATCATACTAGTTACAAACGCTGAGATCCTCTGAGCACAAAAACACATCCCAGATCAGAGAATTCTCTCTCTTTTAATAATGTCTTTATCACTCAATGCACAATCTGATATAAGACAAACAACAGAAAACACACACAGCCTACAGGAGCCAACCAAGCTATTATATGCACACTGTAACAGCCATCACCATTATCCCCAACATTAACAAATATAAAAACAGGACGTACCAAACTCAGATCCAAATATATATTTATTTAATTATTAGTATCAATATCCGTCTGTCTGTCCCTCTCCGCATCTCCAAACTGCCTCTGGGAGCACAGTCTACATTGGCAACAAAAGAACCGTTCTTTGTCAATTGTCAAGGAATAGGTTACAATGGATACGCAGTTATACACAGTCAGCATCTCCAGAACATGGTGTACTAAGCCAAGCTGGCGCGGCGTAAAAAGCCATTGGATTCCGGAGCAGCAGAAAATGGTAATACTCTGGGCAATTTTATTCTTCAATCTTGATGCACTAGTGCTTCTCAAAATGTATTATAGGAACATCAATAACACACCCATATTCTAAACACAATGTATAAAGGAGATATTAAACATTGAGAAAAGGCCTGGAACGCTTGCATGTTCCTGTTGCTACTATAATACATTTTGGATAGCACCTATAGCCTTTTTCGGTTTAGGTTTTGCATGGTAGACATGCGCTGTAGGTAGGGAACACTGCGTATGCTGACTGGCTGCATTGGAGGGATTATTCGGTTTGTCTACTAAGACTGCACTGTCCTCCCCCTTCTCTATTTTATGGCAACGGTCTTGGGAGGCCGTTTTCCTGTTTGAGCATGATAATGCTCTATCAAACACTGTGGTAGTGTGACTTTTTATCACCTGCACCTCACGCTGTATGACAAGGGATTGTGGCCACAATGTTTCTTGTATGACTTTTCACTCTTATAGCATCAACAGTGCTTGTTCTTCCTGTCCTCCCTAACCAGCGTCACTGTGGTCTAGTCACCGCAATTCACTATTTGGCAAATAACGTCCCTTCTGTTATTGGATTTGTTTCACAGTATCAGAAGCAATGTGGATTATAGACATTGTACCAAGCTGGGATACTTTTTACACTGCTTGAAAAATGGATCGGAAAACAGCCATTTCGGAAATATCGAATTGTTGATTGTTCGCTTTCCTAAGTCGGTGTTTAGTGAATAATACTTTTTCCCTCTTAAAATACAGTTTCTCGTACCCTGCAGAGGCTGTAATGTTCAGTAGAGTGCAAAAAGAAGATCAGAACTGTGATATTTCACAAACTATCACCTACATGGATAAAAAAAAAAACTTCTGGCTCCATTAAAACGTGTCAGAATAATATGCAAAATACTCTAAGAATGAATACACATACGATAAGTTCATGTACAAATGAGACAAATTAGATTTTAATTTTTTTTTTAGAAAAACTAATTTTTTCCTTCGTCATTGATCTGCAATGCTCTAATTTATTAGGAACCAGAAGATGAAGCTCCATTTCAATATATACAGCGCTACGGAATCTGATGGCGCTATATAAATAATAAAATAATAATATATATATATATATATCCATATATATCCATTGTAAATCTATGAAAGATGATAATTTATTCATTTGAAAATCGATAATTCACATAATATCAAGTTACCTTATTGTAATAGTTTATTTTCTCTTAGAGTTATTCCGTACTTGATAGATGATGAACTGGACAGAAGATACTGTCAGGGTACCTGTAGTCTCTATCCCTGAGATGGGTAGAGACTTAGACGTTTTTCCATCCAGACGGCATGATTCCTCCGTTCCTCGCGGTTCCCTCGCGCATGTAAACGCCGGCCGCGAGAGAGCTATGCCTTTTTGTAACGTGACGCTCTATAGTCGACGTCATGACGCTATTCTATTCTATTGTTTATACGAATACCTCTAGGCGCGGTATACACTCCCCTTTTTTCGATTTCTACTCTCACTTACAAGGTTTTGGGAATCCTTGTTTTGTACACTGCTGCCTGCCCACCCCTTACTATAGCGAGCGCCTATTACCCTCTGCTTTGTGACCATTATACATTCCCTATATAGGCTGCCCTAAAGTATTTTCTCCAATATGACTCTGTTTGAATACCGAGATAATTATACCATCAATATTAATGATGTTTTTAACGAGCTAGAAGAACCGAATATCAATGAACCGTTAATTATTTTTGACAATCTACCCGAACTACTTAAGGAACTAGAATTTTCATTAACAAAAGAAATGAAGTTAAGGTGGGAGATAGCCACATTAACTAAATATATAGAAGAAAAAATCACCCCAAGAGGTCTGAGACTCTTTAAAATGCCTACATCAGACACCGATAATACAAACTTCATGGAAGAATGGTATAACCACCTGGAGTTTTGTACTTTCGGTCTGATGAGAAGTCTCATAAAAGTTAAAAGTGAGAAACTCTCCACATTAGACAAAAAAATAAACACGCTAAGGGAACAGCTCATCCCGTTTGGTGATACAGAAGAATTTTATAATTCATCACAAAAAATCAAAAAAAATGTAGAAAAAATTGAAACAGACACAAGAAGGATAAAAATTCAAAAATTTAATCGAGACAGATATGACTATGCACACAAACAAGTTCGCACTTATAACACAAAAAAACCCAACACACAAAATAGATGGAAAAATGCTGAAATGCACACCAACACTAACACACGTGTAAATCACCAATTTAGACCTAAAAGGTTTCAAAGCAAAGAATTTCACGAGAAAAAATACTCTCACAATTACAGGCATAGATCACCAATTAAATCTCCTGGAAGATATAACACGAGATATGATAAAACTCACACCAAATATCACCAAAACACTTATAAAACATATGACACCAAACCCATCCACCCCTTAGAAAAAACTGGAGACCAAGCCAAACACAAATATACCACACACCACGACGCTCTTGATTCTCCTCTCATAGTGAGACCTAAAACACATAGGTACACTTATATACCAGACTCTCCGAAACCTCAGCGCACTACTAAACACTCTTGGGAAAACCCAAAAAAATTCTATAAAAGACAAGAAGAGACAAAACAACTATCCCCACATGACTTAACTAGAAACAACAGATATCATGCTTTATCCTTTTGTGAACAGTTTGACGAAACTTCTTTTTTAGAGATTGCATCCAACCGAGAGAGACAAACCCATCGCCTCAGCATCTCTCCTATAAAAAACCGCAAGAGAGACTTAGAGGAAGGAGGTCAGGAAAAAGACAACAAAAAAGGAAGATTAGAAAGCTTTTAAACCCAAAACCACCATCACCCCCTACAGGCATTTTCAACCTGTCTGATAAAATATTAAATACCACAGAGATTAATATTTTAAAAAGAGGCCTCAAGTTTGCCCCAACCCGAGATTTTAGCTCATTTCTTACATATATAGATGTAAACAAGTTTGTTAGAAATGCCACTTTAAAACGTTTTTATCTTAATAAATCTAATGATCACCAACCAACTAACACAAATATTACAAACCTCAAAGAATACAGATGCAGTGAACTTAAGAACAAATCCACATTTTACCCCGCATATTTTAAATCTAGTGCTCTTGATATATTTGAAAAAAAGTATGCAAAGAAATAAAAACCCTAGATACCAAACACAAAAATAACACATCAAATCTAAACAGAAGAGAAATGAAAGTTTTAAAAGATCTATATAATGATACTTCCATTGTAATCAAACCCGCCGATAAAGGCGGAGGTCTTGTAATCCAATCAAAAGATAAATATGAAACAGAAGCTTTACGACAACTAAATGACTGTAACACATACGCTAAATTAAATAGTGACCCCACAACAGACATAAAGAATAAACTTAATGTATTTCTAAAAAAAGGTAAAGATATGGGGATCCTAAGTGACAAAGAGTACCACTATATTAACAATCCATTTCCTAAGATTCCGGTTATATACTTCCTGCCAAAGATCCACAAAAACTTGAATAACCCTCCTGGCCGTCCCATTGTATCCGGCATAGGATCACCCCTTTCAAACCTTTCCGAATACATTGACATTATGTTACAACCGTATGTAAAACAAACCAAATCGTATTTAAAAGATACAATAGACCTTTTAAAAAAATTGGAAAATGTCACCTGGGAGACAGATTACACTATGATCACCTGTGATGTACAATCTCTGTATACTATTATAAAACATGACAGAGGTTGTAAAGCTATTAGATCTATTCTGGAAAGGGATGAATCCATGCCCCAAGAACATACAGAATTTTTAATAGAAGGCATAGACTTGATTTTAAAACACAACTACTTCTGGTTCAAAGACGGTTTTTATTTGCAAAATACGGGAACAGCTATGGGTACCAGGTTTGCACCCAGTTATGCCAACCTCTATATGGCGGAGTGGGAAGACCAGTCCGTTTGGAGGGGGCATGACTGGGTGGAATGCCTGGTATCCTACTCCCGGTACATAGATGATCTGTTTTTTATCTGGAAGGGATCTGAGAGCTCAGCCAAAGATTTTATTTCGTTTTTAAATAGGAATGAAGATGGTATTATTTTAACTGCAGATTTTAGCAATTCGAAGGTTACTTTTTTAGACTTAAATATTTACATTAAGAATAATAAAATACACACAAAAACTCATTTTAAAGATGTAAATGTGAACAATTACATAAGTACAGACAGCTGCCACAACAAGATATGGTTGGATAGCATCCCCAAAAGCCAAATTATGAGACTCAAAAGAAATTGCTCAGAGACACCAACTTTTCTGGAGCAAGCAAACACACTAAAAGAAAGTTTTACACAAAAGGGATACGATGCAAAAAATATAGACCTAACTATCAAGAATACAGCTGCAATAGATAGAAACCAGCTAATACATAAATTAAAACCCCTGCCAAACCAGGGAAATCCAGATTTTACCCTACCAATTGTTTTAGATTACAATAACAAAAACAAACAACTGAAAAAAATTTTAACCAAGCACTGGCACTTACTAAAAGAAGATGAAATTCTGGGAAAAATAATCCCAGACAAACCGAAAATAGTTTTTAGAGGTGCTCCAAATTTAAAGATGCATTTAACTAAGAATTTTACAAAGAATAGTCCAAATAAAACCAATAATTTTATGGACAATAAAGGTTTTTACAAATGCAATTGTTGCATAGCGTGCAAGAAAACTAGAAAAACAAAAAGAATGGTGACAGAATTTAAATCTAACCATACAGGCAAGAAATATAATATAAAGGACGTCATTACATGCAACAGTAAAAATGTCATTTACCTACTGGAGTGCCCGTGCGGCCTCCAGTATGTGGGCAGAACTATTAGACCCTTGAAAATAAGAATAGCAGAGCATTGTAGAAATGTTGAAAAAGGTTTAACAACCCACTCTGTACCCACACATTTCTGCTTACATAACAACGACCCCAAGCACCTTTCTTTTACTGGTATAGCTGTAGTCAAAAAACATTGGAGGGGAGGGGATATTGTCAAAAAGATCGGCCAGATAGAAATGAAGTGGGTATACCAGCTCGACACCCTACACCCTAAAGGGCTGAATGCAGATTTTGATCTTTATAACTTTTTATGATTATATATTTTTATTAACTCTTTCTTATTAGCTCTTTTTGGTTTTTTTTTTATCTGCCCACAGAGCTGCTTATTTTATCCAGCTGCTTATTTTATCCAGTTTTTTATCAATATTATGAAATTTTTTTAATTTCTCATTTTTTAAGATTTTCTTCATTTCATTCGATCTTTTTTACACTTATCAACACCCCTCTAGATACCCACTTGCTCTGCATGTTTTTGGTTTTATATATATATACCCCTACTTGTAATAATATAATACAGGAGTACTCTGACCTCTAAGTTATGCTATATATGAAATTTACTGTATGAAAATATATTTTTATTTATTTATACAATATATCTTTTTCTGTGCCTCATGCAGAATATTTATATCTTTACGTTTTTATTGCATCTATTACTATCAATTGTAGCTCTTCATACCTTTTGCTACATTATATATTGATTTGTATATGTATACCAAATTACCCCTGAGGCTAAAAGTACCCCACCTTTATATTGTTTTTATTGTGTTACTAATGTTACAATTGTTTATATGTAAATGCCCATAACCAATATGGCGGTTAAATACCCAGACTACTGTGCCCATATTTATCTTTTCTATTGCAGTTATTTGCACATAGACGCTCTGGAACGCAACGCACGCTGTTTTCGGACGTTGCGTGCGTTCCACTTGAGCGTCACGATCATTCTGGCCAATATTCCGGAATGACGCATCTACCGCGTCACTTCCGGTTTGACGCGAGAGCCGCGTCATCACTCCGGCGACACCTGCGTTCCATAGGCACAACCCGGAAACAAAAATGAGCGTTCCAGGACAGATAACCCGGAACTAGAAACCACTACACCACCAACTAACTTTTCCCAAATTGACAGCCATATAAAAACGGATCCATGAAGGAGATGCTCCACACTTCTGAAGAAGCCCTGTGAGGCGAAACGCGTAAAGTGGACTTTTATACTTGTTATTATACTTGTTTGTTTTATATATTAAAGTACTTCTTTTATTATACTTTATATATATCGTTATTATTATCACCTTCTACTCCCTGGATCCTGCATATCCTTGGTGGGGATTATACCACCTAGGCTGTCCAAACTAGAGCAGGTTACATGCTCTAGAAATTGTAAGTACAATACTTTTTATACTTGTTACCACTTCACCAGTACTTACTTCACCATATGCTGCCATATTTTTATCTTTGGATTTTATGATCTACGCACCACTGCACCTTGGAAAATCCCTGAAGTTATACCACCATATATCCCGAGACGGGGATTATACCGTCCAGGCGCATCACAGCTGAGCTCTGTTATAGCTCACCCCCATGTGAGTGGACTGTGTATAGCTTTATCTGACCCTTTTTTGTTTATTTACTGTATTGCACTATTATGTTTTGCTTTTTATTTTTATTTTGAGGTGACCATCTATTGTCAAAATCTCCATCGACTATATGTATGTATAATTTTTTATAATTGTTTATACGAATACCTCTAGGCGCGGTATACACTCCCCTTTTTTCGATTTCTACTCTCACTTACAAGGTTTTGGGAATCCTTGTTTTGTACACTGCTGCCTGCCCACCCCTTACTATAGCGAGCGCCTATTACCCTCTGCTTTGTGTCGCTATTCTAGCCCGACCTGTCAGTCAATCCCGGACACGAATCAGGTCTCGGCGGAGGCGTGATTAGTCTCTAGAACCAGGGTATTTAAGGGAGCTCTCAGCAATTACTCATTGCCCTGTCGTGGTTCTAGTCAGCCTAGTCACACAGTGCTCTTGTATTCTCTTGTCTTTTGGTTCTGACCCGGCTTTGTTATTACTTACCTGTTCTCTCTGTTATCCTTTACCCGGCTTGTCTCTCGCTTACCTGTCTTCTCGTTCCCTCGACCTCGGCTTGTCCCTGACCATTCTATACGTAGTTCTTACGTTAAGTCCGGCCATTCTAAGGTCCGGTATACGTATCTGCTACTCTTTGTACTCTGCGTGTTGGATCCCTGCCCCGGTCCTGACATTACGACAGGGCCATGGATCCTGCAGGTACAAACTGTCAGCTTGATTCTCCTGATCCTAGGTTTGACGCCATGGAGCATAGAATGGATCAGATGGCACTAGCACTACAGGCGTTACTATCACGTCCTAATAATCCACCTGAGGAGATGCGTAATACTTCTATTCCTCCTGTGAGTTCAGGGCTAGAGGTAGCCACTGTAGGTGCTTCTTCCCGAGTTACCCCACCTGTACGTTATGCTGGTTCTCCTGAAAGGTGTCGTGGCTTTTTGAACCAGATCAGTATCCATTTCGAGCTACAACCCCGTTCCTACCCTACTGATAGGGCAAAGGTGGGATTTATTATCACCTTACTCATTGAGAAGGCTCTGAGATGGGCTAATCCGTTGTGGGAGAATGATAATCCATTAGTCTATAACTATAATGCCTTTGTAGCTGCTTTTAAAAGAACTTTTGACCCCCCTGGCAGAAAGGTCAATGCAGCTAGATCACTGTTGCGCCTTAGACAAGAGAACCGAACACTTGTGGATTACGCACTAGAGTTCAGGTCTTTGGCGGCAGAGGTTAAGTGGAATGAACAGGCTTATATAGACGTATTTTTAAACGGATTATCCGATGTAATACTTGACGAGGTAGCGACGAGAGAGCTTCCCGAGAATTTGGAGGACTTAATTTCCTTTATCTCTCGCACTGACGAACGTCTAAGAGAGAGGCAGAACACTCGAGATAGAACCGGTAGACCTTCCTTTAGACTAGCTCCATCATTTCAAAGCCCTGAAACCAAAACTCCACAGTTTCCAGAACCTATGCAGATAGGCCTTACTCGCCTCTCAGAAGAGGAGAGACAGTACAGGAGAAGGGAGGGACTGTGTATGTATTGTGGAGTCAGAGGTCACTTACGTTTGAATTGTCCCAATCGCCCGGGAAACGCTCGCACCTAAGTTTCTCTAGAGGACAGGCCTTGGGTGTTTCTATTTTGTCCTCTACTCATAACTACAATGAACACAGACTTCTTTTACCCGTCTCTTTAACTTGGGAGAAGGGAACTTTAGAGACTATGGCATTGATAGACTCCGGAGCTGCTGAGAGCTTTATCGACCAAGTTTTTCTCACCAAACACGCTATCCCATCCCAGTTAAGGAAGACACCCTTGGCTGTTGAGGCCATAGATGGTAGACCTTTAGTTGAGCCTGTGATTTTCCGGGAAACCACACCTCTTAACTTAACTACTGGTATTCTACACAAGGAGGAGATATCTCTACTACTCATTTCATCTCCTTCTGTTCCCATAGTCCTGGGATACTCCTGGCTGAAGAGACATAACCCCATTATAGATTGGAAATCAGGGGAAATAGTCTCGTGGGGTCAGGGTTGTCAAGAGAGATGTTTAAAGAGAGTGTCACCCCTTTGTATTGTTAACACACTTAATAACTCTACCGACTCTACTAAAGTACAGATACCGTCCTTGTATCTAGATTTAAAGGCGGTATTTGACAAAGGAAAGGCTGATACCTTACCACCACACAGGCCTTTTGATTGCAAAATTAATTTACTTCCTGGTACTATGCCTCCCAGGGGCCATGTATACCCTTTGTCTACGAATGAGAACTTAGTCTTAGAGGAGTATATTCGTGAAAACCTAGACAAAGGGTTCATTAGGAGATCCTCCTCCCCTGCTGGGGCTGTATTTTTTTTTGTTAAAAAGAAGGATGGTTCTTTAAGACCTTGCATTGACTACCGAGGTTTGAACAAGATAACCATTAGAAATGCCTATCCGATTCCCTTGATCACCGAGCTTTTTGATCGATTAAAGGGTTCCAAGATTTTCACTAAGTTAGACCTCAGAGGTGCTTATAACTTGGTGAGAATTCAGCAGGGACACGAGTGGAAGACTGCGTTCAATACTCGTTATGGGCACTATGAGTATACAGTAATGCCTTTTGGTCTCTGTAATGCCCCGGCGGTATTTCAGGATCTAATTAATGAAGTTCTTAGGGAGTTTCAACATGACTGTGTTATTGTATACCTCGATGATATACTTATACATTCCAGGGATATTGAGACTCACCACAGACAGGTCAGAAGGGTTTTGCACAAACTTCTTCAACATGGCTTGTACTGCAAATTAGAGAAATGTAGCTTTGACCAATCCCAGACTGTCTTTCTTGGTTACGTGATTTCTGGAGAGCGGTTTGAAATGGATCCGGAGAAACTCCAATCCATTTTAGATTGGCCTTTACCTAAGGGTCTCAAGGCCATTCAGAGATTTATTGGTTTCTCTAATTATTACAGACGTTTCATTAAGGGTTACTCCTCTATTATTGCTCCTATCACCAATATGACCAGACAAGGGGCTGACACTAAGAATTGGTCTACTGAAGCACTTCTGGCTTTTAAGACTCTCAAGGAGCTGTTTGCTTCCGCACCAATTTTAGTTCACCCTGATACTACTCTGCCTTTCCTACTCGAAGTTGACGCTTCTGAGACGGGTATAGGTGCCATTCTGTCCCAAAGGTTGGGGGTGGATAAACCATTACATCCATGTGGGTATTTTTCCAAAAAATTATCGGGTACTGAGAGCAGATATGACATTGGTGACAGGGAACTCCTAGCGGTTATCATAGCTTTAAAGGAGTGGAGACATCTATTGGAGGGGACTTTGCATCCTGTTACCATTTTGACGGATCATAAAAACTTATCCTATATTGGGGAGGCTAAACGATTATCATCGAGACAGGCCCGTTGGTCTATATTCCTCACTCACTTCAATTACATACTCACATATAGGCCTGGTTCTAAGAATTCTAAAGCTGATGCCTTGTCTCGCCAATATGAACCTTCTGCCATATCTGAGCCGGTTTTATCCTCTATAGTACCTAAGTGTAATATTATCGCTAACACAACTCTCAAAATCCATTCTCCGCTTCTTGATCAGATCAAGAGCTTGCAGCATCTGGCACCTAGACTGACTCCTGCATCTAGACACTTCGTTCCTCCTGAACTCCAACTGGAGCTCTTACAGTGTCTTCACGAGAGCAAGGTGGCTGGTCATCCGGGCGTTCGCAAAACATATTCCTTGATCTCTAAGGATTTCTGGTGGCCTTCCTTACGGAGGGATATTAAGGATTTTATCGGAGCCTGTGAGGTCTGTACTAAGACTAAACTGCCTCATTCGCTTCCTTGTGGTCTCTTACATCCCCTGGAAGTTCCAGAAAAACCTTGGTCCTGTTTGGCGATGGATTTTATTGTGGATTTGCCTGTTTCGAAAAAGCACACTGTTATCCTCACAGTGGTGGATAGGTTTACCAAGATGGCTCATTTCGTGCCTTTACCTAAACTTCCGACTTCACCTGAATTAGCGGAGATTTTTGCTAAAGAGATCTTTCGCTTACATGGGATTTCTGGAGATCATTCTGTTCTCAACTAGGCATTAAATTGAATTTTTCTTCTGCTTATCACCCTCAGTCTAACGGAGCCGCTGAACGTACCAATCAAAAGATTGAACAATATCTGCGTTGTTTTGTTTCTGAACACCAGGACAATTGGGTCGGTCTGATTCCTTGGGCAGAGTTCGCACACAATAATCTTGTTTGCGATTCAACTCGCTCTAGCCCCTTTTTCATGAATTATGGTTTTCATCCTTCCATTCTTCCCTCGGTTCCTTCTTTCCAGGGGGTACCGTCGGTTGATACTCATGTTGCCAATCTGAAGAAGTTGTGGGATCAGACTCGACAAATTCTCCTACATAATTCTATACTGTTTAAAAAACACGCTGACAAACGCAGAAGGCCGGCTCCTAGTTTTGTACCTGGTGATAGGGTATGGTTGAGTACTAGAAACATTCGATTGAAAGTACCTTCTATGAAATTCGCTCCTCGCTACATTGGACCCTATAGGATTCTGAATCGAATTAATCCTGTTGTGTATCGCCTAGCGCTCCCCTCTGCCTTACGTATTCCTAATTCCTTTCATGTTTCCTTGCTAAAACCCCTGATCTGTAACAGATTCTCCTCCAAGGTCTCCTCTCCTCACTCTGTTCAGGTTGAGGGTCAGGAGGAGTACGAAATCAACTCCATCATCGATTATCGAATCTCCCGGGGGAAAATCCAATACCTGGTTGACTGGAAGGGATATGGTCCAGAAGAGAGGACCTGGGTACCACAGGAGGATGTCCATGCTCCTCGTCTTCGCAGGGCTTTTCATTCCCGCTTTCCATCTCGTCCCGGTTCCTTCCGCCCGGTGGGCGTTTCTGAGAGGGGGGGTACTGTCAGGGTACCTGTAGTCTCTACCCCTGAGATGGGTAGAGACTTAGACGTTTTTCCATCCAGACGGCATGATTCTCCCGTTCCTCGCGGTTCCCTCGCGCATGTAAACGCCGGCCGCGAGAGAGCTATGCCTTTTTGTAACGTGACGCTCTATAGTCGACGTCATGACGCTATTCTAGCCCGACCTGTCAGTCAATCCCGGACACGAATCAGGTCTCGGCGGAGGCGTGATTAGTCTCTAGAACCAGGGTATTTAAGGGAGCTCTCAGCAATTGCTCCTTGCCCTGTCGTGGTTCTAGCCAGCCTAGTCACACAGTGCTCTTGTATTCTCTTGTCTTTTGGTTCTGACCCGGCTTTGTTATTACTTACCTGTCTTCTCTGTTATCCTTGACCCGGCTTGTCTCTCGCTTACCTGTCTTCTCGTTCCCTCGACCTCGGCCTGTCCCTGACCATTCTATACGTAGTATTACGTTAGTCCGGCCATTCTAAGGTCCGGTATACGTATCTGCTACTCTTTGTACTCTGCGTGTTGGATCCCTGTCCCGATCCTGACAGATACTAATTATAAAATAAACAAATCATTATCTTTTTATTTATAGCCAATCCTAGCGTGCCATTCATCGGTGGAATTCAAATCTAAACACAGTGGGACAAAGGGATTATTGGTACGCCAGCTATTAGTAGGACTGGGGTTCAGTGATAGGGTGACCAACTGACTGGTAAGATTAATGCATGTAATAGGTTGCACGTTTTGATCACGTCTTTCAGCGTGCCCCCTGTATCGGTGACATGTGTGAGCATGACGGAACGAGAGTCATGTATGAAACAAAAAGGATGTGAGAAGTAGGACAGCTGGTGGTGGCTGCAGAGGAATGATAGGAGGGATACTTCTTATCTGGGCACAGGAATTAACCCTTAAAATCGCCCGTGCTATAAACAGACGACCCCATGCCTCCACAGTTTCGGAATAGGGTCAGGGATAAAAACTAGATGTAATGGGAACAGGGTGGACTACGATCCAGACTTGTCCTGCTACAAGGAGCTTTACACTTACCTTGTGGTGGTGACACACTCTACATAAAACATAATCACACAGTAAATATATGAGGCAACAATACAATCATGAAATATGACTGATGAAAGAGGGGTCTGGGGAACATAAACCCAAAATGTTTTATTTTGTTACACTACACAAAACGTATGCAAACATATTGGTGACTAGGAACGTTCAATCAATAGATGAATCAATGTTACTCTGGAAGTTTGTGGTTCCATCATACTAGGGTCACAGACAAAGACTAGGGTCAGGGACAACGACTAGAGTAATGAATGACTAGGGTCAGGGATAAGGACCAGGGTCAGAGATAAGGACTAGGGTCAGGGATAAGGGCTTAGACTCATTTGTAATGATTAGGATCAGGGATAAGGAATAGAGTCACAGATACGAACTAGAGTCCAGAATAAAGACAAGAGGCACGGATAAGGACTAGGGTCAGGGATAATGACAAGAGTCACAGGTAAGGATGAAAATCACAGATAAGGAATACGGTCAGGGATAAGGACCAGAGTCACAGATAAGGAATAAGGTCAGGGATAAGGACGAGAGTCACAGATAAAGGCTAGGGTCAGAGATAAGGACTAAAGTCAAGGGTAAGGACTAGTATTATGGATAAGAACTAGAATCACAGATAAGGACTAGAGTCAAAAATAAGGATGAAGGTCTTGATAAAGTTTTCCCCCTCTCCCTCCCCCGGCTTCCTTTGGGCCATGGAGGGATCGCTGGTGGTCATGTGGACGATGCACATTGTCGCCTTCTGGTCGGTGCCAGGGAGAGTGTCAGAGAATTGCCAAGCAAATGCTCTGATACAGTTCAAGGAACTGAAAACGTGTTCTGCACCTGCAGAGTGTGCAGACAAATTGACTGTCTCTCTACGGCTTTAGGGTGGCAAAGCATGGGGAGGGAGATCTTTGAATAACATTTGTGAAATAGCATATTGAAAGCTGCACTGCCATGTTTGTGGTAATTTCTTTTTTTTACAACGAACCTGCTATGTCATGGTGATAATTTCACTTTCATGGTGGGAACCTGGGGGAGAAAAGGTAGATATTCTTACAAGAACCTCTTTCTCCTCTGCAACCTCTTCTTCATCTTGATTTTTGGCTTGTGGAACCAATGTACCAGGAACCATTCGTGTTCTCTAGAGCAGGGGTGCTGTTGTAGAACTACAGTTCTCAAGGTGTTCTGGAATTATAAAGGTATCTCTGCTCTAGAGCAAGTGCATAAAATGTGATCTATGGAAGATCCTGCAAGACCTTCCATAGATGATCTTGTTCATGTTTAATGAGCTCCCACAGTATTCTATTGAACATGGCGTGAGAAGACGGCTAAAGAGAAGTGGAATGTGATGGAACAGCCAGCAAGGATCTTGTCCATAAGAAATTAGTCCATTCCATATCTTCTGAGTGCATTGATATTTCAGGTAAATCTAAGCTCAGTCTTCCTGAATTCTTCATATAGAATCCATCATAAGAGACAGAACCACTTATCCATCATAAGACACAGAAACACTTGAAAAGAATGTTGCTATGTATCAAATATAATTCTATATTGTAAATGTGGTACCACAATTCACGTTTTAAATATAAAATTGCTGCTAGTACTGAGTGCAAAAATTTAGTAATTATTCATCAGAATGTATTTCTCCTGGTTTATTTTTTTTTACAAAATTTGTTGTTTTGTGTAAACAATTTGATGGAGTTGCACATTTACCCTGCAGCACTGAGTTCTTTTGGTAGATATTGATAATCTTTGCCTGTAGGAATTAAACAGCAAATTCTGAAAAGCTTCAATAGTTCCTGCATAATTCAGCTGGTCACAGTACATCTCAATAGCCTTAAAATGAACCTATACCTACTGATTATCAGATTTCCTTTCAGGCGCATTTACTTGTGAGGTATAGAGTAGTAGTATATTTTGGAGAAATATAGTCTCTCAACAGTTTAAATGGCTAAGGATTCAGATATTCATAGTTTAATGACACACTACTGTTGGGATTATTCTCTGAACGTGCCCCATTATTGCAAATATCAGGGATAGACCATGTAGCGGTCCATGGGTAACACGACCACTTACCTCTGCTAATTCCTTGCCTTCAGCCACTCAGGAACCACTCAGAGTGTAAAGGGACCCATTTGCCCCTAGTAACCGGACGACACACAGCCCTGGAGGTACAACACAATGTTATTGGCCACACACAGCTTTTATGCATACTCTGTGCAAAGGGTGGATCACACACACACATACAAAGACACATCCCACAATCCTCCCCCTCCCCGAGTTGTTCCCATAGCCCACCACTAAATCCACGGGGTTCCCCACACCAACCGCCAGGCGTCTTCTTCCCAAGAGCCTCTGTGCCTGGAGGTCTAGGCGCTGGAAAAAGGGACCGTCCCTTTGTCTCCCAGGCACAGAAAAGCCAACCTGGGAGAAAAGAGCTAGTCCCTTTGTCCTCCAGGCTCATGAGAGCCTGCCAAAACTCGCCAGTGCCCCAGAAGTGGAATCTCAGGGATCCTCGCCTCGATCCCTTGATCGACTGGTTTCCGTTCGCAAGGTCCTGGTGTGAAACCCAAACAAGGGAAGCGTCTCCTTTCAGGGTACGAATGCTCCCCCTGGATGGCGTTCGTTTGTACGAATAGCGGACTCCCAGGGGAGCACTCATTAATTACTTCCCTTGTGGTTTCACACCTATTTTGCATGTGTGAAACCGGGGAGGCCCTCGTTCAGGATACGAACGAGTCGGGAAACAATGCCTTCCCTGGTGGCGTTCGGATGTACAAATGGCGGCCACCCAGAGAAGCACTCATTAATTGTTTCCCTTGTGGTTTGCGGTTTTGACACTTATGTTGCAAGGTGATTGGGAGGTGTTAGTATTCTATACTAACATTCTAGACTAAGTATTTTGGTGGTCCCTGTTCGGGAGGTGAATGAAACACCTTCATGGGAGCGCTCCCAAACGGGGAGTGGGCATAACAAATGAAAACACAAGGAAAATACATTTGAAAGAGAGGGGAAAGCCACGAACAGGCAGTGGTTCTGCAACAGACCCTAATTTTGCCATGTCACTGCAAAAGTGATTTATAGGTGTGGAGTGTTCCTTTAAAATAACGCTATAGGGTCAGGAACACAAGCATAAATTCCTGACCCTATAGTGGTAAAACCACCATCTAACCCCTACCCCCTAAGTATAGTGAATCTTAATTTTATTCCAATCTGCTGCAGCTGGCTTTGACCATGATCTGCCTGCTTGGCTGACAACATCAGAAGTGTTGTTCTGAGCCAATCATAATGCTTATAAATAGGATTGGCTGAGATTGTCAAGGAGGAAGATCAGGGGCAGAACCAGTACAAGCCAAACACTGCCCTGGCCAATCAGCATCTCCTCATAGAGATACATTAAATCAATGCATCTCTTTGAGGAAAGTTCATTGTGTCCAGGCAGAGGTTGCAGACACTGAATGTCAGTCACACTGTGCAGCACTGCCCCAGGAAGCACCTCTAGCAGCCATCTGAGGAGTGGCCAGTGGAGTTAATGCTAGGCTGTAATGTAAACACTGCTTTTTCTCTGAAACAAACAGTGTTTATTGCATAAAGCCTGAAGGGTATGATCATACTCATATAAAAATATTTATGAAATATAATAAACATATTATTTACTCACCCGATTCCAGCGCTGATCTCCCTGGCACTGTGTCGGTGCTCCATCTCCCCATATTAAAGCATTTCTGCAATGCTATCTTATGGGGATTTAACTGCGCTGGATGTCTTCATGCAGAGAGTCAGGCAACCAAAATATGAGAAATAGAGGTATTAATTGAAGAAGATACAAAATATATTGTATATAGGACAATGACGCCCCAGTATCCTTCCAAGTAGGCACCTTGGGACCTCAAACAGTTCTCCCAGTGTCTCTTCCACTGTTCAAAACACTCTGCAAAATCCTTTGTTGGAATCTCCATCAGCTGCCTCGTCGTATTTACCTGAATCTCACTGACTGTCTGAAATCTCTTTCCTTTCAAAGGTGATTTTAGTTTTGGAAAAGCCAGAAGTCCCAGGGCACCAAATGTTTCAAGATTCTCGACCATCTTTTGTGCGTTTGTGCAACACTTTAATTTGCACTGCACTCATTGCATCGTCCATGAAAGCCTTCTGAATCATCCGATTAGTTTTTGCAGAGGAATGTTCAAGCTTAACGCACAGTTTGATGCAGATTCGTTGCTCTACTCGCACAGTCACATGCTCACTAAACAGTCTCTAGCGCCCCCACTGAGTAGTACAGTGAAGTCATCATTGTTCATGCATGTACATTGCAGTCCACTGGCTGGCTGGCAGGTTACATCCATTTTGCGCAAACCATTCTCGTTATACTAACAGAGGCTGGACAGATGTCGTCCAGTCATTCTTATGTTGCCCTTTTCTGCCATTGAACATAGATATTGCAAGACGCAAAACTGGAGCTGATTTATAAATCTATTCTTATGTGTAAAACGCTTACTACACTCTTTATGAGTCGTATGCATTCTTTCCAGGTGGATCCATCTGTCCCTTTAGGTGGAGCGGAAGACACTTCACAGGACACCGAAGTTGGGGGTATGAAGCTGTCACAAGTATGACAGACACACAAATGTTTCTTCACCAAGTGATAAAAGTAACCATTTCTATTGAAATTGGCACTTTTAATAAACTTTCTCAAATATAACAAACTCCAGACACAGACACATGTTCTTTTAATACCGTAAAGCTTAAAGGACCACTCTAGTGCCAGGAAAACATACTCATTTTCCTGGCACTAGAGTGCCCTGAGGGTGCCCCCACCCTCAGGGACCCCCTCCCGCCCGGCTCTGGAAAGGGGAAAGTGTTTAAAACTTACCTTTTTCCAGCAGTGGGCGGAGAGCTCTCCTCCTCCGATCCTCCTCTTCTCCTCCCCGTCGGCTGAATGCACACGCGCGGCAAGAGCTGCGCGCGCATTCAGCCGGTCACATAGGAAAGCATTCATAATGCTTTCCTATGGACGCTTGCGTGCTCTCACTGTGATTTTCACAGTGAGAATCACGCAAGCGCCTCTAGCGGCTGTCAGTGAGACAGCCACTAGAGGAAAAAGGGGAAGGCTTAACCCATTCACAAACATAGCAGTTTCTCTAAAACTGCTATGTTTATGAAAAAATGGGTTAACCCTAGAAGGACCTGGCACCCAGACCACTTCATTAATCTGAAGTGGTCTGGGTGCCTAGAGTGGTCCTTTAATTACTCATTCTATACAACATGGAATCTTGGATAAAATTTACGTTAGAACTCGGGATATGTAAACATGAAAATAAGCAATGCTATGTAATTGTGAAAGTTTACTACTGCTTCTGTATACCCTAAATGACTGCTTGACTTCCCTCTCTCTATTCCCTTCTGTAAACCCCTCTCTTACTTGACAAAACTGGAAAAAAATGGAAAAAATTAATAAATAAAGATTGTCAAACAAAAAAAAATGACGTTAGTCACATCGGTCACTTGGCTCCGTACTCAGGCCGACTGCAATATTATGTAATAAATGCGTCACGCAGGGACTGATTGCGCACCCTGTATACAGTTAATTCCCAAGGCATTTTCCCCGAATCTTCCCTACAAATTCTGCACGATGTGTGTTAATATTACTCTGCATTTTCCAAACAGACCTCTGGCCTAAATTTAATTTCAGAGTAAATTTTGTTTCAATTAAGAAAGTGCCATGAAAAGCTCTCCAAGGGATTCATTTTATGTACTCAAACTTTTCCAGCATAAAACAAATAAAAAACACAGAGTTTGCCAATGTTATTCTAAATAAAAGGGGAAAGTGCTCACATTTTCACAGTGTCAGTTTCACACAGTCTGGGGGTGTGTGGCCCAGCTCCCAATCAGCACTGAGTGCTAGGCTCATCCACAGGATCGGCTGATATCTCCTGTTTGCTATAGGGGATTTTAATCATCCCCAAAATAAACCTGACAAGAAAGGACTAGTCAGCAGTCATGAGAAAGTATTTATTTTATGTTATTTTTTTTTAGATTTGTAGTGTTTTGCAAGATTGCTTATCTCAAGAAAAATACATTTACATAAAAATGATCAATTGCTAACGAGCATGTTAAGTGCTGGAGAGCCTGTGTTTAGTAATCTGATGCTCAATGAAGTTTATTGCCTAATGTTGTAAAAAAAAAAAGGAAATCTGATTGGTGAAGTATGAACTAAAATAATCGATTATCGCAGGACGGGAGAATTACTGCAGGTTACCTGTTTTTGCCGTAATTTTGCAATTTGGTTTTTGGTTCAATACAACTCATTGTTTAATAAGGGTTATATTTCACCTCCACCCAAGTGGTAAAACATCGGTTACTTTTGTTTAAGGGGAAGTGTAAAAAGTAAAAAAAAAGAGAGAAAAAGTAGGCCATGCATTTTTCTGACTTGTTATCTCGAGTAAACAAGTTTTTTATTTAATTACTCAAGAACTCAGAAACATATTGAAAAGACACGGCATCTCTGAGCTTCTGTAGGTTAGGTATGGTATAAAATGGACAAGAACAGCAACTTGTGGATACAAAATGAAATGGCATTTTAATGCTGACCCGTTTTGAGAGCTCTAATCTCAGGAGAACAAAGAGGGCATGTCTGTGATGAAATAAGCCTGTCCAACTATCCCAGAGGTCCAAAAAGATAAATATCAAATATTATAATAATTATATCATTATGGACAGACCATAACAGAAGATAACAGCTCGTGCCCAGTTACTGAAGCTGTGACGGCCATTTAGATTGTCAGCTCTGCAGCACAAGAATGGCAGGGTGGCCAGGGTTCCAAGGCATGTGTACGCCTACATGTGTACGCCTGTCGGGGCAATTAAGATGTGGAGTTTGCTGCCAAATGAAGTTGTTTAGGTGGGTTAAGTTAATGTTATAAACAAACATAAACAACAAATAAACAGCTGGGAAAAAAAACAAAACTATAAATTAGGTGATCTGTTTTTTTCTTTTCTTTTTGCTGTTTTCTGGATCAACAGATAGCATTCAATGGAAGGGTTAAAGAGACAGTCCATGCACGAGAAACACCAATCTGTTTTGCAAAGCGTATAGGTCAGAGATAGTGTTTAGGTCAGCCATGAGTAACTATGCAACGAAATAGCAATGTAACTTTCCATTTAACACAGAGTCTAAGGTGAAGATGCAGTTGAACAAATCATAATAATGTTTGCAATTTTATTCCAGAACAGAATCCCCACTGTGATTTAACATAAAGTATGGTCCAAGCACGAAAAATAAGCCATTTGCGCGGAAGCCTTTGGGTTTTCAAGGTTTGTCCATGATTGCAACTGACGTTAATATAAACAAATGTTTCCAACGAGGTAAAATTGAGGTTTTTCAGATATTTAAATATACATTTATATAGATATATGTCAGAAAGGCTTTGTAGGTACAGTGACCCCAACAAGGGTTAAAATCACAAACACCCAGCGTGTGTCACAGGTTGAGGGGTTAACAAATTAACTTGGCCAATGATGAAACATCATAAATGGGATTAACTGTAACATTTGTAGCTAAATACAAGTTGTTATATTATCTTAACCGATCTAAGATTTACTATTATTTATGTGTAGAAACCATATGTACATTACATGGAGCAATTGCCAAATCGAACTCTGCGACATCGGAACACGAAACTAAAATCAACAAGACGATTTGATACGCCTGTCCCTGATCAGGTCCATATCGACGTGAATATATCTGAGAAGAGGTTCCGTTGTCACAAACAGTTTTCAAAGGGACATTCCACTCTCAGAATTTACCGGCATGCAATCATATAATAATAATTTGTGTACTTCTTTGCTTGCCAGTAAATCAGCAGAACCAACAGATAATTTTACTTGTGTTTTTAGATATCACCTTGTTTATATTGTAAGCTTGTGTAGTAACACGTTCCGTGTATGTGGCTAACGGGGTATGTGGGTGGCAGAGTGGCTGATTGGGTATGATTATTTAAGGAGGTTAGTTAGTTTGCCTGAGAGTTACTACGTGTGACACAGACAGTGGCTAATTAGATTCGTGTATTTGTATCATTCCTTAACTGAACTTTCATGTGAAATCTCCCTTTTGGCCCCTAGATTCCATCTATGCCAGCACTCCGTTTCCATGAAAATTGGACAAGTCTCGATATAAGCATGTCAGATGGGTATGCTAGTATATCTACAAACTGTAAAAACAAAAGAAAAATAAAAGGTTACCTTTCTTTGGTTTTTACTATATGTATTAGCTGATGTGTACTGTGGTCGTTGCTGCCACCCATGAGTAGTGGGAGTGAACGCAGGACTTTTTTTTTTGTATTTATATCTACAAACTGTCCCTGACAGCGTAAATCAAGGGGATGTGACTCGTGGGTGCGAGATTTTTTGGGCAATCCCCTGTGCTTTAACCATTCCACTTTATACATGTTCTTATTATGTTCCTTTGATCCTTTCCCACTACTAAACATCATTAGAATATAGTCCACAAACTTAATTTTTTTTCTCTGCGTTTAAGATATAGGGATCCTTTTTCCCATTTAGGAGGAAAATAAAGAAGATTTAGTCTTCTTTCACCCAATGCTGCTCTGGTCCTGCCACGGCCGCCTCTCCACTTGTTTCTTAGATTATCAGTGTCGATGATCTCAGCCAATCCAATGCATAGAGGAGCATTGGGGCCTATTACACGTGTGCACCACTCAGCATGTCCTCGTACAAATGTTTATATCAATGTTCGCTATGGGGAGCATTTACTGTTCTTTATAAACTACTGTTGTGCATTACCTGCATATCTCATGTTGATCCAGAGTTCCCAGGTTGACATACTAATAACTACAAACGGGCATTGTGTTTTTAGGCTTCAATTTGCATTTCTGCAGGTCCCCTTTACATGGCTTGTGATCCATAAGAACCAGTGACCAGAAACCTTTTTGGCACCTAGCGAAACAACTTCCTGAAACAGAACCGGCACCATGCGGATGAGACCCACAAGGTGGAAACTGTACAGCCCATGGCTGGTTTATAATTACTGGCCCTTTTAAATAACAGCCCATGCAAGGTTTAAAAAAACAAAACAAAAAAAACAGCACTGGCACTGTGCTGAGTAAAACCTCACTGATTCTGCCCGGAATGGGGCCAGTTCCTTCTGACTTACCCACCTTACAAAGGTGGAAACATCTTAGTTAGTTCCTCTTGGAAATGATATTTCATGGTGTACAGCAATATCCTAAAACCCTTCACCTGAGTTAGAAGACCACTCCAATTCTAATACTTTTAAATAATTTTTTTTTTTTTTTTTTACCTGTCTAGTTTGGTCTAAATTTAGGAAACATGGGCCTCGATTTAATATTGTTGGATAAGATTTCCAAATGGTTTAATATTTTTGAGTATAATTTTAAAATAATTATCTCAATATTAAATCATTTGGAAAATGTATCCAGCAATATTAAATCATTTGGAAAATGTATGCAGCAATATTAAATCGAGGCCATAGCCAGTGACACACTACAAGTAGCTGTTTAGAGAAATAATCCCCATATGTTGAATCTCGATCCTTCCTCACTGTTCCATTTCCTCTCCTGACTGAGGTAGGGCTGTTCCCACAATAAAGGGTCAGTTCTGCCTGTGATACATTTATAAAAACCTTTTTAGAACTGCGAGAGGAGCATCAGGCACCAATGTAGCATATAAACCATTCAAAGCATATATAAGAAAGGGCGATTAAGAGAGAGCGTTTTTACAGCTTTATTACAGAGTCCTCCGATATGCTTGCCATATTATGCACATTAATCAAGTAATTTTTGTCTGAAATGCTGCACTCGGCCAAGCATGACTAAATCTCCGAGCAGCTTTATAGCGAATAACAGCTGCTACTCACAGCTAAACCGAGTCATGAATTTCCCAATACATCACGCACAGGCCCTCGTCTCTAAAATCCGTGCCTTCCCGTCTCTCTGAATTCATTTTACAGTTATACTGCTGCTAATTATCCACACTTTATTCATGGGGGCCACTCCCTGACTCTCGCTTTCTTATTATCTAAGTATTATTATGTTATAAGATGGTCTTTGCTTGTAGAAAGAAATATATATATATAAAGATACAGATGAATCCCTAAACCAGGAATTTTGTAGAATTAATAAAGAAATTGCAAAATATCCCTGCCAGTGATTTTGTTTCCAGAAATATTAAAGGCAGAACGCTTGCAGGTAGCGCACACAGAGAGCCACATGTTTTGTAAAAGTCACACATGGTGGAAATAACTGTACACTTCGCATTGCTGAAGGCCAGTGGCAGTTAAAGTTGCCAGAACAATAAATAAGAAAATCTGCGGCTTAATGGTTTTTATATAAAGAAAACAATTGGCTGTTAAATTGTAATACCCAACAAAGCCACTTGCATACCATCAGGAGGGTGCAACCCCTACACGTTAAAGGCAGCCCACGCCTAATTGGCACACCTGGACCCTGACCAACGAGCTGTTACTATACAGTAAGAACTTGTTGGCCATTTCCTGGGTTAGGCGACCTTTGGCACTCCAAATGTTTTGGACCATGATGCTTTGCCAGCATTATAGCTCTAAGAGCATTGTGGGAGATGTAATCTGGCGTGCCGAAAGTTGCCTACGTCTGGTATTCTTTTCGTTTTGTTGGGCTGCCATCAGGGGATGAGAGTACTCTGTTGATGGCCTTCATGGAACGTCCATCTCAACGGACTTTACTGCCTGCCCCCTCTTTTCTCCAGTAAATGTCTTCCTCCCAATGCTCGTGAAAGCTGCACGGGATGTGGGAAGACGAGCTTGCAGTCAACAATCGAGGAGGGTTGACCAGAGAGGGGCAGTCACAGAAAGACTATGTCACAGGGCAGTTCCAGAGATTTCTAAGTTCTGGGGTGCAAGGCCGGCGCGTCCTTAGGCAGCACAAGTGGTCACCTTAGGGCACCAGAGCAGGGGAGGAGCAAAAATCCAAATCCCCTGCCTCTCCAGATCCGGCCCCCCTTCCCTGGCCCAAGATAAGCATTGGGGGGAGGGGGGATACACTTTTATTTTTTTTAAACCAAATTTTTTTAAGCAGCCCCACCACTACTCCTGTGCACTTGTCTACACACCTAAGCCCCCACCACAGCCCCTGTTCCCCTCCTTTACAGCCCATGTGCCAGCTCCTGCCCCCTTTCAACTCCTGTCCCCCCCTTTTAGCCCCTGTCCACCCTCAGACCTTGCACCCCTGACCACAGCCCTTACACCCCTCCCTACAGCTCCTGCCTCCCCCCTCTACATGCCCTGCCTCCCCCCTACAGCCCCGATCCCCTCCACCACAGCCCCTAACACCCCTACTACAACATCTATCACCCCACTAACCCCCTAAATTTTCACAGACCCCTGCTCTGTATGCCTGTATCTGTATGACTGTATGATTATAAGACTATGTCTGTGTCTGTATGTCTCTGTATGACAGTATCTGAATGTCTCTGTATGACAGTGTCAGAATATCTGTGTGTGTGTGTATGTCTGTGTTTGTATGACATAATTGTATGTGTAGATTGGTATGACTGTGTGCCTGTATGGCTGTGTTTGTTTGATTGTATGCCTGCATATCTCTGTGATTGTGTGCCTCTATGGCTGTGTGTTGCTATATATCTATGTCTATTAGGCATAGGAAAAAAACACACATAAAGGGCCCTGGGGGGAAGGGACACACAAAACAGACTGAGGGGAGAAAGCCACAGAAAGGGGCTGGAGGAAAGGAAGAGTCAAACAAAGGGGCTGAGGAGGAGAAAGACACATAAAGGGGATGGAGAAAGTAAGATATACACCAGGGGAGTTGTAAGAGACACACAAGAGGGTATAGTAAAGGGGGGCTAAAATACGCTAAAGAGAGTAAGAAATTCAAAACGGAGGTTACAAGACACACAGGTGAAGACACATTTTATTTGGGGGGTGAGGGGAGGGCCGGAAAAATGTGTCTTTGCCTGTGTAGCCAAAATTCCTTGCACCGGCCCTGCTGGGGTAACACACCCCAACAGGTAATAGAAATTGATAGAACACCTAAGCCTGATCACCACTGGACCCAGGGAAACCACGCTCCAGCTGTAATTTAATCATTAAAAAGGAGGGTGGCCAAATTAACCAGTATATAGCTGGGTGTGTTTAATCGTTTGTATGTGTGTTTCCGTGTGTGCGTAGTGTGTTTCTCTATATACAACACAGGTGTGGGTGGACACGTATACTAGCTAGTTGCTAGTATCAATTAATATTTCCCCTCACAGCAAACACAGAGTGATACAAAATTGCAATAAACAGGGTGTAAAACTGTCAAAACACACATATAGTGGACTCAGTCCAAAGGGTGCAACACATTAAATCAGTAAGTGTACAGATTTTGTGGTTTTTCCCTTCCCAACATGAGGTGAAAACTGACACCTAACTTATGTTTTCGTGTAATATTGCAGCAATCTTCGAATCGCTCCTCTAAATCTTGCAGCGAGATCCTTTTCACATTAACCACGTAAAGGTAAAAATATGATAATACCATTTACTACTGATGTGTAAAATACAGTAAAAAAACGCTTACATCAACAGTGGTGGGACCATTTCTGGTTTCATACCCACTAATGTGTACACGTACAAAGCTCTTCAGCTATATCAATTTCTATATACTGCTTCCTGACAGCTGTGTGCCCGGATTCGCCCAGGAAGCTTGGAATTCAACGTTTTTTGGGGGGATCTGGCTGCTCCGCATGCTGCATTACGTGGTGCTTGATAATGTATGAGCTGACACGTGCATGCAGACCATGTAGCACTGAGGACCATGCAGAGCGTGGAGACGCTGAATGCCACTACTGCACAATGTGCATCACTGACACAGGAAGCACATCTAGTGGCTGTCTGAGTGACTGCACCTAGCGGTGTTTCTAGGCAGTGATGTAGACACTGTCTTGTCTCTGAAAATGCAGTTTACAGTTCTCAGCCTGCAGGGACAGGCGATCTCTCAGAACAACAACATTAAGCTGTAGTGGTTCAGGTGAATATAGTGTCCCTTTACCTGCTGCTGTCTGACACCCAGTGTGCGTGTTTCATTGAGTGCTTGTGCCAGTGTTGGTGTGTGTCACATTATATTTAGTTAGCTTATTTTGTTTATATTAAGTTAGTCACTATACTCCGAATTACAGCAACTGAAAATCCAAATAGTATGATTTGGGCCAAAATAGGAGATTTGGAAAATTTCGCAAACTCCTCTTCAGACACAGCTTGGCTGTTCTTCCTAAATTTTACAATTGAATTTTTCACAAAAACGTATTATTTAGTGAATAACCCAAACTTCTGTCCGTTAACATATCCACTGAGAATGAATGCACTTGGGGGATTAATAATAAACTACGGTAACTTCTTTATTTTAAACAGGCAAAGTTTCAGCACCATTGCTCCATTATTGGACTTTACCCAAGAGAACTCGTGGGGCTGAAACATTCACGGTATTTCATTGTACACTGTGTACGTAAAGTAACACTATTGAAAAAAGAAAAAAAATAAGAATTCGGTAAATATAAACTCGGATGTAATTACATCTGCATGTCTTCATTGAGGTAATATAAGCTAAGCTTGCAATAGCTGCAGATCTAGTATCTGCAGTTACTGCAAGCCCTCCCCTTCTTTCCCAGCCCAGACTTCCTCATCTCATCCCAGGAATAACCAGAGGCTGCAGAAATCACAGCTCTTTGCAAGGTAGGTAAGCTCTGGAGACGTGCCTAGTACTTGCATTTAGCTCCAGGGATGCTGAAGTGTTTTATTTGTTTAGAGTACTACATTAAAATGAAGAAGTTCCTTTATTAATTAGGCGTCCTATTAGTGTACCCTTACATGTTTGTAGAAGTAATTTTCAGTTTTGTTTATTTATACCTCTATATCTGCATGCTTTACTGATTCAATGCATTAGAGAGCTAACAGAATATTTTTTCAAGGCAGCTTAGCCAGTCTGTCCCTACCTCTACCTGAACATATATCCACATGCACCTACCTTCAAACACATCCACCTACCTGAACATATATCCACATGCATATACAGCCATGCACCTACCTTCATACACATCCATCTACCTGAACATATATCCACATACATATACAACCATGCACCTACCTTCATACACATCCATCTACCTAAACATATATCCACATGCATATACAGCCATGCACATCCATCTACCTGAACATATATCCACATGCACCTACCTTCAAACACATCCACCTACCTGAACATATACCCACATGCATATACAGCCATGCACCTACCTTCATACACATCCATCTACCTAAACATATATCCACAAGTGTATACAGCCATGCACCTACCTTCATACACATCCATCTACCTGAACATATATCCACATGCACCTACCTTCAAACACATCCACCTACCTGCACATATATCCACATGCATATACAGCCATGTACCTACCTTCATACACATCCATCTACCTGAACATATATCCACATGCATATACAACCATGCACCTACCTTCATACACATCCATCTACCTAAACATATATCCACAGCCATATACAGCCATGCACCTACCTTCATACACATCCACCTACCTGAACATATATCCACATGCATATACAGCCATGCACCTACCTTCATACACATCCATCTACCTGAACATATATCCACATACATATACAACCATGCACCTACCTTCATACACATCCATCTACCTAAACATATATCCACATGCATATACAGCCATGCACATCCATCTACCTGAACATATATCCACATGCACCTACCTTCAAACACATCCACCTACCTGAACATATACCCACATGCATATACAGCCATGCACCTACCTTCATACACATCCATCTACCTAAACATATATCCACAAGTGTATACAGCCATGCACCTACCTTCATACACATCCATCTACCTGAACATATATCCACATGCACCTACCTTCAAACACATCCACCTACCTGCACATATATCCACATGCATATACAGCCATGTACCTACCTTCATACACATCCATCTACCTGAACATATATCCACATGCATATACAACCATGCACCTACCTTCATACACATCCATCTACCTAAACATATATCCACAGCCATATACAGCCATGCACCTACCTTCATACACATCCATCTACCTGAACATATATCCACATGCATACACAACCATGCACCTACCTTCATACACATCCATCTACCTGAACATATATTCACATGTATATACAGCCATGCACCTACCTTCATACACATCCATCTACCTGAACATATATCCACATGCATATACAGCCATGCACCTACCTTCATACACATTCATCTACCTGAACATATATCAACATACATATACAGCAATGTACCTACCTTCATACACATCCATCTACCTGAACATATATCCACATGCATATACAGCCATGCACCTACCTTCATACACATCCATCTACCTGAACATATATCAACATGCATATACAGCCATGCACCTACCTTCATACACATTCATCTACCTGAACATATATCCACATGCATTTACAGCCATGCACCTACCTTCATACACATCCATCTACCTGAACATATATCCACATGCATATACAACCATGCACCTACCTTCATACACATCCATCTACCTAAACATATATCCACAGGTATATACAGCCATGCACCTACCTTCATACGCATCCATCTACCTAAACATATATCCACATGCATATACAGCCATGCACCTACCTTCATACACATCCATCTACCTGAACATATATCCACATGCATATACAACCATGCACCTACCTTCCTACACATCCATCTACCTGAACATATATCAACATGCATATACAGCCATGCACCTACCTTCATACACATTCATCTACCTGAACATATATCCACATGCATTTACAGCCATGCACCTACCTTCATACACATCCATCTACCTGAACATATATCCACATGCATATACAACCATGCACCTACCTTCATACACATCCATCTACCTAAACATATATCCACAGGTATATACAGCCATGCACCTACCTTCATACGCATCCATCTACCTAAACATATATCCACATGCATATACAGCCATGCACCTACCTTCATACACATCCATCTACCTGAACATATATCCACATGCATATACAGCCAAGCACCTACCTTCATACACATCCATCTACCTGAACATATATCCACATACATATACAGCCATGCACCTACCTTCCTACACATCCATCTACCGAAACATATATCCACATGCATATACAGCCATGCACCTACCTTCATACACATCCATCTACCTGAACATATATCCACATGCATATACAGCCATGCACCTACCTTCATACACATCCATCTACCTGAAAATATATCCACATGCATATACAGCCATGCACCTACCTTCATACACATCCATCTACCTGAACATATATCCACATGCATATACAGCCATGCACCTACCTTCATACACATCCATCTACCTAAACATATATCCACAGCCATATACAGCCATGCACCTAGCTTCATACACATCCATCTACCTGAACATATATCCACATGCATATACAGCGTGGGCCAAAATTCCGAGTAGGATTCGCAGGTAAATAAGGTATTGTTGGGGGGCGGGGCCTGACACTCACCATGGCAGGATGCACTTTCAGAGAGCTCCGGCTCTTCAAGCCTGAAAATCGGGGCAACCTTGCCTAAAAAGAAGCTGACAGTACCCCAGCACAACTGTAGACCATCATGGCAACCGGTGGTACCGTCCTATGCCCGGAGAGACGGACACATATCTCGTATGAGAATTGCGGCCTGGCGTGCCCGGCAATTGGGGGAAGTGGCCGTTCGCCCAACCCGGAGAGCACACTCGGCAGAAGCCTCACCGCAACCCCGTTACCTCCCCCCCTTGGACCGGTGGGGGTTATCCCGGTCCCCACCCGGTGGGCTGACTCGCGTATGATCAAAGCAAAAACATAGACCAAACGAACCGCGGCCCCTTCAATATGGCGGCGGACGCATGGCTCCCACACTCCAGCGATATTCTCAAGCGGCTGGAAAGACACTTTCAAAAGTTTTGGCAGCAACTGGAGAGTAAGCTTTCTACATCCGCACCACCACAGACACGCAATCGTCGTCCTCCAGAACCTGTATCTCCACTAACAACAGGGGCACTTAAGCAGAGACAGAGAAGGAGGCGCACTCTACCCGAGCGCGGGGCAGCACGGATACACAACCCGAGGCTGCCGGGCGGCGACCGGAGAATCGAAAGCAACCTCAAGCGCCGCAAACCAAACAGGGGGATGGGTAAACCGCGCGAAAACACCCGACACCACAAGAGGCCAACCCCCCTACTACAAGCCTACCTGGGCAGAGTGCTCCTAGAGGTACTATCTCACCGCCTCATCCCCGCCGAATGCAGCCCAGCCACAAAGAGCGTCGGACGCAACCGGGAACCAACGACTGCTCCTGGAAGAGGACAGATCCAGCACCGACACGTCCCCAGGTCTGTGGTCTCCAAATGCTGGCACACATACAAATGTGGGGACAGAGTGACTATCCTGCAAGAGCCCTGAACTTACCGACTGTGGGAGTCGGCTGACTTTCAGTGCCCCATTGCGGGATAGACTGCTGCCTTATGTCTATGCAGACCTAGCAGACTCTTTCCTGTATTACCCAGCTGTGACCTATACGATTTAGGGTTGGAGCGCTGGCTTACCTATGTGCTTCATATCAGTGGTATTTACATGAGTACAAAACCTGATATTAACAATAGAAAATGTTTAACTTTCCTACTGTCTATACCATCTCTTCCTTCCTGCTTGTACCAGCATTGCTAAGTATTTAGACATGAATATATAGCCTAACAGGAAAGACTTGTTTACTTTTATAAGCATCAAGGTGACCATAGCTCATGTACTATACATGCACCTACTACTTGTTTTAGCTTTTTACCCTCCATATAAATCTACTGTTCCATCTCGTTAACTGAGTTACAAAACAAACAGCGATGGCTTCCAGATACAACATACATATAGTCTCCTTAAAACATGAACAATCGTACTAAACGTTATCCTTAATATAAAAATGTGCAACTGTTAACACATGCCCCACTGTTCTACCTGTTTTGAAACAACATGCGGATTGCCGTCGGGGTACCGCATGTCCATTGTTATACTCATATGCACTGCAAAAATAAAGAATTTAACAAATAAATAAAAAAATAAGGTATTGTTAGTAGTTCAATTTGTTTTTGCATTATAACGGTGTCCTGGGAGATTTATCATGGGTAATTCCACGATGGAACGACTAGTAAAAATAAAGCTTACCGACGCCACTATGTAAGAAATGTTATTACAACAGAACGGGGCTACTGCCCAAACAGCCAGGTCCACAATGGACCTACTGAGACAATTGTTCGGCTAGAGCAGGGATAGGCAACCTTCGGCACTCCAGATGTTGTGGAATACATCCCCCATAATGCTCTTACACCCATAATGCTGGTAAAGAATCATTGGAGGTGTAGCCAAAAAACATCTGGAGTGCCAAAGTTTGCCTATGCCTGGGTTAGAGTATAATTTCAAGAATTTCCCAGATTAGTTAGCCGCCACTTTCGCCCGACTTTTCGGCTCCCATGTTAAACATTCATTGTATGTAATGCCATTAAAATTAGTTCATCAATATAAACGTTATTGACACCTAAAACCCTACTCTCAATTTTGGCCCACCCTGCACAACCGGGCACCGACATCCACCTCCATGAACACCATGATAAATAGCCATCTTCCCAGACACATCACCTGACTACACACACTCCTAGAATATAGACCTCAATTTAAGTAACTTGAATCAGAAATTCTTCCAATCTGTTAAAAAAAAAAAAAAAACCCTCACATTTTTCATCTAGAGAAGTCACTACTATTAAACTCAACGGACATTTTTGTAGATAAGTCATTAGATAATTTTAAGATGCTGTGATTTTGGGTTTCTTACACTGTGATAATATCTTATGTTAAAGGGGTCATTAATGCTGATATGGTAATAGACCATGTTGATAAACTTTGATAACTTTTTGAATAAATGCATTTAGTGTTCTTTTTAACTATAAGATTCAGAGCCCCACTTAAGGAATGGAAAAAAAAAAAAACACTTAGCTTTAATTCAGCACTGTCCTAGACTCATTGTAGCAGGATATCTGCCAGCCGTAAGGTTAGGTCACAGAAAACAACTGTGGCCCTATGGCGCATGTGTGGCAATTACCACACAGTGCCAATTGGATGCTTGTACTAGAGCAGCATTATACCAGTGCTGATCTATGGTAAGAATGATCTATTCCAGTGTCCTCATGCTGGCTGGGAGTGATGATGCTGAACATAAAGACTTCCACCAGGAAGTGCCTCTAGTGGCTGTCTACCCACCCTACCTGAGCAGAATGCTCTCCTCGGCTGTTCCCACCTCCTATAACCTCCCATCCAGTACCAGCACTTTATTTAGTCTACCTCAATACAAAAAGAAAGCAGCCCGATCCTCCTTCTCCTCCAGAGCACCGCAATTGTGGAACGACCTCCCGCACACTTTCAAATCTTCCCTAAGCCTAAAGTCCTTTAAGAGATCCCTCTCTACATACCTCAAAACAGAATGTACCTGTCATGGTTAATTCTATATTTCCTACCTGTTCTATGTTAAATTTTGTATGTATTGTGTATTAATATTGTTTTTGTATTTTATTGTACCCGAATGTAACAATGCAATGATTTGTGGACCCAGGACATACTTGAAAACGAGAGAAATCTCAATGTATCCATCCTGGTAAAATATTTTAGAAATAAATAAATAAATAAATAATACAATTCAGATTATATTTATCCTTTACATGATGACTTTATTCCTTAAGTATGTAAACCACATCTCAACACTACCACCACAACAACTAAATATCCGGTATCACTAAGGAGGGAATGTGGGGGTTTACGTAGCACAGCTCCTGCTCCTAATCACTTCAAGCAGTCCCACACAAATGTCTCCCAGTCTGCCAGTTTAAATTCCATCCTTCCCACTATTGTTGTCGCCAAATCTCAGCTCCTGACCCCAGCAATAGCTTGTGCCCTTATTCTGCCCAGAGACTCCCACACATCCCCTTACTGATGACCTGACCGTAAAGTTAACCCCATCCTTGCCATCATGCATATGTCGGCAAATATGTATTATTGCCTGTGGCAATTCAGGGTCACCAAAATGGACACCAAAACTACTACATTAAGATTCCATTAAAATGTCCCTTTAACTTTAAGCTAGGTACCAAAAAAATTGACAAATACATAAACGTAAATGTGTAACTGTTTTTGATAATATTCTTTGTAATTTATTTATTTTTATTGTATAATTGTTTAAAAAAAATGTTTGGGGGGGCATGGCCGACCAAGAGACTGAGCAGACGCCTAAGTGAGAGGCTCCGTATCAAACCACAGCGAAAACGCAATTCTGGCCGTCAAAATCAAAAGTAACCGGACAGAAACATCACCCCCCACCAGAGGGAACAATGGGGCGCAAAAATCGGAAAGCTCCGCACACAGAGACGACCCGATTACCCGATATTCGACTATCCTTCGAAAGGCCCATACCGCGGCTGCAAGCCAAGATGGCGCCCGAGACCAGAGTGGAAAACACAATGTCGGAAGATTCTCCAGAGGAAGAGGATCCCTCCACGCCGCTAAGGTCAGGCGGAGATTCCACCGCATCAGAGTCTGACGAAGACTCAGCCCCCTCCGCGAAGGGAGACAAAAAAGAAACTCCTGCTAGATCTCAGGAGAGTATGGAGAGAGGACCTGCAAGTGGTACAGACCGAGGTGGGGACAGTACACACCAAAGTCCGAGCTATGGAAGTGAGAGAGACTGCCAGAGATGCACAAATACAAGAGACCGTGGCAAAAATGGGGGACCTAGCCACGCAGGTACATAGACTAAACCGCACTGTGACAGTGCTGGAAACTCGACATAGGCGCAGGAACATTCGCCTCAGGGGCATCCCGGAGGCGGTTGGAAATGAGAGACTACTACTGTACACTCAGAGCCTCATAAAAAATCTGGGAATTGAGGGGGGAGCTTCCCCGCCACTGATAACCTCGGCGTTCAGAGTCCGCAAATCCCCGGCAGCACCGGGGGAATGGAGGGGTCCCTAGAAGTGACAGTGGGGGACACATCCCACACCCTGACATCAACAGAAGACCCCGTGGCGTTCTACAAACTCCTGGGACTGCACTCCCGGCCCATAACAGAGCCACCCTCCAAGAAACACCAAGCGGGCGGAACAAAGACCGGCCCCAGTAAAGTGCAGAGTCTGAACAGACCGGCAGGAGGAAGAGCCTCATGGCTCTGGACCCCAGACACTACAGCACACAACACAAATCAGTCCAACCCACAGACAAAGAGACTACAACAATACCAAGGCCAGTTGAGCCCAGATGGTCATCTAAGTCCACAGAGACATATGCCCTTATCTAATAACCACCGGTGGACCCCACAGTATGCTTCCCGGAAATCTGCCCCCAGGATAGAGGCTGATTAATGGACACATGCCTATTACTTACTTATACAATGGAAATTATGTATATCACATATGATAACTCAATAAAAATATAAATTGAAAAAAATTTTTCAAAATAATAATAATAATTTCTGCATGGACAGTAAATGGTTATGAGAGTATAAATGTAAGCCGTGCATGTTTTTTTGTAAATATACAACTAAACAATAAAAAAATAGGAATTATTACAAGTTACCATTAATATGATGCAAACATAATGTATTCATGGAAACAGGTTTAATGTTAAGGTAGTAATAACAGGATCTATAGAAACTATATAAAATTAATCATGTTACAGGCAAACAGTTTATGTGTAAATGTTTTACAAGTAACGTACTAGTCAAAATATTTAGTGTTTTTTTTTTTTTCCCCTTATGTTCAGGTGAATCAGATAGGATTTATTTCTAGAACTATAGGAGTTTAGTATGGTACAAGTAATTTAAAAATCTACAAAAACACCTTTGGTAGTATCATAGGCCTCTATTACTGGGATGTATAAAGTGTTTTTTCAGTGTTTATTTTACTGTTTGTTTGGTCTTTCTTAAGTGTTTATTTCATGTGTGTGTTTATTTTCAAATCTATACACATGTATGTGATTTAACGTAACCTACATACCGGCATACTATAAATATACACACATATAAAAAAAATAAAAAATGTTTGTAGACATTTATAATATTTAAAATATTCTTACGTTTTTCCTATGATAATATATTTTTCTAACAATCAGCTATCTCACGTTTCTAGAGATTGCTTTCATTTTTCTATCCCTTCACACTGGGCACAGTTAAAGCAGAACGTATTATCCTGAATGTGTGAATTATTTCCCCTCCATATGTATTTGTGAAAATCGCCCTTAGGCACAAGTCTACTTTGAAGGATGTTTGAGAGTCTATTGTGTGATATACACTAAACACTCCTTGATACATGTTACTGAACGGCGCAGATAGCAGCTCATTGCACATGTGCTTATCAACTTGAGAGGCCTGAAAATTGTTACATAAGGTTAGATAACGCAGCACTGCATGGAGTATCTCTTACATAACATCACCGCCACAGGCCAAAGACTAGAATGACAGAAATAACAGAGTGGGAGGGGCAGACAGAGCAGAGACTGTACGGGGAGAGGTCCACAATCCTTGCTTTGCAAGCTCCACACACTGTGTGCTTAGCGGCCTTCACTGCTATTAACCCCGATCCTGCTGGGAAGACATAAAGCATGAAATTATGCAGTTTAGTGACTCATTTACTAACAAAGTGGGCGATTCGTTATTCAAGACACTTACATGTTTTGTTTTTTTAAATGAAATAAAATTGTAACAAAACAAAAATCATTAAATGTCAGAAATCCCTCCTATTATTGCAAAACAGATACGTGATAACATAGTTAGTCAATGTTGCAGCCGTAATGTTTCTAACCCTTTCAGTCCCCGTCCTTTACGTTAACCCAGTGGTTCCCAAACTTTTTAGGTTCAAGGCGTCCTTAATATTTCAATAATTTTTCAAGGTGCCCCGAGTTAAAAAATGTTCTAGGTTGTATATATTTAGAGCGCAGCAGCAGTTTGACAACTTACCTGGGATCTGCCGGGATAGGAGCTGTAGAAGGGGTAGGGGCAGTAGGGTGTGTATGTGTGTGTGTGTGTGTGTGAGTGGTGGAGTGTGTGTGTGTGCCAGGGGTACAGTGTGCATGTGTGTGAGGGTTGAGTGTGTGTGTGTGTGTGTGTGTGTGAGGGGTGCAGAGTGCATGTGTGTGAGGGTTGAGTGTGTGTGTGTGTGTGTGTGACGGGTGCAGTGTGCATGTGTGTGAGGGGTGCAGTGTGTGTGTGTGTGTATGGGGCAGCTTGTGCGTGAGGGGTACAGTGTGAGTGGGGGGCAGTGTGTGTGTGTGTGAGGGGTGCAGTGTGTGAGAAGTGCAGTGTGTGTATGTGAGGGGTGCAGTGTTTGTGTATGTGGGACAGCTTGTGTGTGAGGGGTACAGTGTGTGTGCAGGGGGGCAGTGTGTGTGGGGGGCACGTTATATGAGGGGTACAGTGTGTTTGTGAGGGGTACAGTGTGTGTGGGGGGCACAGTTTGTGTGTATGGAAGGGCAGTGTGTGTGTATGGGAGGGCAGTGTGTGTGTATGGGGGGACAATTGTGTGTATGGGGGGTGATTGTGTGTATGGGGGCAGTGTGATTGTATGGGGAGTAATTATTTTTGTGAATGGGGAGGCAGTGTGTATGGGGGGTAATTGTGTGTATGGGGGGATTTATTGTGTGGTGTGGGGTCTGTGGGGGTGGGAGGTCAAATTCATAAATATATTTTTAAAAATTGTTATAAAAAATAATACTTTTCATATCTCCCCTTCCTGCTTACCTCTTCCTGGGAGGGGGGGGGGGACATTTCCTGCAATCCCTGGTGGTCCGGTGGGGAAGCCCTGGTGGTCCCAGTGGTGACAGTGAACTCTAGCAGCCTCAGGAGCTGCTAGAGTTCACTTTTGCGAGATTCGGGGGATTGCCTCGGTAACCGCTGCAACGCTCCGAGCTTGTGAGAGGAGAACCCAGCGGAACTGTGTGTTAGAGCTTCCCCAGGTCCCCAGGGGGAGAGGGAGGAACAGTTCTCGGTGCTTTCATCATAGTGGGAAAATATCTTGCGGCTCCCCTGTGTGCCCAGTTTGGAACCGCTGCGTTAACCCATTAGTGAGCAGTAGGAAGCATTACTACAGATGCTGAAATGTTCCTTTTTTTACTGCAGTTTTGTTTGTTTTCTTGTGTGAGATCCCAGTTACTTCATGAAGTTTATTCAGTGATTTGGGGGTCACAATATGACAAGGGGATCGCAACAATAGGCCAAACCCTCATAGCCTGGTAAATAAGCTTATCTGAAGGGTTTTATATTACAGTTTGGCTATTCATCCCTCGTTAATGCACACATTAGTTAAAGGTTTACTCCAAACACCATGGTCGCTTCACTGATTTGAAGTGGTGATGGTGCGTGGAGTCTATATGCGCAGAGTTTCAGTTTGACTTGCTGCACATACAGAGTTATAGCCCTTTACTCATTAGTCACCTTGGAATAAGAGGTAACTCTGTTCATATTTGGGATCTGTCGGCATAGAGTGACAGTGAAGTCTCACCTCAGCGCACCTTGCAGCGACAGGGAGGGAAGTCATAAATGGGCTACAGGCAGAACTTCACCTCGGCTTGGGACCGCAGATAGGTTTATCCTCGTTTGTTTATTTTTAGTTGTTTTGTGGGGGGAGGAAGCACGCCAGCAACGGTTACTCCAACCACAAATTTTAATACAGTGTTTCAATAAACCATTTTTGCTTGCATGAATTCCCGGGAGAACAGGATTCTGATAATTTCAACATGTTTAAATACTAAAATGAAGAAAGATAAAAAAAAAAAAAAAAAGCGTTGCTGCTTGTTTTTGCATGTTATGTCTATCTTTTTTAGTGCGTGGGAAAGTTGATAACATATTTATATATTCTCGCTGTTTTGAAGTAAAAAAGTTGCAATTTATCCAAACCTTCTGAAAAGATAGCATATCCACCCCAATGAGAGTCTCCCTTTCCGGTATAATCGTTGACCTCTTGGCTTCAATGGACAGAAATATACCGGTATATCAAAGTATAATATTATCCTTTAATATTGTTAGGAACTAATTCCGGACAAAATTAAAGGACAATACAAAAAATATAATTTTTCAACCGAAAAATATGCGATGGTGTCTAAGCAAGTAAGACAAGCACTTCAGTCAAACTCATCTTCTCTTCGCAAACTTGTTTAGCCACAGAGAGAAATCAGTGAGCGACCTGCGGGCTACGAAAATATGCGTTCGCATTCCAGAAAAAATGCTGGCTAGGAATAAGCATGAACCTTTTATATGAATAAACATAACTCCTGTTGAGTCTCTATAGCAAAAATCAAACATAAAAATAAGAATAATATAAAATAACTCTGTTATTGCACTGCATTGTCAACAGTTAATATAATATACCCCTCCAGTTGTTGACGTAAAACCTGTTTAACCCCTTAAGGACCAAGCGTCTGGAATAAAAGGGAATCATGACATGTCAGACATGTCATGTGTTCTTAAGGGGTTAAATGTTATGTGACTTTAATTTTCATTGCAAATATTTGCAGATATCCCACGCAAGTCAGCGGAGGTTACTTGTCAAATCGCGGAATCAACAGAGAGAATTGTTGGGTAAAGGAAATCTGGCCTGTTCTGAAGTCTGCGTTTTGTTCGGAGCACATGGTGATGGCTAAATTGCTAACATATGCATTGTTACTGTATAAGACGTATGCACATGTACTGCTCCACAATCCCACCGGGTGCTATCCAGCCATGTATTGGAGGTCCACGTAAACGCATTCCACTCACTAGCATAACAGGTGCTTTATATTCCTATAGACAGTGGCAGAGCTAACGTAGAGAGGGCCCTGGTGCAAGAATTTTTGTTGCCCCCCCCCCCCATTGCAAAAGGTAGATCCACATCTGTTGTACACCTACTAGAATCTACCATTTGCCCATCTTTGCGGGGTTTTATTTAGCACTGAGCAGTGTTTGCGCTTGCTGAGGATGTTGAGAGTCAGAGGCTGGCCATGTCTCTTAGTTCTCCCCGCCGCGTGGCTCGGTCTGAGTAAGCTAGGAGGAAGTGACATGCTCTAATTTCCTGCTATCCACTATCATTAATGGAGCCCCACAACATCACACTCTGATGACACGTGCCCATTGGCCATGACCTCCTGACATCCTCCCTTAACCCCCAAGTGACATGTCATGAATGAAGGCATAGCTAACAAATGCTGAGCAGTCTGTGACTGCGGAATTGTAGATGTTGGCTTCCCCTTATTTCCCCAACACTGCCCAGCAATTGGAGCCGTTAGTGACTGGGTAACTATGGCAACCAAATCACCAACAGCTCCATCCTGTTAGTGATGGGGTAGTAAGGCTTTTAAAAGTATAGGGGGACCTGCTGCTGATCCCAACTACCCCTGTCCATGGGCAGCACATGGGGGCTAAATTATAAAGATGGTAGGGACAAAATGCACAACTCCTAGTTCTCATTCCAATCAATCTGCATTTATTTTAAGCAGCGTACCACAACTCCCATTATCCTCAGCAGCATGTAAGACAGATAAGTTAGGCTTCAGAAGATGCCAAGCCTACAAACTTTCTCTACATCGTGCTTGTTAGTTGCAATTAGGGTTTGCAGATTCACACATATAATTATACAGGGTGATAGGCTTCACGTGAAAAGTGCTGTTCTATGGTCTATGTGGCATTCAAATGCAGCAGGTAGAAGACCAACTCATTAATCAAACAGGAATCCTGTAGCGTCTGAATTCTTCATACTACCGTTTTCTGCTGGGATATACAAAGTTAATTCCCCTTCCCCTTGCTGGGCCATTCCAGTCTGAAAGATCCCAGTCCAAAATCATAATTTCTGTGGCAGAGGAAGGAACAGTGGTTTCACGATAAGGATCAGAAAGGTTAGAGTTTCTAATCACAGCTGCAAACAGAAAAGGCAGAGGGAAAAAAATGTCCCACTGGCCGAGAAATAATCACAATGAAAATGAATTTTCATTTGCCCTGTTGATAAATGTAAACCATGTCCTGTGTCAGGGAGGAAAACAACATATTAAGCTGCATACCTCTTTAACCCCTTAAGGACCAAACTTCTGGAATAAAAGGGAATCATGACATGTCACACACGTCATGTGTCCTTAAGGGGTTAAAGGGACAGGCTAAGCGCCATAACAACTTTACCGTAAAAAAGAGATTCTGATGCAAAGACCCAGTCGCTACAACCTTTTATTTTAAAAAGATCTAAGAGACGAATACTCATTTTTCTCTGTTTTTAAGGCCACCCCATTGTGCTGTCAATCAGACAGCTGGAAAAAGCTCTTCCTAGCTGACGATATTTGTTTTTGTCCAGCTTTTGCATCCGGTGTCTGCAGACATAGCACACACAGCGCAGACGGCATACATAGTGCAGACAGCACACACAGCGCAGACAGCACACATAGTGCAGACAGCACACGCAACGCAGACAGCACACGCAACGCAGACAGCACACATAGCGCAGAAGGCACACACAGCGCAGACAGCACACACAGTGCAGACAGCACACACAGCGCAGACAGCACACATAGTGCAGACAGCACACGCAACGCAGACAGCACACGCAACGCAGACAGCACACATAGCGCAGAAGGCACACACAGCGCAGAAGGCACACACAGCGCAGACAGCCTACACAGCGCAGACAGCACACATAGCGCAGATGGCACGCACAGCGCAAACGGCACACACAGTGCAGAAGGCATACATAGTGCAGACAGCACACGCAACGCAGACAGCACACGCAACGCAGACAGCACACATAGCGCAGACAGCACACATAGCGCAGACAGCACACACAGCGCAGAAGGCACACACAGCGCAGAAGGCACACACAGCGCAGACAGCCTACACAGCGCAGACAGCACACATAGCGCAGATGGCACGCACAGCGCAAACGGCACACACAGTGCAGACGGCACACAGCGCAGACAGCCCTCACAGCGCAGACAGCGCGCACATAGAGTAGCCAGCAGACATAACGCAGCCAGCACACATAACACAGACAGCACAGCGCTGCCGGGAACTCAAAGTCAATTTAATGCCAACTTCAAATTTAAGGGCAACGTAGATAAACTAGAAGATTCTCAGTTTGACAATGTTTAATTCCCTTTCGATTCATTTTCAATTCCCAACAATTCTCACTTTAGTAAGTAGCTCTGAAACTGGATATGAGAGTCCTATGTGCAATATTACTCTTGTCAACCTCGTACAATGGCTGGCTGAGCATGATGAGAATGTATCCCAATATAGCTTTACATCACAATATCACAATATTAAAGGACACATAACATGTAAATGTCAGTAAAACCACCCTTCTCAATGAGAAGCTGGACTGGAGATTCGTACTCAGTACCTCTCTCTCCGAGAAGCATTTCATTGGGGGATTCTCAGTTCTATCAATGAAGTAAGTGCTGCTGGGCAAAAAGGGTCTCCACCAGCTGCAGAGGCCAGTTCAGCAGCTGATGAATGGTAGGTTTTAGGGATTAGGAAATATTTTTGCCAATATTAACATATGCATATTGCAACAACTAATTATATGCATTAACCTATGCATTGCAGAACATTCCCTAAATATCCCTTTAACCCCTTAAGGACCAAACTTCTGGAATAAAAGGGAATCATGACATGTCACACGTCATGTGTCCTTAAGGGGTTAAAGGATCACTATAGGGTCAGGAACACAAACATGTATTCCTGGCCCTATAGGGTTAAAACCACCATTTAGCCACCCTGGTCCCCTCATGCCTTCCTAAATATAGTAAAATCTTATTTGTATTCAAGTCTGGAGCTACTTACTTTGTCACTGTTTCCTTTAGACCTGCCCACTGCCTGCTGACATCATTAGAAGTGGAGGCCTGATCCAATCACAATGCTTCCCCACAGGGCCGGACTGGCCCGGGATACCGGGAAATTTCCCAGTGGGCCGCGGCACCTAGGGCTGGGCTGACAGCCCCATTCATCACTGGCCAGGCTCCTGTAATCCCGGCCCGAGCAGTGCGACCACACAGAGCCCCATGGGAGCAGCTCGCACATGGCCGGCCGGGATTGGAAAAAAAAAGAGAAAAAAATATATATATTGCGGCGGGGGCGGAGCTTACCGGCAGGCGGGGCGGAGCTGGTAATTGCAGCATGGGAAGCAGGAAGGAGTCCCTGCTTCCCCAACAAGCAGTCTCCTGGAGCTCCAAGCAGGAGGTAAGAAGCAGGTCAGTGTGTATGTGACTGTCTGTGTATGTGTGACTGCCTGTGAGTGTGTGACTGTCTGTGTATGTGTGACTGTCTGTGTGTGTTTGACTGCCTGTGTATGTGTGACTGTCTGTGTGTGTTTGACTGCCTGTGAGTGTGTGACTGTCTATATGCGTGACTGTTTGTGTGTGTTTGACTGCCTCTGAGTGTGTGACTGTCTGTGTATGTGACTGTCTGTGTGTGTGACTGTCTGCCTGTGTGTGTGACTGTCTGCCTCTGAGTGTATGACTGTCTGCCTATGTGTGTGTGTGTGTGACTGTCTGCCTGTGTGTGATTGTCTGCCTGTGTGTGTGACTGTCTGTGTGTGTGTGCGGCTTTCTGTGTGTGTGTGTGTGTGGCTGTCTGCCTGCCTCTGTGTGTGTGGATACCTGCCTCTGTGTGTGTGGATGCCTGCCTTTGTGTGTGTGGATGTCTTTGTGTGTGTGCATTTGCGAGTGAGTGAGCTTCAGTGTGTGTGTGTGTGTGCGCGCGCGCACATCTGCTAGTGAGTGAGCTTCTGTGTGTCTGTGCATCTGCTAGTGAGGGAGCTTCTGTGTGTGTGCCTGCTAGTGAGTTTGTGTTTGTGTGTGTGCCTGCTAGTGAGTGAGCTTGTATGTGTGTCAGTGAGCTCATCTGTAGGGATCATGTGTGTGTGAGTGTTAGTGAGCTTGTCTGTAGGGAGCATGGGTGTGTCTGAGCCCGTCTGTGCGGAGCATGTGTGTGCAGGGACAGCCTTTGGGGTGTGCGAGCTGTGCGGCTGCACAGGGCGCCATGGCAACAGAGGCGCTGGGGCGGCCGACACAGCTCGCAGTCGATCACAAAGAGGCCAGTCCAAGTTATGAGGGGAGAGGCAAGCCGTGGCCAGAATCCGTTGCAGAATGAAGAGGTCTGTAGCGTGGAGGAGATGGAGCGTGGGGGCGCAACGTCCATGTGCTCCGCCTTCACAGGGAGCCGCGGCAGGATCCACTTGGTGCGTGTGAGGTCGGCAGCCAGAGCTCTTAAATCAGCGACGCGGCGGAGTGGGAAGCTCAATCCAGGGAGCAGCAGCCATTAAAGTGAGTCCTAGTTCTTATTGCTTTTTTTTTTACTAAATATATTGCCTTTTATTGAAGGGGTGCATGGTTGTTGGTGAAGGGGGTAGGAGATTGATTAAGGTGGCAGGGTCTGATAAAGGGGGCAGGGGATTGATGATAGTGGGCAGGAATTGATGGAAGGGGGGCAGGGAATTGGTTAAGGGGGCAGGGTCTGATGAATGGGGGCAGGGGATTGATGAAGGAGGGCAGGAGACTGGTAAAGGGGGCAGGGGATTGGCAAAGGGGGGCAGAGGATTGGTAAGGGGGGAAGGGGATTGGTGAAGGAGGGCAGGGTCTGATGAAGGGGGGGCAGGGGTCTAGTGAAGGGGGCAGGGGACTGGTAAGGGGGTCCAGGGGATTGATGAAGGGTGTCAAGGTCTGACGAAGGGGTGCAGAGGATTGATGAAGGGGGTCAGGGCATTGATGAAGGGATAGCCAGGTGTTTTGGTGAAGAGGGAAGAGGTTAAGTGAAAAGGGGCAGGGGCTTTGGTGAAGGGGGGGCAGGGTTTGTAGAAGGGGATGGAGGCGGCAGATTGTGTGCCTGAAATTGTCTAGAGGGGGCCAGAGACATGGGGTGAAGAAATGAGGGAGAGGGTATACATGATTTAACACTTAAATAGCAGAGGATTGAGCAGTGACATAGCAGGGACATGCTCTATACACCTAAACTGCTTCATTAAGATAACGTTGTTTTGATGACTATAGTGTCCCCTTAATGTACATTATTGTTACCTGCCTATCCAGTTATTTATTATTGTAATTGTTTGCACTTGCACTTAAACTATCTGTAATTAAAACAAATTATTTCTTACGAAGGTTTTTTTCCTCTTTGTGTATGTCTAGGTGACAGGGGGGGGGGGGGGGAGGTCCACAAGATTGGCTCGCACAGGGTGCCTAAACACCTAAGGTCAGCCCTGTGTGTGTGCAGTGAGCTTGTCTGTAGTAAGCATGTGTGTGATCGTGAGCTTGTCTGTAGTAAGCATATGTGTGATCGTGAGCTTGTCTGTAGTAAGCATGTGTGTGATCGTGAGCTTGTCTGTAGTAAGCATGTGTGTGATCATGAGCTTGTCTGTAGTGACCATATGTGTGTCAGTGAGTTTGTCTGTAGGGAGCATGTGTGTGTCAGTGAGCTTGTCTGTAGGGAGCATGTGTGTGTCAGTGAGCTTGTCTGTAGTGAATATGTGTGTTAGTGAGCTCTTCTGTAGGGAGCATGTGTGTGTCAGTGAGCTTGTCTGTAGTGAATATGTGTGTTAGTGAGCTCTTCTGTAGGGAGCATGTGTGTGTCAATGAACTTGTCTGTAGAGAGAGTGTGTGCGCATCAGTGAGCTTGTCTGTAGTAAGCTTGTGTGTATATCAGAGTTTGTCTGTACTAAATTTGTGTGTACCAGTAACCTTATCTGTGTGTCATTGAGATTGTCTGTCAGTGAGCCTATTTGTGTGCATCAGTAAGATTGTCTGCATGTGAGTATGCTTTACTGTATGATTTAATTACCCTGAAGGGACTAATATTTTGAATTAGAAAAAGAAATATACCAATAATATATATATATATATATATATATATATATATATAGACATAGAGAGAGAGAGAGAGAGAGAGATGTGTGTAAATATATATAACACACACTACATAGCACAATGACTTATGGGGCTGGCATAGATTTTTTTCCAGGGCTGCTTTGTATCCCCAGTCCGGCCCTGCTTCTCCATAGGATTGGATGAGACTGACAAAGAGTCAGATCAGGGTCAGAGCCAGCATGATTCAAACACAGCCCTGGCCAATCAGCATCTCCTCATAGAGATGAATTGAATCAATGAATCTCTATGAGGAAAGTTCAGTGTCTGCATGCAGAGGGAGGAGATACTGAATGTTTGGATGCATTTTAGGCAGCCATGACCCAGGAAGGATCTCTAACAGCCATCTGAGGAGTGGCCAGTGAAGTTATCACTAGGCTGTAATGTAAACACTGCATTTTCTCTGAAAAGACAGTGTTTACAGCAAGAAGCCTGGAGGGAATGATTATACTCACCAGAACAAATTCAATAAGCTGTAGTTGTTCTGGTGACTATAGTGTCCCTTTAAGTGCCAGAGGGCTGAGAGATTGTTTGGTGTAACTTGCCTACTCAGCACATAAGAGACAGATTATTCGAACAACCAGATTTATATTTAAATAGGAAACACAGCTTCTCATAACAGAAGAGAACCTGATGGCCCATTCAATCCGCCCATACTGAAACTTCACATTGATCTTGTTTATATGGTTTCAGGGAAGCATTGCTCACATTAAGCATTTGATATCTTTACTACTTGCACTGGAGGGCTAATCCAAGTATCGGCTACCTTCTCTGTGTCACTGTAAATCTGAGGGCTTCCACTGGAGGGCTAATCCAAGTATCGGCTACCTTCTCTGTGTCACTGTAAATCTGAGGGCTTCCACTGGAGGGCTAATCCAAGTATCGGCTACCCTCTCTGTGTCACTGTAAATCTGAGGGCTTCCACTGGAGGGCTAATCCAAGTATCAGCTACCTTCTCTGTGTCACTGTAAATCTGAGGGCTTCCACTGGAGGGATAATCCAAGTATCGGCTACCTTCTCTGTGTCACTGTAAATCTGAGTGCTTCCACTGGAGGGCTAATCCAAGTATCGGCTACCTTCTCTGTGTCACTGTAAATCTAAGGGCTTCCACTGGAGGGATAATCCAAGTATCGGCTACCTTCTCTGTGTCACTGTAAATCTAAGGGCTTCCACTGGAGGGCTAATCCAAGTATCGGCTACCCTCTCTGTGTCACTGTAAATCTGAGGGCTTCCACTGGAGGGCTAATCCAAGTATCAGCTACCTTCTCTGTGTCACTGTAAATCTGAGGGCTTCCACTGGAGGGATAATCCAAGTATCGGCTACCTTCTCTGTGTCACTGTAAATCTGAGTGCTTCCACTGGAGGGCTAATCCAAGTATCGGCTACCTTCTCTGTGTCACTGTAAATCTAAGGGCTTCCACTGGAGGGATAATCCAAGTATCGGCTACCTTCTCTGTGTCACTGTAAATCTAAGGGCTTCCACTGGAGGGCTAATCCAAGGATCGGCTACCTTCTCTGTGTCACTGTAAATCTGAGTGCTTCCACTGGAGGGCTAATCCAAGTATCGGCTACCTTCTCCGTGTCACTGTAAATCTGAGTGCTTCCACTGGAGGGCTAATCCAAGTATCGGCTACCTTCTCTGTGTCACTGTAAATCTGAGGGCTTCCACTGGAGGGCTAATCCAAGTATTGGCTACCTTCTCTGTGTCACTGTAAATCTGAGGGCTTCCACTGGAGGGCTAATCCAAGTATCGGCTACTTTCTCTGTGTCACTGTAAATCTGAGGGCTTCCACTGGAGGGCTAATCCAAGTATCGGCTACTTTCTCTGTGTCACTGTAAATCTGAGGGCTTCCACTGGAGGGCTAATCCAAGTATCGGCTACTTTCTCTGTGTCACTGTAAATCTGAGGGCTTCCACTGGAGGGCTAATCCAAGTATCGGCTACTTTCTCTGTGTCACTGTAAATCTGAGTGCTTCCACTGGAGGGCTGATCCAAGTATCGGCTACCTTCTCTGTGTCCCTGTAAATCTGAGGTCTTCCACTGGAGGGCTAATCCAAGTATCGGCTACCTTCTCTGTGTCACTGTAAATCTGAGTGCATCCACTGGAGGGCTAATCCAAGTATCGGCTACCTTCTCTGCGTCCCTGTAAATCTGAGTGCTTCCACTGGAGGGCTAATCCAAGTATCAGCTACCTTCTCTGTGTCACTGTAAATCTGAGGGCTTCCACTGGAGGGCTAATCCAAGTATTGGCTACCTTCTCTGTGTCACTGTAAATCTGAGGGCTTCCACTGGAGGGCTAATCCAAGTATCGGCTACCTTCTCTGTGTCACTGTAAATCTGAGTGCATCCACTGGAGGGCTAATCCAAGTATTGGCTACCTTCTCTGCGTCACTGTAAATCTGAGTGCATCCACTGGAGGGCTAATCCAAGTATCGGCTACCTTCTCTGCATCACTGTAAATCTGAGTGCTTCCACTGGAGGGCTAATCCAAGTATCGGCTAATTTCTCTGTGTCACTGTAAATCTGAGGGCTTCCACTGGAGGGCTAATCCAAGTATTGGCTACCTTCTCTGTGTCACTGTAAATCCGAGGGCTTCCACTGGAGGGCTAATCCAAGTATCGGCTACCTTCTCTGTGTCACTGTAAATCTGAGGGCTTCCACTGGAGGGATAATCCAAGTATCGGCTACCTTCTCTGTGTCACTGTAAATCTGAGGGCTTCCACTGGAGGGCTAATCCAAGTATCGGCTACCTTCTCTGTGTCACTGTAAATCTGAGGGCTTCCACTGGAGGTCTAATCCAAGTATCGGCTACCCTCTCTGTGTCACTGTAAATCTGAGGGCTTCCACTGGAGGGCTAATCCAAGTATCAGCTACCTTCTCTGTGTCACTGTAAATCTGAGGGCTTCCACTGGAGGGATAATCCAAGTATCGGCTACCTTCTCTGTGTCACTGTAAATCTGAGTGCTTCCACTGGAGGGCTAATCCAAGTATCGGCTACCTTCTCTGTGTCACTGTAAATCTAAGGGCTTCCACTGGAGGGATAATCCAAGTATCGGCTACCTTCTCTGTGTCACTGTAAATCTAAGGGCTTCCACTGGAGGGCTAATCCAAGGATCGGCTACCTTCTCTGTGTCACTGTAAATCTGAGTGCTTCCACTGGAGGGCTAATCCAAGTATCGGCTACCTTCTCCGTGTCACTGTAAATCTGAGTGCTTCCACTGGAGGGCTAATCCAAGTATCGGCTACCTTCTCTGTGTCACTGTAAATCTGAGGGCTTCCACTGGAGGGCTAATCCAAGTATTGGCTACCTTCTCTGTGTCACTGTAAATCTGAGGGCTTCCACTGGAGGGCTAATCCAAGTATCGGCTACTTTCTCTGTGTCACTGTAAATCTGAGGGCTTCCACTGGAGGGCTAATCCAAGTATCGGCTACTTTCTCTGTGTCACTGTAAATCTGAGGGCTTCCACTGGAGGGCTAATCCAAGTATCGGCTACTTTCTCTGTGTCACTGTAAATCTGAGGGCTTCCACTGGAGGGCTAATCCAAGTATCGGCTACTTTCTCTGTGTCACTGTAAATCTGAGTGCTTCCACTGGAGGGCTGATCCAAGTATCGGCTACCTTCTCTGTGTCGCTGTAAATCTGAGGTCTTCCACTGGAGGGCTAATCCAAGTATCGGCTACCTTCTCTGTGTCACTGTAAATCTGAGTGCATCCACTGGAGGGCTAATCCAAGTATTGGCTACCTTCTCTGCGTCCCTGTAAATCTGAGTGCTTCCACTGGAGGGCTAATCCAAGTATCGGCTACCTTCTCTGTGTCACTGTAAATCTGAGGGCTTCCACTGGAGGGCTAATCCAAGTATTGGCTACCTTCTCTGTGTCACTGTAAATCTGAGGGCTTCCACTGGAGGGCTAATCCAAGTATCGGCTACCTTCTCTGTGTCACTGTAAATCTGAGTGCATCCACTGGAGGGCTAATCCAAGTATTGGCTACCTTCTCTGCGTCACTGTAAATCTGAGTGCATCCACTGGAGGGCTAATCCAAGTATCGGCTACCTTCTCTGCGTCACTGTAAATCTGAGTGCTTCCACTGGAGGGCTAATCCAAGTATCGGCTAATTTCTCTGTGTCACTGTAAATCTGAGGGCTTCCACTGGAGGGCTAATCCAAGTATTGGCTACCTTCTCTGTGTCACTGTAAATCTGAGGGCTTCCACTGGAGGGCTAATCCAAGTATCGGCTACCTTCTCTGTGTCACTGTAAATCTGAGGGCTTCCACTGGAGGGATAATCCAAGTATCGGCTACCTTCTCTGTGTCACTGTAAATCTGAGGGCTTCCACTGGAGGGATAATCCAAGTATCGGCTACCTTCTCTGTGTCACTGTAAATCTGAGGGCTTCCACTGGAGGGATAATCCAAGTATCGGCTACCTTCTCTGTGTCACTGTAAATCTGAGGGCTTCCACTGAAGGGCTAATCCAAGTATCGGCTACAAACTAAACCATACTGCATGAGGCGTAGCTGAGTGTGTGGTTGACATTGTAGTTACCCAGGGCAGTATTATGTACAGTGATCATATGATGTAGCGTGTGATTTGAGGATACAGCGTAGATTGTTTGAGTTGAGTGGTTCTAGTATAGCTGTCTCAATGGTTTGTAATACACTCATCTCAGGACTAGTCCGAACTAGTGGAAAACCGGAGTACGGGCCCAGGGAGGTCTTAGGTTGGTGGCTGGTAGAGGGCTCAGAGGTGGCAGAAAGGGGGTGGAGCTCTAAATAGCAGGTAGCAAGCCTGAAGGTACGTCTGCCTGGGGTCCCAGGAGGCCACGCGTGTTTAGTAGATTATAATAAGTAGGTTATCTAAACTTGTCTCTGCTTAAAACAGTGTGTTTCTATCGTCTTGCTTAGTATCCAATTCCTGCGTGTGGGTAAGTGACCGTGTGAAGCTTCTGTGAGCACATTCCAGAGGAAAGCAGTTTAAAGATGCATGAGACACTATGCGAGTGTTAATTGCACAATCTATATCATCTAACATGTCTAACAGTCTAGGTTTTCACTAGTGCAGTTGTGACACCGTTTAAAGCACCTCTCCACTGCTGCTCTCCGCTTATGGCTAAGGGTCATCAGAACGTAAGAATATAGCGAGCAGAAAAATAATGGTATAATAAGAAAAAACATAAACACAAGTCACATAAAAGAGGGTCCATTTTAAATTAGGTTCGCTGGTAACTGTCTGAAAGTGAAGAGGCCTAGACATTATACAGCGGGCCTGTCCCTATCATAGTCACCAGTCAGCCGATTCCCAAGTTCGGAAAAAGCCAGCAGAGTGCTGTTGGGCTGTAAAACGTCCCTGATAGAAGTGGTTGCCCGGGCTGTCGTCTCATTTTGCCGTTGCCCGCCTTGGGTATCCTGCATTTCCATATCACAGCGAGGCGATGCGGGTTTCTGTGCCTAGGTGTCGGTAGAAGGGACTGGTTTGCTGGTCGGGCTCGGATCCGTCTTGGGGCTGGGTGTCGTAGTCCTTTAGACCTCAGGCTGGGTGAGTGAGCATGTCGGGTCTCAAGTTTCCGTGCTCCGTGTCTGTGGTGAAGTCTTGTACCTGTTGTCATCCTCTTGCTCGCCGTGGGTATGCGATTCTGCGTTGTTTTGAGCTTGATGAGTGAGCAGTGTATGGTTCGCCGCCCGGATGGAGCTTCTGCCGCTGGTGTATTTGCGGACTGGTGACCCCGAGGTAAGCCCTTTCGTGGACGGGTATTTGCGTGTCTTGAGTCGGCGTGGGCTGGCATACCATGTTTGGGGTAGGCAGGGTTGTCTAGGGCTCTGGGGGTGCCCCATGCTCGCTTTCTACACTGGTTCCGCCAGGGCCTAATCAGGCCTGATTTCGGCGCCGTGGAGGTGTTGCTGTCATGAAGGGAGGTAGATCGCATTGGTGTAGTTTCTGTTCCGACTCCGAGTACCAGCTTCTCCTGCAATTTCCTCCAGAAGTCCGCAAATAGTTGATCTATGCGGGCCGGCAGGTTGTCGCGGCGTTCTTGTGCCGCCCCCCTGTAGGCTGCCGTCATCTTACGTAGGCACCGTGGCCCTGTACTGTCGGCTTGTGCTCCTGTGGGTCTAGAGCTAAGCGAGGATTCCACCGTGATGGACCGGGATAACCCCCACCGCTCCTGGGGGGGAGGGAGAAGGCAGCGGCTCCAAGAGCTGGGAGAACGGCCGTCTCTCTTCAGCCCGGCGTGGTGTAGGCCGCAAGCCTCGGTCCGGGGAGTCCAGTGTCCGAGAAAGTCACGAAGTGTATCTCCCGGTACACCGGTGCCTACTGAGTCGGGTCCTGTCGGTTTGGGTCCCATTAGGTAGGGTGGCCCGTGTTTAAGTCCAGATTAGCTTGATTAGGCCCAGGAGCTCTTACAGAGCTCCGCTCAGCTCCACAGCCAGACTCCGCACCCCCGTTGCTTATTTTTTTAGGTTTTCCTCCAAAAACAAGTGAATTTATTTGGTGATTTGGCCTTTTCCCAGATTTTTTCAGTGATTCTGGTTGACATTTGGCGGGTCATTTCCAGTGAGAATTCAAAGTGAATTTCAGTTTTATGGCAAGAACAGCTGAACGGTAGCATAACTGACTTAGAGAATGTTTCCTGTTTGGCTATATTCAACTTAAATTCGAAATTAACTTCACCTTGAAATCTCATTTTGGTAAATAATCCTACAGGTGTTTGATGGATATGTGAATTCTATATTTTATAGAGAGTTTGCATGTAAAAATGACTGATTTTAATACTCTGGCCACAAAAACTGAATTTGCCTTTACTAAATATAAGAATTACAGTTTGCAATGTGTTTATTTTAACTGAACTTTGCTGATCTGGGTTAAATTTGTTCGTTAGTGAAATACTCCAATAATATTTTCCAGAATGATAAAAAAGTCAGCATCTAATTAGATATATTTTAGGATAGTTTTTTTAAGGTTATTTTGCTTAATATATTCACAAAACATACTCAAAATTCATGACTGTCCATTTATTTATATTCGCCTGGTTACCATGTTTTTAAAATATTAGCTCATATATTAAAGCGTTAACCAACGTACAGGAGGCAATAAAAGCACGAAACCTAACGTGGCTGAATCAGATAAGATACAAAATATTAAACTGTAAAACCACAGAGCATAAAAAAAGTAATTTGAAAAATTGTGCTAAAAATCTCTAAGGTACAATTAATGACCTAATTTACAAAACCAAACGGGAGAAAAAAAAAATCCTGTTTCAGTTATCATACAGTGGGCAGTTTTATCATCATCAGAATCAGAGATTAAGTTTTAGGACAATGCTAATTGATTTATTACAAAAATAGATTTAAGTTCCTTCTTTAGGAATCCACTTATTAAATTTTAGATGCAAGTTAGCCCATGTTTAATGCTTTGCTCCACTGACCTCATCAGATGTATCAGGGAAAATCTGTTACTTTTGGGACAGGACAGAATTTGGGATTTCACTTATGCTTGGTCATCGTTCAATTCTATTTAAAACTTTTAGAAAACGGCAACATTTAAAGGGACACTCCAGGCACCCAGACCACTTCTGCCCATTGGAGTGGTCTGGGTGCCAACTCCCACCACCCTTAACCCTGCAAGTGTAATTATTGAAGTTTTTATAAACTGCAATAATTACCTTGCAGGGTTAAGTCTTCCTCAAGTGGGTATCTATCAGACAGCCACTAGAGGGACTTCCGTTTTCTTACAACACGGAAAGTGCTTTAAACGACGCTGGACGCCCTCACGCTCTGCATGATGATCTCCAGCGTCGCCGGAGTCCCCATAGGAAAGCATTGAACAATGCTTTCCTATGGGGAGGTCTAATGCGCGCGCGGCCATTGCCATGCATGCGCATTCGGCCTCCCCTGCCAGCTGACGTCGGCGAGGGAGGAGCGTGGGCGGAGCCTGACCCAGCACCGAGGGACATCGGCGCTGGATTCAGGTAAGTCACTGAAGGGGTTTTAACCCCTTCAGCAACATGGGATGGGGGGTGGGAGGGAGAGGGGCAGTGCAGGAACCTGGAGTGCCAGGAAAACGGTTTGTTTTCCTGGCACTGGAGAGGCCCTTTAACCCCTTAAGGACACATGACATGTGTGACATGTCATGATTCCCTTTTATTCCAGAAGTTTGGTCCTTAAGGGGTTAAAGGACAACTTTCACCTCAAAACTATCTTTTCATATCATAATCCTTTCTTCAAGTTTGAAAGGAAATAGTTTTTTTTTTTTCATGAAGTATATGTAAAAAGAGAAACAACTCATCCCTATCTTTAGCATAGGACAAGTCTCTATGGTATAGGACAGTCTCTATGGTATTCCCTGTGTCTGTGCAGGGAGTGAAGTTTGGAAGACCATAGAGAGTAACTGGTGGTTTTCAAACACTGTCCGAACCAAAGTGCATAAATATGGCTGAAAGATGCTGTCATGTACTAAAGGGAAGCTATTGCGCATGCGCAGCAATTTAGCCATGCTGCGCCAATCAGCATCATAGCTTCATAGTTGTGGATACATGGAATGGACGTCCAGGGGAGTTATGGATACCGAGAACGGCCATCCTGGGGAGTTATGGATACACGGATCGGATGTCCAATGGAATTATGGATACACAGAACGGCCATCCTGGGGAGTTGTGGATACACAGAACAGCCATCTTTGGGAGTTGTGAATACATGGAACGGACGACGGGGAGTTGTGGATACACAGAACGGCCATCCTGGGGAGTCGTGGATGTTTAGGAGACAGCCTTGTGCAGGAGTTCATATCACACGTGTCTGAAATAAACACACAGCTATGTCTCTCAGTGACAGGTGTCTTGTAACAGACTTGCAATCTGCTCAGCAGTTTCCATGCGCTCTGTGGGTATGCCTGGGCTATGAATAACAGAAACAGACGGGATATGGCTGCCCTGGGAAAAGGAAGGGTGTGTTTAGGGAAATTCATTGGAGATTTGGGAGGAAGGGCTGCATTAGACTCTTCCTAGCAAAACACACAGGTAGCAATTACTGATAGGGCAGAACACCTATACTTATTGCATCATGTTCCCAAAAGGGGCTCCCTGGGCCCCAAACAAACGGGATTAATAACAAGACTCAGGGCATACCCACAATCCACAGGTGCCAGGAGGTGTAAAGTCCCAATGCAGGTGTGTCAGCGTGACAGGAATAGCAGCATGACAAGACGCTGCTTCTAACCCAGAGTAAGGAAACAGATATACATGGCATAAACACACCAATCAATACATGTACATTATAAGGACATTATTATTGTCCAACTGTCAGGACAACACCTCACTAAAATAAAAATATATAAAACAACCAGCAATTTCTAAATATGTGGCATTTTCTTCCATTATCTCTAATTGCTGAGACGATAATCTACCCCCCGGAAGCAGCTCTACTAGCAGCCATTGCAATGCGGTGGTATAATCCAGAGCTCCGCATTGGAAGGTGGGAATGGCCCACTGCGCCACTAGCACCCAAAGATTGTGGTCCAAACACCATTATTCTGTAGATTAAAGGGACACTCCAGACACCCAGACCACTTCTGCCCATTGGAGTGGTCTAGGTGCCAACTCCCACTACCCTTAACCATGCAAGTGTACTTATTGCAGGTTTTTATAAACTGCAATAATTACCTTGCAGGGTTAACTCCACCTCTAGTGGCTGTCTACTAGACAGCCACTAGAGGGCACTTCCTGGTTTCTAGCATAGGAAACCTGTGCTAGAGCGTCGCTGGACGTCCTCACGCTGTGTGAGGACCTCCAGTGTCGTTTAATTCCCCATAGGAAAGCATTGAAAAGCATTTCCAATGCTTTCCTATGGGGAGCTCTAATGCGCATGTGCGGCATTGCCGCGCATGCGCATTAGGTCTACCCGGCCGGTGGTGGATTATTGCGGGAGTGGTATAATATCTAGTAGATTATTGCGGGAGTGGTGTAATATCTAGTAGATTATTGCAGGTGTGGTGTAATATCTAGTAGATTATTGCATGAGTGGTGTAATATCTAGTAGATTATTGTAGGAGTGGTGTAATATCTAGTAGATTATTGTAGGAGTGGTGTAATATCTAGTAGATTATTGTAGGAGTGGTGTAATATCTAGCATATTATTGCGGGAGTGGTGTAATATCTAGTAGATTATTGCAAGAGTGGTGTAATATCTAGTAGATTATTGTAGGAGTGGTGTAATATCTAGCATATTATTGCGGGAGTGGTGTAATATCTAGTAGATTATTGCAAGAGTGGTGTAATATCTAGTAGATTATTGTAGGAGTGGTGTAATATCTAGTAGATTATTGCAAGAGTGGTGTAATATCTAGTAGATTATTGCAGGAGTGGTATAATATCTAGTAGATTATTGCAGGAGTGGTGTAATATCTAGTAGATTATTGTAGGAGTGGTGTAATATCTAGCATATTATTGCGGGAGTGGTGTAATATCTAGTAGATTATTGCAAGAGTGGTGTAATATCTAGTAGATTATTGTAGGAGTGGTATAATATCTAGCATATTATTGCGGGAGTGGTGTAATATCTAGTAGATTATTGCAAGAGTGGTGTAATATCTAGTAGATTATTGTAGGAGTGGTATAATATCTAGCATATTATTGCGGGAGTGGTGTAATAGCTAGTAGATTATTGTGGGAGTGGTGTAATATCTAGTAGATTATTGTAGGAGTGGTATAATATCTAGCATATTATTGCGGGAGTGGTATAATATCTAGTAGATTATTGTAGGAGTGGTATAATATCTAGTAGATTATTGCAGGAGTGGTGTAATATCTAGTAGATTATTGTAGGAGTGGTATAATATCTAGCATATTATTGCGGGAGTGGTATAATATCTAGTAGATTATTGTAGGAGTGGTATAATATCTAGCATATTATTGCGTGAGTGGTGTAATATCTAGTAGATTTTTGCATGAGTGGTGTAATATCTAGTAGATTATTGTAGGAGTGGTGTAATATCTAGTAGATTATTGTAGGAGTGGTGTAATATCTAGCATATTATTGCGGGAGTGGTGTAATATCTAGTAGATTATTGCAAGAGTGGTGTAATATCTAGTAGATTATTGTAGGAGTGGTGTAATATCTAGCATATTATTGCGGGAGTGGTGTAATATCTAGTAGATTATTGCAAGAGTGGTGTAATATCTAGTAGATTATTGTAGGAGTGGTGTAATATCTAGTAGATTATTGCAAGAGTGGTGTAATATCTAGTAGATTATTGCAAGAGTGGTGTAATATCTAGTAGATTATTGCAGGAGTGGTATAATATCTAGTAGATTATTGCAGGAGTGGTGTAATATCTAGTAGATTATTGTAGGAGTGGTGTAATATCTAGCATATTATTGCGGGAGTGGTGTAATATCTAGTAGATTATTGCAAGAGTGGTGTAATATCTAGTAGATTATTGTAGGAGTGGTATAATATCTAGCATATTATTGCGGGAGTGGTGTAATAGCTAGTAGATTATTGTGGGAGTGGTGTAATATCTAGTAGATTATTGCAGGAGTGGTGTAATATCTAGTAGATTATTGTAGGAGTGGTATAATATCTAGTAGATTATTGTAGGAGTGGTATAATATCTAGCATATTATTGCGGGAGTGGTATAATATCTAGTAGATTATTGTAGGAGTGGTATAATATCTAGTAGATTATTGTAGGAGTGGTATAATATCTAGCATATTATTGCGGGAGTGGTGTAATAGCTAGTAGATTATTGCGGGAGTGGTGTAATAGCTAGTAGATTATTGCGGGAGTGGTGTAATAGCTAGTAGATTATTGCGGGAGTGGTGTAATATCTAGAAGATTACTGCGGGAGTGGTGTAATAGCTAGTAGATTATTGTGGGAGTGGTGTAATATCTAGAAGATTACTGCGGGAGTGGTGTAATATCTAGTAGATTACTGCAGAATGGAGGCAGCATGGAGGATTTGCGGAGGACCTTTGCTTGACCAGCACTGTGAAGGCTTGTCCATGAGCTAGTGGCTCACAATGTCAATGTTCTCCAGAACTGAAAAGGCCAAATGGGAAGTTACACAGAAGACTGCAATATCTGCGAATGGCCAGGCTACCGACGCATGTTTTGTAATTTGAATTTCTCAGTACCTGACCTTACATCCAATACCCGTACCTTCCACCATTCTATATAGACAAAGAGGGACACTTTGTGTGGCATGGGGAAGGGCTGTACAGAGACAATTTAGGTATTCCTTGCTTATAACAATTTATATAACTAAAATGTCATTTAGAACAAGAACAGTGAAAGAAAGCCATGAAAGTTTAACTCTGTGAAACAGCACTGGGCGTCCTCACGCTTTCCATGAGAATGCCCAGAATGTTGAAAATGCCCATATGAAGGTATTAATTCCATGTTTTGCTACGGGTAAGGCCTAATGCGTATGTGGTGCTAGCTGTACATTGGGTTTCCCCATCGCCATGAAGTCAGAGACAGAGTCAGGAAAGTTTTTGACCCTTTCAACACCAGTGGGGGGGGGGGGGGGGGGGGGGCATATAGCTATAGGCAGAGACACTACTATATACAGTTTTGTATTCCTAACCTTCAAGCAGTAAGTATAGCAGCAGTTAGCACAGTTATCTCCGATTTTATAATTAGTGTAGGACCCTCTGATATTGGGTACTGTGACATACTGGTGGGCTTACCACAATATAGCCATATGGTGTGTCCTAACTGCTAGTCAGGAAGGAGTTACACAGTATCCTCAATGTTACATGTCAATGTGATTTTTGTCTTTAGAACGTTTTAATGGTCCTATGCTGTGAAATCTTCATTTATTTCTATGGCTGTCACTCACAGCCAATACAGGACAAGACGTTAAGGACCACTTTTAGAAAATTCTCAGAAAATTTGTGAACAGCTTGAAAGCAGCTGAGGACATGAGCAGTACTTACATAAATCAAAGTACCATAAACACTTTCCAAGCCACTTACACATGGCAAAGACTCCCGTTACCTGTACGTTCATATACTGAGAGAGATTTATCAAACCTGTTTATAAAATTGCCTTTATATTGCAAACCTTTTACAGGTAAAAGTAATATTGAGAAGCGTTAGGTAAAAGCTACGGAGCGACCACAGATTTGGCTGGTTCTGCTCTGGGAGGAGGGGGGGGGGGGGGAGGGGGGAAGAGTTACCGGATTCTTTGCAAAAACAAACAGAGAGCATAGTAATTAATATTACACAACACAAAGTACATCACTACATACATTATTGTATCTAATAACAGTGCCAAGTCCGGAGGGACAGTGTCGCTCTGGGAACTCTGTGTACTTGCACCCCAGACTATTGCCTGCAGGACTTCAACAGAACTGCATCCTTCTTATGGAATGTCCTCCCTGTCGAAAGTCTTTAAAAGAACAAAACAAAACAAAAAAACATTAAAAACACACTTCTTTAATGGAGTCTATCAGGTCACCTATCAACCCATCAATTTCCACTGCTGTTTTTCACCAACTGTGCTCCCTCTTACCAAACGCCCTGCCCAACCTTTCAGGTATATCCAGATAATTTCCTCTGTGTATTCTATTGTAAGCTTCTTTGAGCAGGGTCCCGTACACCAAACAAACGTGTATTCATAACACTATATTTCTAGTTGTGCTGTCTAGGCCCCTGGTCACCCTTGCCCCTATTAAAAAGGTGTAAAACTCACCCTCTTTCCAGCGCCGAGCAGTTCTCATCGCTGCTGTCATCGTCCCTGCTCCGTTTCCTTGGCTGAGATCATCTCAGCCAATCCAATGCTTCCACTTAGGAAAGCGATACTAGGTTATTGCACATGCGCTGCAAAATGCTGTGCTGCACCAATCAGCATGTCTTCATAGAGATAAATTGAATCAATGCATCTCTATGAGGAAAGTTCAGGGTCAGCATGCAGAGGGTGGAGACACTGAATGTCAGTCACACTGTGCAGCACTGCCCCAGGAAGCACCTCTAGCAGACATCTGAGGAGTGGCCAGTGAAGTTATGAAAATACAGTGTTTACATTAAAGAGCCTGAAGGGACTGACTATACACAGCAGAACAAATGCAACAAGCTCTAGTTGCCCTGGTGACTACAGTGTCTGTCCCTTCAATAGTGATGTTTTATCTATTATAAATGCTGAGGAATATGTTAACGCTATACAAATTATTGTAATAAACTGCTCACTTGTAATAGACAGAAATACATTTTGTATAAGTTGTCACTATAGCAACCGCACCTTGCCAGTTATAAGAGCTCAGCCTGAGCATGTATACTTCACACTGTGACTGACCTTAGAAGGAGATAGCTTCAATGTATAGAATGTATTATACTGCGACATTCTATCTATAGAATGTTCAAGCACATTACTGATATCGGACTTGTCTATTTAAAGGATACATACACTTTAATGACATTACATTATTTAATGTTTAGTATCATGCTTTGGCCATTTTATTTAAATTTTATTGGTTCGATCTGGTTTAATATGCTTTGATATATGTGCTTAAGGGTTTCACTTTAATGTCATATATAACATGTCATTTTCCTATAGGATAGATAGGGAATGAGCTGCTGTTAAAGCGACACTCCAGATCCCTAAAGCACTCTAACTTGCTGAAAAGCTGTATGTGTGAAGAGTGTGTACTCTTTTTTTCATTTTGCTAAAAGTGCAGATTTCATTAGAAATGTACAATATTATAAACTAACCTTGTTACACCCCCCTGGTTGTCAATCATACAAATGGTCATATTACTTCCTGGTCCGGTTAGCTCAGTGGAGATAAACCCTAGAGGCAGCAATTGCCCAAAGCACCTGTCTTGCAAAGACTTCGCATTGAGCTGCATTGGGAGTTTGTAATTGGACATCCACAGAAAGTCTGGGTGGGGTTACAAGGGGAGGGTTTGCAAAGGCTGCAGAAAAGAGATCTGCAGCTTATGCAAGCTATATATATCAATTAAAAACGCATAATTAATTGCATGCAAGTTTTTATTTGGGGAATATCTCCTAAACACTTATCTTTATTTATTTTGTATTTGGGCCGTGGAGTCCCTTTAACTTCTTTGCACCAGGCTTTTTCAAATTGGCGTCAGCCGTTAAACAGTAGCGACAGCTTTGGAAACCACCTGCTAAGTAGTGGTTAGTGGCTCCCATATAGAATATTATATCATATAAAAACTAAATAAATAAAAAAATAAATATATATTATATAAAAAATAAATAAAAGTAAAATGATATATATATATATACATTTTTTATTTTTTTTTATTTTTCAAAATTAAATTTTTTTACAATCTTCATTTATCAAGATTTTTATACCAGTATACAAAACATGGGTTCAGATTGGAAAACAGGGCTACACATAGTTGGAAATCACAATTTAACAGGTTGCTTAGCACAAAGTCACAGTTTGGTTATGTCCTTTCTGTGGTGTAAAAATAAATCTATTGCTTTCTATCCATAAGAAAACTGCTATTGGCTGATTTCCATGTACACTGACCCTGTCTGTATGATCACTAACCTGTCTATAAGCTCAAACCCTATTGCTAACCACTTACTCTAATTTAAATAAGTTACTAGGTAGACTCAACCAGGCTAAGTACACATTATTATTATTATGATTCCGTAGCGCTTTACAATATTATGAGAGGGGGATTTAACTCTAAATAGGACAACTACAAGAAAACTTACAGGAACAATAGGTTGAAGAGGACCCTGCTCAAACAATCTTACAGCCTATAGGAGGTGGGGTATTAGAAACATTAGGACAGGGAATATCAAGTAGGAGTGAAGCAGAGCTGGAGGAGAGAGCAAGAGACAGGTATGTGAGGTAGAGGTTAGTCTTGGAGGCCATAAGCTTTCCTGAAGAGATGGGTTTTAAGGCCCTTCTTAAATGATTGAAGACTAGGGGAGAGTCTGATGGCAGTAGGCAAGCTATTCCATAGTAGAGGAGCCGCCCGTGAGAGGTCCTGCAAGCGCGAGTTGGCCATACGGGTGCGAGCAGCGGTCAGCAGGTGGTCACGGGCAGAGCAGAGGGTACGAGGAGGGGCATACCTATGGATCAGTGAAGATATATAAGAGGGGCTAGAATTGTTCAGTGCTTTAAATGTATGGGTTAGCACTTTGAATTGACTCCTATAGGATACAGGGAGCCAATGTAAGGACTGGCAGAGGGGTGAGGTGTGAGAGAACCGACTAGAGAGGAAAATCAGTCTAGCTGCAGCATGGCAATACGGCTTTTGGGGAGACCAATCAGGAGAGGGTTACAGTAATCCATGCGGGAAATTACTAGAGCATGGACAAGCTCCTTGGTAGCATCTTGTGTAAGAAAGGGGCGGATGCGGGCTATGTTTTTGAGTTGGAACATACAGGACTTGGCAACAAACTGGATGTGAGACTCAAAGGTGAGACCAGAGTCAAGTATGACGCCAAGACAGTGCGCTTGCAGGGATGGACTTATGTGGATATCACTGACTTGAAGGGACAGCGAGAGAGGAGGATCAGTATTAGGAGGAGGAAAGACAAGGAGTTCAGTTTTAGAGAGGTTAAGTTTCAGAAAGCGTGAGGACATCCAGTCAGAGATGGAAGAAAGGCAAGCAGTGACATGTTGCAGGACGGCAGGGGAGAGATCCGGGGAGGAGAGGTAAATCTGAGTGTCATCAGCGTACCGGTGGTAGTGGAATCCAAAAGAGGCAATAAGTTTACCAAGAGATGCAGTATAAAGAGAAAATAGAAGGGGACCAAGGACAGAGCCTTAGGGAACTACAACCGAGACAGGACAAGGAGAGGAGGTATCCTTGGAAAAGGAGACACTGAATGAGCATTGGAAGAGATAGGAGGTAAACCAGGAGAGGACAGAGTCACAGAGACCGAGCGATTGAAGAGTTTGAAGAAGGAGAGCATGTTCAATGGTGTCAAAGGCAGCAGAGAGGTCAAGGAGAATTAATATGGAGGATTTTGGATAACCTTTGGATTTAGCGGAGATTAGGTCATTAGTCACTTTGTCCATGTTCTGAATAAAGACAATGCTAATATGCATGAGTAGGTTCCTAGACACAAAGATTAATGTACAAGATAGATACAAAGGCTAGGTAACATGCTTGGCAAACAATTTAAATACCACTGGGTACTAATTCAAGGACCACAAGGATTGACAAGTATGAAACAGATCTATATAATACTGGATATTAGAGATGGAAGACATCTCTAACTTTCTATAAGCCAACACCACATAGAGGTTCATGAAAAGAACAGTTCATCTCAGTTTCCCCATCAGGACACGTTAGGAAATGCCAGCCATCTAGGCATTGAGTGTGTTTCAGGTTGCATTGCTACAGCCACACATAGCCTTCAGCCCGGCCTGCGATGGGAGCCACTGCCCTGTGTCCAAGGGTTCCCCTGCTATGTGCAACAGGACCGTGGGCCCTCGAGAGCCCCAAATTCCGGATGCACCTTCGGGTAGATAGACGGTTGGTTGGACATAGATCCAAATGGACCCCCGGCCCAGAAGAAGAAATGAAAACCTCAGCTGCAGCGAGGTTCAGCAGTAGATGATGGACTATGAGGTTGGTTATTTTAGCACAGGATCCAGGCCCAACTGCCATTTTAGGCCCATCACAATCACTCTACAGTGGATCATCGGTCTGCTTCACCTTAGCAGGTGTCTGCAGATGTTGATCCAACTTTCGCCAAAACTCGACAAAGATCACACCCAGCCTGGAGGGGAAATCAATCAGCTCTCCTGCATGGGTAGTTGGGAACACCAAGATCTCTAGTGAACATGAAGACAGTGGTGCAGTCGTCATCTTAGTCTTGTCTAGTGATCGCTGGAGATTACGCTGTGATAGAGAGCTGAGTTTCCCCAGCAGGGACCTGGATATCCCCCACCGGTCCAAAGGTCGGGGCTGCAGGGTTGTAAGGGGGTCTTCGATTAGAGCTTACTCTGGGTTTTGAGATCGGCCACCTCCCCCGGATGACAAGTCACTCTGCGAGCTAGGCCGCAGTGCTGGACTGTGTGGTCTTCTGATGCAGCAATACATAATTTGTATCCCCATGCTCCCGCCAGGTTACAGGAAGTTCCACCAGGTACCCAGAGTTGCAGCCAGTGTGATTTGTGACAGTAAAGGCTCTTTTAAATCTTGTAGGTGCCAGAGTGGTCAGTAAGCACGCAGCTGTCAGGGCCATCCTACACTTTAACTTTTTTAGGCTTGCTATTTTGAGTAGGAACAACCAATATTAGAACTATGTATGTGCAATAGAAACTAGTAGGTTAAAAGATACATAGGGCAGAAAGATTTTGCAAAACTATATAAAAATAATACAACATGTAATATAAAAAAACTCTTCTAGGATAAGTGTCATTCCTTATTCTGAGCTCTTTCGTGTGTGTGTGTGTGTGAGGGGCGGAGAATGGGGGGAGGGAGGGGTGAGAGCGAGGGAGGTGAAGGGGTGGTCACCATCTTTTTTCATGTAGACAAAATGAAACATAGGTGGTTACTGTACGTGTCCAGATCTTAGAAAGATAGTGTGAAATATTTGTAAATAAAGCAGAGAATGTTATATCATTGTATGTCCTTGTAAGTATTGCGTGTCCAACAACACTTAATAAACAAATGAACTGGGTTTTCACTCTAACTAGATAATCTGGTTTCCCCAGTTAATGTGAGGTAGCATGTACCTATCTACCTGTGAAAGGTACAGGGTTATACTGTTAATGTTAAAGGGACACTATCGTCACCAGAACTAGTACAGATTAATGTAGTGATTCTGGTGTCTATAGCCTATCCCTGCAGCCTTAGCATAGTAAACACTGCCTTTTCAGAGAAAAGGCAGTGTCTACATTACTGCCTAGGAACATTTCTGGTGGCTGTCACTCGGTCCCACGTTAAGCGTCTCCACACTCTCCATGGAGAGAAAGAGACCAGCTCACACAGACCTCCCTTACAATTCAAGCTAAAACTTCCATGATCTCAATGAAGCCCTCGAAGACTCCATCTCACCTCTTTATCACACCACTAATCTCCACATCCTCTAAATTTGAGCTTGGACCATAACCTCACCTTGACCTCTACTTGGTCCTTCTCCTAGTGATCAATACCGGTCTAGTCCTATTCTCTACCTGGGATCATTTAATTTACCCCCAACAGCACCACATGACTGGTGTAATCTCAAGAATACTTGGAATCCTCAAAATGTGTGAATGTTCACTTTCACAATGATTTTAGACTTGTGCACAGCAGAAATATTTGGTTCGTCCAATTTTTAAATTTTATCTGACGTACCGAACTTTCTAGTACCAACTCCCGTACCATAGACCAGGGACCATATTTAGGCATTGGGGGGAATGGGACAGGAGTAAGAGGGCATATTGTCCTCTTCCTCCTACTCCTAGAGGGACGACATATGGCCAGGTTGCCTAATCTGTACTCCCATCCCTGGGCTATGGGATCGTAATAGGAACTATTACTGTGCCCCCTGCCGCTTCTCTTGTTAATCCATAATTACTCAAAAACAGTTCATTGGGGGCACAAAGAGAGGGGAGCCCCTAGGAAATTCGGAACCCGATTACCATTCAGACAAAATTTTACTAGAAAGGTGCATATTTTTTTTTACTTACCCACAATAATTCAGCCTTGGAAGGGACAGGAACATTCCCTGTTTGCTAGGTCAATGGATATCAGTATAATATGTTCACATGAGTTTTTTAAGCAGTTCCACAGTCTGTCATTACATTTTGTGAGTCCCTTGTGTAAATATCAATTTAATCTGTTTGAATCAGCATCAGAAATGGTTCCAATCAGATAGTATTTTTTTTTTCTCCAAATGATTTGTTTACAAAAATTCCCACAGTTGGTGACTTCTGTAAGTAACACCGTTTTTCTTTTTTTTTAGTTGGATTCATTTCTGATGCTGATTCAATCAAAGTAAGTCCCAGATCTTACTGTTTACCAAAATGCATCTGTCCTCATTGTCTTCTAAATTCATATCTTTATCGACCCCCCAACCGGCATTGTACATTTAAAGCAGTCTCTAAACAGAGATGGCAAATCTGTTGTAACAACAATAATCACGGTATTCTGACAGATAAATGGGTTTTATAGCACGTGCTAATAGTCTTCTCATTGACTTGTATTTTTATTAAAGCTAGTTTAAAAGTACAGAATTACATCAAACACTACCTCAGTACATGTAAACTCAGTGAGCTTACATGCTAGAGGGAGTGGGGTATAGTGGGGTATAGTGACACAGTAAAAGAGGGATTGAGGGCCTGCTCAGTGAGTTTACATGTTAGAGGGAGTGGGTTATAGTGACACAGTAACAGAGGGATTGAGGGTCCTGCTCAGTGAGTTTACATGCTAGAGGGAGTGGGGTATAGTGACACAGTAACAGAGGGATTGAGAGTCCTGCTCAATGAGCTTACATGTTAGAGGGAGTGGGGTATAGTGACACAGTAAGAGAGGGGTTGAGGGCCTGCTCAGTGAGTTTACATGTTAGAGGGAGTGGGGTATAGTGACACAGTAACAGAGGGATTGAGGGCCTGCTCAGTTAGTTTACATGCTAGAGGGAGTGGGGTATAGTGACACAGTTAGAGAGTGATTGAGGGCCCTGCTCAGTGAGCTTACATGCTAGAGGGAGTGGGGTATAGTGACAGAGTAACAGAGGGATTGAGGGTCCTGCTCAGTGAGTTTACATGTTAGAGGGAGTGGGGTATAGTGACACAGTAGCAGAGGGATTGAGGGCCTGCTCAGTTAGTTACATGCTAGAGGGAGTGGGGTATAGTGACACGGTAACAGAGGGATTGAGGGCCCTGCTCAGTGAGTTTACATGTTAGAGGGAGTGGGGTATAGTGACTGTAACAGAGGGATTGGGAGCCCTGATCAGTGAGTTTACATGTTAGAGGGAGTGGGGTATAGTGACACCGTAACAGAGGGATTGAGGGCCTGCTCAGTGAGTTTACATGTTAGAGGGAGTGGGGTATCGTGACACAGTAACAGAGGGATTGAGGGCCATGCTCAGTGAGTTTACATATTAGAGGGAGTGGGGTATAGTGACACAGTAACAGAGGGATTGAGGGCCCTGCTCAGTGAGTTTACATGATAGAGGGAGTGGGGTATAGTGACACAGTAACAGAGGGATTGAGGGCCCTGCTCAGTGAGTTTACATGTTAGAGGGAGTGGGGTATAGTGACACGGTAACAGAGGGATTGAGGGCCCTGCTCAGTGAGTTTACATGCTAGAGGGAGTGGGGTATAGTAACACGGTAACAGAGGGATTGAGGGCCCTGCTCAGTGAGTTTACATGCTAGAGGGAGTGGGGTATAATGACACGGTAACAGAGGGATTGAGGGACCTGCTCAGTGAGTTTACATATTATAGTGACACAGTAACAGAGGGATTGAGGGCCCTGCTCAGTGAGCTTACATGTTAGAGGGAGTGGGTTATAGTGACACAGTAACAGAGGAATTGAGGGCCCTGCTCAGTGAGCTTACATGCTAGAGGGAGTGGGGTATAGTGACACAGTAACAGAGGGATTGAGGGTCCTGCTCAGTGAGTTTACATGTTAGAGGGAGTGGGGTATAGTGACAGTAACAGATGGATTGAGGGCCCTGCTCAATGAGTTTACATGCTAGAGGGAGTGGAGTATAGTGACACAGTAAGAGAGGGATTGAGGGCCCTGCTCAGTGAGCTTATATGGTAGAGGGAGTGAGGTACAGTGACACAGTAACAGAGGGATTGAGGGTGCTGCTCAGTGAGTTTACATGTTAGAGGGAGTGGGGTATAGTGACAGTAACAGAGGGATTGAGGGCCCTGCTCAATGAGTTTACATGTTAGATGGAGTAGGGTATAGTGACACAGCAACAAAGGGATTGAGGGCCCTGCTCAGTGAGTTTACATGCTAGAGGTAGTGGGGTTTAGTGACACAGTAACAGAGGGATTGAGGGCCCTGCTCAGTGAGTTTACATGTTAGAGGGAGTGAGGTATAGTGACAGTAACAGAGGGATTGAGGCCCTGCTCAGTGAGTTTTCATGTTAGAGGGAGTGGGGTAGAGTGACACAGTAACAGAGGGATTGAGGGCCCTACTCAGTGAGTTTACATGTTAGAGGGAGTGGGGTGTAGTGACACAGTAAGAGAGGGATTGATGGTCCTGCTCAGTGAGTTTACATATTAGAGGGATTGGGGTATAGTGACACTGTAACAGAGGGATTGAGGGCCTGCTCAGTGAGTTTACATGTTAGAGGGAGTGGGGTACAGTGACACAGTAACAGAGGGATTGAGGGCCATGCTCAGTGAGTTTACATGTTAGAGGGGGTGGGGTATAGTGACACAGTAACAGAGGGATTGAGGGCCCTGCTCAGTGAGCTTACATGCTAGAGGGAGTGGAGTATAGTGACACAGGAACAGAGGGATTGAGGGCCTGCTCAGTGAGTTTACATGCTAGAGGGAGTGGGGTATAGTGACACAGTAACAGAGGGATTGAGGGTCCTGCTCAGTGAGTTTACATGTTAGAGGGAGTGGGGTATAGTGACACAGTAGCAGAGGGGTTGAGGGCCCTGCTCAGTGAGCTTATATGTTAGAGGGAGTGGGGTATAGTGACAGTAATAGAGGGATTGAGGGCCTGCTCAGTGAGCTTACATGCTAGAGGGAGTGGGGTATAGTGACACAGGAACAGAGGGATTGAGGCCCTGCTCAATGAGTTTACATGTTAGAGGGAGTGGGGTATAGTGACACAGTAACAGAGGGATTTAGAACCTGCTCAATGAGCTTACATGCTAGAGGGAGTGGGGTATAGTGACACAGTAACAGAGGGATTGAGGCCCTGCTCAGTGGGTTTACATGCTAGAGGGAGTGGGGTATAGTGACACAGTAACAGAGAGATTGAGAGCCCTGCTCAGTGAGCTTACATGCTAAAAGGAGTGGGGTATAGTAACACCATAACAGAGGGATTGAGGGCCCTGCTCAGTGAGGGAGTGGCACAGTAACAGAGGGAGTGGCACAGTAACAGAGGGAGTGGCACAGTAACAGAGGGATTAAGGGTCCTGCTCAATGAGTTTACATGCTAAAGGGAGTGGGGTATAGTGACACAGTAACAGAGGGGTTGAGGGCCTGCTCAGTGAGCTTACATGTTAGAGGGAGTGGGGTATAGTGACACAGTAACAGAGGGGTTGAGGGCCCTGCTCAGTGAGCTTACATGCTAGAGGTAGTGAGGTATAGTGACACAGTAACAGAGGGGTTGAGGGCCTGCTCAGTGAGTTTACATGTTAGAGGGAGTGGGGTATAGTGACACAGTAACAGAGGGATTGAGGGCCTGCTCAATGAGCTTACATGCTAGAGGGAGTGGGGTATAGTGACACAGTAACAGAGGGATTGAGGCCCTGCTCAGTGGGTTTACATGCTAGAGGGTGTGGGGTATAGTGACACAGTAACAGAGGGATTGAGGGCCCTGCTCAGGGAGCTTACATGTTAGAGGGAGTGGGGTATAGTGACACAGTAGCAGAGGGATTGAGGGCCTGCTCAGTGAGGTTACATGCTAGGAGGGAGTGGGGTATAGTGACACAGTAACAGAGGGATTAAGGGCCCTGCTCAGTGAGTTTACATGTTAGAAGGAGTGGGGTGTAGTGACACAGTAACAGAGGGATTGAGGGTCCTGCTCAGTGAGTTTACATGTTAGAGGGAGTGGGGTATCGTGACACAGTAGCAGAGGGGTTGAGGGCCCTGCTCAGTGAGCTTATATGTTAGAGGGAGTGGGGTATAGTGACAGTAATAGAGGGATTGAGGTCCTGCTCAGTGAGCTTACATGCTAGAGGGAGTGGGGTATAGTGACACAGGAACAGAGGGATTGAGGCCCTGCTCAGTGAGTTTACATGTTAGAGGGAGTGGGGTATAGTGACACAGTAACAGATGGATTGAGAACCTGCTCAATGAGCTTACATGCTAGAGGGAGTGGGGTATAGTGACACAGTAACAGAGGGATTGAGGCCCTGCTCAGTGGGCTTACATGCTAGAGGGAATGGGGTATAGTGACACAGTAACAGAGGGATTGAGAGCCCTGCTCAGTGAGCTTACATGCTAAAAGGAGTGGGGTATAGTAACACCATAACAGAGGGATTTAGGGCCCTGCTCAGTGAGTTTACATGTTAGAGGGAGTGGCACAGTAACAGAGGGATTAAGGGTCCTGCTTAATGAGTTTACATGTTAGAGGGAGTGGGGTATAGTGACACAGTAACAGAGGGATTGAGGGCCTGCTCAGTGAGTTTACATGTTAGAGGGAGTGGAGTATAGTGACACAGTAACAGAGGGATTGAGGGCCTGCTCAGTGAGTTTACATGCTAGATGGAGTGGGGTATAGTGACACAGTAACAGAGGGATTGAGGGCCCTGCTCAGTGAGTTTACATGCTAGAGGGAGTGGGGTATAGTGACACAGTAACAGAGGGATTGAGGGCCATTCTCAGTGAGTTTACATGCTAGAGGGAGTGGGGTATAGTGACACAGTAACAGAGGGATTGAGGCCCTGCTCAGTGGGTTTACATGTTAGAGGGAGTGGGGTATAGTGACACAGTAACAGAGGGATTGAGAGCCATTCTCAGTGAGTTTACATGCTAGAGGGAGTGGGGTATAGTGACACAGTAACAGAGGGATTGAGAGCCCTGCTCAGTGAGTTTACATGTTAGAGGGAGTGGGGTATAGTGACACAGTAACAGAGGGATTGAGGGCCTGCTCAGTGGGTTTACATGTTAGAGGGAGTGGGGTATAGTGACACAGTAACACAGGGATTGAGGGCCCTGCTCAGTGAGTTTACATGCTAGAGGGAGTGGGGTATAGTGACACAGTAACAGAAGGGGTTGAGGGCCCTGCTCAGTGAGCTTACATGCTAGAGGTAGTGGGGTAAAATGACACAAAAAGGTAAGGATAGTATTAGACTAGTGACAGTTGCAAGAGAGGAATCAGTCAGGAGCTATTAACAGTTTAATTGATACGCTTTTATGAAGAAGTGGGTTTTTAACAATTTAAAAAAAAATATATATATATATATTATTTTTGGTAGTTAATTGGTTAAGGGAGTGAGCATCCCTATAATAACATTGCGGTGAAGATCTTTATTAAAAACTTAAAACAGGGGGAAAAAAAAGAGATACTCTTAAAAATGGTCTTTATTTTGAAATGCATTGCTGATATCGTCATACAAATAAAGAGGGATCAACCCAAAATAACAATTGCAGCGGCTGATTAAGACATAATTTTTTTTTATGTATTTAAGTTGTGTAACAAGTCCACTTTTATATTAGTCTGTATAGGTTCTCCTCAAAATCTTTATAGGGGAATAGAAAGGTATGACACATGTACCATTTTTTTATCGCCCTGGGAAGCCATTAGAGACTTTATTACAGCTCTCATAATAACAGTTAATAAAAGTTAACATCTTCCAGTTACTAATTTGTCTGTTATGTAACCAGTCAATATCCAGGAATTCTCAATTCGCAGAAATGGAATCGCAAGGAACAGAAAATGCCAGGGAAGGTTAATTTATTGCTGCCGGGAAAATAAATACTAACGATTAAATCTCTATGTTATTCTCAATTTGTCCCAGCAAGGCAGTGGATGTGGGTTTACTTTTTGGTGACATGGGTAAGAGAGTTATAGGCTGGAAACACCTGAGGTTAAATGTTAGATTGGAATAATTAGAGTGAAAAACTGTTGGCTATCGCAGATTACGAGAGAAGGCGAGTGTGATGTCATTAACCAAATTCTAAAAATGATCATCTTTCAAAAAGGAGGATACGGGTCATTATCATCATGATTTACAAGCCCATACAGTTACCCAGCAAGTAACTTTACAATTGTGGATATTTACAACAAAAAAACAAAAACAAAAATATTTTGTTAAAATGCTCCATAATTCAAATGTGTTTTTCTACTAATGATATGTTAGATTACAATATTGGATGATCACAAAATCTGAAACCGTGTATTTTAATCTTTGTTTCTCTGTTATCATCCTGTCTATAATGAATGTCTACCATTATTGTATTTACTTCATATCATCACATTGTAACACATTTGACACTGATAGTTTTGTCATGATGTTTTGTTTTTTTAATTAATGCTTAATTTACACTGAAATATGAAAAAAAACAAAAAAACAAGCAATGTATGGGGGCTGTCACAGCACAGATAGGTCCTGGTGACTTGTCTCGCATTTTGAAATCTATTGGCACATTTCAAAATAAAGGCAAGGACTGGGCACTAAGGACCATGTACTGATGGTCTGCCTGGCCACCCTCTTAAGGGGTAAGCCTGCGGGTTTGCCCCCCTCCCCCCGCACACAGTGCAGCCTGCTTTCTCTGAAACATTGGCAGGTATGTTAAACTGAACTGAGCATTAAAAAATATATATATATATTTATTACATTTATTTTACTTATTTGAGCTTTAACTCCTAAAAAACAAAATAGCAAATATAACTGTAGTACCTTAAAAGCAGAGAATAAACATGTGCATTAAAAAAAAAAAAAAAAATCACTTAAATATATACCGTATATAAAATACATATACCTGTATGCCGTGTGCGTTTGTGTATATATTGTTTTACTTCTTTCTGGGAAATAGTTCTCCCTGATTACATTTCAGATATGTATGATAGGGAGCTATGTACGGCATTTGCCTGGCGTGTATTTTAATGCAGCGAGACATGTTATATTTTCATAGCTGTCAATGACAGTTGCAAGGGTCGTCAGAATTATACCCTAAATAACCAGGTATAATGCTGCATTGTGATTGGCTGCTTGGTATAAGCATTAGTCAGACATGTACGCTAACAATACAGTTATACAATGTAGACATTAATAACAACATATATATTCTAGAACTGTAAGAAAAGTATACGAAATGTTAAAAACATCGATAAACTGTTGGAGCATTACTGTGTTTTTTTGGGCCTGATGTTTGCAAGTTGCTCATCACTTACCGTTTATTTAATAAGCCCACATGCCTCACAAAGCTTCACATACTGAACACAAACACTCGCGATCGCTCTCTTGCCAATTTGCCAGGTTCCCACTGTGTTTGAGAACACATATTCTGTTGTTTCTGACACCTCCCCTTCTTCAATGTGTAAAATGTTGCCTACGCTAGATGAATAGATACACACTCCGAATCAGCTGTTCCCACTAATCACTGAAACTTTGGTTTTCTTTTATCTGTCCCTCACATTTTATTAAACCTTTCTGGGCTTCATTTTTGGAAGAGTTAGGCTTTTATGATTTTACACATTTCCATTATACAATTTTTTCACCAAAAATCCCCAAACATGCATATTTAGGTACCTAAAAAGATTGTGGTGATTAAAACTCCCCACAGTGCAAATACCAAGAATTACTGTTGTGCATCACCTGCATATCTCAAGTTGGACTTTGAGTGGTCCTTCTTAGGTATAGAAACTCTAGAAATCATGTATCCATAACTATCCCAGAATTCCCAGCTTGACATGCAAATGGGATCAGACAGGCATTGTGTTTCAGACTTTATACTTCATTTCAGCAGATACCCATAGCAATGGACATTGTTTTAAACACAGCTTTTACAAAAAGAAACAAACAAAAACAAGGCATGGACTATGTTTCAAAAGGATCAGTGACCAGAAACCAACCATGGACTGCAGTCGCAACCTTGTGGTTCTTAACAGCACAGTGCCTCTCTGTGTAAACCCCACCTCTTGATCCTCGACTCCCATTATGCCATTGAGGAGGCATTACATCCTCGTCAGTTGTCTAATCCAACGCTTCCCATATCTGGCACCAAGGGACACACTATCAGCAGACATATACAGTGTTGCTATTGGATAACATTACATCATCAGACACCCAGTGCTGGAATTGAAACTGATCTTTGGATGTGTATATGTTTCCATATAGCCAATTGGTTAAGTACTTTGTTTTTCACCCCCCCCCCCCCCCCCCCAGTGTTTCTAGTCAATACTTTACTTAGCAACTTGGAGCTAAGCTTATCTGCTGTCTGTAGCTATCAGAATTGACCTTCCATGATTAAAGTCTAATATCTGTAGCTTTCTTAAGACAAATCTATGAAGTTCCCCATTGACCAAGATAGTTTGAGGTGAGCCATTGTGGTGAGATTTTTTACCCAATTCGGGTATTAGACCACTTATTTTATTATTTTTGCTAAAGACTCTTTACGGTCCTATCATTAATTAATTTGGTAATCCCATCTTTTCTACTCCAGTACTTACTATAGACCTCCGGATTTGGTATCCAGACGGTCTAAGTAAATTCTTTCACTATTCTCTATTTAGGGGTTAAGCCCCAGGACACTTCTGGAGTGTCCAAACTAGGTGAATCTCTGCCAGTGTTGAGGAGTTCCATCAGTTGGACCCACCAACAAGGGCAGGGATACATTTCGTTGTTAAATTAATGTAGTTTGCCCAAGTTTTAAAAAACGAATGTATTAACTATATTAAGATAATTACATATATGCCTTTGGAATATGAACTTGCCCCTCACTTCCAGATTCCACGTTGAAAGAGGAGGAAAATATATCCATATCTTTGGTCACACTGTTAATTTATAAAATGTGGAGAGTTATAAAAAGCGTGTGGCGGGTGCGACTGGGTGCCTCTGCCAATCGATGCTCCTAGCGCTCACCGAGGACTCCAATCATTCCACCAAACACCATAAGCACAGTAGACCCCAGTTCCAGTGTTACAGCTTGGCTGGGGTCTCACCTTCCTTCACCCACCCTGGACCCAAGACCAAAATCCAGCTTCCAGGACACTCCCATACATAATCAGATAATCCATCCTCTGTGCCTGGGAGATAATTGGAACAGGAACTGTACTAATCTAATCCAATTATCTCCTAGCACAAAAAAACATATTTTTTAACAATATTTTTTAACATTACTCCGAAAGTATCCCCAAAACCCATCGAAACCCCACAAAAGTTATATCCCCCGATAGCCCTGATCGTCCCCCAGATCAGGGCTATCGGGGGATATAACTTTTGTGGGGTTTCGATGGGTTTTGGGGATACTTTCGGAGTAATGTTAAAAAATATTGTTAAAAAATATGTTTTTTTGTGCTAGGAGATAATTGGATTAGATTAGTACATATCCAAAGATCACCCATATCAATTCAGGGGGTCAAGATTTCCATGGAAGTCACATTTTGACTGACCGCACAAGGCTCCTGCCCAAAAGAGATTAAATCAGGCTGTGCAGTCTGTTTATTTTGGGAATACATAAAACAGTCAAAATACCGAACGTAAGAGTTTGTATGGGCACTTAGTCTATGTTTCTGGTTCAGGAGCTTGTTCCTACCGAACGCCGCTCTTCTCATACGAATCCAGACGAACTTATAAAGATATGGAGGTCCCAACAGTGTTCGCGCCGTGGAGTGTCCGATTATAGTTCCATGCAGACGACAACCAAACACCGCTGTATGTGTTTGCGGCTAAAGATGGCCGAAGCTACGTGTTTGCACATACGAATGACGGCCGCCCAGCTAACCACCTAGAATGTTGTGGTTAAACATAAGTCATGCTGCACACTCCTGTTCTGGGTGGTCCAACTGTTCGGTAACCAAACAGAATAAGTACAATCCGTTCGGTAAGACCCATATACCGAACCATAACAGGGAAAAGGCAAAAAAAAACACCTTCCCACAGTCCTGAACTAAGGTCTAATACATGGGCCATAGTCTTGGGGCAAGAGGCTGGCAAGCAGGCCCCTCCAAGAACCAGTGGCGAGGTTACTTTTGCCACATAGCGTAATTTGTGTTTTTATTGTGAAAAAAAATCACTTTTTTGCATGGACAACCCCTGCAAATTAGTTGCCTGATGTGCTCAGTCAATAAATGCAAACATTTACATTATCTTTCATAATAGCAAGATGCCAAGCAATGGACAGCAAAACTGGTCTCACTGCAGGCTAAAATTCCTTATCACACCACCTAAAATTGAGTGTAACACAATCTGTGGGTGGCTCCAGGGGTATAGTAGACCATAACAACATGCTTCACATATCTCTTTAAAGGACCACTATAGTGCCAGGAAAACATACTCGTTTTCCTGGCACTATAGTGCCCTGAGGGTGCCCCCACCCTCAGGGTCCCCCTCCAGCCCGGCTCTGGAAAGGGGAAAAGGGGTCAAACTTACCTTTTTCCAGCGTTGGGCGGGGAGCTCTCTGCCTCCGATCCTCCTCCGTTCCGCCCCGTCGGCTGAATGCACACGCGCGGCAAGAGCTGCGTGCGCATTCAGCAGGTCGCATAGGAAAGCATTTACAATGCTTTTCTATGGACGCTTGCGTGCTCTCACTGTGATTTTCACAGTGAGAATCACGCAAGCGCCTCTAGCGGCCGTCAATGAGACAGCCACTAGAGGATTTGGGGGAAGGCTTAACCCATTTATAAACATAGCAGTTTCTCTGAAACTGCTATGTTTATAAAAAAAATGGGTTAACCCTAGCTGGACCTGGCACCCAGACCACTTCATTAAGCTGAAGTGGTCTGGGTGCCTAGAGTGGTCCTTTAAAGATATAAGAAGGGAGAATTCTGGAAACTTTTTGTGAGAATAGAGAATTTATTATTTTGTTTACTGCGAAAATTACATAACACAAAAAGAAAAAAAAGCCATTAATTCTCGCGCACAACCATTTGTCCAGAGGCTACTTCTTATGTAAGAAAAAAAAAAATCAGGTCCACATACTTAAATCTTACAGATTCAGCAGAATCAAAAGAATTTTAAAGATTTACAAGAGTTAATTAAAAAATATTTTTTCTAGTTTATTTGTCTTGTAAATCAGCTATTTTTGACAGTGGCCTTCTTTCCTGCAAGGTATATCATATATAACAGTAAACATTTCAAGTGGAAAAAAGAATCCAGTTTTCTGTTCCATGTTTTGTCTCGTTGAAAGAATATTGGAACACAAGAGCAATTTTTTAATTAAACAATGAAAACAGAATCTTCCTCACTTTGATTTTGCAGTTAAAAATCACATTGCTAATTAGTGTTCATTTATTTCCAGCTGTAAAAATAATATGTAAGCTCTTTTATTTCCCTGTGATTTTAGTTGTTGTGTTTACTACTGTAATATAACGTAGATAATAAAACATGGCGTTTTAGCTTTAGTGGTGGGTTGTTAGGAGGACGTATTATTTATTTCCCAGAATCACAGGCGCTAAGAGACTTACCTTTAGTTTTCTGGAACTGCAGCAAGACTCATGAGATTTAAGCTGGTCGGAAAATTAGCTCAGAAGGAAGAGGTGAGATCGTAGAGCAGCAGGAAATACAAGCATCGATCTAGTATTGATAGACTCCAAACGAACTCTCACAGCGGGGGAACTGCATCAATTACTGAGACCTATGGGAGCAAATCATAAAATAAATTTATTATTATGATCATTTTACAAACTTTCCAATTCCCAGTTAGCTTTGACAAATGACTCAGTAAAAGGCTTTATGGCTGTTTATTGACATTCTTATATAAATTATTTGTATATATGTTTAATTTATTTATCCAACACTTTACAGGTTACATTACAGTAAATGGAGGTACAGTAAGTGCAGTAGGTATACAGCATGTGCATATTTATTTATAAAGAGCTAACAGGTGTACTCAGCACTTTACAGGATACATTACAGTAGAGGGAGGTACAGTAAGTGCAGTAGGTATACAGTGTATGTATATTATATTTATATAGCGCTAACAGGTGTACTCATCACTTTACAGGTTACATTACAGTAGGGGGAGGTACAGTAAGTGCAGTAGGTATACAGCATGTGCATATTTATTTATATAGAGCTAACAGGTGTACTCAGCACTTTACAGGTTACAGTACAGTAGAGGGAGGTGCAGTAAGTGCAGTAGGTATACAGTGTATGTATATTATATTTATATAGCGCTAACAGGTGTACTCAGCACTTTACAGGTTACATTACAGTAGAAGGAGGTACAGTAAGTGCAGTAGGTATACAGTGTATGTATATTTTATTTATATAGAGCTAACAGGTGTACTCAGCACTTTACAGGTTACATTACAGTAGAGGGAGGTACAGTAAGTGCAGTAGGTATACAGTGTATGTATATTTTATTTATATAGCGCTAACAGGTGTACTCAGCACTTTACAGGATACATTACAGTAGAGGGAGGTACAGTAAGTGCAGTAGGTATACCGTGTATGTATATTTTATTGATATAGTGCTAACAGGAGTACTCAGCACTTTACAGCTTACATTATAGTAGGCGGATGTGCAGTAAGTGCAGTAGGTATACAGTGTATGTATATTATATTTATATAGCGCTAACAGGTGTACTCAGCACTTACAGGTTACATTACAGTAGAGGGAGGTACAGTAAGTGCAGTAGGTATAGAGTGTATGTATATTTTATTTATATAGCGCTAACAGGAGTACTCAGCACTTTACAGTAGGGGGAGGTACAGTAAGTGCAGTAGGTATACAGTGTATGTATATTTTATTTATATAGCGCTAACAGGTGTACTCAGCACTTTACAGGTTACATTACAGTAGAGGGAGGTACAGTAAGTGTAGTAAGTATACAGTGTATGTATATTTTATTTATTTAGCACTAACAGGTGTACTCAGCACTTTACAGGTTACATTACAGTAGAGGGAGGTACAGTAAGTGTAGAAAGTATACAGTGTATGGATATTATATTTATATAGAGCTAATAGGTGTACTCAGCACTTTACAGGTTACATTACAGTAGAGGGAGGTACAGTAAGGGCAGTAGGTATACAGTGTATGTATATTTTATTTATATAGCACTCACAGGTGTACTCAGCACTTTACCGGTTACATTACAGTAGAGGGAGGTAGAGTAAGTGCAGGAGGTATACAGTGTATCTATATTTTATTTATATAGCACTAACAGGTGTACTCAGCACTTTGCAAGTTACATTACAGCAGAGGGAGGTACAGTAAGTGCAGTAAGTATACAGTGTATGTATATTGTATTCATATAGCGCTAACAGGTGTACTCAGCACTTTACAGGTTACATTACAGTAGAGGGAGGTACAGTAAGTGCAGTAGGTATAGAGTGTATGTATATTTTATTTATATAGCGCTAACAGGTGTACTCAGCACTTTACAGGATACATTACAGTAGAGGGAGGTACAGTAAGTGCAGTAGGTATACAGAGTATGTATATTTATTTATATAGCGCTAACAGGTGTACTGAGCACTTTACAGGTTACATTACAGTAGAGGGAGGTACAGTAAGTGCAGTAGGTATACCGTGTATGTATATTTTATTTATATAGTGCTAACAGGAGTACTCAGCACTTTACAGCTTACATTATAGTAGGCGGAGGTGCAGTAAGTGCAGTAGGTATACAGTGTATGTATATTATATTTATATAGCGCTAACAGGTGTACTCAGCACTTTACAGGTTACATTACAGTAGAGGGAGGTACAGTAAGTGCAGTAGGTATAGAGTGTATGTATATTTTATTTATATAGCGCTAATAGGTGTACTCAGCACTTTACAGTAGTGGGAGGTACAGTAAGTGCAGTAGGTATAGAGTGTATGTATATTTTATTTATATAGCGCTAACAGGTGTACTCAGCACTTTATAGGTTACATTACAGTAGAAGGAGGTACAGTAAGTGCAGTAGGTATAGAGTGTATGTATATTTTATTTATATAGAGCTAACAGGTGTACTCAGCACTTTACAGGTTACATTACAGTAGAGGGAGGTACAGTAAGTGCAGTAGGTATACAGTGTATGTATATTTTATTTATATAGAGCTAACAGGTGTACTCAGTACTTTACAGGTTACATTACAGTAGAGGGAGGTACAGTAAGTGCAGTAGGTATACAGAGTATGTATATTTATTTATATAGCGCTAACAGGTGTACTCAGCACTTTGCAGGTTACATTACAGTAGAAGGAGGTACAGTAAGTGCAGTAGGTATACAGTGTATGTATATTTTATTTATATAGAGCTAACAAGTGTACTCAGCACTTTACAGGTCACATTTCAGTAGAGGGAGGTACAGTTAGTGCAGTAGGTATAGAGTGTATGTATATTTTATTTATATAGCGCTAACAGGAGTTCTCAGCACTTTACAGGTTACATTACAGTAGGGGGAGGTACAGTAAGGGCAGTAGGTATAGAGTGTATGTATATTTTATTTATATAGCGCTAACAGGTGTACTCAGCACTTTACAGGTTACATTACAGTAGGGGGAGGTACAGTAAGTGCTGTAGGTATACAGTGTATGTATATTTTATTTATATAGCGCTAACAGGAGTACTCAGCACTTTACAGGTTACATTACAGTACAGGGAGGTACAGTAAGTGCAGTAGGTATACCGTGTATGTATATTTTATTGATATAGTGCTAACAGGGGTACTCAGCACTTTACAGCTTACATTATAGTAGGCGGATGTGCAGTAAGTGCAGTAGGTATACAGTGTATGTATATTATATTTATATAGCGCTAACAGGTGTACTCAGCACTTACAGGTTACATTACAATAGAGGGAGGTACAGTAAGTGCAGTAGGTATAGAGTGTATGTATATTTTATTTATATAGCGCTAACAGGAGTACTCAGCACTTTACAGTAGGGGGAGGTACAGTAAGTGCAGTAGGTATACAGTGTATGTATATTTTATTTATATAGATCTAACAGGTGTAATCAGCACTTTACAGGTTACATTACAGTAGAGGGAGGTACAGTAAGTACAGTATATATACAGTGTATGTATATTTTATTTATATAGCGCTAACAGGTGTACTCAGCACTTTACAGGTTACATTACAGTAGAGGGAGGTACAGTAAGTGTAGTAAGTATACAGTGTATGTATATTTTATTTATTTAGCACTAACAGGTGTACTCAGCACTTTACAGGTTACATTACAGTAGAGGGAGGTACAGTAAGTGTAGAAAGTATACAGTGTATGGATATTATATTTATATAGAGCTAATAGGTGTACTCAGCACTTTACAGGTTACATTACAGTAGAGGGAGGTACAGTAAGGGCAGTAGGTATACAGTGTATGTATATTTTATTTATATAGCACTCACAGGTGTACTCAGCACTTTACCGGTTACATTACAGTAGAGGGAGGTAGAGTAAGTGCAGGAGGTATACAGTGTATCTATATTTTATTTATATAGCACTAACAGGTGTACTCAGCACTTTACAAGTTACATTACAGCAGAGGGAGGTACAGTAAGTGCAGTAAGTATACATTGTATGTATATTGTATTCATATAGCGCTAACAGGTGTACTCAGCACTTTACAGGTTACATTACAGTAGAGGGAGGTACAGTAAGTGCAGTAGGTATAGAGTGTATGTATATTTTATTTATATAGCGCTAACAGGTGTACTCAGCACTTTACAGGATACATTACAGTAGAGGGAGGTACAGTAAGTGCAGTAGGTATACAGATGTATGTATATTTTATTTATATAGCGCTAACAGGTGTACTGAGCACTTTACAGGTTACATTACAGTAGAGGGAGGTACAGTAAGTGCAGTAGGTATACCGTGTATGTATATTTTATTTATATAGTGCTAACAGGAGTACTCAGCACTTTACAGCTTACATTATAGTAGGCGGATGTGCAGTAAGTGCAGTAGGTATACAGTGTATGTATATTATATTTATATAGCGCTAACAGGTGTACTCAGCACTTTACAGGTTACATTACAGTAGAGGGAGGTACAGTAAGTGCAGTAGGTATAGAGTGTATGTATATTTTATTTATATAGCGCTAATAGGTGTACTCAGCACTTTACAGTAGTGGGAGGTGCAGTAGGTATAGAGTGTATGTATATTTTATTTATATAGCGCTAACAGGTGTACTCAGCACTTTATAGGTTACATTACAGTAGAAGGAGGTACAGTAAGTGCAGTAGGTATAGAGTGTATGTATATTTTATTTATATAGAGCTAACAGGTGTACTCAGCACTTTACAGGTTACATTACAGTAGAAGGAGGTACAGTAAGTGCAGTAGGTATACAGTGTATGTATATTTTATTTATATAGAGCTAACAGGTGTACTCAGCACTTTACAGGTTACATTACAGTAGAGGGAGGTACAGTAAGTGCAGTAGGTATACAGTGTATGTATATTTTATTTATATAGCGCTAACAGGTGTACTCAGCACTTTACAGGATACATTACAGTAGAGGGAGGTACAGTAAGTGCAGTAGGTATACCGTGTATGTATATTTTATTGATATAGTGCTAACAGGAGTACTCAGCACTTTACAGCTTACATTATAGTAGGCGGATGTGCAGTAAGTGCAGTAGGTATACAGTGTATGTATATTATATTTATATAGCGCTAACAGGTGTACTCAGCACTTACAGGTTACATTACAGTAGAGGGAGGTACAGTAAGTGCAGTAGGTATAGAGTGTATGTATATTTTATTTATATAGCGCTAACAGGAGTACTCAGCACTTTACAGTAGGGGGAGGTACAGTAAGTGCAGTAGGTATACAGTGTATGTATATTTTATTTATATAGCGCTAACAGGTGTACTCAGCACTTTACAGGTTACATTACAGTAGAGGGAGGTACAGTAAGTGTAGTAAGTATACAGTGTATGTATATTTTATTTATTTAGCACTAACAGGTGTACTCAGCACTTTACAGGTTACATTACAGTAGAGGGAGGTACAGTAAGTGTAGAAAGTATACAGTGTATGGATATTATATTTATATAGAGCTAATAGGTGTACTCAGCACTTTACAGGTTACATTACAGTAGAGGGAGGTACAGTAAGGGCAGTAGGTATACAGTGTATGTATATTTTATTTATATAGCACTCACAGGTGTACTCAGCACTTTACCGGTTACATTACAGTAGAGGGAGGTAGAGTAAGTGCAGGAGGTATACAGTGTATCTATATTTTATTTATATAGCACTAACAGGTGTACTCAGCACTTTACAAGTTACATTACAGCAGAGGGAGGTACAGTAAGTGCAGTAAGTATACAGTGTATGTATATTGTATTCATATAGCGCTAACAGGTGTACTCAGCACTTTACAGGTTACATTACAGTAGAGGGAGGTACAGTAAGTGCAGTAGGTATAGAGTGTATGTATATTTTATTTATATAGCGCTAACAGGTGTACTCAGCACTTTACAGGATACATTACAGTAGAGGGAGGTACAGTAAGTGCAGTAGGTATACAGAGTATGTATATTTTATTTATATAGCGCTAACAGGTGTACTGAGCACTTTACAGGTTACATTACAGTAGAGGGAGGTACAGTAAGTGCAGTAGGTATACCGTGTATGTATATTTTATTTATATAGTGCTAACAGGAGTACTCAGCACTTTACAGCTTACATTATAGTAGGCGGAGGTGCAGTAAGTGCAGTAGGTATACAGTGTATGTATATTATATTTATATAGCGCTAACAGGTGTACTCAGCACTTTACAGGTTACATTACAGTAGAGGGAGGTACAGTAAGTGCAGTAGGTATAGAGTGTATGTATATTTTATTTATATAGCGCTAATAGGTGTACTCAGCACTTTACAGTAGTGGGAGGTACAGTAAGTGCAGTAGGTATAGAGTGTATGTATATTTTATTTATATAGCGCTAACAGGTGTACTCAGCACTTTACAGGTTACATTACAGTAGAGGGAGGTACAGTAAGTGCAGTAGGTATAGAGTGTATGTATATTTTATTTATATAGCGCTAATAGGTGTACTCAGCACTTTACAGTAGTGGGAGGTACAGTAAGTGCAGTAGGTATAGAGTGTATGTATATTTTATTTATATAGCGCTAACAGGTGTACTCAGCACTTTATAGGTTACATTACAGTAGAAGGAGGTACAGTAAGTGCAGTAGGTATAGAGTGTATGTATATTTTATTTATATAGAGCTAACAGGTGTACTCAGCACTTTACAGGTTACATTACAGTAGAAGGAGGTACAGTAAGTGCAGTAGGTATACAGTGTATGTATATTTTATTTATATAGAGCTAACAGGTGTACTCAGCACTTTACAGGTTACATTACAGTAGAGGGAGGTACAGTAAGTGCAGTAGGTATACAGTGTATGTATATTTTATTTATATAGCGCTAACAGGTGTACTCAGCACTTTACAGGATACATTACAGTAGAGGGAGGTACAGTAAGTGCAGTAGGTATACCGTGTATGTATATTTTATTGATATAGTGCTAACAGGAGTACTCAGCACTTTACAGCTTACATTATAGTAGGCGGATGTGCAGTAAGTGCAGTAGGTATACAGTGTATGTATATTATATTTATATAGCGCTAACAGGTGTACTCAGCACTTACAGGTTACATTACAGTAGAGGGAGGTACAGTAAGTGCAGTAGGTATAGAGTGTATGTATATTTTATTTATATAGCGCTAACAGGAGTACTCAGCACTTTACAGTAGAAGGAGGTACAGTAAGTGCAGTAGGTATACAGTGTATGTATATTTTATTTATATAGCGCTAACAGGTGTACTCAGCACTTTACAGGTTACATTACAGTAGAGGGAGGTACAGTAAGTGTAGTAAGTATACAGTGTATGTATATTTTATTTATTTAGCACTAACAGGTGTACTCAGCACTTTACAGGTTACATTACAGTAGAGGGAGGTACAGTAAGTGTAGAAAGTATACAGTGTATGGATATTATATTTATATAGAGCTAATAGGTGTACTCAGCACTTTACAGGTTACATTACAGTAGAGGGAGGTACAGTAAGGGCAGTAGGTATACAGTGTATGTATATTTTATTTATATAGCACTCACAGGTGTACTCAGCACTTTACCGGTTACATTACAGTAGAGGGAGGTAGAGTAAGTGCAGGAGGTATACAGTGTATCTATATTTTATTTATATAGCACTAACAGGTGTACTCAGCACTTTACAAGTTACATTACAGCAGAGGGAGGTACAGTAAGTGCAGTAAGTATACAGTGTATGTATATTGTATTCATATAGCGCTAACAGGTGTACTCAGCACTTTACAGGTTACATTACAGTAGAGGGAGGTACAGTAAGTGCAGTAGGTATAGAGTGTATGTATATTTTATTTATATAGCGCTAACAGGTGTACTCAGCACTTTACAGGATACATTACAGTAGAGGGAGGTACAGTAAGTGCAGTAGGTATACAGAGTATGTATATTTTATTTATATAGCGCTAACAGGTGTACTGAGCACTTTACAGGTTACATTACAGTAGAGGGAGGTACAGTAAGTGCAGTAGGTATACCGTGTATGTATATTTTATTTATATAGTGCTAACAGGAGTACTCAGCACTTTACAGCTTACATTATAGTAGGCGGAGGTGCAGTAAGTGCAGTAGGTATACAGTGTATGTATATTATATTTATATAGCGCTAACAGGTGTACTCAGCACTTTACAGGTTACATTACAGTAGAGGGAGGTACAGTAAGTGTAGTAGGTATAGAGTGTATGTATATTTTATTTATATAGCGCTAATAGGTGTACTCAGCACTTTACAGTAGTGGGAGGTACAGTAAGTGCAGTAGGTATAGAGTGTATGTATATTTTATTTATATAGCGCTAACAGGTGTACTCAGCACTTTATAGGTTACATTACAGTAGAAGGAGGTACAGTAAGTGCAGTAGGTATAGAGTGTATGTATATTTTATTTATATAGAGCTAACAGGTGTACTCAGCACTTTACAGGTTACATTACAGTAGAGGGAGGTACAGTAAGTGCAGTAGGTATACAGTGTATGTATATTTTATTTATATAGAGCTAACAGGTGTACTCAGTACTTTACAGGTTACATTACAGTAGAGGGAGGTACAGTAAGTGCAGTAGGTATACAGAGTATGTATATTTATTTATATAGCGCTAACAGGTGTACTCAGCACTTTGCAGGTTACATTACAGTAGAAGGAGGTACAGTAAGTGCAGTAGGTATACAGTGTATGTATATTTTATTTATATAGCACTAACAAGTGTACTCAGCACTTTACAGGTCACATTTCAGTAGAGGGAGGTACAGTTAGTGCAGTAGGTATAGAGTGTATGTATATTTTATTTATATAGCGCTAACAGGAGTTCTTAGCACTTTACAGGTTACATTACAGTAGGGGGAGGTACAGTAAGGGCAGTAGGTATAGAGTGTATGTATATTTTATTTATATAGCGCTAACAGGTGTACTCAGCACTTTACAGGTTACATTACAGTAGGGGGAGGTACAGTAAGTGCTGTAGGTATACAGTGTATGTATATTTTATTTATATAGCGCTAACAGGAGTACTCAGCACTTTACAGGTTACATTACAGTACAGGGAGGTACAGTAAGTGCAGTAGGTATACCGTGTATGTATATTTTATTGATATAGTGCTAACAGGAGTACTCAGCACTTTACAGCTTACATTATAGTAGGCGGATGTGCAGTAAGTGCAGTAGGTATACAGTGTATGTATATTATATTTATATAGCGCTAACAGGTGTACTCAGCACTTACAGGTTACATTACAGTAGAGGGAGGTACAGTAAGTGCAGTAGGTATAGAGTGTATGTATATTTTATTTATATAGCGCTAACAGGAGTACTCAGCACTTTACAGTAGGGGGAGGTACAGTAAGTGCAGTAGGTATACAGTGTATGTATATTTTATTTATATAGATCTAACAGGTGTAATCAGCACTTTACAGGTTACATTACAGTAGAGGGAGGTACAGTAAGTACAGTATATATACAGTGTATGTATATTTTATTTATATAGCGCTAACAGGTGTACTCAGCACTTTACAGGTTACATTACAGTAGAGGGAGGTACAGTAAGTGTAGTAAGTATACAGTGTATGTATATTTTATTTATTTAGCACTAACAGGTGTACTCAGCACTTTACAGGTTACATTACAGTAGAGGGAGGTACAGTAAGTGTAGAAAGTATACAGTGTATGGATATTATATTTATATAGAGCTAATAGGTGTACTCAGCACTTTACAGGTTACATTACAGTAGAGGGAGGTACAGTAAGGGCAGTAGGTATACAGTGTATGTATATTTTATTTATATAGCACTCACAGGTGTACTCAGCACTTTACCGGTTACATTACAGTAGAGGGAGGTAGAGTAAGTGCAGGAGGTATACAGTGTATCTATATTTTATTTATATAGCACTAACAGGTGTACTCAGCACTTTACAAGTTACATTACAGCAGAGGGAGGTACAGTAAGTGCAGTAAGTATACATTGTATGTATATTGTATTCATATAGCGCTAACAGGTGTACTCAGCACTTTACAGGTTACATTACAGTAGAGGGAGGTACAGTAAGTGCAGTAGGTATAGACTGTATGTATATTTTATTTATATAGCGCTAACAGGTGTACTCAGCACTTTACAGGATACATTACAGTAGAGGGAGGTACAGTAAGTGCAGTAGGTATACAGATGTATGTATATTTTATTTATATAGCGCTAACAGGTGTACTGAGCACTTTACAGGTTACATTACAGTAGAGGGAGGTACAGTAAGTGCAGTAGGTATACCGTGTATGTATATTTTATTTATATAGTGCTAACAGGAGTACTCAGCACTTTACAGCTTACATTATAGTAGGCGGAGGTGCAGTAAGTGCAGTAGGTATACAGTGTATGTATATTATATTTATATAGCGCTAACAGGTGTACTCAGCACTTTACAGGTTACATTACAGTAGAGGGAGGTACAGTAAGTGCAGTAGGTATAGAGTGTATGTATATTTTATTTATATAGCGCTAATAGGTGTACTCAGCACTTTACAGTAGTGGGAGGTACAGTAAGTGCAGTAGGTATAGAGTGTATGTATATTTTATTTATATAGCGCTAACAGGTGTACTCAGCACTTTATAGGTTACATTACAGTAGAAGGAGGTACAGTAAGTGCAGTAGGTATAGAGTGTATGTATATTTTATTTATATAGAGCTAACAGGTGTACTCAGCACTTTACAGGTTACATTACAGTAGAGGGAGGTACAGTAAGTGCAGTAGGTATACAGTGTATGTATATTTTATTTATATAGAGCTAACAGGTGTACTCAGTACTTTACAGGTTACATTACAGTAGAGGGAGGTACAGTAAGTGCAGTAGGTATACAGAGTATGTATATTTATTTATATAGCGCTAACAGGTGTACTCAGCACTTTGCAGGTTACATTACAGTAGAAGGAGGTACAGTAAGTGCAGTAGGTATACAGTGTATGTATATTTTATTTATATAGCACTAACAAGTGTACTCAGCACTTTACAGGTCACATTTCAGTAGAGGGAGGTACAGTAAGTGCAGTAGGTATAGAGTGTATGTATATTTTATTTATATAGCGCTAACAGGAGTACTCAGCACTTTACAGGTTGCATTACAGTAGGGGGAGGTACAGTAAGGGCAGTAGGTATAGAGTGTATGTATATTTTATTTATATAGCGCTAACAGGTGTACTCAGCACTTTACAGGTTACATTACAGTAGGGGGAGGTACAGTAAGTGCTGTAGGTATACAGTGTATGTATATTTTATTTATATAGCGCTAACAGGAGTACTCAGCACTTTACAGGTTACATTACAGTACAGGGAGGTACAGTAAGTGCAGTAGGTATACCGTGTATGTATATTTTATTTATATAGTGCTAACAGGAGTACTCAGCACTTTACAGCTTACATTATAGTAGGCGGAGGTGCAGTAGGTATACAGTGTATGTATATTATATTTATATAACGCTAACAGGTGTACTAAGCACTTTACAGGTTACATTACAGAAGAGGGAGGTACAGTAAGTGCAGTAGGTATAGAGTGTATGTATATTTTATTTATATAGCGCTAGCAGGAGTACTCAGCACTTTACCGGTTACATTACAGTAGGGGGAGGTACAGTAAGTGCAGTAGGTATACAGTGTATGTATATTTTATTTACATAGCGCTAAAAGGAGTACTCAGCACTTTACAGGTTACATTACCGTAGAGGGAGGTACAGTAAGTGAAGTAGGTATAGAGTGTATGTATATTTTATTTATATAGCGCTAACAGGAGTACTCAGCACTTTACCGGTTACATTACAGTAGGGGGAGGTACAGTAAGTGCAGTAGGTATACAGTATATGTATATTTTATTTATATAACGCTAACAGGTGTACTCAACACTTTACAGGTTACATTACAGTAGGGGGAGGTACAGTAAGTGCAGTAGGTATACAGTGTATGTATATTTTATTTATATAACGCTAACAGGTGTACTCAGCACTTTACAGGTTACATTACAGTAGAGGGAGGTACAGTAAGTGCAGTAGGCATAGAGTGTATGTATATTTTATTTATATAGTGCTAGCAGGAGTACTCAGCACTTTACAGCTTACATTATAGTAGGCGGAGGTGCAGTAGGTATACAGTGTATGTATATTATATTTATATAGCGCTAACAGGTGTACTCAGCACTTTACAGGTTACATTACAGAAGAGGGAGGTACAGTAAGTGCAGTAGGTATAGAGTGTATGTATATTTTATTTATATAGCGCTAGCAGGAGTACTCAGCACTTTACCGGTTACATTACAGTAGGGGGAGGTACAGTAAGTGCAGTAGGTATACAGTGTATGTATATTTTATTTACATAGCGCTAACAGGAGTACTCAGCACTTTACAGGTTACATTACAGAAGAGGGAGGTACAGTAAGTGCAGTAGGTATAGAGTGTATGTATATTTTATTTATAAAGCGCTAGCAGGAGTACTCAGCACTTTACCGGTTACATTACAGTAGGGGGAGGTACAGTAAGTGCAGTAGGTATACAGTGTATGTATATTTTATTTATATAGAGCTAACAGGTGTACTCAGTACTTTACAGGTTACATTACAGTAGAGGGAGGTACAGTAAGTGCAGTAGGTATACAGAGTATGTATATTTATTTATATAGCGCTAACAGGTGTACTCAGCACTTTGCAGGTTACATTACAGTAGAAGGAGGTACAGTAAGTGCAGTAGGTATACAGTGTATGTATATTTTATTTATATAGCACTAACAAGTGTACTCAGCACTTTACAGGTCACATTTCAGTAGAGGGAGGTACAGTAAGTGCAGTAGGTATAGAGTGTATGTATATTTTATTTATATAGCGCTAACAGGAGTACTCAGCACTTTACAGGTTGCATTACAGTAGGGGGAGGTACAGTAAGGGCAGTAGGTATAGAGTGTATGTATATTTTATTTATATAGCGCTAACAGGTGTACTCAGCACTTTACAGGTTACATTACAGTAGGGGGAGGTACAGTAAGTGCTGTAGGTATACAGTGTATGTATATTTTATTTATATAGCGCTAACAGGAGTACTCAGCACTTTACAGGTTACATTACAGTACAGGGAGGTACAGTAAGTGCAGTAGGTATACCGTGTATGTATATTTTATTTATATAGTGCTAACAGGAGTACTCAGCACTTTACAGCTTACATTATAGTAGGCGGAGGTGCAGTAGGTATACAGTGTATGTATATTATATTTATATAGCGCTAACAGGTGTACTAAGCACTTTACAGGTTACATTACAGAAGAGGGAGGTACAGTAAGTGCAGTAGGTATAGAGTGTATGTATATTTTATTTATATAGCGCTAGCAGGAGTACTCAGCACTTTACCGGTTACATTACAGTAGGGGGAGGTACAGTAAGTGCAGTAGGTATACAGTGTATGTATATTTTATTTACATAGCGCTAAAAGGAGTACTCAGCACTTTACAGGTTACATTACCGTAGAGGGAGGTACAGTAAGTGAAGTAGGTATAGAGTGTATGTATATTTTATTTATATAGCGCTAACAGGAGTACTCAGCACTTTACCGGTTACATTACAGTAGGGGGAGGTACAGTAAGTGCAGTAGGTATACAGTATATGTATATTTTATTTATATAACGCTAACAGGTGTACTCAACACTTTACAGGTTACATTACAGTAGGGGGAGGTACAGTAAGTGCAGTAGGTATACAGTGTATGTATATTTTATTTATATAACGCTAACAGGTGTACTCAGCACTTTACAGGTTACATTACAGTAGAGGGAGGTACAGTAAGTGCAGTAGGCATAGAGTGTATGTATATTTTATTTATATAGTGCTAGCAGGAGTACTCAGCACTTTACAGCTTACATTATAGTAGGCGGAGGTGCAGTAGGTATACAGTGTATGTATATTATATTTATATAGCGCTAACAGGTGTACTCAGCACTTTACAGGTTACATTACAGAAGAGGGAGGTACAGTAAGTGCAGTAGGTATAGAGTGTATGTATATTTTATTTATATAGCGCTAGCAGGAGTACTCAGCACTTTACCGGTTACATTACAGTAGGGGGAGGTACAGTAAGTGCAGTAGGTATACAGTGTATGTATATTTTATTTACATAGCGCTAACAGGAGTACTCAGCACTTTACAGGTTACATTACAGAAGAGGGAGGTACAGTAAGTGCAGTAGGTATAGAGTGTATGTATATTTTATTTATATAGCGCTAGCAGGAGTACTCAGCACTTTACCGGTTACATTACAGTAGGGGGAGGTACAGTAAGTGCAGTAGGTATACAGTGTATGCATATTTTATTTATATAACGCTAACAGGTGTACTCAGCACTTTACAGGTTACATTACAGTAGGGGGAGGTACAGTAAGTGCAGTAGGTATACAGTGTATGTATATTTTATTTATATAGCGCTAACAGGTGTACTCAGCACTTTACAGGTTACATTACAGTAGGGGGAGGTACAGTAAGTGCAGTAGGTATACAGTGTATGTATATTTTATTTATATAACGCTAACAGGTGTACTCAGCACTTTACAGGTTACATTACAGTAGAGGGAGGTACAGTAAGTGCAGTAGGCATAGAGTGTATGTATATTTTATTTATATAGCGCTAACAGGTGTACTCAGCACTTTACAGGTTACATTACAGTAGGGGGAGGTACAGTAAGTGCAGTAGGTATAGAGTGTATGTATATTTTATTTATATAGCGCTAACAGGTGTACTCAGCACTTTACAGGTTACATTACAGTAGAGGGAGGTACAGTAAGTGCAGTAGGTATACAGTGTATGTATATTTTATTTATATAGCGCTAGCAGGAGTACTCAGCACTTTACCGGTTACATTACAGTAGGGGGAGGTACAGTAAGTGCAGTAGGTATATAGTGTATGTATATTTTATTTATATAGCGCTAACAGGTGTACTCAGCACTTTACAGGTTACATTACCGTAGAGGGAGGTACAGTAAGTGCAGTAGGTATAGAGTGTATGTATATTTTATTTATATAGGGCTAACAGGAGTACTCAGCACTTTACAGGTTACATTACAGTAGGGGGAGGTACAGTAAGTGCAGTAGGTATAGAGTGTATGTATATTTTATTTATATAGCGCTAACAGGTGTACTCAGCACTTTACAGGTTACATTACAGTAGGGGGAGGTACAGTAAGTGCAGTAGGTATAGAGTGTATGTATATTTTATTTATATAGCGCTAACAGGTGTACTCAGCACTTTACAGGTTACATTACAGTAGAGGGAGGTACAGTAAGTGCAGTAGGTATAGAGTGTATGTATATTTTATTTATATAGCGCTAGCAGGAGTACTCAGCACTTTACCGGTTACATTACAGCAGAGGGAGGTACAGTATGTGCAGTAGGTATACAGTGTATGTATATTTTATTTATATAGCGCTAACAGGAGTACTCAGCACTTTACAGGTTACATTACAGTAGGGCGAGGTACAGTAAGTACAGTAGGTATATAGTGTATGTATATTATATTTATATAGCGCTAACAGGTGTACTCAGCACTTTACAGGTCACATTTCAGTAGAGGGAGGTACAGTTAGTGCAGTAGGTATAGAGTGTATGTATATTTTATTTATATAGCGCTAACAGGAGTTCTCAGCACTTTACAGGTTACATTACAGTAGAGGGAGGTACAGTAAGGGCAGTAGGTATAGAGTGTATGTATATTTTATTTATATAGCGCTAACAGGTGTACTCAGCACTTTACAGGTTACATTACAGTAGGGGGAGGTACAGTAAGTGCTGTAGGTATACAGTGTATGTATATTTTATTTATATAGCGCTAACAGGAGTACTCAGCACTTTACAGGTTACATTACAGTACAGGGAGGTACAGTAAGTGCAGTAGGTATACCGTGTATGTATATTTTATTGATATAGTGCTAACAGGAGTACTCAGCACTTTACAGCTTACATTATAGTAGGCGGATGTGCAGTAAGTGCAGTAGGTATACAGTGTATGTATATTATATTTATATAGCGCTAACAGGTGTACTCAGCACTTACAGGTTACATTACAGTAGAGGGAGGTACAGTAAGTGCAGTAGGTATAGAGTGTATGTATATTTTATTTATATAGCGCTAACAGGAGTACTCAGCACTTTACAGTAGGGGGAGGTACAGTAAGTGCAGTAGGTATACAGTGTATGTATATTTTATTTATATAGATCTAACAGGTGTAATCAGCACTTTACAGGTTACATTACAGTAGAGGGAGGTACAGTAAGTACAGTATATATACAGTGTATGTATATTTTATTTATATAGCGCTAACAGGTGTACTCAGCACTTTACAGGTTACATTGCAGTAGAGGGAGGTACAGTAAGTGTAGTAAGTATACAGTGTATGTATATTTTATTTATTTAGCACTAACAGGTGTACTCAGCACTTTACAGGTTACATTACAGTAGAGGGAGGTACAGTAAGTGTAGAAAGTATACAGTGTATGGATATTATATTTATATAGAGCTAATAGGTGTACTCAGCACTTTACAGGTTACATTACAGTAGAGGGAGGTACAGTAAGGGCAGTAGGTATACAGTGTATGTATATTTTATTTATATAGCACTCACAGGTGTACTCAGCACTTTACCGGTTACATTACAGTAGAGGGAGGTAGAGTAAGTGCAGGAGGTATACAGTGTATCTATATTTTATTTATATAGCACTAACAGGTGTACTCAGCACTTTACAAGTTACATTACAGCAGAGGGAGGTACAGTAAGTGCAGTAAGTATACATTGTATGTATATTGTATTCATATAGCGCTAACAGGTGTACTCAGCACTTTACAGGTTACATTACAGTAGAGGGAGGTACAGTAAGTGCAGTAGGTATACAGATGTATGTATATTTTATTTATATAGCGCTAACAGGTGTACTGAGCACTTTACAGGTTACATTACAGTAGAGGGAGGTACAGTAAGTGCAGTAGGTATACCGTGTATGTATATTTTATTTATATAGTGCTAACAGGAGTACTCAGCACTTTACAGCTTACATTATAGTAGGCGGAGGTGCAGTAAGTGCAGTAGGTATACAGTGTATGTATATTATATTTATATAGCGCTAACAGGTGTACTCAGCACTTTACAGGTTACATTACAGTAGAGGGAGGTACAGTAAGTGCAGTAGGTATAGAGTGTATGTATATTTTATTTATATAGCGCTAATAGGTGTACTCAGCACTTTACAGTAGTGGGAGGTACAGTAAGTGCAGTAGGTATAGAGTGTATGTATATTTTATTTATATAGCGCTAACAGGTGTACTCAGCACTTTATAGGTTACATTACAGTAGAAGGAGGTACAGTAAGTGCAGTAGGTATAGAGTGTATGTATATTTTATTTATATAGAGCTAACAGGTGTACTCAGCACTTTACAGGTTACATTACAGTAGAGGGAGGTACAGTAAGTGCAGTAGGTATACAGTGTATGTATATTTTATTTATATAGAGCTAACAGGTGTACTCAGTACTTTACAGGTTACATTACAGTAGAGGGAGGTACAGTAAGTGCAGTAGGTATACAGAGTATGTATATTTATTTATATAGCGCTAACAGGTGTACTCAGCACTTTGCAGGTTACATTACAGTAGAAGGAGGTACAGTAAGTGCAGTAGGTATACAGTGTATGTATATTTTATTTATATAGCACTAACAAGTGTACTCAGCACTTTACAGGTCACATTTCAGTAGAGGGAGGTACAGTAAGTGCAGTAGGTATAGAGTGTATGTATATTTTATTTATATAGCGCTAACAGGAGTACTCAGCACTTTACAGGTTGCATTACAGTAGGGGGAGGTACAGTAAGGGCAGTAGGTATAGAGTGTATGTATATTTTATTTATATAGCGCTAACAGGTGTACTCAGCACTTTACCGGTTACATTACAGTAGGGGGAGGTACAGTAAGTGCAGTAGGTATACAGTGTATGCATATTTTATTTATATAACGCTAACAGGTGTACTCAGCACTTTACAGGTTACATTACAGTAGGGGGAGGTACAGTAAGTGCAGTAGGTATACAGTGTATGTATATTTTATTTATATAGCGCTAACAGGTGTACTCAGCACTTTACAGGTTACATTACAGTAGGGGGAGGTACAGTAAGTGCAGTAGGTATACAGTGTATGTATATTTTATTTATATAACGCTAACAGGTGTACTCAGCACTTTACAGGTTACATTACAGTAGAGGGAGGTACAGTAAGTGCAGTAGGCATAGAGTGTATGTATATTTTATTTATATAGCGCTAACAGGTGTACTCAGCACTTTACAGGTTACATTACAGTAGGGGGAGGTACAGTAAGTGCAGTAGGTATAGAGTGTATGTATATTTTATTTATATAGCGCTAACAGGTGTACTCAGCACTTTACAGGTTACATTACAGTAGAGGGAGGTACAGTAAGTGCAGTAGGTATACCGTGTATGTATATTTTATTTATATAGCGCTAGCAGGAGTACTCAGCACTTTACCGGTTACATTACAGTAGGGGGAGGTACAGTAAGTGCAGTAGGTATATAGTGTATGTATATTTTATTTATATAGCGCTAACAGGTGTACTCAGCACTTTACAGGTTACATTACCGTAGAGGGAGGTACAGTAAGTGCAGTAGGTATAGAGTGTATGTATATTTTATTTATATAGGGCTAACAGGAGTACTCAGCACTTTACAGGTTACATTACAGTAGGGGGAGGTACAGTAAGTGCAGTAGGTATAGAGTGTATGTATATTTTATTTATATAGCGCTAACAGGTGTACTCAGCACTTTACAGGTTACATTACAGTAGGGGGAGGTACAGTAAGTGCAGTAGGTATAGAGTGTATGTATATTTTATTTATATAGCGCTAACAGGTGTACTCAGCACTTTACAGGTTACATTGCAGTAGAGGGAGGTACAGTAAGTGCAGTAGGTATAGAGTGTATGTATATTTTATTTATATAGCGCTAGCAGGAGTACTCAGCACTTTACCGGTTACATTACAGCAGAGGGAGGTACAGTATGTGCAGTAGGTATACAGTGTATGTATATTTTATTTATATAGCGCTAACAGGAGTACTCAGCACTTTACAGGTTACATTACAGTAGGGCGAGGTACAGTAAGTACAGTAGGTATATAGTGTATGTATATTATATTTATATAGCGCTAACAGGTGTACTCAGCACTTTACAGGTCACATTTCAGTAGAGGGAGGTACAGTTAGTGCAGTAGGTATAGAGTGTATGTATATTTTATTTATATAGCGCTAACAGGAGTTCTCAGCACTTTACAGGTTACATTACAGTAGGGGGAGGTACAGTAAGGGCAGTAGGTATAGAGTGTATGTATATTTTATTTATATAGCGCTAACAGGTGTACTCAGCACTTTACAGGTTACATTACAGTAGGGGGAGGTACAGTAAGTGCTGTAGGTATACAGTGTATGTATATTTTATTTATATAGCGCTAACAGGAGTACTCAGCACTTTACAGGTTACATTACAGTACAGGGAGGTACAGTAAGTGCAGTAGGTATACCGTGTATGTATATTTTATTGATATAGTGCTAACAGGAGTACTCAGCACTTTACAGCTTACATTATAGTAGGCGGATGTGCAGTAAGTGCAGTAGGTATACAGTGTATGTATATTATATTTATATAGCGCTAACAGGTGTACTCAGCACTTACAGGTTACATTACAGTAGAGGGAGGTACAGTAAGTGCAGTAGGTATAGAGTGTATGTATATTTTATTTATATAGCGCTAACAGGAGTACTCAGCACTTTACAGTAGGGGGAGGTACAGTAAGTGCAGTAGGTATACAGTGTATGTATATTTTATTTATATAGATCTAACAGGTGTAATCAGCACTTTACAGGTTACATTACAGTAGAGGGAGGTACAGTAAGTACAGTATATATACAGTGTATGTATATTTTATTTATATAGCGCTAACAGGTGTACTCAGCACTTTACAGGTTACATTACAGTAAAGGGAGGTACAGTAAGTGTAGTAAGTATACAGTGTATGTATATTTTATTTATTTAGCACTAACAGGTGTACTCAGCACTTTACAGGTTACATTACAGTAGAGGGAGGTACAGTAAGTGTAGAAAGTATACAGTGTATGGATATTATATTTATATAGAGCTAATAGGTGTACTCAGCACTTTACAGGTTACATTACAGTAGAGGGAGGTACAGTAAGGGCAGTAGGTATACAGTGTATGTATATTTTATTTATATAGCACTCACAGGTGTACTCAGCACTTTACCGGTTACATTACAGTAGAGGGAGGTAGAGTAAGTGCAGGAGGTATACAGTGTATCTATATTTTATTTATATAGCACTAACAGGTGTACTCAGCACTTTACAAGTTACATTACAGCAGAGGGAGGTACAGTAAGTGCAGTAAGTATACATTGTATGTATATTGTATTCATATAGCGCTAACAGGTGTACTCAGCACTTTACAGGTTACATTACAGTAGAGGGAGGTACAGTAAGTGCAGTAGGTATACAGATGTATGTATATTTTATTTATATAGCGCTAACAGGTGTACTGAGCACTTTACAGGTTACATTACAGTAGAGGGAGGTACAGTAAGTGCAGTAGGTATACCGTGTATGTATATTTTATTTATATAGTGCTAACAGGAGTACTCAGCACTTTACAGCTTACATTATAGTAGGCGGAGGTGCAGTAAGTGCAGTAGGTATACAGTGTATGTATATTATATTTATATAGCGCTAACAGGTGTACTCAGCACTTTACAGGTTACATTACAGTAGAGGGAGGTACAGTAAGTGCAGTAGGTATAGAGTGTATGTATATTTTATTTATATAGCGCTAATAGGTGTACTCAGCACTTTACAGTAGTGGGAGGTACAGTAAGTGCAGTAGGTATAGAGTGTATGTATATTTTATTTATATAGCGCTAACAGGTGTACTCAGCACTTTATAGGTTACATTACAGTAGAAGGAGGTACAGTAAGTGCAGTAGGTATAGAGTGTATGTATATTTTATTTATATAGAGCTAACAGGTGTACTCAGCACTTTACAGGTTACATTACAGTAGAGGGAGGTACAGTAAGTGCAGTAGGTATACAGTGTATGTATATTTTATTTATATAGAGCTAACAGGTGTACTCAGTACTTTACAGGTTACATTACAGTAGAGGGAGGTACAGTAAGTGCAGTAGGTATACAGAGTATGTATATTTATTTATATAGCGCTAACAGGTGTACTCAGCACTTTGCAGGTTACATTACAGTAGAAGGAGGTACAGTAAGTGCAGTAGGTATACAGTGTATGTATATTTTATTTATATAGCACTAACAAGTGTACTCAGCACTTTACAGGTCACATTTCAGTAGAGGGAGGTACAGTAAGTGCAGTAGGTATAGAGTGTATGTATATTTTATTTATATAGCGCTAACAGGAGTACTCAGCACTTTACAGGTTGCATTACAGTAGGGGGAGGTACAGTAAGGGCAGTAGGTATAGAGTGTATGTATATTTTATTTATATAGCGCTAACAGGTGTACTCAGCACTTTACCGGTTACATTACAGTAGGGGGAGGTACAGTAAGTGCAGTAGGTATACAGTGTATGCATATTTTATTTATATAACGCTAACAGGTGTACTCAGCACTTTACAGGTTACATTACAGTAGGGGGAGGTACAGTAAGTGCAGTAGGTATACAGTGTATGTATATTTTATTTATATAGCGCTAACAGGTGTACTCAGCACTTTACAGGTTACATTACAGTAGGGGGAGGTACAGTAAGTGCAGTAGGTATACAGTGTATGTATATTTTATTTATATAACGCTAACAGGTGTACTCAGCACTTTACAGGTTACATTACAGTAGAGGGAGGTACAGTAAGTGCAGTAGGCATAGAGTGTATGTATATTTTATTTATATAGCGCTAACAGGTGTACTCAGCACTTTACAGGTTACATTACAGTAGGGGGAGGTACAGTAAGTGCAGTAGGTATAGAGTGTATGTGTATTTTATTTATATAGCGCTAACAGGTGTACTCAGCACTTTACAGGTTACATTACAGTAGAGGGAGGTACAGTAAGTGCAGTAGGTATACAGTGTATGTATATTTTATTTATATAGCGCTAGCAGGAGTACTCAGCACTTTACCGGTTACATTACAGTAGAGGGAGGTACAGTAAGTGCAGTAGGTATATAGTGTATGTATATTTTATTTATATAGCGCTAACAGGTGTACTCAGCACTTTACAGGTTACATTACCGTAGAGGGAGGTACAGTAAGTGCAGTAGGTATAGAGTGTATGTATATTTTATTTATATAGGGCTAACAGGAGTACTCAGCACTTTACAGGTTACATTACAGTAGGGGGAGGTACAGTAAGTGCAGTAGGTATAGAGTGTATGTATATTTTATTTATATAGCGCTAACAGGTGTACTCAGCACTTTACAGGTTACATTACAGTAGGGGGAGGTACAGTAAGTGCAGTAGGTATAGAGTGTATGTATATTTTATTTATATAGCGCTAACAGGTGTACTCAGCACTTTACAGGTTACATTGCAGTAGAGGGAGGTACAGTAAGTGCAGTAGGTATAGAGTGTATGTATATTTTATTTATATAGCGCTAGCAGGAGTACTCAGCACTTTACCGGTTACATTACAGCAGAGGGAGGTACAGTATGTGCAGTAGGTATACAGTGTATGTATATTTTATTTATATAGCGCTAACAGGAGTACTCAGCACTTTACAGGTTACATTACAGTAGGGCGAGGTACAGTAAGTACAGTAGGTATATAGTGTATGTATATTATATTTATATAGCGCTAACAGGTGTACTCAGCACTTTACAGGTCACATTTCAGTAGAGGGAGGTACAGTTAGTGCAGTAGGTATAGAGTGTATGTATATTTTATTTATATAGCGCTAACAGGAGTTCTCAGCACTTTACAGGTTACATTACAGTAGGGGGAGGTACAGTAAGGGCAGTAGGTATAGAGTGTATGTATATTTTATTTATATAGCGCTAACAGGTGTACTCAGCACTTTACAGGTTACATTACAGTAGGGGGAGGTACAGTAAGTGCTGTAGGTATACAGTGTATGTATATTTTATTTATATAGCGCTAACAGGAGTACTCAGCACTTTACAGGTTACATTACAGTACAGGGAGGTACAGTAAGTGCAGTAGGTATACCGTGTATGTATATTTTATTGATATAGTGCTAACAGGAGTACTCAGCACTTTACAGCTTACATTATAGTAGGCGGATGTGCAGTAAGTGCAGTAGGTATACAGTGTATGTATATTATATTTATATAGCGCTAACAGGTGTACTCAGCACTTACAGGTTACATTACAGTAGAGGGAGGTACAGTAAGTGCAGTAGGTATAGAGTGTATGTATATTTTATTTATATAGCGCTAACAGGAGTACTCAGCACTTTACAGTAGGGGGAGGTACAGTAAGTGCAGTAGGTATACAGTGTATGTATATTTTATTTATATAGATCTAACAGGTGTAATCAGCACTTTACAGGTTACATTACAGTAGAGGGAGGTACAGTAAGTACAGTATATATACAGTGTATGTATATTTTATTTATATAGCGCTAACAGGTGTACTCAGCACTTTACAGGTTACATTACAGTAGAGGGAGGTACAGTAAGTGTAGTAAGTATACAGTGTATGTATATTTTATTTATTTAGCACTAACAGGTGTACTCAGCACTTTACAGGTCACATTTCAGTAGAGGGAGGTACAGTTAGTGCAGTAGGTATAGAGTGTATGTATATTTTATTTATATAGCGCTAACAGGAGTTCTCAGCACTTTACAGGTTACATTACAGTAGGGGGAGGTACAGTAAGGGCAGTAGGTATAGAGTGTATGTATATTTTATTTATATAGCGCTAACAGGTGTACTCAGCACTTTACAGGTTACATTACAGTAGGGGGAGGTACAGTAAGTGCTGTAGGTATACAGTGTATGTATATTTTATTTATATAGCGCTAACAGGAGTACTCAGCACTTTACAGGTTACATTACAGTACAGGGAGGTACAGTAAGTGCAGTAGGTATACCGTGTATGTATATTTTATTGATATAGTGCTAACAGGAGTACTCAGCACTTTACAGCTTACATTATAGTAGGCGGATGTGCAGTAAGTGCAGTAGGTATACAGTGTATGTATATTATATTTATATAGCGCTAACAGGTGTACTCAGCACTTACAGGTTACATTACAGTAGAGGGAGGTACAGTAAGTGCAGTAGGTATAGAGTGTATGTATATTTTATTTATATAGCGCTAACAGGAGTACTCAGCACTTTACAGTAGGGGGAGGTACAGTAAGTGCAGTAGGTATACAGTGTATGTATATTTTATTTATATAGATCTAACAGGTGTAATCAGCACTTTACAGGTTACATTACAGTAGAGGGAGGTACAGTAAGTACAGTATATATACAGTGTATGTATATTTTATTTATATAGCGCTAACAGGTGTACTCAGCACTTTACAGGTTACATTACAGTAGAGGGAGGTACAGTAAGTGTAGTAAGTATACAGTGTATGTATATTTTATTTATTTAGCACTAACAGGTGTACTCAGCACTTTACAGGTTACATTACAGTAGAGGGAGGTACAGTAAGTGTAGAAAGTATACAGTGTATGAATATTATATTTATATAGAGCTAATAGGTGTACTCAGCACTTTACAGGTTACATTACAGTAGAGGGAGGTACAGTAAGGGCAGTAGGTATACAGTGTATGTATATTTTATTTATATAGCACTCACAGGTGTACTCAGCACTTTACCGGTTACATTACAGTAGAGGGAGGTAGAGTAAGTGCAGGAGGTATACAGTGTATCTATATTTTATTTATATAGCACTAACAGGTGTACTCAGCACTTTACAAGTTACATTACAGCAGAGGGAGGTACAGTAAGTGCAGTAAGTATACATTGTATGTATATTGTATTCATATAGCGCTAACAGGTGTACTCAGCACTTTACAGGTTACATTACAGTAGAGGGAGGTACAGTAAGTGCAGTAGGTATAGAGTGTATGTATATTTTATTTATATAGCGCTAACAGGTGTACTCAGCACTTTACAGGATACATTACAGTAGAGGGAGGTACAGTAAGTGCAGTAGGTATACAGATGTATGTATATTTTATTTATATAGCGCTAACAGGTGTACTGAGCACTTTACAGGTTACATTACAGTAGAGGGAGGTACAGTAAGTGCAGTAGGTATACCGTGTATGTATATTTTATTTATATAGTGCTAACAGGAGTACTCAGCACTTTACAGCTTACATTATAGTAGGCGGAGGTGCAGTAAGTGCAGTAGGTATACAGTGTATGTATATTATATTTATATAGCGCTAACAGGTGTACTCAGCACTTTACAGGTTACATTACAGTAGGGGGAGGTACAGTAAGTGCAGTAGGTATAGAGTGTATGTATATTTTATTTATATAGCGCTAATAGGTGTACTCAGCACTTTACAGTAGTGGGAGGTACAGTAAGTGCAGTAGGTATAGAGTGTATGTATATTTTATTTATATAGCGCTAACAGGTGTACTCAGCACTTTATAGGTTACATTACAGTAGAAGGAGGTACAGTAAGTGCAGTAGGTATAGAGTGTATGTATATTTTATTTATATAGAGCTAACAGGTGTACTCAGCACTTTACAGGTTACATTACAGTAGAGGGAGGTACAGTAAGTGCAGTAGGTATACAGTGTATGTATATTTTATTTATATAGAGCTAACAGGTGTACTCAGTACTTTACAGGTTACATTACAGTAGAGGGAGGTACAGTAAGTGCAGTAGGTATACAGAGTATGTATATTTATTTATATAGCGCTAACAGGTGTACTCAGCACTTTGCAGGTTACATTACAGTAGAAGGAGGTACAGTAAGTGCAGTAGGTATACAGTGTATGTATATTTTATTTATATAGCACTAACAAGTGTACTCAGCACTTTACAGGTCACATTTCAGTAGAGGGAGGTACAGTAAGTGCAGTAGGTATAGAGTGTATGTATATTTTATTTATATAGCGCTAACAGGAGTACTCAGCACTTTACAGGTTGCATTACAGTAGGGGGAGGTACAGTAAGGGCAGTAGGTATAGAGTGTATGTATATTTTATTTATATAGCGCTAACAGGTGTACTCAGCACTTTACAGGTTACATTACAGTAGGGGGAGGTACAGTAAGTGCTGTAGGTATACAGTGTATGTATATTTTATTTATATAGCGCTAACAGGTGTACTCAGCACTTTATAGGTTACATTACAGTAGAAGGAGGTACAGTAAGTGCAGTAGGTATAGAGTGTATGTATATTTTATTTATATAGAGCTAACAGGTGTACTCAGCACTTTACAGGTTACATTACAGCAGAGGGAGGTACAGTAAGTGCAGTAAGTATACATTGTATGTATATTGTATTCATATAGCGCTAACAGGTGTACTCAGCACTTTACAGGTTACATTACAGTAGAGGGAGGTACAGTAAGTGCAGTAGGTATACAGATGTATGTATATTTTATTTATATAGCGCTAACAGGTGTACTGAGCACTTTACAGGTTACATTACAGTAGAGGGAGGTACAGTAAGTGCAGTAGGTATACCGTGTATGTATATTTTATTTATATAGTGCTAACAGGAGTACTCAGCACTTTACAGCTTACATTATAGTAGGCGGAGGTGCAGTAAGTGCAGTAGGTATACAGTGTATGTATATTATATTTATATAGCGCTAACAGGTGTACTCAGCACTTTACAGGTTACATTACAGTAGAGGGAGGTACAGTAAGTGCAGTAGGTATAGAGTGTATGTATATTTTATTTATATAGCGCTAATAGGTGTACTCAGCACTTTACAGTAGTGGGAGGTACAGTAAGTGCAGTAGGTATAGAGTGTATGTATATTTTATTTATATAGCGCTAACAGGTGTACTCAGCACTTTATAGGTTACATTACAGTAGAAGGAGGTACAGTAAGTGCAGTAGGTATAGAGTGTATGTATATTTTATTTATATAGAGCTAACAGGTGTACTCAGCACTTTACAGGTTACATTACAGTAGAGGGAGGTACAGTAAGTGCAGTAGGTATACAGTGTATGTATATTTTATTTATATAGAGCTAACAGGTGTACTCAGTACTTTACCGGTTACATTACAGTAGAGGGAGGTACAGTAAGTGCAGTAGGTATACAGAGTATGTATATTTATTTATATAGCGCTAACAGGTGTACTCAGCACTTTGCAGGTTACATTACAGTAGAAGGAGGTACAGTAAGTGCAGTAGGTATACAGTGTGTGTATATTTTATTTATATAGCACTAACAAGTGTACTCAGCACTTTACAGGTCACATTTCAGTAGAGGGAGGTACAGTAAGTGCAGTAGGTATAGAGTGTATGTATATTTTATTTATATAGCGCTAACAGGAGTACTCAGCACTTTACAGGTTGCATTACAGTAGGGGGAGGTACAGTAAGGGCAGTAGGTATAGAGTGTATGTATATTTTATTTATATAGCGCTAACAGGTGTACTCAGCACTTTACCGGTTACATTACAGTAGGGGGAGGTACAGTAAGTGCAGTAGGTATACAGTGTATGCATATTTTATTTATATAACGCTAACAGGTGTACTCAGCACTTTACAGGTTACATTACAGTAGGGGGAGGTACAGTAAGTGCAGTAGGTATACAGTGTATGTATATTTTATTTATATAGCGCTAACAGGTGTACTCAGCACTTTACAGGTTACATTACAGTAGGGGGAGGTACAGTAAGTGCAGTAGGTATACAGTGTATGTATATTTTATTTATATAACGCTAACAGGTGTACTCAGCACTTTACAGGTTACATTACAGTAGAGGGAGGTACAGTAAGTGCAGTAGGCATAGAGTGTATGTATATTTTATTTATATAGCGCTAACAGGTGTACTCAGCACTTTACAGGTTACATTACAGTAGAGGGAGGTACAGTAAGTGCAGTAGGTATACAGTGTATGTATATTTTATTTATATAGCGCTAGCAGGAGTACTCAGCACTTTACCGGTTACATTACAGTAGGGGGAGGTACAGTAAGTGCAGTAGGTATATAGTGTATGTATATTTTATTTATATAGCGCTAACAGGTGTACTCAGCACTTTACAGGTTACATTACCGTAGAGGGAGGTACAGTAAGTGCAGTAGGTATAGAGTGTATGTATATTTTATTTATATAGGGCTAACAGGAGTACTCAGCACTTTACAGGTTACATTACAGTAGGGGGAGGTACAGTAAGTGCAGTAGGTATAGAGTGTATGTATATTTTATTTATATAGCGCTAACAGGTGTACTCAGCACTTTACAGGTTACATTACAGTAGGGGGAGGTACAGTAAGTGCAGTAGGTATAGAGTGTATGTATATTTTATTTATATAGCGCTAACAGGTGTACTCAGCACTTTACAGGTTACATTACAGTAGAGGGAGGTACAGTAAGTGCAGTAGGTATAGAGTGTATGTATATTTTATTTATATAGCGCTAGCAGGAGTACTCAGCACTTTACCGGTTACATTACAGCAGAGGGAGGTACAGTATGTTCAGTAGGTATACAGTGTATGTATATTTTATTTATATAGCGCTAACAGGAGTACTCAGCACTTTACAGGTTACATTACAGTAGGGCGAGGTACAGTAAGTACAGTAGGTATATAGTGTATGTATATTATATTTATATAGCGCTAACAGGTGTACTCAGCACTTTACAGGTCACATTTCAGTAGAGGGAGGTACAGTTAGTGCAGTAGGTATAGAGTGTATGTATATTTTATTTATATAGCGCTAACAGGAGTTCTCAGCACTTTACAGGTTACATTACAGTAGGGGGAGGTACAGTAAGTGCTGTAGGTATACAGTGTATGTATATTTTATTTATATAGCGCTAACAGGAGTACTCAGCACTTTACAGGTTACATTACAGTACAGGGAGGTACAGTAAGTGCAGTAGGTATACCGTGTATGTATATTTTATTGATATAGTGCTAACAGGAGTACTCAGCACTTTACAGCTTACATTATAGTAGGCGGATGTGCAGTAAGTGCAGTAGGTATACAGTGTATGTATATTATATTTATATAGCGCTAACAGGTGTACTCAGCACTTACAGGTTACATTACAGTAGAGGGAGGTACAGTAAGTGCAGTAGGTATAGAGTGTATGTATATTTTATTTATATAGCGCTAACAGGAGTACTCAGCACTTTACAGTAGGGGGAGGTACAGTAAGTGCAGTAGGTATACAGTGTATGTATATTTTATTTATATAGATCTAACAGGTGTAATCAGCACTTTACAGGTTACATTACAGTAGAGGGAGGTACAGTAAGTACAGTATATATACAGTGTATGTATATTTTATTTATATAGCGCTAACAGGTGTACTCAGCACTTTACAGGTTACATTACAGTAGAGGGAGGTACAGTAAGTGTAGTAAGTATACAGTGTATGTATATTTTATTTATTTAGCACTAACAGGTGTACTCAGCACTTTACAGGTTACATTACAGTAGAGGGAGGTACAGTAAGTGTAGAAAGTATACAGTGTATGGATATTATATTTATATAGAGCTAATAGGTGTACTCAGCACTTTACAGGTTACATTACAGTAGAGGGAGGTACAGTAAGGGCAGTAGGTATACAGTGTATGTATATTTTATTTATATAGCACTCACAGGTGTACTCAGCACTTTACCGGTTACATTACAGTAGAGGGAGGTAGAGTAAGTGCAGGAGGTATACAGTGTATCTATATTTTATTTATATAGCACTAACAGGTGTACTCAGCACTTTACCAGTTACATTACAGCAGAGGGAGGTACAGTAAGTGCAGTAAGTATACATTGTATGTATATTGTATTCATATAGCGCTAACAGGTGTACTCAGCACTTTACAGGTTACATTACAGTAGAGGGAGGTACAGTAAGTGCAGTAGGTATAGAGTGTATGTATATTTTATTTATATAGCGCTAACAGGTGTACTCAGCACTTTACAGGATACATTACAGTAGAGGGAGGTACAGTAAGTGCAGTAGGTATACAGATGTATGTATATTTTATTTATATAGCGCTAATAGGTGTACTGAGCACTTTACAGGTTCCATTACAGTAGAGGGAGGTACAGTAAGTGCAGTAGGTATACCGTGTATGTATATTTTATTTATATAGTGCTAACAGGAGTACTCAGCACTTTACAGCTTACATTATAGTAGGCGGAGGTGCAGTAAGTGCAGTAGGTATACAGTGTATGTATATTATATTTATATAGCGCTAACAGGTGTACTCAGCACTTTACAGGTTACATTACAGTAGAGGGAGGTACAGTAAGTGCAGTAGGTATAGAGTGTATGTATATTTTATTTATATAGCGCTAATAGGTGTACTCAGCACTTTACAGTAGTGGGAGGTACAGTAAGTGCAGTAGGTATAGAGTGTATGTATATTTTATTTATATAGCGCTAACAGGTGTACTCAGCACTTTATAGGTTACATTACAGTAGAAGGAGGTACAGTAAGTGCAGTAGGTATAGAGTGTATGTATATTTTATTTATATAGAGCTAACAGGTGTACTCAGCACTTTACAGGTTACATTACAGTAGAGGGAGGTACAGTAAGTGCAGTAGGTATACAGTGTATGTATATTTTATTTATATAGAGCTAACAGGTGTACTCAGTACTTTACAGGTTACATTACAGTAGAGGGAGGTACAGTAAGTGCAGTAGGTATACAGTGTATGTATATTTTATTTATATAGCACTAACAAGTGTACTCAGCACTTTGCAGGTCACATTTCAGTAGAGGGAGGTACAGTAAGTGCAGTAGGTATAGAGTGTATGTATATTTTATTTATATAGCGCTAACAGGAGTACTCAGCACTTTACAGGTTGCATTACAGTAGGGGGAGGTACAGTAAGGGCAGTAGGTATAGAGTGTATGTATATTTTATTTATATAGCGCTAACAGGTGTACTCAGCACTTTACAGGTTACATTACAGTAGGGGGAGGTACAGTAAGTGCTGTAGGTATACAGTGTATGTATATTTTATTTATATAGCGCTAACAGGAGTACTCAGCACTTTACAGGTTACATTACAGTACAGGGAGGTACAGTAAGTGCAGTAGGTATATCGTGTATGTATATTTTATTTATATAGTGCTAACAGGAGTACTCAGCACTTTACAGCTTACATTATAGTAGGCGGAGGTGCAGTAGGTATACAGTGTATGTATATTATATTTATATAGCGCTAACAGGTGTACTAAGCACTTTACAGGTTACATTACAGAAGAGGGAGGTACAGTAAGTGCAGTAGGTATAGAGTGTATGTATATTTTATTTATATAGCGCTAGCAGGAGTACTCAGCACTTTACCGGTTACATTACAGTAGGGGGAGGTACAGTAAGTGCAGTAGGTATACAGTGTATGTATATTTTATTTATATAACGCTAACAGGTGTACTCAACACTTTACAGGTTACATTACAGTAGGGGGAGGTACAGTAAGTGCAGTAGGTATACAGTGTATGTATATTTTATTTATATAACGCTAACAGGTGTACTCAGCACTTTACAGGTTACATTACAGTAGAGGGAGGTACAGTAAGTGCAGTAGGCATAGAGTGTATGTATATTTTATTTATATAGTGCTAGCAGGAGTACTCAGCACTTTACAGCTTACATTATAGTAGGCGGAGGTGCAGTAGGTATACAGTGTATGTATATTATATTTATATAGCGCTAACAGGTGTACTCAGCACTTTACAGGTTACATAACAGAAGAGGGAGGTACAGTAAGTGCAGTAGGTATAGAGTGTATGTATATTTTATTTATATAGCGCTAGCAGGAGTACTCAGCACTTTACCGGTTACATTACAGTAGGGGGAGGTACAGTAAGTGCAGTAGGTATACAGTGTATGTATATTTTATTTACATAGCGCTAACAGGAGTACTCAGCACTTTACAGGTTACATTACAGAAGAGGGAGGTACAGTAAGTGCAGTAGGTATAGAGTGTATGTATATTTTATTTATATAGCGCTAGCAGGAGTACTCAGCACTTTACCGGTTACATTACAGTAGGGGGAGGTACAGTAAGTGCAGTAGGTATACAGTGTATGCATATTTTATTTATATAACGCTAACAGGTGTACTCAGCACTTTACAGATTACATTACAGTAGGGGGAGGTACAGTAAGTGCAGTAGGTATACAGTGTATGTATATTTTATTTATATAGCGCTAACAGGTGTACTCAGCACTTTACAGGTTACATTACAGTAGGGGGAGGTACAGTAAGTGCAGTAGGTATACAGTGTATGTATATTTTACTTATATAACGCTAACAGGTGTACTCAGCACTTTACAGGTTACATTACAGTAGAGGGAGGTACAGTAAGTGCAGTAGGCATAGAGTGTATGTATATTTTATTTATATAGCGCTAACAGGTGTACTCAGCACTTTACAGGTTACATTACAGTAGGGGGAGGTACAGTAAGTGCAGTAGGTATAGAGTGTATGTATATTTTATTTATATAGCGCTAACAGGTGTACTCAGCACTTTACAGGTTACATTACAGTAGAGGGAGGTACAGTAAGTGCAGTAGGTATACAGTGTATGTATATTTTATTTATATAGCGCTAGCAGGAGTACTCAGCACTTTACCGGTTACATTACAGTAGGGGGAGGTACAGTAAGTGCAGTAGGTATATAGTGTATGTATATTTTATTTATATAGCGCTAACAGGTGTACTCAGCACTTTACAGGTTACATTACCGTAGAGGGAGGTACAGTAAGTGCAGTAGGTATAGAGTGTATGTATATTTTATTCATATAGGGCTAACAGGAGTACTCAGCACTTTACAGGTTACATTACAGTAGGGGGAGGTACAGTAAGTGCAGTAGGTATAGAGTGTATGTATATTTTATTTATATAGCGCTAACAGGTGTACTCAGCACTTTACAGGTTACATTACAGTAGGGGGAGGTACAGTAAGTGCAGTAGGTATAGAGTGTATGTATATTTTATTTATATAGCGCTAGCAGGAGTACTCAGCACTTTACCGGTTACATTACAGCAGAGGGAGGTACAGTATGTGCAGTAGGTATACAGTGTATGTATATTTTATTTATATAGCGCTAACAGGAGTACTCAGCACTTTACAGGTTACATTACAGTAGGGCGAGGTACAGTAAGTACAGTAGGTATATAGTGTATGTATATTATATTTATATAGCGCTAACAGGTGTACTCAGCACTTTACAGGTTACATTACAGTAGAGGGAGGTACAGTAAGTGCAGTAGGTATAGAGTGTATGTATATTTTATTAATATAGCGCTAACAGGTGTACTCAGCACTTTACAGGTTACATTACAGTAGGGGAAGGTACAGTAAGTGCAGTAGGTATACAGTGTATGTATATTTTATTTATATAGCGCTAACAGGTATACTCAGCACTTTACAGGTTACATTACAGTAGAGGGAGGTACAGTAAGTGCAGTAGGTATACCGTGTATGTATATTTTATTTATATAGTGCTAACAGGAGTACTCAGCACTTTACAGCTTACATTATAGTAGGCGGAGGTGCAGTAGGTATACAGTGTATGTATATTATATTTATATAGCGCTAACAGGTGTACTCAGCACTTTACAGGTTACATTACAGTAGAGGGAGGTACAGTAAGTGCAGTAGGTATACAGTGTATGTATATTTTATTTATATAGCGCTAACAGGAGTACTCAGCACTTTACAGGTTACATTACAGTAGGGGGAGGTACAGTGAGTGCAGTAGGTATACAGTGTATGTATATTTTATTTATATAGCGCTAACAGGAGTACTCAGCACTTTACAGGTTACATTACAGTAGAGAGAGGTACAGTAAGTGCAGTAGGTATACAGTGTATGCATATTTTATTTATATAGCGCTAACAGGAGTACTCAGCACTTTACAGGTTACATTACAGTAGAGGGAGGGAACATGCATTTTTCTTAATGTTAGACCTTATGCTGGTTGGGGTCTCTGGTATTTTACCTCTGGGGGCTGTCTCACTACGGCACTGTACCACATCAATAGCAGATCTTACATTGGTGGAATATTAGAACTATCAGACAGAAAGAGATGTCACAATGAAGAAAATAAAAAAAACAAGTAAATACATTTAAAAAACAGCAACTCTTGTATGGCATTGAATATTCATAGGATCACTTCTCCTGTTAGCAAGGGTAGAGTATACTCAGGTAGCAGTCACAGTATCAAGATCAGCCGATTCCTTGTAGTGGCATGGCTGCTGCACCTCCCAGGCAGAATTTATTCCGGGGCAGATGGGCGGCTGCTGAAGCACGTCTCGATGGGGGCGGTGGGGTGGACAGGTAGACCTAGTGATCTTCATGGGGTCGTCTGGTGCAACAAATGCGTCTAGGATAGGACATAGGGGCTCATTAAGGTTGCCAATCTTAGGGAATAAAACAGATTAACTATTAAATGTGAAATTAACAGGAAACAGTGTGTGCTGTCTAAAGTCTCCGCTCCAGTTGTAAAGAAAATAGAGGTCCAGTGCCTGAACCTCTATTTTCTTTACAATATTTGGAATTTGGTGCTTGGTTCCTGGTACAGCAAAAGCACCCTGGCTCAGACTGATGGGAGTGAGTGCAGTTCCCAACATATTCTATTTTGTCCGCTCAAGTTGTGACCACCGCATATGGGGCCAGGTGTTACTCCATGCGGGGTAAACCGGGAGATTCGTGCCGGGTCCCAGGTGCAGGTTGAAGGAGTTATACTGCGCGGCACCTCCTGGGTAAGAGAGTCCTGAGGTAGGCCCAGAGCCCGCATCAATGCTGCAGCGTCCTTGAGGTCATGGATACGGTGTTTGTCAGTCCCATGTTGGACAATGAGCAGTCGGGAAACGTGCCAGCTGTATCTGATATTCTGTCGTTGAAGCAGGAAGGCGAGTGGTCGAAGCAACCTGCGCAATGCCAGTGTTCCACTCGATAAGTCGGCGAAGAATGTAAGCACCATATTCTCGATTTGGAAAGGCGTTTTACCTCGTAAGGCTGCGAGTATTGCAGCTGTGTCTTTCCCTTTTTGGAAGATGATGATAATGTCACTTGTATCTGTAGCTGGTGCCTTAGCAGGTTTGGGGACACAGAAGAGGTCTTCTGGGGTAATTGCCTTGGCCTGCCTAGGTGTTAGTAGGGTCGTGAACAAGCGTCTTGTGAAATGTGGCAATTCTGCCTCTGGGATTTCTTGTGATCTTCAGATTATTTCTCCGCCGGGTGTCTTCTTGAGCCGTGAAGCGGCGCTCATGCATCAAGAGCTGCTGCTGCATATCTTGTATGGCCTTTTGAAGCTGAGCTATGTTCTGGGTGTTTGCTTGGGAGGCTCCCTCCAGTGCTCTGTGCCTGTAGGTCTTCTCGGAGTGCAGTGACATCTTTCAAGATGTTCTTTTGGAGATCAGCCAATAGCGTTTTTAAAACCGAGGTGGTTACCGGTGAGGAGCCTGAGCCTGCCTTGTTCGGTCTTCCAGCAGCGCTGGAGTCTCAGTAGGTAGGAATTTTTCCTCTGCATCGCCCGAAAAAGTTGTCTGAAGAGTCAGAGCAGCCGCCATGAAAAGTCGCCATTGTGGGCCCACTGGACCCGCGTGCTTGCTTCCACAGGTCGCCGATAGTCAGTCCCAAAGTGGGCTTTCCTGGTACCGATTTCTTAGATTTGCTTCCCATGTGGTAAAGTTCTTTCAGGGAACCCCCTTGGTCGAGATGATGGGTGAGGGTATAAATTATTATCCGTTTTTGCCGTTATAGCCTCGGAGCTGCAGGCCCCACCCGCATTTTCTAGTATTTTTACACGTTAATTGGATGCAAAGCAGGAGTTGGGTTGGCTAGAGATATATATCCAATATGACTATTAAAAGAAAAATACGGGGCCTCCTTGTTCTTTGTATGTTATGGTGCATTTTGAGACACTCCTGTGATTCTTGGTTAAAATATACTAGCTTAAAACATATTATACCCCTACATTTTCACCATTTGATGAGATTTTTTTCCCAGACCATTTAGTTGGTCAGTCCATTCATGTTGGACCCAAGCTCTTTTTAGAATTCTGGATATTGAGCATTCAGATAGAATTACACTTTTTTGAGGTCTTTAAGAACTTTTTTCTTATTGAAGGTACTTTGCTTTCTAAAGGTGCTACATCAGAGATTTTGGTTTGATTTATGACTTCCAAGGCCAGGTTACCCAACAGATGTGTATTACTGTATTCTTTGATGTTTGAAATCTACGAAGACTTTGAAAACGAGACTGGTGAAGAGTGGAAATATGCCACGAGTTCTCTTATAAGACTTGATTTATTCTATGAGTGGTCGGAGACGTTATACTTTGTTTAGTAAGAAGCTCTCTGCTCCAGTCCACTTTAATTCTATGAGTTTATAAAATGTATTAAAAGCCGGTTTGCATGTAAAAAAAAAAACTGAACTTCTTTTGTTCAAACAAACCTATTTCACCTTGCTTCAGATACAAATGAAAACCCTTTTTTCAAAATAGAAATGTGATTTTCACATACAATTGGGACAGCTGGCTATTCAGCACACCAAATTTGGAAATTCATAATGGGTTTCAGAACCTTCCCTTGTGGCCTCTATCAGGGCCGGACTGGCCCACCGGGATACCGGGAAATTTCCTGGTGGGCCGTCGGCACCTGGGGCCCGGGAGACATCTGGGTGACCTGTGGCCGCAGGGAGAGCTCTGATGGCGGCCGCAGAAGGGGCTGCCTGTTCTGTCTCTTTTTACTGAGACATGGAATAATGAGAAAAATGACTGGGACATAGCAATACCAGGGTACTCTTTATATAGAAAAGACAGGGAAGGCAGGAAAGGGGGAGGAGTGGCCCTGTATGTGAAGAATAGCATAAAATCTAGCCTAATAAAAGTTAGTGAGGCAAACATAGAGTCCGTTTGGGTTACGTTAGAATTTGGTAATCACACAGTAACTCGTGTAGGTGTGATTTATAGGCCCCCAGGACAAATCGAAGAGTTAGATAATCTACTAGTTGAGGAAATAGCTCAAATCACAATGAAGGGGGAAGTTATCATCATGGTTGACTTTAATCTTCCTGATGTGAATTGGAAAACAAAAATAGCTGCTTGTGCCAGGAGCACACATATTCTAAACTCCCTACTGGGATTGTCTCTAAAACAAGTCGTTGAGGAGCCACCTCATAAAGAAGCCATATTTAGTGTTAACAAATGGAGATTTGGTATCCGATATTACTGTAGGTGAAAGTTTAGGATCCAGTGATCATCAGTCAGTGTGGTTTAATTTAAGAACAGTGACTGAGTCACACCACACAAAAACAAAAGTTTTAGACTTTAGAAAAACAGACTTTACTAAAATTAGAATATGTGTAAAGGAGTCATTATCAGACCGGAGCAATTTAAATGGAGTCCAAGAGAAATGGGATTATTTAAAAGTTGCACTACTGAAGGCAACAGAAAATTGCATTAGGCTTGTCAGTAAAAGCAAAAAATTCAAGAAACCACTGTGGTACTCTGCAGATGTGGCCAACATAGTAAAAAACAAAAAGTTAGCATTTAGTAATTATAAAAAAAACCAGAGTGAGGAAGACAGAATGATCTATAAGATTAGACAGAAAGAGGCTAAGCAAGTTATAAGAGCTTCCAAATCACACACAGACGAGAAAATAGCACAGTCAGTAAAAAAAGGGTGACAAAACGTTTTTTAGATACATAAATGAGAAAAGAAAAGTAAAGCAAGGATTAGTTAGATTAAAAACAAAAGAAGGAAGGTATGTAGAAGAGGATAAAGGTCTAGCTGACTGCCTCAATGAATATTTTTGTTCGGTATTTACAGATGAAAATGAAAGAAAGGGACCTCAGTTAAGAAAAAGGATAAATTAGTCATTTATTACACGTGAGTTTACAGAGGAAGAGGTTCTATTTCAACTGTCAAAATTAAAGACAGATAAATCAATGGGACCTGATGGAACACACCCAAAACTATTAAAAGAGCTTAGTGGTGTACTAGCAAAACCATTAACAGATTTATTTAACCAATCATTAATAACAGGAGTAGTCCCAGAAGACTGGAAGTTGGCGAATGTTGTGCCCATTCACAAGAAAGGTAATAGGGAGGAGTCGGGTAACTATAGGCCAGTAAGCCTTACTTCAGTAGTGGGGAAAGTGATGGAAACCATGTTAAAGGATAGGATTGTTGAACATCTAAAAACACATGGATTTCAAGATCAGAGACAACATGGGTTTACTTCAGGGAGATCATGCCAAACTAATCTTATTGATTTTTTTGATTGGGTAACTAAAATTATAGATCAGGGTGGTGCAGTAGACATTGCTTACCTAGATTTCAGTAAGGCTTTTGACACTGTTGCACATAGAAGGCTTATCAATAAACTGCAATATTTAAGTTTGGATTCCAATATTGTTGAATGGGTAAGGCAGTGGCTGAGTGACAAGCAACAGAGGGTTGTAGTCAATGGAGTATATTCGAAGCTTGGGCTTGTCACCAGTGGGGTACCTCAGGGATCTGTACTTGGACCCATTCTCTTTAATATTTTTATTAGTGATATTGCAGAAGGTCTTGATGGTAAGGTATGTATTTTTGCTGATGATACTAAGATATGTAACAGGGTTGATGTTCCAGGAGGGGTAAGCCAAATGGCTAATGATTTAGGTAAACTAGAAAAATGGTCAGAGTTGTGAAAACTGACATTTAATGTGGATAAGTGCAAGATAATGCATCTTGGACGTAAAAACCCAAGGGCAGAGTACAGAATATTTGATAGAGTCCTAACCTCTACATCTGAGGAAAGGGATTTAGGGGTGATTATTTCCGATAACTTAAAGGTAGGCAGACAATGTAATAGAGCAGCAGGAAATGCTAGCAGAATGCTTGGTTGTATAGGGAGAGGTATTAGCAGTAGAAAGAGGGAAGTGCTCATGCCATTATACAGAACACTGGTGAGACCTCACTTGGAGTATTGTACGCAGTACTGGAGACCGTATCTTCAGAAGGATATTGATACCTTAGAGAGAGTTCAGAGAAGGGCTGCACAACTGGTTCATGGATTGCAGGATAAAACTTACCAGGAAAGGTTAAAGGATCTTAACATGTATAGCATGGATGAAAGACGAGACAGGGGGGATATGATAGAAACATTTAAATACATAAAGTGAATCAACACAGTAAAGGAGGAGACTATATTTAAAAGAAGAAAAACTACCACAACAAGAGGACATAGTCTTAAATTAGAGGGACAAAGGTTTAAAAATAATATAAGGAAGTATTACTTTACTGAGAGGGTATTGGATGCATGGAATAGCCTTCCAGCGGAAGTGGTAGAGGTTAACACAGTAAAGGAGTTTAAGCATGCGTGGGGTAGGCATAAGGCTATCCTAACTATAAGATAAGGCCAGGGACTAATGAAAGTATTTAGAAAATTGGGCAGACTAGATGGGCCGAATGGTTCATATCTGCCGTCACATTCTATGTTTTTATGTGTGTGTGTGTGTGTGTGTCTGTCTGTGTCTTTCATGGTATGTGTGTGTCATGGTGTGTGTCTGTCTGTCATGGTGTGTGTGTGTCTGTGTCTGTGTCTGTGTGTATGTATGTCTGTCATGGTACGTGTGTGTCTGTCATGGTATATGTGTCTGTCATGGGGTGTGTGTGTGTGTGTGTCTGTCATGGTATATGTGTGTGTCTGTCGTGGTGTATGTGTGTGCCTGCGTGTGTCATGGTGTCTGTGTGTGTTTTTAAAAATAGTGTTTTTACTCACCTTTTTTTTTCCCCCAATGTCGTGCTGGTCTCCCCTCAACTGGCCCTGCCTCTATGGCTGAGACCATCAAGCTTGATGATCTCAGCCAATCCGCACTGACACAGGAAGCACCTCTAGTGACTGAGTGTCTGTCACTAGAGGTGTCACTAGGAAGCAATGTAAGCACTGCCTTTTCTCTGAAAATTCAGTGTTTACATTGAAAAGTCTGCAGGGACAGGCTATAGACACCAGAACCACTACATTAGATTGTGAGAATCAGTGAGATTGTTTGTCTATAAGGCTGTGGTGACTGGCACAATCTGAAAAGGTGAGAATCCTGACTTTGCAGATGTTTCTTGTAAACATGCACTTGTAGATCTGCTTGTAATAGGTAAGACATTAACCAATAGTGTAATAATGCTGTAAATTTGCTCATGCACACAAAATTTATACTATCACGCAAATGTAATCGTAAACCTATATCAACTGATTTTTTTGATTGGTTGATCTTCTAGCCAATAGCCCAAAGAACATAATGTATTACACAATTCTGTACTATTTCTGACAACTACAACTATTTATTGCTATGTATACGTTAAACAGCCTCACTTAAGCGATCTCGTTGTTAGTTTTAACTACAATATCATGAAAGCTTTGTAGATTTGTAAGAGACAATAGTGTTGTGGTTTTTTTTGCCCACTCTGCTTGTTTGTGTGTGTGTGTGTGTGTGTTTTTTTTTTTTTCCAGTTGCCTTCTATAACAGTTTTTTGTTTCTATTTCTTTGGTGTTACAGTGAACTTGTAACAATAGGCTAAGTTACGGCGACAGCATCTCCATACCTCCCAAGTGTACCTGTTTAGGAAGGGCAGTGCCTATTTTGTGCCCAAATTCTCCTGTACCCCATTTCTAGAAAGTGTTAGTGTTTCTGCGTGGACACCAATATCAGTGGGCCCTACACCAATGTTATCTTTTTTTTTTTTTTTAAACAGAGTTTTCTCCCAAACTATACATTTGCTAGCAACACTGATAGCACAACGTGCTATGCTCTTTCAAAACACTGAGTACAAGTATCTTTTAAACATTAGACCTTTCTGTACAGGAAGTTCTTAGGAAGACTGTGTAAGTCACATGCTGGGAGGTGTGACTAGGGCTGCATAAACAAAGGGATTTAACTCCTAAATGGCAGAGAATTGAGGGGGGAGACTGAATAGGCATGATATATACACCATACACAAAAATTGCTTCATTAAGATAAAGTTGTTTTGGTGATCTTAGTGTCTCTAGCAAAGTGAACCATACTTGCTAGAAAAAAATATCACAGCAACTACAGCACGTGTACAATATATTTGTAGCAAAGAGTGAGAGAACCCCCAGCTTTCTTTCTGCATGCAGTGCCATCAGGATTGATTCTATGCCTAGGAAATGACTGAACGGCAAGGCGTGTTATACTGAAGTAGCACATGTAACATTCATTAATGATATTTTAACTATTGGAGTGAAAAACCACAAACAAATCTTACTACAGATGTCAACAAAGATAAGGAATAGAGTGGTCACATGAGCAGTGAAAATGCATTGGTGGGGGGGGGACTGAGTATTTTGTGGGAGGTTTTCAAATTGGTGACATAGATTCAACTTTTCACTTTAAATAGTAATAATTTAGTAATGAATAGTAATTATCTAATAGTAATGAATACGTGGCCAGTAACTGCCATAAGTAAATACACTATTTGACGAGTGCCTTAACACTATTTGAAGAGTGCCTTAACACTCTTTGAGACTTTGTGTGATGTTAAAGGGATACTATAAGTTCCAGGAATACAAAGCTGTATTCCTGGCACAAAAGCTACTTCTGCCTCCCTCTCCCCCAGTAAATAAAGGGTTAAAACCCCGTTATTTACTTAGTTAATCCCACTCCGACGTCCTGCTAATGCGCATGAGCGGCAAATTAGACCTCCCCATAGGAAAGTATTGAATCAATGCTTTCCTATGGGGGAAAGCTAAGGCTGGGTGTCCTCATGCAGAGCGTGACGACGGCCAGATTCAGATACGGGACCAAAAGTCCATTTCAAACCAGGAGGCCCTCTAGTGGATGTCTGGAACAGCAATGTTTAACATTGCAGCACTAAGGGAAATAGGGACATTATACCCAGACCACTTCAATGAGCTGTGTTCTGGGTGACTACAGTGTCCCTTTAAAATATCACCAGAAAAAGGCAAATTAATTATCCCATGCTTCCATGTCAACACAGGAGGCTGTATTGACAGTTTTCATCTCAGAGGAAGAATAGAACAATATAAGAGAGATGGCTCATATATACATGCTTAGCACGATGACTCGGAAGGTACCCACAAACAATTAATCACATTTTCTACTCCCCCCCCCCCGCTCTCTTCCCGTCCCCTCCAGTTGCATGTCCTCTTTCTTTTATGCATGTAAATTGAAAATTTCTAGTACTAGGTTGATGAAGACCCTGATTTAACAAGCTTACAATATAGAGGTGGTGGGGTATAAAACAGGAGGGCAGTGTGGGGGGATAGTAACCAAGCTACAGGATGAGACAGTAGCAAGAGGAAGAAGTTCAGTGTGATCCCACTAATTAACTTGAGAGAGTAGGGTATAGGTTTGAAGAATGACAGTTATCCTTGGAGGCCATAGGTTATTCTGAAGATAAGAGTTTTAGGAACGTCCTAAATGATTGAAGAGTAGGGGAGAGTCTGATGGGGAGAGGCTGTTCCATAGGAATAGAGCTACCCAAGAAAAGTGGAGCTAGAAGTATGGTTATGAGCATTGGATAGTAGGTGGTCACTGGCAGAGGGGAGTGTCTGAGAAGAGGTGCATCTCTGATTTAGTGAAGAAATGTAGCTATGGGTAAAACTGGTGTTGCATAGATTGAGTCCTTTGATAAAATCCAAGCACAACGCTTATGTAGGACTCAATCTATGTAGCACCTTGATTATTGATATGTAAGGTTTTTAGGTTGCATTGTTTGAATACATTTGATTGCTTGATACTAATTTGGTTCTTCTGTTTCTACTCTATCCTGGGAGAATTGAACTTCAGAGCATTTACTCCTCGATATCCCTACAATGTTAATGCTGATGTACTTGAGGCTCATGAAAATGTGAGTGGGAGATGATCAAAATTCCTTCCTTTACTTATTATATCAGTCGCTTTATACAGGCTACATTGCCCTATGTAAGTATTGTTGTTTTACAGGAAGGGACCTTTATATGGTATATCTGTGTTTTTGTTACAATGTATCCACTATTATATTACACACACAAGAAATAGTAATGTGTTTAGCTGGACTATTATTGGTGTGTTTTTACCACCTTGATATATGACACATTAGTTGTTTTATCAATATATCCATTGGAAATCAGTGAGGACCATCAAAGGGTTTACACCTTGGATAGGCAAAACGTAGGTCTCCGCTGATGTTGATATACAAATCACACTATCCTAAGCCACACAAAGAATTAAACAAACTTGGAGCTCTCGGGCGCTACATACCGAGACCGGTATATCACTATCTTTCTTTTATACAAATTTGGGGTCTCTAATGGCACAAATAATGGAGGTTCAGGAAGTTTAAATTCCTTCCCCTTAGCAACAATTTTGATGAATTGGGATAAACAGGCAAGGCATTTACAATACAAAGTGACCACAATCAGCCAAAAATAACAATTCCTAATAAAAAAAAAACTGAATACAGCTGTACTGAGTTGCAGGGTAAAGTATAACACGGACAGTCAGCTGGTCACCGGAATGTGAACTGGAACCATTTGCTGTAATTTGAGCAGATAATGTAAATATTAATCGGCTGAAGGTCACTCTTTAATGTCCTACACATCTAACGCATGTAATTTAATTAACCGTTCATTTTAGCTCAAACTATTGCATAAATAATGGATGCAAGACATCTCATAATCTATTTACTCTATGTCGATTAATTCATAAAAATTACCCCTTCAAGCCAAGATTATGAAATCAGATGGTTGGGAGACATGCAGATATACAGGGTTAGCAAAGAGCTGAGCTGTATCCCAGATATACAGGGTTTGTACAAATATATAACCCATATATACAGGGTTAGTAAATAGCTATATCCCAGATATACAGGGTTAGTATAAAGCTATATCCCAGATATACAGGGTTAGTAAAGAGCTGTATCCCAGATATACAGGGTTAGTAAAGAGCTATATCCCAGATATACAGGGTTAGTATAAATCTATATCACAGGGTTAGTAAATAGCATATCCCAGATATACAGGGTTAGTAAATAGCTATATCCCAGATATACAGGGTTAGTAAAGAGCTGTATCCCAGATATACAGGGTTAGTAAATAGCTGTATCCCAGATATACAGGGTCAGTAAAGAGCCGAGCTATATCCCAGATATACAGGGTTAGTATAAAGCTATATCCCAGATATACAGGGTTAGTAAAGAGCTGTATCCCAGATATACAGGGTTAGTAAAGAGCTATATCCCAGATATACAGGGTTAGTATAAATCTATATCACAGGGTTAGTAAATAGCATATCCCAGATATACAGGGTTAGTAAATAGCTATATCCCAGATATACAGGGTTAGTAAAGAGCTGTATCCCAGATATACAGGGTTAGTAAATAGCTATATCCCAGATATACAGGGTTAGTAAAGAGCTGTATCCCAGATATACAGGGCTAGTAAATAGCTGTATCCCAGATACACAGGGTTAGTAAAGAGCCAAGCTATATCCCAGATATACACAGGGCTGGCGCCACCGTTAGGCAAACTAGGCATTTGCCTAGGGCGCCGGCCTGCTGGGGGCGCCCACCGGGATGTTTCCTGGTGGGCTGCCTGCCCCAGTCTGGGGCCGCAGCACTGGGCGAGCGGCTCTTGAGCCGCCCTACCTCAGCGCCGTGCCGATCCTCAAGGTGACCAAAGGTGGGGGCGCTGAGAGGATCCCTGTCACAGAGGGCCAGGAGGTGGCCATCTGGCCACCTCAGGGCGCCCTCAAAGCTGTATGGGGTAAGTATTGGGAACCTGCTTACCTTGATGGCAGGTGCCTGCTCTGGCAAAAAATGCCAGTGACCAGGAGGAGAGGGGGATGGAGCAGCAGCTTTCCACTCCTCCCTCGCACACCCTCTATGATCCGGAGAGCCGGAATATGACGTCATTCCGGCCCACGCATACTAAACAGCGGGCGGGAGGAGTGAGGAGCTGCCCCACACTTGACCCCAGGGAGGTGAGTGTTTGACTGACTGTGTGTGTGTGTGTGTCAGTGAGTATGTATGTTAGTGTGTGTGTGTGTCTGTCAGTGAGTGAGTGTCTGTCAGTAAGTGTCTGTGTGTGTGTGTCTATCAGTGAGTGAGTGAACGGGTCCCCTGGCTCATGGGCAGTGTTTGTTCGGGAGATCCAGTCGAACAAACCTGCCGAACAGCGCTCTACTGGCGTGCAGCAAACAGAAGCAGGCGTTCGTATGGTTTCACCGGTGTTCGGGCTGTCGAGTGGCCACTTCAGAGTTCCACTCGACGACTAAGTCTCACTGCCTGCTTGCGTGCGACAAGATGGCCGCCGTTTTCTCCACCACGTGGCGTTTGGTTGTACGAACGGCGGCCACACAAAGAGAACACTGAATTCTTGTGGTTTTCTTTTAACTTAATGAGCCAGGAGGGTGGTCGGCGTTCAGTACTTAGTATTCTCGAATGGTAGCAGAATAGGGGAATAAAATATTAAAGAAATGTCCGAACTGAGTAGTTAGTAAAGAGCTATATCCCAGATATACAGGGTTAGTAAATAGCTCTATCCCAGATATACAGGGTTAGTAAAGAGCTATATCCCAGATACACAGGGTTAGTAAATAGCTCTATCCCAGATATAGAAGGTTAGTAAAGAGCCGAGCTATATGCCAGATATACAGGATTAGTAAAGAATTAGCTACATATAAGTTTAAGATTAATGTCCGTGGTGAGCAAGCACGCGTATCGAAACTAGTACGGAAATTGTTGTAGTCACAGAGTAATACAATGTAGGAGGTTGTAGTGATTTATTTTGCATCTCATTTACAGTTAGGTCAGCATTCCTTCACTGCTGCCGGATGAACAGGCTTTATATTAAATTAAATGAGGATGGTATTGAAAGGCTGCCCTCATGTCATTGACTTTTCTTTTTTTTTTTTGAGGTCACAAACTAAAAGATAAGGGTCAGGACGTGCTGACCTATTTCCTGAATGAAACATGTAAATGTTTGTCTGGACACGAACCCAGGGGTTCCTTAAACCACAGCCGATACTATAAACATGGTAGTATGTTTTACCTGTCTTTTACCTGTTTGGTAAATTCCCTGACTACAAAGCCTGTTCAAAAATGCAAGGTAACAGGTTCAAATCCCGGCAGGGTCAACTCAGCCCTTTATCCTTCCAAGGTCGATAAAATAAGTACCACCAATTGGGTAATAATAACATCTATTACTATTCAGCTGCCGATTTGGGTAATTCCGAGAGCGTGCGATGAAAAGCACTTTGAGTCCCACTGGGAGAAAGGCGCTATATAAATACTAGTTATTGTTATTATTATTATATTATTATTATTTTACCACCAAGAATCTTAAACAGCACTTCCTACAGTGGCAAGAAGGAATGACACAAGGAATGTGAAGAAAAAGGACATTTCTTGAAAAACTATTGTGCTTTTGTAGAAGATCAGATTTGTGTGTTAAGAGAATGTTTCCTAATACAGTCGGCAAAGGGGAACTTTGTTTTTAACACTTAAAACTGCACTGATACTTTAGGTTTAAAAATCACAAGACAAAGGATGAGAGAAAAGTTGGGAATACTTTATATACTATGATTTTTTTTGGACTGGCCAGTCTGCAAAATATTGTAAAAGGCAAGTTTCAAACAGCTTCTGTCTGCCTCAGCTTGCCATTTGCCATGTCCGCACGACTGATGGGAACAGGGATGTTCTCATCATCTTCTGATTAAAACAGTGATAGAGAGAAGTGGACCTTAGGTTAATTAATTATATTGAAGATAGCCTACAAATGTGAACCACAGAGAACAGACTATAAATTCCAGCCCATGTCTTCCAGACATCTTGCTCTCGAGAAAATTCACAGGATAAAATGCGTTGGTAAGTATGTAGATGTTTTTATTTCTATTAATAACCCTTCTTAATGTTTTAAGCTAATAACTCTAAATTTAACTGTAACCCCAACATCGACTTTAACACATTACCCCTAGCTCTAACATAACCCTAATTAAAGCCCTAATCTCAAAGATGACAAACTTCCCCAATCCCTACCTCTAGACTTTCGTGGTGACTTCAGTATGGTGACTTTATTTCAAAAGTTTTTCTTTCACACTGTGATTTATCCAAAAATATAAAATCAAGGTTAGGGTTTAATTTAGGATTTGTGTTAGGTCTAGTGATAGTGTGTTAGGGTTGAATTTAGGGCTAGATAGTGTGTTAGTTTTGACGTTAGGGATTAAAATAGAGTTGGCGTTGAATTTAAGGTTGATTTTGGGGCAACAGATGGCGTGTAAGTTTAACATTATGGTTTTAATTCAAATTGGCTATAGGATTAGGTGTAGAGTGTTAGGTTTTATGTTGGGATTAGGGTATAATTTAGTATTTGTAGTCTAGTCATAGTGTGTTAAGTTCGATGTTAGGGTTGAACTTAGGGCTAGGGGTAGTTTTTTGGATACAATGTAAGGGTTGAAATTTGGGTTGGTGTCAAGACTAGAGATATTGTGTTAGTTTTAATGTTAGGGTTTAAATTAGAGTTGGCAATAGGGCTAGAGGTAGTGTGTTGAATTTAACATTAGGATTGAAATTAAGGTTGATTTTGGGGCTACGCATAGTGTGTTAGGTTTAACTTTAGAATTTGGGTTCAGAAAGAAATTGCCATTATCCAGGATTTTTAATTATTATTTTTAAATATCCCTACATTTAAGAAACATCCCTTTAATATGACATCTAGCAGTTAGGTTTACACTGCCCTGAAGGACGTGGAATGATGAGTTATTGCAGGAGAATTAATAAATAGCATTGAGAGAGAGCATTGATCCATCCATTACAAGATATTTCATTTTATTAAAACAAACATGTTTGTTTATCTTGCATTCAATAAAATCCCTTGATGGCATCAAGAGATCCTTGAACCTTGAGGTGCGACGGTAGGTGGAAAATAAATGAGAAAGGCTTTTTGGCTTTGTAACTCCATCACCCATCGCAGACATTGAGTTTAACCCATTTTTGGAGCAATGACAGATCTGTCTCAGTGACGAAGGATTTGTTAAACCCTGGTTTTGAAGGGGTTAAGGCTCGTTTGGTTACTAGAAGAGTGATCAAGGTCTCACTCTCGCTCGGCAAAGCATGACTGACTTAATCCTTTTATGTAACTCTTCCAAGAATTCAATTCACCTTCATTTATGCTGTACCTTGCAGGACGGCGACATACAAATCAGAAGGTCCATTTAACATAAGTGAATGACTCATTTATGGCCGATGTGCTTGACATAAGTTAATGACTCATTAAAGTAGATACAATTTTGTGCAATTCAATCAAAAATTATTGTTTGCCTGTAAGCCCACATATTCTTAAGCCTTTAGGCTCTTTTCAATGCCCAGCTAATACACACAACTTTATACAATGTGGAATAAACGAAGAGAGCCAAAAGGCATATTGCTGTGCCAAGAGCGGGGATATACATATATATTGATCAAAAGTTTCCTGAAGGTCACCTATAGAGCTGTATGCATCAATGAAGCCTACAAAGGATGAATGGATAGCTCTGACAGCATTAATACGATTCTAAGCTTTGGTTCAGTATTCTCCAATCAGTTCTCAGGGGCAGTGATCAGTTATATCGCTATCCTAATTTTGAAAACATTGGGAGATCCCTAAATTTGAGATTAGTAGTTTTCACTCGGGACTCTGCTGCAATTAAAAAAATATGGTAACATCAAACCATGGATTGTGATCAATGGAAGTATATTCGTATTAAGCGTGTGAGTATGCATGTACTTATCTTACCCACATGAAGTCATATCCTCTCAGACTTTCAGCTTTCCGACTACGATGTTAATAGAACAGTGGTAGAAACAGACTGACCGTGACAAGTGAGGCCCTAAGTTACAGAATTGCTAGATGTAGTAAGTATAGTTTAAGACTATGAGTATATTTTCTCTATGAATGAGGTAGTTGGCCTCACTACGAGAGCTAGCAAAGGAAGTCCACCTGATTGGACTGGAGAATGTGATTCAATAATGGCCAGACTGAGCCTAAGAGGCACAGAGTGCGAAGTGGTGTTGGCATGGGCCATGGTGCATGTGGTCTTTGAAACATGAAGAATGGCAAAACAATTTCCTACCGTCTGAATTAAGGACAGCACAGCATTGGAATGAATTTATATGGCACTTATATTATATATTATATTATATTATATATATATATATTATATATATATATTATATATATATATATTATATATTATATTATATTATATTTATATGGCACTCTATTCCTTCTCCTCTGGTGTAATGTCTGCCCATTTGTGCCTTGCTGTGCCAGGACTGAACTGGATTTCTATGTCAATAGTTAATATACAAGTTATTAGTGATCTTACAATTTATCACAGAATGCTGTAAGTTCCACTTTATTAATAGAAGGTATAAAATCCACAGGCAATTTATTATGGTCATTGTGGCAGGATGACCAGACCTAAAATGAGGTTAGTGCATCCCACAACTTGAGTACATGTGCAAATTAGGTGTAAAAAAACAAACAAACAACTGATGGTAAAATGAGGCCCATCTCATCGGGAGTGGGTTATACGATATTGCATGGTAAAAATGCCCTGCATTTTCTTTAGCATATAATGAATTATCATGGTATCAATCTGCTGTCAAGATATAGCCCGAGGTATTTGCCCTGCATTGTAAAGAAACCTGGAAATAAAAAAAATAAAAAACCTCTTTTGGGGGGACAAAGGAAACATTTCAAAGATGAAATACTAAAAAGCAAAAAAAAATAATTTTTTAAATGAGCAATAGCTTACTTCTTCAAACTTGGAACCAGTTACTGAAGAAATAAAGTCATTTTTTTTTTTTTTTGCACAGAAATCCGATTGCAACTTAAATTAAACAAGGCCCCTGAGTACTGCAGCATCTGAAACACATGGTGTGCATGATTGCCCTACTTTGAAACAGCTTTCACACTTACACTTTTAACTGAAGGTGCTAATAAAATCTTTAAAAAAAAAAAAAAAGAGTAAAAGAAATGAGGACACATTCCAAGCAGAGGAAATATGTTGAGTAGAAAATCAGTTGCCTTAATTAAGAAAGCTTGCATGGTATTTTAAATGTTTAGGTCCATGTAGCAATTCACAGAACATAAACCATCCACTCAGTGATCTAGTACTGCTACCTGTAGCTAGCACTAGATACATCTTCACCCTTTCCCTCCAGAACAGCTTAGAATGTTTCCAGTAGGAATTTAATAAGATTTCTGAACATTATCACACAGTTCCTGCAGATTGTTTCCACCACGCATTCCATGCACTCGATCTTCTGATTAACCTCATATTAGTGATGTTTTATTGGTGTGAAATCTGTAACAGTGCGGGTCATCAAAGTAAACTGAAGTGATGGTTATGTTTGTAGAACAAGCTTAAGATAATTAGCACTTTGCTTTACGCCACAGTATTGTGTTGGATATCGTACGGAAAACTAAAAAATGGAGGTCATAGTGATGCACATGGTCAGTAACTAAAGTGACAAATGAGGCATTGAAAGTGGTATTGTGGTGGAATTTCTGTGAATGTAAATTTAGTAGGCCAAGATTTCCATGTGGCATATGTGTATGTTGTGTCAGTTAGTTAGCTACACGTAGCTAGGATACGGTCATCAATGTACTGAGCATGTGCAGGAATGCAGGAACTGAAATTGCACTTATTTCCTTTGTCTTGGATGAGCCATGTGGTTTGACCAGATGTACAAGTCTATATTCTGCTCATTGATTGGTTAAAGGTATATGTGGGTGTAGCTATTAATGGGAGGAGTTATAGTGCTATATAAGGAATGTACACCATGTGTTGGTCTCTCAGATATTTTTGGAACAGGAGTTCATCTGAGGCCGGATTGGTATGTTAATAAAGACTTCTAGCTTCTGCTAGTTTACTCGGTAACATAATTGGTGCATTGAGCCGGGAACTTCTCATCGCACGGAAGCTGGCGCAGAGATTTGAGACGGTAAAGCTTTTTACCAATGTTCTCCACGGCAGCACCCCTGGACCTCTGCGTGAACATCCCTTCATCTCGGCGCCACTGGGCTGCTTTGCTCAGGAGATCATCGGCCTTTACGTAGTGAGTACCGGGGTGCCCTGTCGATTGAATGTGAACCCAGGGCCAGGAACTAACAGGTAAGACTGTTATTGTTAGAGTGGCAGACCCACAAGGGGTTTTATATTTGGAACCGGTTATTAGAATCTGCCCTGTCCTTCGGGATGGAAGAAGTAAAGGCGCACTGCTTATCTGGACATTAGACGCTCTGTAGTCAGCCCGTCTAATATAGGCGGTATAGTCAGACTAAGTTCTGGTGTAAATCGCTCAGGTCAGACACCGATGTCCTGGCTTGACTAGCATGTTAAGTGTAAATTTTGGTTGCTAGGTCGGGGAGATCGGCGGAACTAAGCAGACTCGGTTGTATATTATAGTTTGCTAGATTTCACCCTATCTTAACTAAGTGTGCTTTGTTGTATATCCAGCCACTAGATTATTGATAGCGTATATAGACTAAAAGGGTATTGGTGTAAATTCTGCCCTCTAGTTCGCTATATGTGGTATCTGGGCAGCGAAGACTTATTGAATCTCTGGTGTACAAATAGATCGAAAGCTCTCGAGGTGCTGGACAGTTAGAATAGTTGGGATTATTGTAAATGTTGTTAAATATATTGTAGTTGGTGAATTGGTTAACTTGTATGTCCTACTAGAAAGTTAGAGCTCTGCCGTCTAGTGGGAGTGTAAATTGTGTGTATAATTGTAAAATAGCGCACGGTACCATAACTACTGACATGTACCATAACCACTGACATTGTGTAAAAATTACTAACAATTGCTGTTTTATGTTATATGTATAATACCATAACTGTTACTAACTGATCTGTGACTTTAAAACTGTATTTTACCCACTTACTAACTGTACCATAACCACTGACTGTAAAGATGAGATTACTAGAATGTGATATAGTTGGTTAGTTAAAAGTTGATTTATAGTACGGATAATTGTAGAGACGATTTATAATTATAGAGGTAAGTAGCTAGTGTTTGGTAGATCTTTGTGAGTGGGACGCTGTGATATCACTGTATGAACGAGAATTCTCTGCATGTTATCGTGTGTGTACATGTTTGGCTTAGCAACCGTGCCATGTGGTACTGTTGCCAGGGAAACTAGTGTGATTGTTGGAAGTGTTTGAAGTATTATGTATCTTTGTAAAAGGTTCCATTGCCAGTATGGGTGCGTCTGATTCAAAGATCGTTGATCCCTTGTCGTGTATGTTGAAGAACTTTAAAAAGGGATATAAAGCTTGTGATTTTGGGGTAAAATTGTCCCCAAAACGTTTGACTACCTTATGTAGTAGAGAATGGCCTATCCTGGTAGCCTTGATCTCATTTTGGTACAACGTGTGCACGCATCTGTATCTAGTAGGCCTGAATTTTATGATCAGTTTCCGTATATTGATTGTTGGAAACAGATTGTAGAAGAATTGCCTAAATGGGTTAAGGTATGCCACGAGGAGCAATGTCGCCTCATGGTGGCCAGGACTCGCCTCTCCATCAAGGCCGCAACTCCGCCATTTTAGATTCCCCCTCTGAAACTGACCTTCTCTCCCCACCCCCTTACACTTCCTCTAAGGTTAGAGGTGGTGCTACTGGTGTAGCTACTCCCCCTTTCCCATTGTCCCTGCCCACTCATGCATCTAGTTCAGAGCCCAGCCCACTAGCTCTGAAACCTCCCCTTCCGGTACCGGCCCCCACTAGTTCCATATATCCGGAACTGATGTCACTTCTGGTTCCTGGTCAGGCTTCTCCGAGCCCGGCCCGTAATATCCTGTTGACCAAACTTCCGCCCAGTAAAATTAATCCGCCTTGCCTTACTACCCCTAGACCGGAACTCATTATGAAATCATTGTATCGTAGTCCCATATTAACCCGACAGATGACTGGTGCCCTCCAACCCCGACATTACCAAATGCCCCTCCGACTTACACCAGGCCCAACACACGTGGATGAGAATGGCCAAATACAACGGGCAGATCCAGTGTTTGTATATGTCCTCTTCACTACGACTGATTTATTTAACTGGAAGACTCATAACTCCTCATATACTGACAAACCTCAATTATGACAGATTTGGTTACCGTATATACTCGAGTATAAGCCGAGCTTTTCAGCACATTTTTTGTGCTGAAAAACCCCAACTCGGCTTATGCTCGAGTCAATAGTCTGTATTATGGCAATTTGCATTGCCATAATACAGACTGGGGCTGTGGGGGCTGGCAGAGCTGTAACTTACCTGTCCTGCAGCTCCTGTCACAGCTCTCTCCTCCTCCGCGCCGTCCGTTCAGCACCTCGGTCAGCTCCCAGTGTAAATCTCGTGAGAGCCGCGGCTCTCGCGAGACTTACAGTGTGAGCTGACAGAAGAGCTGACCGGACGGCGTGGAGGAGGAGAGAGCTGACAGGAGCTGCAGGACAGGTAAGTTACAGCTCTGCCAGCCCCCACACTGAACTGCCAATGCTGGACTACCAGGGAAGGAGCCCCCCTCCCTGCCATGTATCAAGCAGGGAGGGGGGACGAAAAAAAAATATTATAATAATAAAAAAAATAATAATTCAATTTAATAATAATATAAAAATAATAATTCAATTTAATAATAAGAAATAATAATATATATATTTTTCAAATAAATAAAAATAGAATTGCCCATCCCCCACGGCTCTGCAACACACACACACACACTGCACTCATACACACACACACACTGCACTCATACACACAGACACTGCATTCATACAGACACTGCACTCATACAGACACTGCATTCATACGCACACACTGCATTCATACACACACACTGCACACACACACACTGCACTCATACACACACACACACTGCACTCATACACACACACACTGCATTCATACACACACACACTGCACTCATACACACACACTGCACTCATACACACACACACACTGCACTCATACACACACACACTGCATTCATACAGACACTGCACTCGTACAGACACTGCATTCATACACACACACTGCATTCATACACACACACACTGCATTCATACACACACTGCATTCATACACACACACACTGCACTCACACACACTGCATTCATACACACACTGCATTCATACACACACACACTGCACTCATACACACACTGCATTCATACACACACACTGCACTCATACACACACACACACACACACTGCATTCATACAGACACTGCATTCATACACACACACTGCATTCATACAGACACTGCATTCATACACACACACTGCATTCATACAGACACTGCACTCATACACACACACTGCACTCATACACACACTGCATTCATACACACACTGCACTCATACACACACTGCACTCATACACACACGCTGCACTCATACACACACGCTGCACTCATACACACACGCTGCATTCATACACACACACTGCATTCATACACACACACTGTAAAATAAATATTCAATGAAAAGATTTTTTTAGGATCTAATTTTATTTAGAAATTTACCAGTAGCTGCTGCATTTCCCACCCTAGTCTTATACTCGAGTCAATACGTTTTCCCAGTTTTTTGGGGTAAAATTAGGGGCCTCGGCTTATATTCGGGTCGGCTTATACTCGAGTATATACGGTACTTCTATTATCCAAACAAATAATCCCACCTGGGCCGATTGCCAGCAATTATTATTAACTTTATTTAATTGTGAGGAAAGGACCCGGATTAATCAAGCGGCTATTAAAGCGCTCGAGGAAATGGCCCGTACTCAAAATCAGGCCAATCCAGTTGCGTGGGCTGCAGCCCATTATCCAAATGTCGATCCAAATTGGAACGTGAATGGTGCTGACATGCCCCAACTAAGGGCTTATCGGGAAGCCATAATTGCTGGCATGAAGGCAGGAGGGAAGAAGGCAATTAATATGTCAAAGACGGCTGAGGTGTTGCAAAAGGTTGATGAGTCACCTAGTACCTTTTATGAGAGATTATTGGAGTCATATAGGTTGTATACTCCTTTTAATCCAGAGGCTCCTGAGAATTCTAGGATGATTAATTCAGCATTTGTCAGCCAGGCCCAAGGTGATATTAAAAGGAAATTACAGAAATTAGAGGGATTTGTAGGGATGTCCATATCACAGCTAATGGAGATTGCAAATAAAGTATATATGAATAGGGAGACTGAGGTAAAGCGGGAGGAAGAACGTAAAATGAGGAAAAAGGCAGATATGCTAGCGGTAGCTATCTCAAGTGTAGAAAGACAGGGAAGGGAAGTGAATAGAGGAGACGAGAATAGGCTGAGCAAGGGACCTTTAAGTAGGAATCAATGTGCGTATTGTAGAAAGGAGGGACATTGGAAGAGTGAGTGTCCACAGAGAGAGCAGTATGAAGGTGATAGACAAGGAGAGAGAAGGGTACGAGGAGGTTATAGTGGTAGTTATAGAGGAAGAGGAAGTTTTAGAGGTAATGGTGGGAATAGTAGAGGAAGTGTTCAAGGAGACAGATACTATCCACCCACGCAGAGACCCAGAGAAAGAGAGGATAGAGATTTTGTGGGTCTAGCTGACACTATCATGGAAGACTATTGATACCGACCGGGCTCCATCCCCCTTGGTCAAGCGGAGCCTATGGTCGATGTAGCAATAGGGGGAAAGAGAAGTTCTTTCATGATCGACACAGGTGCTGAACTTTCCGTGTTGACTAAGATGGTGGCTCCGCCTTCGGGGAAGACTATAACTGTGATAGGAGCTACTGGGAGAAGCGCTTCTATTCCATAGTGACAAGTGTTAACCCTAAGAGTGATGAATCCTTATTTGACATTCCAGGAGTATGGGCAGTGAATAATCCACCAGGACTTGCTCGTAATATCCCACCCATACATATTGAACTAAAGCTTGGGGCCTATCCCGTGAGCCTACGTCAATATCACATACCCCAAAAGGCTAAGGAAAACATACAAACCAACTTGGATAAGTTTGTAAGGTATGGCATCCTAAAATTATGTACTTCCTCCTGGAATACTCCATTATTACCTGTTCAAAAACCAGGATCGGACGAATATCGTCCTGTACAGGATTTGAGAGCAGTTAATGATGCAGTAGTTAATATACACCCAGTTATGCCCAATCCTTACAATCTGCGTGCCTTGATACCAGGTGGGGCAACCTACTTCACAGTGTTAGATCTTAAGGATGCTTTCTTTTGTATTTGAATTGCTGCTGAGAGTCAACATATCTTTGCTTTCCAATGGGAAGATGCTGTTACAGGTCCAAAGCGTCAGATGACCTGGACCAGACTACCTCAAGGGTTCAAGAATTCACCTACCCTATTTGGATCTGCATTAAGCCAAGATTTGCAGGATTTCAAGTCCATCCCAGGAGAATGTGTACTACTTCAATATGTGGATGATCTATTGATAGTGGCTGTTACTAAAGAGATATGCCAACAAGCCACTTATGATTTGCTTCATATTCTATGGAGAGCAGGATACAAGGTATCAAGGAAGAAAGCACAATTGTGCCAGCCAAGTGTTAAATATTTAGGATTCCATATATCCGAAGGTCAAAGAATGATGGGACCTGAAATCTATACCTAAGAGTAGAAGACAAGTGTGAGAAATCTTAGGAGCGGCAGGATTCTGCAGGATATGGATTCCTAATTATGCAATATTGGCGAAACCTCTATACAAAGCTGTGAAACATGACCCCTTTTTGTGGACCTCTGAACAACAGAAGGCATTCGAAGATGTTAAGAAAGCACTAATGAGTGCACCAGCCCTAGGTCTACCAGATCATACACGTCCTTTCTATCTGTACGTACATGAGCAAAGAAGAATGGCTGTGGGAGTATTAACTCAATACTTGGGATCATGGCAAAAACCTGTAGCTTACATGTCCAAACAGTTGGATGCAGTGGCCAGTGGTCTTCCACCTTGTCTGCGAGCAGTGGCTGCTGCTGCCTTACTGGTAGCAGAGGCTGACAAGCTCACCTTGGGTCAGGAACTCTATGTGAGAGTACCTCATGCAGTACAGACCCTCTTGGATTATAAGGGAAATCATTGGTTTAGCAACAGTCGAATGACCAAATATCAGGCTATGTTGTGTGAAAATCCAAGAGTACACCTCGAAACCGTCAACAATTTGAATCCAGCTACCCTTTTTTCTCAGACTACTGAAAGTCAACATGATTGTTTGGAGATAATGGATGAAGTGTTTTCAAGCAGGCCTGATCTTCATGATTTTCCCATCCAGAATCCAGACATACAGTATTATACTGATGGTAGTAGTTATGTGAAGGAAGGTGTACGTTATGCAGGATATGCGGTAACGACTATAGATAAGGTGATAGAAGCACGGCCACTGTCAAAAGGGACATCAGCACAGAAGGCGGAACTGATTGCATTAACCAGGGCTTTGCAATTAGCTGAAGGGCTGAGAGTGAATATCTACACTGATTCGAAGTATGCTTTTCTAACCACCCATGCACATGGAGCATTGTATAAAGAAAGGGGATTGCTGAATTAGGAAGGAAAAGAGATCAAGTATGTGGCTGAGATACTCCAACTGTTAGAGGCGGTATGGGAACCGAAGGAAGTCGGTATTATACACTGTAGAGCACATCTGAGGGGTGATAGTGATGTCATCAAAGGAAATCGCATGGCCGACAATGCAGCAAAACATGTCGCTGAATCTGGGCAAGAGGAATATGTGGGATATGTTGCAGCCCTTGTACCGGCACCTCTGTCTCAATGGACTCCAATATATACAACCCAAGAGATGGATTTGTTGAAGACTGAAGCTGGGAAATATCTGGAGAATAACTGGTATCAGTTAGAAGATGGAAGAATAGTCATTCCGACATCTCTGGCTATAGAGATTGTTCAAAACTTCATGTATGGTACACATACTGGAAGAGATAGTATGGAATAATCTCTTAGGAAACATTTCTATATACCAAGGTTATCTAGTCTGACTCAAGCCATAGTTCGGAGATGTGTTTTGTGTGCCCAAAATAATACAAGACAAGGCCCTGTCAAACCCCCTGGAGTTCAATATATGGGAGGACTCCCAATGTCAGATTTGCAAATAGATTACACTGTGATGCCTAAATCGGGGGGATATCGTTATTTGTTAGTAGCTGTGTGCACCTACTCAGGCTGGGTAGAAGCTTGTCCAACTCGTACAGAAAAGGCAGGAGAAGTTGTACGATTTCTGTTGCGAGAAGTTATGCCCAGATATGGACTTCCGTGTTCTATAGGATCAGATAATGGCCCAGCCTTTATTCATCAGTGTTTGCAACAACTAACTCATGTGCTTGGTATCAAGTGGAAACTTCATTCAGCCTATAGACCTCAGAGTTCTGGAAAGGTGGAAAGGATGAACAGAACAATAAAAACCCAGTTGGCTAAAATGTGTCAGGAAACTCAGCTCAAGTGGAATGTCCTTTTGCCAATAGCTCTGTTGCGAATACGTAGTACGCCTACCAGAAGGATGGGTTTGTCTCCCTTTGAAATGATGTATGGGCGTCCACCTCCCATACTAAGTAATCTAAGGGGGGACTTAAATAAGATGGGTGAAGGAATTACTCGGCAGCAGGTTGTGGAGTTGGGTAAAACTATGGAGGAGGTGCAGAAATAGGTGCAAGACAGGTTACCTGTGAACATATATCCCCACCTGTTCCTTCCTATCAACCAGGAGATCAAGTGTGGATAAAAGAATGGAATATTGTTCCATTAGGTCCAAAGTGGAGGGGTCCTTATGTTGTTCTTTTATCTACCCCAACAGCTGTCAAGGTGGCAGAGGTGACTCCGTGGATTCATCATTCTAGGGTTAAACCAGCATCAGACTCTTGGCAAGCTATCCCAGATCCTGAGAATCCTTGTGTCACGATTCCGGGGAACCCAACACGCTAACACACACAGACACACACACAGAAAGTGTGCAGTACCGGACCTTAGAGTGGCCGGGCTAAGCACACACAGAATAGTCAGGAGATAAGCCGAGTAAGGGGAACCAGAAAACAGAATAACGATAAACAAGCCGAGGTCAAAGGGTAGGAGAAAGTCACAAAGTCAGTATAACAAGCCAGAGAGTACGTAACCAGAAAGCACACGTTCAGTATCAATACATAAAGCAAAGACCACAACAGAGCACTGAGAGGCAGGAAAGGTAAGTATAAATATCCTAGCCTTAATTCTGATTGGATAGCTTCCAATCAGAATTAACAAACACACGTGGGGGGTATCTATACCCCCCACTGTGATTTTTGTACTGTCGCTTTAACGCCGGGTCACATGAGTGACCCCGGCGTACTGATATGGGTACCGGCTCCCAGCGTGCAGCGTTAGACATGCTGCCGCTGGGGGAAGGAGGAGGAGAGGACGCGAGCGGCGTGTCAAGAGGAGAGGACGCCGCTCGCCGAACAGTAAGAGGAGGGGGGACCGCGGGCAGCGATGGACCGAGGGTGAGTGCTGCGAGCGGCTTGCAGCCTCCCCTCATCGCTGCCCGCGGAGCCCTGACACCTTGCAAGATTCGGTTGAAGCATGCAACTCAGTCGGAGTGACGAGGAGATATTGGGACATTTAGAATAACAACAGATAACAACAAGTAAGTGTTTTTACAGCCATAATAAAGCCTGACCACCTGCCTACGTGTCATAGCCAGAGTGTCTCGAAGGGATCTCTGTGAAGGAAAGTGAGGATCAGAAGAACAACATCCTTGCAGCCCTCACAAACGGGAAGCTGAGGTGCCGTCGCACGGTCGAAGAAAAATTAGGAATTTTGAAATGATGTTCTATTGTGTGTTTAGGTATTTGTGTGATTTTTCAGGAAGGTAAGAGTACAGACATACCAAATTGCGATAGTTGCATTAAGACTACTAAAACAGGTAACCAAATATCCCAAACTCGCATCTGGCACTCACAGTATGAATGTAAGGGATGTGTATCTAAATGTAGATATTTGGATATTGATTATAGTGTGTGTAAGCTAATATCAGGAGAGTCTAAATGTTTCGATCCCCAATTCCAACCCCGTACAATTTGGTTGGTAATTAGGAATAGTAATTCCCAGGGAACTTTGATAAATAGGACTGTGATAAATACCATACATTCTACGGGTGTTCTGCTATTTGATGCATGTAAGGCGATTTCTGGTAGTAGAAAACCTTGGAATGTATGTGGTAATCTTAAATGGGAACGAACTTACGGGTTTAATGATAAATACTTATGTCCAAGTAAAAGATCTACTGATCCTGATTGCCCGAATAGAGATTATAATTTTTGTCCCTATTGGTCTTGTGTAGGGTGGGCAACCTGGGGAAAAACAGTGGATCAAGATATGATTATCCAAAGGTTGCCTACCACACCATACTGTAAATCTATGGAATGTAATCCGGTCCATATGACCATCTCTAATCCGCAGCATTTTATTGAAAAATGTGGAAATATTTTTGGGTTCCAAATACATGGCACAGGAGTAGATCCAGGCACAATAATATATGTAGGTCTTGAAACTGAGACAGTGGCAACTCAAAGTCATCAGGTTTTCCATTTCTTTTATGAGGAGATGAGTGTTGAGGATAAAATTCCCCATAATGTTAAGAACCTATTTATTGATTTGGCTGAGAGTATTGCGGGTAGTCTTAATGTAACTAATTGCTATGTGTGTGGAGGTACTAACATGGGAGACCAGTGGCCATGGTAGGCAAAGGAAATATGGTACCCTGGCTCTGAGACATATGAACAACAGATACCTTTTCAGTCTGATCATCAAGTAAGTAGTAGAAGTAAATCGGAATGGCGGTTAAAAACCTCCATTATAGGTCATGTTTGTATAGCCAGGAAAGGGACACTGTATAACACGTCTGTAGGTGAGCTAACTTGCTTGGGACAAAAAGCCTATAATGTTAATACTAAAAATACTACTTGGTGGTCAGCTTCAAATGTCTCGGAGCCTACTAATCCGTTTGCCAATTACACTCATTTAAAGGAGGTATGGTTTGACTTATCTGCTACATCTAGTTGGAAAGCTCCAGCAAATTTATACTGGATCTGTGGTAAGAAAGCTTATTCGGAGTTGCCACAAGATTGGGAAGGGGCATGTGTATTAGGTATGCTCAAACCATCCTTCTTCTTGTTGCCAATTGAGACAGGAGAGACCTTGGGAGTTAAGGTTTACGATGTAAATCAAAAAAGGAAGAGTTTTATGAAGATGATGAGTGGCCCCCTCAACGTATTATTAATTATTATGGACCTGCTACTTGGGCAGAAGATGGCACGTATGGATTTAGAACTCCAATATATATGCTCAACCGCATTATTAGACTACAGGCGGTGGTTGAGATTATTACTAATGAGACAGCTCAAGCGCTTAATCTTCTAGCTAAGCAAAATACCAGGATGAGATCAGCCATCTATCAAAATAGATTAGCTTTAGATTATCTATTAGCAGTGGAAGGAGGTGTATGCGGAAAGTTTAACCTTAGCAACTGTTGTTTGCATATAGATGATGAAGGTCAGGCAGTGGCTGAACTTACTAGTCACATGGTTAAACTTGCGCATGTACCGACTCAGGTCTGGAATGGGTATAATCCTAATAGTTGGTTTGGAAGCTGGTATGAGCAGCTTGGAGGAATTAAGGCGTTAGTAGGAGGAGTAGTGTTTATCATATTCTTATGTCTTTTTCTGCCCTGTCTAATTTCATTAGTGGTGAGATCTTTACGTAGTAACATAGAGAGTACTATAGAGAGAAAGACAGCGGCTCATGTAATGGCTGTCTATAGATATGATCCTCTAGCCCAAAGAGAATATATTCAGGATGAGGAATGTTGAAGGAGTTTTAAGATGCTTACAAGGTCTACTCTGGTTCAGTGGCTACTTGAGAGGTATTGGTAAACTATGATTGGTGATGCATCTGGAATAATTTGTATCAGAGGCATCAAAGGGGGGGATGTGGTGGAATTTCGGTGAATGTAAATTTAGTAGGCCAAGATTTCCATGTGGCATATGTGTATGTCGTGTCAGTTAGTTAGCTACACGTAGCTAGGATACTGTCATCAATGTACTGAGCATGTGCAGGAATGCAGGAACTGAAATTGCACTTATTTCCTTTGTCTTGGATGAGCCATGTGGTTTGACCAGATGTACAAGTCCATATTCTGCTCATTGATTGGTTAAAGGTATATGTGGGTGTAGCTATTAATGGGAGGAGTTATAGTGCTATATAAGGAATGTACACCATGTGTTGGTCTCTCAGATATTTTTGGAACAGCAGTTCATCTGAGGCCCGATCGGTATGTTAATAAAGACTTCTTACTTCCTGAAGACCTGCATCCATCTCTCTGTGTTTGGCTTCTGCTAGTTTACTCGGTAACAGTATATTGAGGTTAAAGGATTTTTTCCCAACATTGCCTCACTGCTGTCCTGAGCTAATCTATGGTGGAGTGATTGCATGGTTAATGATACATTCTGAATGCAGTTATTTGATCAAATGGATGGAACGGAACCACATTTTTCCAGAGTCCAGTTATTACGTTTTTGAAACATGTGCATACTTTTCCTGTTCTTTACTATCAGTAGTAAAATTATGCATGGACTTCTGCTGCAGTAGTCCATCGCTTCAATATTCAATGCTCTGAGCATTCACAGATGTCTCCACTGTTATAAAGAGTGACAATGTGAATATATGTACCATTTCTGTCAATTGACGGTGATCTCACGCAAAATGGCCGCTCACAGGCCGTATGCTTATTCCGACATTCTTAATGGTACAGACTGTAGTGTGTATAAAACCTCAGGAACTGAACTCTGCATGCAATGAAGGAACCGCCAAGTCTGGTAGAAACAATCACAGTGCAGTCAGTCACTTATTTCATGTGCCGACCCCATTACTAACTTTAGTTAAACATAAACATTTGGACCATGTCTGCATATTTTATACAGTGATTTGAACCCTCATATTTCACTTTGTTTAATCTAAGCACTCGTATTTGGACAGCGTCTATGTCTGATTGCAGCAGCTGACACTCTTAGTCTATCATGGCCGTACAAAAGTGTGAAACTGACGTTACTAATGAAGAAGTGGAACTAGGAATTTAGTGCAAGAGAGAAGAGAAATGTCTCCACGGCCTCGTTGTGTTAATAAACACAGTCATATGATAACGCTCTTATATTGAAGATAAGCATGTTCCTGTGCAAGACATGGATGAGGACAGAACTAAAGACAAACAATGTCTCTGACCAAAATGGACAAAAAAATAGTTTACAATTAGACTGAATCCAGTTAAGTTTTACTAAAGTTTTTTTCTAAAACAAAAAAGTATTATGAGAAAGTTAAGTGAAGTACCCACCCCAGGTACCATACAATAAAACAGTCAAAGTAATTATAAACTGAATTTATCACATAAATGACCTCTGTAATTTATCTTGTCTTGTCTATGTTAAGTGTGAGAATTTGTGCTGCCCAATTGCCAGCAATAAAGTTTCTCTTGCAATAAACACAAATTTACTGGAGAATATTTTACAAGAGAAGGGCCAGGTGAAGAGAAAAGAAGAACGCTCTTTAGTTGACTCATCTACCTGTAAAATAACCTGATTCCATTAAATCTAAATGCTCTCTGGCCTCTCACTCTGGAATGTCCTCTAACGTTCTGCTTACACAGTCAGAATATAGGCCAAGGGTTAACGTGACAAATCCAAAACGGCCAATACACCAACTGTGGAATGTGTTCAAACTTTATAGTCACAGGCTAACTTCATTGCCAGCATGGCCAACCCAGGTTTTTACCTTTCCAAGGTAAACTATCGAGTTGTGTAATAACCTTTTCACAAAATAAGGTACAGTACAAGAAAACTATTCATCTCCAGTGGAAAAAATAGAACATCAATACAATACTGTACTCAATTTAGATACTTAATATCTTTTTTTATGGGACTACAATTCTAATTTTACTCAACCACCGTGGCTAATGACTGTAGAAGTTACACTATAACAGCAAATGGTGAAAACCACATGAGCCACTCATAGGACAATAAAATAGATTTTCATATATATGAAGTGTGCAGCTTTCCCGAGCCTGTTGATTTATCTTTCAAGTGCTCACTCCAGCGGAGTGTTCTTCAGATTGAAACCTACTGAATTCAAAGCACTTTAATTCCTGTGTTTTTACCCTTCAACTCACCCTGCCCAGGGGAACATACGCCCGCCAACAGCTCACAATAAGGGGTGTCCACTCCAATCACTGTATCCTCCTTACTCTGTTTTTCTTTTCTCCTATTAACCCTTGAGACATGTTTTTTTTTTTTTTTTTTTTGTGTGTCAATCTCTTTTTATTATTTTATATATTAAGACCTAGAGGCATACAAAGTAGAAAACACCATCAGATATGCATTTGAGTTATACATGGTTGTTGAATAGTAAATCATACACATGAAGATTACACCAAGTATTAATCATTTTGCTCAGGATTAAACTACTGAGGGTATAAAACGGATCATGAGATGAAATAAAGTAAACGTTCCGGCATTATATGGGGTAAAGGATTCAGGCTCTCAGCTAATATAATCCCTAACCAAGGGGATTGCGGGGGAGAGGCAGGTATGGAGCTGAACACCCACCAAAAGGTAGCTAGGCCCCCACCAACTGGGCACCGGAATGTATGAATTCAGACGTCATCCCACATTAAACTGTGTAACATATAGGAAAAGTACAATATAAACAGTGTGATAGTAAATATATGCAGAAAAAGAACTACTGTATAAACAGTATTAGCTTAAGTCTGAGAGAAAAACAAATGTTGGAACCAGGCTACTGAGTGATTATCACTGTAACTCACATCACAGTCAGGTCCCTAGTTGTGGAACCATAAGACTAAAGGGGACAACTTGGTTAGGATCCCAAACATCTGTATGGAACCTTGGCAGGGATAGGTAGACCCAGAGCCCCAAGGAGGTCAGATGTTTCTGCTCTTGAGGAGATCTTATGAATCATCCGCCATTGGAAAGTGGCCCGTGTGAGGTCCTAATAGAAGATGAGGTTGGAGCCCTTTGTGTGAAATGTCTATGGGATCACAGAGGCAACACACCAGAGCAAAAACACAGCATAGCGAGACAGGGAACCCAAATCAAGATCTGTGACTGCTGGGAGGTAGGTGCTAGGCCACAATAGTGGAATATGTAGTCTAGAGGCAGACTGAAGGCCGCATGTGGGCACATGAGTACTACAGCAACAGATATACAATTTCCGATGCTTGGACATTTTGATTTTAGGCTCTCGTCACGTAATGTTCTTAAGCTGAAAGTCTCCTGTATTTAGTTTCACAGGGAAACTAAATTGATGAAAAGAATAGTATTTAGTAACTTATTTAATTAAAGGGTAATTATGATGTGACAGACAATGTATATAGATATATGAAAGCAACTTCCTCTCGGGATTCCCTATAGGTAATTATGATGACCTATAAACCAAATTATAACATTTTAAACAAATTTTAATTTTGGCTTTAAGGCTTTTTATAACCCTTTTTCACATTATGTGTTTTATTGTTTATAATGTCCTATGCCCACCCCCTTTTTTCAATGAAACCTTTTTAACTAATATAAAATCTATTGAAATTCCCTGGAATTCCCTTGTGTCCATGCCCCGTCTTGACTCTCACTGTGTCACTCCGATATCCAATCAAATGCTTCATAGAGAAGTATTTGATTGGACTGTTTTCACCAAATGCATGTGCCCTGAGCCGGTGTGGGGAGGGGAAAGAATAAAAAAAAAACAACAAAAAAACGTAAAGCTGAGCTCTAAATGCTAAGAGGTGCTGGGGCAGCGCACAAATGGAAAGAGAGAGGGGTGGCTAAATTTTCCCCTGGCAGGTATGCTCCCAGCCCTGTCTGCAGGAGTAAAAGCTTGCTACCTCTGTGGTGAGGCAACCTGAACAGAGTACAACTAGACCCCCGGTACAAAATTGCAAATATCTGTGGATATGCAGTGTTTCAACAGAAATGCCGAACATACTACCTCCATGACCATTTCTGAAAGCACAAGTGGAGGTTGGAGTAACCCTGTAAGTAAACCTTTTAAATTAAGAAAATCGGTTCTCACTTTGCACAGCTTGCTGTTTAATAAATTAATCCCCAGATGTCCACATTTCTTTTTTATTAAAAAGCCAGTCTACGTTGGTGAGGAAAGAAATATTGATAAAACCACAATTTAATCAGGTACTTTATCTATGGTGAACATCGCTGCGTGTCTTATCCAAAGATGGAATACACCTAAAAGTTATCATTTACCGCACAATGGTTTTCTAGTAACTGACACAGGTCGTTATAGGTTTGTAGCCACAAGAGGAAATCCCCGTTACCATTATATCTCCAAATGAACATTGTGGTGTCTAATTTTGTCTTGTACATCATGGAGCGATTCACACCACGCTTACCAGAAATATGAGACAGAAAATATGGGTCACAGCCCAAAATGTACTGACTAATTTACTTAAAGCCACAGTGCATTCCGCCATCTAATGTGTTTTCTCTCTAAAAAAACATTATTTGCATTTTTGTCCTAGTAATGGAGGATTTGCCTTATGAGAATGGTTCAGATGGCATTAGCGCTGGAGGTGAGCAGGTAGCCGACAAGGCTAAATGGGAATGGTTTTGTAAGTGTTACAAGCAGAAATGTTGGGCAAAGTTCCAAAAGTTGAAAAGTCACCATGGAAACCATTTGAGCCATCACTAACATTTCTCTGGTGTACGTGGTAATTATTATATTTCTAGAATAATGACCACCTTTTCTGTTATACCACCACAAATGTATAGCACAAGACAAGGTCAAGATATACATCATTTTCCATTGTCTACTATCTCTTAAACCATGTGCTTTTAAAGGCCTTGTGTATTGTTAACACTAAAAGTCAATAAACCTTAAAGGGACACTATAGTCACCAGAACAACTGCAGCTTATTGAATTTGTTCTGGTGAGTAGAATCATTACCTTCAGGCGTTTTGCAGTAAACACTGTCTTTTCAGTGAAAATGCAGTGTTAACATTACAGCCTAGTGATGGCTGCTAGAGGTGCCTCCTGGGGCAGTACTGCCTAGTGTGCAGCACTGCCATTCAGTGTCTCCACCCTCTGCATGCGGACACTGAACTTTCCTCATAGAGATTCATTGATTCAATTCATCTCAATGAGGAGATGCTGATTGGCCAGGGCTGTGTTTGACTTGTACTGACTCTGTCCCTGATCTGCCTCCTTGACAGTCTCAGCCAATCCTATGGGGAAGCATTGTGATTGGTTCAGACCACCACTTCTGCTGATGTCAGCAGACTGAGGGAGTTCAGAGGTGCAGAGGTAGCAGGTGCAAATTTGAATACAAGTAAGATTTTTACTATATTTATGGAGGCAAAGGAGGGCCAGGGGGGCTAGATGATGGTTTTAACACAATAGGGTCAGGAATTCATGTTTGTGTTCCTGACCCTATAGTGTTCCTTAAATATTAACTCCTGGATCTTTTATGTTATAGAGCTGAAAGAGGACAACCCCCAAAGCTCAGCAACAGGTCCTTTAAAGGGACGCTCCAGGCCCTTAAACAACTTTAGCTTGCTGGAAAGCTTTATGTATAGTATGTCCTCTTTTTTTTTTTAATTTTGTAAAAAATGCAGATTTGAATAGAAATTGACACTTTTCTAAATTGACCTGGTTACACCCCCTTGGCTTTCAAACAGACAACAGTCAATGCTACTTCCAGGTTAAGAGACAGCAATTTTCCAGAGCACCTGACTTATTAGACTTCTCATGGAGCTGATGTGATTGGACAGTCACAGAAAGTCTGGGTGGGGTTTGAAGGGGAGGGCTTGCAAAGGCTACAGACAAGAGATCTGCAGGTTTTGCAAGCTGATTTTAGATCTATCCCATAATTAAATGCATGCCAGTTTACATTTGGGGTATATCTACTTAACAGTGATTTGTATTTATTTTATATTTGGGTAGTGGAGTGTCCCTTTAATGTTTTAGGTGATGTTGGTATAATGAGTAGTAAAGCTGTTTTCAGAGGGGATAATATTAGTAGATGACGTGTCCGAGAGTGATGTGTGTCTAGTGCTTGCATATGAAAAGAGTACCAGAAAGTCAATTAAGCTGCACAGTATTGTTACCTCAAGCCAGACTCGCAGATTCCCTCAGAGATTCTGTATTTTTTACTCCATATCAATATGTAGAAAATGTAGGCCAAACAAATTTGATAAAACACTGCATTGTGACTGTAGCAGAGCTGCAATATTAAATCCCAAGATCTCCGCTGGTATAGAAGGTAATCCAAAGTAAAGCGCTGGAAAAGAAGGCAATATCCCAAACCCCCCAGTAACCGGATGAAACACAGTTCAGGGAGACAACAGACAATTTTATTCACGGCTGTTAGCCTATGCATGCTCTCTATTCTAAAACCCACAAATACATTTTTACACCAGGTTAACACAGCTATTTCAGACAACCTTTAAATGTTCTGCAATATGACCTAAAGTGGCTAGGTTTGCCACATTGCTCCCCCAGAACCAAGCCGGCATACACAGTCTGATCCCAACGGATCGGCTTGGGATGTCCGGAGTACTACCCATACAAATAGGGTTGCAGCTTTTTAAGGGCCCACCCCACGCTGATCTCTAGGACACGGCTGAAGGTCCAGGTGAACAAAACCTGGAAGAAGTTATGCTAATGTTTTCCCTGTGCCCGTCTGGGCGATACCAATAAGGTCTGTTCCCTGCAGTATAACTGGCCACGCTACCTGAGCCTCAGAGTGATCGGATGGAGCCGTGGTGTAGGCCTGCTGTCGAGTAACAACAGGGTATGCTTCTTGGACGGTGGGTTGGGGAACAAAGGCAGATGTGAGCTCCCCCAAGTCGTTGCCCAAGATCACATCAGCTGGCAAATCCTGCATAATCCCCACCTCCTCATTCCCATACCCCACTCCCCAATCCAAATGTACCTGGGCAGTGGGGATTTTGTAAATTGCTCCCCCTGCCACTCGTACGGCCACACAGTCCCCAGTGAGATTGTTCTTTGGAACCGGATGATTCTGGACCAGAGTCAAGGTGGAACCAGAGTCACATAATCCTTGTATACTCTTTCCCTCCATGTGTACCACCTGGCGGTGCCCCTGTTGGTTGTCTGAGGCGGCTTGCATGGGGTTCACTTCGTGCAGGGTTCCCAGGGGTTCTTCTATGGATATGGCTGTCGTGTGTGGGACAAAGGGTTCTTTTTGGTAACAGTGTACCGCAGCTCGGTTATGGGGTGGTGGCCCCTGGTTATGCCAGGTTGGTCAGTTCCTGTTCCGTCGGCAATCTCTTTTAATATGTCCTTGCTGGTTGCAGGTATAGCAGCGGGTTGGCGGTCGTGTATTGTACCTGGGAGGGTATGAGTTGTTGCTTACCCCTAGTCGTGGATGGGCCGAAGTGGTCACTGCTGGAAAAGGGGCGGTAGATCCATAAGCGAACCGGTGTTGCCTGTTTTCTGTGACTTGTACCGACATCACATCGTGTAGTATCCCCAGGGGCTCTTCGGTCTGATTAAAAAGTATCTCCTGGGTTGCTGGCAGTGGTGGGCGGCTGCTCTTGGTGCTGGATTCTGCCGTACCTGGCTCCATGCTTGGCGGCTCCGGTTCTGGGTACACTCTCTCGCCATGTGGCCCCATTGTTTGCACGTATGGCACTGTATATTCGCTCTGCCATTATACCTGGAGGGTGGAGTGTGCCCCCCCGGGGTGGGCCGGAATGGGTTTGCTGTAGGTGCAGTAGGGGTAGCTGTATGAGGTTGAGCGGTGGGTCGAGGGTACCCTCGGTTGAGGTTACCGTGATGCCTCCTGGCGTCATAGTGCCGGTCTGCTAGTCTTGCAGCTTCTGTTAGGGTCAGGGGTTTTCTATCTCTCACCCATTCCTGTGCCTCTGGGGACAGACCATTGAAAAACTGTTCTAACAGCAGCAATTGGCGTAACTCCTCCATGGTGGTTGCTTGACTGGCTTGGTCCAGTTTGTGGGCCCACTCTGAGTGGGAATCTTTCTCTGGTTTGCGCAACCCTCGAAACTTGCGCCGGTATGCCTCTGGGGTAATGGCGTATCTTTCCAGCATAGCCTGTTTTACCCGGGCATAATCTTTACTGTCCTCCCTGGGTACAGCCCGATAGGCTTCGGCTGCCCGACCTGACAGTTTGCCTGCCAGTAAAGGTACCCACACTGCCTGCTCCAAATCATGCAAGTCACATAGCCTCTCAAAGTCTTGTAGATACCCATCAATCTCGTCTTTCTCTTCACAGAACGTTTTAAACGCATGGTATGGGATCTTGGGCTTTACCTGGCTGACGACTGAAGCAGTAATAGACTCTGCTCTGGGAGGAGCATTCTGCGGTCCGTGTGCCATCACATACTCCTGCACATCCGCCATCAGTACTGTCAGTATTTCCAGGGGTACTGGCTGGGGGGTAAAAAATCCATCCTGGTCCTCATTTCCTTTTGGAAGGGAGTTTCGTCCATGGCTGGTGGGGGTGTAACGCTGCGAGCTCGGTCTCCCTCCATCAATTCAGCAATCAGCACAGCTTTTGGCTTATTGCTGGCTATCCTACCCCTGGCTTCCAATTATTATTATTATTATTATTTTATTATTTATATAGCGCCAACAAATTCCGTAGCGCTGTACAATGGGTGGACTAACAGACACAAAATTGAGAGCAGACCACTGGACGTACAGGAACAGAGGGGGTTGAGGCCCCTACTCAATGAGCTTACATGCTAGAGGGAGTGGGGTATAGTGACACAAAGGGTTAAAGTAGGGGAATTAAATAGTTTGTTAGAGAAGGGTTTATTGAGTGCTTGGTAGGTCATTTTTGACAGTTGCAGGAAAGAAAAAGACCTTTGTTGGCCGAAACGTTGCTTGGCGTTGCATTTTTTCCTAATAAATCTGCATACGGTTTCAATTTAGGGTGCCTGTGGTCCTCTCTTTTTTCGTGTATTATTCTGGGATTGCTGGTCCTGATCCGGAGCACCCTTGGCCGCTGGGATTGAGTGCAGTTCCCACCATCTACTTAGTTGCAGGAAAGGAGTCATGGGGTGGGGGATGAGAAGCCTGCTGACAGTTTAATTGATACGCTTTAATGAAGAAGTGAGTTTTCAAAGATTTTTTGAAGGAGTGGAGGCTGGGTGAAAGTCTGATTGAGGAGGGAAGGGAGTTCCACAGAATAGGTGCAGCCCTAGAGAAGTCTTGAAGGCGAGCGTCAGAGGTGGGGATCCGGGCAGAGGATAGGCGTAGGTCTTGGGCTGAGCGCAGGGGTCTCTGTAACGGACCGTTTCACTTACAAGAGGATAAAACCCAGTTTAGGCGATAATCCCCTTTTCAGATGCACAGACAGCTACTGCAAACACCATTCTCCCGACTGGAACCACACGAACACTGGAACAGCTGAACAAGAAAAGCAGACATCGGCTTACACTCTTGGCAGTCAGCATACAATCCCATTCCCCCAAAGACCGAGACGACACATCGCTTTGAGGGTTAAGCAAGAACTCAAGACTGGGACACCCAGTCTGGCTTTTATTACCAACAAGTACATACAGGACACTCCCAGGGGGAGGATGAAATTAACCAATCACATGGATGTACCTCCCACACATTTCCTCCCCTTAGATTAGCACTTAACATAATTAACAGGGACACATTTTTACCCAAGTTTTGGATGTACCCTAAATACTTGGGGTACATCCACAAATCCAATATCTCCAGATAGCCCTAGTCTGGAGGGACAACATATGTTAAAATCAGCCCATTCGGATAAACGGTTTGGGAGTTATGGGACTTTAAAGTATTGACCGACCGCATGGGTAAAGTATCCGAAAACAGTTCCATGCATTTTGGCCCTGCGGTCGGTCACAAACAAGGGAACGCAAACAGACGAATTACTTGGGTTATAGAGACTAAGAGGGATTCGCATGAATCCCCTAGTTCGTATGTTTCTTTCTACCGAACGACGGGTCATTCGGTAGTTTCTATACGAAATCCTGGAAGTCTGGAGGTCTCAGCGGTGTTTGCCTAGTCGAGTGTCCGATTTCAGTTCCAGACGCTCGACGGCAAAACACCGCTGTTCGGCAGTTAAAGATGGCCGCCGCCACGTGGTTGTTTCCCGAATGGCGGCCACCCAGAGGACACAGAACACATTACATGGATTGCCAATTACCTGTTTGCAACATTGTTGCAAACGGTAATTGGAGGCACACTTAGTCCTGGGTGGTCTGGTTGTTCGGTAGTTTCCTCCATACAATGAATGGAGTGATTCTACCGAACAATCAGATGAATGCTGTACACATATATAACCCAGGTTAACTGCATACAAAAATACATACAAGACATGAAAGTATTAAAGGCAGGATTACTGTACTACGCTCCACAGTCTTAAAGGTACAGTAGTCCCAAAAGTTCCAATATGTCCATCGCTGCTTTTAAAGGGCCAGCAGCAGCAATACAAATTGTTACATGCCCAAATATAGTCTTTAAAGCGCAATATGTCCAGGGGCCATAGTCAGCGGGCAGGAGGCTAGCAGCCAGGCTTCTCCAGCCCACAGTGGCGAAGTTGGTTTCGCCACAATTCTCCCCTTTACCAATTAGACTAACAGGGTATCTGACCTCCTGCCGGTCAGTGCCCTGGTTAGTCCAGCAACCCACCCACAGAACAGAAGTAGTAGAGCAGCCCACCCATAATAAACAGTTACCACACCTGGGTGAGGGAGAATTTTGTCCAAGTTCAGGTGCCTCCCCACGGCTGGGTGAGAGACTGATAGGCTGCCTTGGTGGGTTGCTGAGGGGGCAGAGACCAGCGGTACTCTGTCCTGTTGCCAGCACTACCACGGGAGTAGTCTGGTGGGAGCCTGGCTGCTGGAGACCGACTGTCTCCCCTTTAGATATATCGCTCTGTGGCTGGGGGACAGGACCGACCGTCCCTACCCCTGGGGCTGTAAGTGCAGAGACTACGGTCCCATCTGCACAGATGTGGGGCTTAACATCTCCCCTTGGTGGGTTAGGCTGCCGCTGGAGAGAGGGTGTAACAAGCTCCTCTCTCTGGACGGTAAACTGCCGCTGGGGAGGGGGTTTAGCAGGCTCCTCTCCCTGCCACTCTCTCTGCTGGTGGAAAGGGGGACCAGCTGTCTCCCCTTTCATTCTCTTGTCCGGCTGCTGGGGTGCGAGACTGACTGTCTCTGCTCCCTGCAGGACACACTGCCGCTGGGGAGGATGGACGACACCATCAGCTCCCTGGGGCACACACTGCCGCTGGGGAGGGAGGATGCTGCTCTCCTCTCCCTTCGCTTCACACTGCCGTCTTGGCATCTCACTTTGCTGCTGGGGGGCAGGAACAACAACCTCTGCCCCCTGTAACTCAGCCTGCCGCTGGGGAGGAAGGACTGCACCTTCGGCTCCCTTGGACACACACGGCTGCTGGGGAGGATGGACGACACCATCAGCTCCCTGGGGCACACATTGCCGCTGGGGAGGGAGGACGCTGCTCTCCTCTCCCTTCCCTTCACACTGCCTTCTTGGCATATCACTTTGCTGCTGGGGGGCAGGAACAACAACCTCTGCCCCCTGTAACTCAGCCTGCCGCTGGGGAGGAAGGACTGCACCTTCGGCTCCTTTGGACACACACGGCTGCTGGGGAGGATGGACGACACCATCAGCTCCCTGGGGCACACATTGCCGCTGGGGAGGGAGGACGCTGCTCTCCTCTCCCTTCACTTTACACTGCCTTCTTGGCATATCACGTTGCTGCTGGGGGGCAGGAACAACAACCTCTGCCCCCTGTAACTCAGCCTGCCGCTGGGGAGGAAGGACTGCACCTTCGGCTCCCTTGGACACACACGGCTGCTGGGGAGGATGGACGACACCATCAGCTCCCTGGGGCACACATTGCCGCTGGGGAGGGAGGACGCTGCTCTCCTCTCCCTTCACTTCACACTGCCTTCTTGGCATCTCACTTTGCTGCTGGGGGGCAGGAACAACAACCTCTGCCCCCTGTAACTCAGCCTGCCGCTGGGGAGGAAGGACTGCACCTTCGGCTCCCTTGGACACACACGGCTGCTGGGGAGGATGGACGACACCATCAGCTCCCTGGGCCACACATTGCCGCTGGGGAGGGAGGTCTGCAAACCCCCTGGCCCACTCTGATTCCCGCGGCAAGTACTCTCGCACTGCTTTCTTCACCTGCTGTATTAGCTCCTCTGAGAGGTTGGGTCCGCATATAGCCAGCACCGCGGTGACCTCTCTGTCATACGCCTCTTGAGTGTAGCTGGGTGCCATGCTTGCTCTGCTGCAGTTGGTTCCTTGTAGATAGGGGCGCTGTACGGGTACTGGCGTTGCCCTCACTTTGTAATCCAGGAATGGTGTTGTCTGTAGCTGTCCCTCTGGTTGTAGGAACGATCCCGCCGCTTGCCACCAATTGTAACGGACCGTTTCACTTACAAGAGGATAAAACCCAGTTTAGGCGATAATCCCCTTTTCAGATGCACAGACAGCTACTGCAAACACCATTCTCCCGACTGGAACCACACGAACACTGGAACAGCTGAACAAGAAAAGCAGACATCGGCTTACACTCTTGGCAGTCAGCATACAATCCCATTCCCCCAAAGACCGAGACGACACATCGCTTTGAGGGTTAAGCAAGAACTCAAGACTGGGACACCCAGTCTGGCTTTTATTACCAACAAGTACATACAGGACACTCCCAGGGGGAGGATGAAATTAACCAATCACATGGATGTACCTCCCACACATTTCCTCCCCTTAGATTAGCACTTAACATAATTAACAGGGACACATTTTTACCCAAGTTTTGGATGTACCCTAAATACTTGGGGTACATCCACAAATCCAATATCTCCAGATAGCCCTAGTCTGGAGGGACAACATATGTTAAAATCAGCCCATTCGGATAAACGGTTTGGGAGTTATGGGACTTTAAAGTATTGACCGACCGCATGGGTAAAGTATCCGAAAACAGTTCCATGCATTTTGGCCCTGCGGTCGGTCACAAACAAGGGAACGCAAACAGACGAATTACTTGGGTTATAGAGACTAAGAGGGATTCGCATGAATCCCCTAGTTCGTATGTTTCTTTCTACCGAACGACGGGTCATTCGGTAGTTTCTATACGAAATCCTGGAAGTCTGGAGGTCTCAGCGGTGTTTGCCTAGTCGAGTGTCCGATTTCAGTTCCAGACGCTCGACGGCAAAACACCGCTGTTCGGCAGTTAAAGATGGCCGCCGCCACGTGGTTGTTTCCCGAATGGCGGCCACCCAGAGGACACAGAACACATTACATGGATTGCCAATTACCTGTTTGCAACATTGTTGCAAACGGTAATTGGAGGCACACTTAGTCCTGGGTGGTCTGGTTGTTCGGTAGTTTCCTCCATACAATGAATGGAGTGATTCTACCGAACAATCAGATGAATGCTGTACACATATATAACCCAGGTTAACTGCATACAAAAATACATACAAGACATGAAAGTATTAAAGGCAGGATTACTGTACTACGCTCCACAGTCTTAAAGGTACAGTAGTCCCAAAAGTTCCAATATGTCCATCGCTGCTTTTAAAGGGCCAGCAGCAGCAATACAAATTGTTACATGCCCAAATATAGTCTTTAAAGCGCAATATGTCCAGGGGCCATAGTCAGCGGGCAGGAGGCTAGCAGCCAGGCTTCTCCAGCCCACAGTGGCGAAGTTGGTTTCGCCACAGTCTCGACAGGACATACTTGTGTATGAGGGAGGACAGGTATGTTAGAGCAGCATTATGTAGGGATTTGTAAGCAAGCGCCAGAATTTTGAATTGGGCCCTATATCTAACTGGAAGCCAATGCAGGGACTGACAGAGCGTGGAGGCGTGGGAGGTGCGACCGGACAGGAAAATAAGCCTCGCAGCCTCATTCATTATAGATTGCAGCGGTGCAAGCTGGGAACACGTAAGACCATTGAGAAGGGGATTTCAGTAGTCGAGGCGAGAGAGAACAACAGCATGAACCAGTATCTTAGCCGCGTCCGGCGTTAGATATGGGCGGATGCGCGTTATGTTCTTGAGTTGGAAGCGACAGGATTTGACTATCGATTGGACATGGGGAGTAAAAGAGAGGTCAGAATCGAAAAGAACCCCTAGGCAGCAAGCCTGCGAGGTAGAGGTGATAGTAGCGCCGTTTACTTGGATGGAGACAGACACAGGAGTAGCAGCACTTGAGGGAGGAAAAACTAGAAGTTCTGTTTTGGACAGGTTGAGTTTAAGGAAGTGAGCAGCCATCCAGTTGGAAATAGCAGAGAGGCAGTCAGAAACACGAGTCAAGGTGGGCGGAGAGAGATCAGGGGAGGACAGGTAGATTTGCGTGTCATCTGCATATAAATGATATTGAAGCCAAAGGAGCTGATGAGTTTACCAAGGGAGGCAATATAGATAGAGAACAATAGGGGGCCGAGGACAGAACCTTGGGGGGCGCCGACAGAGAGGGGTTGGGGAGAAGAGGCAGAACCAGAGAAAGAAACACTGAAAGAGCGCAGGGAGAGGTAGGAGGGGCACCAGGAGAGAGCAGTATCCCGTAGACCAAAGTTACGAAGAATGTGAAGAAGCTGTTGATGATCAACAGTGTCAAAGGCGGCAGAAAGATCAAGGAGGATTAGGATAGAGTATTGGCCGTGAGATTTAGCAGCAATTAAATCGTTGGATACTTTGGTCACAGCAGTTTCGACAGAGTGACCAGCGCGGAATCCAGACTGAAGAGGGTCAAGCAGAGAGTTGGATTCGAGAAAGCCTGTCAATCTGGCGTACACAACCCTCTTGAGGATCTTGGAGGCAAATGGCAGTTCCTTTAACGTCTGCCGTTTCAATGCAGTGTAGTCTGTCTCCATTCACCTCTGTGTTCGGTTCTTTGTTGTATCCGAATTGCCATTCACTTTCCTGTTCGGTAGTTTCAATTACCCGAACACCGCTTTCCGGCTGTAAGGTTGGATCCCGTCGCTTGCCACCAATTGTAGCGGAGCTGCAATATTAAATCCCTAGATCTCCGCTGGTATAGAAGGTAATCCAAAGTAAAGCGCTGGAAAAGAAGGCAATATCCCAAACCCCCCAGTAACCGGACGAAAAACAATTCAGGGAGACAACTGACAATTTTATTCACGGCTGTTAGCCTATGCATGCTCTCTATTCTAAAACCCACGAATACATTTTTACACCAGGTTAACACAGCTATTTCAGACAACCTTTAAATGTTCTGCAATATGACCTAAAGTGGCTAGGTTTGCCACAGTGACTATTTTTTTTTAACTATTCTTGTCAAAATGTTCAGCTATTTACAGCTATTTACAGTGCTTTACAGCTCAAAGGAATTGGAACTGCAGTGGCTCAAAGGCAGATAGCAGACCCAGAACAGCAAAGGACCCAGGTTCAAATCCCCTGTTTGGCACTTGTGGGGCGACCACATCTGACCGTCTGTATGGCACTGTGAGAACTGTGACAGAATGGTAGGGAGTTCCACAGAAAAGGTGCAACCCTGGAGAAGTCTTGGAGGTGAGCATCAGATATGGGAGTACGGACAGAGTGCAGGGGCCTCGATAGGACATACTTGTGTATTAGGGAGGATAGGTAGGTTGGAGCAGCATTATGTAGGGACTTGTAAGCAATGTGTACATGTCTCCAGACCTAAACCCTTATATTTAAAAGAAGAAAAACTACCACAACAAGAGGACATAGTCTTAAATTAGAGGGACAAAGGTTTAAAAATAATATCAGGAAGTATTACTTTACTGAGAGGGTAGTGGATGCATGGAATAGCCTTCCAGCTGAAGTGGTAGAGGTTAACACAGTAAAGGAGTTTAAGCATGCGTGGGGTAGGCATAAGGCTATCCTAACTATAAGATAAGGCCAGGGACTAATGAAAGTATTTAGAAAACTGGGCAGACTAGATGGGCCGAATGGTTCTTATCTGCCGTCACATTCTATGTTTCTATGTTTCTATTTGACGCACATTTGGCAGAATGTTTGTAAGCTCACCAAAAAGCACTCTTTAGGAAATACACTCCCCAATTAATCAATCTTGGGTGCGTCCACAAAATCTATTGTTTTATTTTAAATGAACAGTCCACTTGCTAAATAAAAATAACTGTTTAGACGATATACCCCCAAATAAAACATGCATGCATTTAATTATGCATTTATTTAATTGGGAGTATATCTAAAAATAACTGTCTTCAGCCTTAGCAAGCCCTCCCCTTCTCCCCCAGCCCAGCCGTACCATGAGTGTCTCATCAAAGACTTCCCAATGCAGCTCAATTGGAAGTGTTTGCAAGAATCTTGCACTGAGCAATTGCTTTTCTTCTCGAGTTTAGCTCCACTGAGTGAATTAAACCAGGAAGTAACAGGATTGGTTGTATGACTGACAGCCAATAGGGGTGTAACCAGGTTAAGTTATACAAGTGTCAATTTCTATTGAAATCTGCACTTTTTGTAAAATGAAAGGAAGAGGACACACTCTTCACACATAAAGGATTGGGAAGTCTGTGATTAGACAACCACACACAGCCTGGTAGGGTAGGGCACACCAAGGCTGCAGACACTTTTAATGATAAAACGCATAATTAAATGCATGACATTTCTAAAAAATAATTTAGGAGGCAGTGGAGGGTCCCTATAAGCAAGTTCGTCTGACTCAGAACTAAGCTTAATAAACATTTTATACTTGAATTTTTGGTGTATAATTGTTGAGTACAGATCTCATCTGATTTCGATGCTACAAAATGTCATGGACAGGCCATAAAAGGTTCTAGGTATTGCTACTAAGCAAAATGTATCTCCTAGTAACCGCACACAAGAGACATGATGACCAACAGTCTGACAAAGGAGCTACAGGCGAATCTGAGATTCTGAGAAATACAATTTAGTTGGAACATGAGCCATAATGCAAACAATTCAATGTAATGCAGCTAGAATATTTAATGACTATCAGGCAAAACCAAAATGAAAACTGAACGATTTTAATGGCCTATTTAGACAATTTACCACCATTTTAAAAAAAGCACTAGTTGCAAAAAATAAAGTAGCCAGATATACTTTCTATTATCAGTGACAATTACTAGGTTCACCGACTAGGCGAATCGTTTCACTAGAGATGCAATAGAAGAAGTGTCTTATTCAAACTTCCCAGATGTCTCTTAGATACTTTCAACTCTCGTCTTTGCCCTGCTGTGGCAACCCCCCAAAATAACCTGTCAGCTGACAGTTTTGCATGCAAATTTACTGAATTAATCAGGTAAGGAATGCATTTCCCGGCCCTTCGCTCCTCTCTCTCTCAACCACACTTAGACCATTCCTTTTCTACCCTTCAGGCCTTCTCCCTGGCTACTGAACAGGGGTTGGCTACGTTTCTCATTTCCTCTCACTCCACCACTTGTTCCCAAACCATCTCAGCTTATCAGATCTCTCTCCCCATGTCTTGTGCCGTCCTTGACACATATCTTCAACAGCTCTCTTTTTTTCTGGCATTTTCCCCGCTCGCCTTAAACATGCTACTGTCGTATCCATCCTAAAAAAGCCGTCTCTTGACCCATCATCTCCATCCATCTACTGTTGATATCGCTACTACCTTTCTCCTCAAAGCTTCTAGAACGACTTTACATGCCAGGCATGCTTTCTCAACTCCAATGCTCTCCTTCTCTTCAATCTGGCTCCCACCCTCTACACTCTACCGAGACCACTCTGAGTAAAGTAACTAATGATCTAGTTGTGGCTAAATCCAAATACTGATTCTTCTAGACCTCTCTGCTAACTTTGACACTGTGGATCATGCTCTCATTCTGCAAACTATTCACTCCCTTGGTCTCTGTGACACGGTCCTTTTAAGATTGTCTTTCTATCTCTCCCAATGTTCATTCAGTATCTCCTTTTCTAATGACAATGCTTCCCCTCATCCTGTCCGGTTGGAATCTCCCAAGATTCCGTTCTCTTGTTTTCACTGTCAATGCAAGTTGATGGTACCCGCATAAGGCTGTCCTTGCAAGCTCACTGTCTTGGTGTTGTTGTCGATTCTGGCCTTACCTTTATGCCTCACATGTAGCCTATTGCTATATCTATTGCTAAATCCTGCCATTGTCACCTAAAAACATTGCCCGCTATGGCCCTTTCCTTAAGCAAGATTCTACTAAAAAGCTTGCTCACGCTCTTGTAATATCTTGCATTGACTACAGTAATTCTCTCCTAATTGATCTACCCAGAAACCATACCGTCTCGCTACAGTAATGAATACTGCCACCTGGCTGATTTTTCTTTCTGATTGCCTCTCTCACACCTTGCCCTTTTGTCAATCCTTACACTGGCTTCCTGTATCCAAGGCCAGTGCTTCCTATAAGGCAAACTAGGCATCTGCCTAGGGCGGCATATAGGAGGGGGCGCCCTGTGCCCCCATTGCCGGCACTTTAAATACTGCAGCCACCTGAGCGCTCTATAGAGAGCCTCAGGCGGCTGCAGCAATGCCTCTCTCCTCACCTCCCCTTCCCTGTAGCGTGGCCAAGCTCCTCTCCGGTCCGCGGTACAGGAACATTTGTTTCCTGTACCCAGCCGGACTTATAGGAAGTGCAGTGGGCAGGTCTAAAGGAAACAGGGACAGAGCCAGCAGCTTCAGGCTTGAATACAAGTAAGATTTTACTAGGGTGGCTAGATGGTGATTTTAACCCTATAGGGTCAGGAATACATGTTTCTGGTTCCTGACCCTATAGTGCTCTTTTAAACATTATAGAGAAACATGTCCGACCATCTTAAGTGTCAGGCCCGGCCCGGCCCGGCCCCGCCCCGCCCCGCCCCCTATAATAGTATTTTGCATACCTTCCAACATTTTAAATGAAAACATATTTTAATTTTAGGGGTGTGAGGGTGTGGCCTGGGCTGGGGCTGTTCTAAGAAATTTTAGGTGACTTCCTAATAACAATTGATACAACTCAAATGTAATTAAGAACAGATTAAATGTATATTATTTAAAGCAATAAGACTAACGGCGCAGGTACCAAAATTTGGAGTTTGAATAGTGCCCCTCCTATATACTCAGTTTATAACGTGTCTTATTTACACAGACTGATTTCTAAACACATTTTTTTTTAATGATACGGTATTATTGCTGTGGAGCTCTGTTATACACTCAAACACACACCATGGAGCTCCTAGAAAAGAGGGACATTAGGAGAGAAAATATGTACAGAGGGTTTGGGCCCAACATAGTGACTATCCCTCCTAAACAGGGGCAGTTGGGAGGTATCATTTTGTGTTTTTATGCAACAGTTTAACATACAGTGCCTTGCAAAAGTATTCACCCCCTTTGGCATTTTTAGTGTTTTGTTGCCTCACAACCTGGAATTAATATGGATTGTTTGAGGATTTGCATCATTTAATTTACAGAACATGCACACAACTTTGAAGATGTTTTTTTTTTATTGTGAAGCAAACAACAAATAGGACAAAATAACAGAAAAGGTCAATGAGCATAACTATTCACCCCCCTAAAGTCAATACTTTGTAGAGCCACCTTTTGCCGGCAATCACAGCTCCAAGTCGCTTTGGATAAGTCTCTATGAGCTTGCCACATCTTACCACTGGGATGTTTGCCCATTCCTCCTTGCAAAACTGCTCCAGCTCCATCAAGTTGGATGGTTTGCGCTTGTGAACAGCAATCTTTAAGTCTGACCATAGATTTTCTATTGGATTGAGGTCTGGGCTTTGACTAGGCCATTCCAACACATTTACATGTTTTCCTTTAAACCACTCAAGTGTTGCTTTAGCAGTGTGTTTGGGGTCATTGTCCTGCTGGAAGGTGAACCTCCGTCCTAGCCTCAAATAACGCACAGAGTGGTACAGGTTTTGCTCAAGAATATCCCTGTATTTAGCACCATCCATCTTTCCCTCATCTTTGACCAGTTTCCCAGTCCCAGCTGCTGAAAAACATCCCCACAGCATGATGCTGCCGCCACCATGTTTCACTGTGGGGATGGTGTTCTTTGGGTGATGTGATGTGTTGGGTTCGCACCAGACATAGCATTTTCTTTGATGGCCGAAGAGTTACATTTTAGTCTCATCAGACCAGAGCACCTTCCTCCATACATTTTGGGAGTCTCCCACATGCCTTTTCTCAAACTCAAAACGTGCCATTTTGTTTTTTGTTGAAAGTAATGGCTTTCTTCTGGCCACTCTGCCATAAAGCCTAACTCTATGGAGCGTACGGCTTATTGTCATCCTATGTACAGTCCCGGCTGTCCAGTCTCTGCAGCTCCTCCAGGGTTACCTTAGGTCTCTGTGCTGCCTCTCTGATTAATGCCCTCCTTGCCCGGTCTGTGAGTTTTGGTGGGTGGCCGTCTCTTAGCAGGTTTGCTGTTGTGCCATGTTCTTTCCATTTGGTTAGGATAGATTTGATGGTGCTCCTGGGGATCATCAAAGATTTGGATATTTTGTTATAACCTAACCCTGACTTGTACTTCTCAACAACATTGTCCCTTACTTGTTTGGAGAGTTCCTTGGTCTTCATGGCAGTGTTTGGTTAGTGGTGCCTCTTGCTTAGGTGTTGCAGCCTCTGAGGCCTTTTCAAAAAAGGTTTATATATGTAATGACAGATCATGTGACACTTAGATTCCACACAGGTGGACATCGTTTCACTAATTATGTGACTTCTGAAGGTAATTGGTTGCACCAGAGCTTTTTATGGTCTTCATAACAAAGGGGGTGAATACATACGCACATGCCAATTTTCTATTTTTATTTCTAAAAAAATAGTTTTATGTATATATTTTTTCTCATTTCACTTCACCAACTTAGACTATTGTGTTCTGATCCATCACATAAAATTCAGATTAATAAAACATTAAACTTAAGGCTGTAATGTAACAAAACAGGTAAAAAGTCAAGGGGGGTGGATATTTTTTGCAAGGCACTGTACTTGAGTCAACAAAATCAGCACGGGTAACTGCATCCCTAATATGGTGATCTAATTAATTGCAGACTATTTTTACTAAGTACCTGGAGAGATTTCTCTTGCAGAGTTATCAGGTTGCAGATCCCAAAAATCTAAGCAGCTCGAGGACGGAGATGTAGAATGACAACGATTGGAGACATCCTGTGATTTACGCTGGTGGTTCTGCATACAAGGCCATGATATACAGCATCTCTTGATATAAATAAACCTTGACAAGGTTTCAGCTAACATTTTAAATAGATCTGTCATACAGAAAATTAGGGGATGACCAGGTTCACTTCAGGTAAGAAATAAAAGGTTATCGACCCAGGAGGCAAAATCTCTAAAATGACCACATTTGCACAACGCTCTTAATTATCACTATCATTTTCTGGAATACACAACACATTAATATTACAATTTAAAGTGTAAGTCTCACAGTACACATTACTTAGGCTAATATTAAAGAACATTACATTTAATCTATTTATTGTACCAGCAGAAATGCTACCAAAATATATAGATTTTACTTTAATGCCCTTAGAATGTGTGGCACGTCCTCCATCAATCAACACACTTTCAGAATAACCCTCTTTGTGCCTGTGGAATGCATGTTTCAACTGAATGCTGATTGAAAGGAGAGAGCAGGAGAACCCTCCTACAAGTGGCTCTCCTGCCCTCTGTCACTGTACTACTTTCCAAGCAAGTAGGGGAGCACAGGACGTTCTGATATCGATATACTAACAGGGAATCCAGCATATCAGCATCATGGAGGATTGCCCTGTTGGGAAAAGTTTAACCAAAGTAAAGGGATGATGGGAGGGAGGGGAGGGGGGGGCGGAGTTGCAGCTACAGCTAGGGGCGGATGTAAGTAGAGTATAATAACCACGGACCTCAATTAATTGATAAATGATTAATTATATACTTACTGCTTTAGGAGCTGTTATAAGTTAAAATGAACCTGTTCACACTGCTCAGAAATGTACTTTAGAGCTATATACATAAAATTTACATACACAGTACACCTACTGTACTTACTGTACTTCCCTCTACTGTAATGTAACCTGTAAAGTGCTGAGTACACCTGTTAGCGCTATATAAATGAAAAATACATACACTGTATACCTACTGCACTTACTGTACCTCCCTCTACTGTAATGTAACCTGTAACGTGCTGAGTACACCTGTTAGCGCTATATAAATAAAATATACATACACTGTATATCTACTGCACTTACTGTACCTCCCTCTACTGTAATGTAACCTGTAAAGTGCTGAGTACACCTGTTAGTGCTATATAAATAAAATATACATACACTGTATACCTACTGAACTTACTGTACCTCCCTCTACTGTAATGTAACCTGTAAAGTGCTGATTACACCTGTTCGCGCTATATAAATAAAATATACATACACTGTATACCTACTGCACTTACTGTACCTCCCTCTACTGTAATGTAACCTGTAAAGTGCTGAGTACACCTGTTAGCGCTATATAAATAAAATATACATGCACTGTATACCTACTGCACTTACTGTACCTCCCTCTACTGTAATGTAACCTGTAAAGTGCTGAGTACTCCTGTTAGCACTATATAAATAAAATATACATACACTGTATACCTACTGCACTTACTGTACCTCCCTCTGCTGTAATGTAACCTGTAAAGTGCTGAGTACACCTGTTAGCGCTATATAAATAAAATATACATACACTGTATACCTACTGCACTTACTGTACCTTCCTCTATTGTAATGTAACCTGTAAAGTGCTGAGTACACCTGTTAGTGCTATATAAATATAATATACATACACTGTATACCTACTGCACTTACTGTACCTCCCTCTATTGTAATGTAACCTGTAAAGTGCTGAGTACACCTGTTAGCTCTATTTAAATAAAATATACATACACTGTATACCTACTGCACTTACTGTACCTCCCTCTACTGTAATGTAACCTGTAAAGCACTGAGTACACCTGTTAGCGCTATATAAATATAATATGCATACACTGTATACCTACTGCACCTCCCTCTACTGTAATGTAACCTGTAAACTGCTGAGTTAGCGCTATATAAATAAAATATACATACACTGTATACCTACTGTACTTACTGTACCTCCCTCTACTGTAATGTAACCTGTAAAGTACTGAGTACACCTGTTAGCGCTATATAAATATAATATACACACACTGTATACCTACTGCACTTACTGTACCTCCCTCTACTGTAATGTAACCTGTAAAGTGCTGAGTACACCTGTTAGTGCTATATAAATAAAATATACATACACTGTATACCTACTGCACTTACTGTACCTCCCTCTTCTGTAATGTAACCTGTAAAGTGCTGAGTACACCTGTTAGCGCTATATAAATACAATATACATACACTTTATACCTACTGCACTTACTGTACCTCCCTCTACTGTAATGTAACCTGTAAAGTGCTGAGTACACCTGTTAGTGCTATATAAATAAAATATACACACACTGTATACCTACTGCACATACTGTACCTCCCTCTACTGTAATGTAACCTGTAAAGTGCTGAGTACACCTGTTAGTGCTATATAAATAAAATATACATACACTGTATACCTACTGCACTTACTGTACCTCCCTCTACTGTAATGTAACCTGTAAAGTGCTGAGTACACCTGTTAGTGCTATATAAATAAAATATACACACACTGTATACCTACTGCACATACTGTACCTCCCTCTACTGTAATGTAACCTGTAAAGTGCTGAGTACACCTGTTAGTGCTATATAAATAAAATATACACACACTGTATACCTACTGCACATACTGTACCTCCCGCTACTGTAATGTAACCTGTAAAGTTCTGAGTACACCTGTTAGTGCTATATAAATAAAATATACATACACTGTATACCTACTGCACTTACTCTACCTCCCTCTACTGTAATGTAACCTGTAAAGCGCTGAGTACACCTGTTAGCGCTATATAAATAAAATATACATACACTGTATACCTACTGCACTTACTGTACCTCCCTCTGCTGTAATGTAACCTGTAAAGTGCTGAGTACACCTGATAGCGCTATATAAATAAAATATACATACACTGTATACCTACTGCACTTACTGTACCTCCCTCTGCTGTAATGTAACCTGTAAAGTGCTGAGTACACCTGTTAGTGCTATATAAATAAAATATACATACACTGTATACCTACTGCACTTACTGTACCTCCCTCTGCTGTAATGTAACCTGTAAAGTGCTGAGTACACCTGTTAGTGCTATATAAATAAAGCATACACATACATAATCTCACGTACATATTCATGCTCCAGAAATTCTAAACACATTACTCATGCAAAACCCAGTTTCATTTAACAGATGTTTTGCATAACTGTTGCCAGGATTGAAATCTTTAGAATTTCCGTCATCTGTTACATAAAAAGTCTATTTCTGATCTATATTTCTAATTTCTAAACATGGGCTGGTCATACTATACTGTTAATTTAGATTCAAAACGAAGTCAACTTTACTTGTTCATCTGTAATATTTCAACCGACAGGAAAATGTTCCCAGAAGGGTGAAATGATAGGATTCTATATTTTTTCACACTGCCTGGATAGCGATCGAACCTGGAGATAGATGTCACTGACACTGGAATCAAATCTGCCAAAAGACATCCTCCGGGTTACTGGAGACTTTGTACAGAAGAGGTAGATTGGCTCTTCGTGATCCTTGCTATTGGCTGCACCCTGTTTGTGTTCAATTGGATCAATAACATTGTAAAGTGCTGCGGATTAAGTTGGCGTAATATATATGCATGAAAATATAATAAAAGATCCTTTTCTCCTTATCATAGTTATGGCATGCAGACTGGCACAGGTATAGGTCATATGTTGACCTATACGGCACTCAAGGCTTCTAGAGCCAAACAGTTAAAGGGCAATCCTCAATTTATGCATTGCAGCACATAGAGGAAGTGATCTCAGATCACTTCATTCCAGCACTTGTGAATGGGAATCCACACTGTAGTAGAGCAGCCTGCAGCAGCTCCTGTTCTTGACCTGTACCTGGTCAGCTTGGTCCCCACTGGAACCCAGGGAAGCCACCCACACTGTGTAGATATACACAGAAATGCAGAATAACCCTCCCCTCATACAAATAATACGAACAGCCCACACACAAACATACACACAATCCGCACAAACACAACACCACTGACAATCCACATACATGCACACAATGCCACATGCAGCCTCTTACATGCAATAACCCAAACAGCCCCTCACATACACACACAGCCAAACACACAATGTGACATATCCATCCACACACACACACACACACACAATACCCCACACAGCCCCTCACATACACACAATGTGACATATCCATCCACACACACACACACACACACACACACACACACACACACACACACAATACCCCACACAGCCCCTCACATACACACAATGTGACATATCCATCCACACACACACACACACACACACACAATACCACACACAGCCCCTCACATACACACAATGTGACATATCCATCCACACACACAATTCTACAAACAGCCCCCATACACAGCCCCCATTCATAGGTATCATACATGATACCACGAACTACTCATGTACATATACAATATAATATCTTATAAACGCACAAATACAATAATTCAAAGCAACTGCAGTATAAATAACACAAGCAAAATACAACAACATGCACACCTAAAAAAAAAAAAAAAAAGACCGGCACACTACGGGCCATCACAATCCTATTTCGGCACAGTGCTACTAGAAGGTTGCCTACCCCTGCTCTATGCCTTTATCAGTGCTTTAAACAGACACTCTTAACATCAGCTTAATGCAGTGGTTTTGGCACAAATACTTTCCTTGTGTCCCTCTTTGAAAAGGCCAGTGTTTGCATTTGTCCATAAAGACACCCCTAGTGGCTGTCACTCACTAGTAACGGCTGGGAGTGTTGACACTTCTAAAAGGCGGCAGCTCTGCCCAGTGTCTAGAAGTGTCACGCGTAGAGGAAGTATCCCTTTCTTGTCTCAGTATATCTTTCAGTGAAATTCCAAAAGATTCAATGAGTATTTTATGAAGATTTTACTGCTTAAATGTGTAACCTTAAAGCTCCTAATTAATATCCCCATCCCCAATAATACATCCCTTTACTCCCAATGAAAACCCTTAAACACTCTAAATTACTCAGATGGGTAGGCACAGCTGTGAAATAATACATTATATAACAGAGTGGATGTGTATAAATATAACCTATAGGACATATGGCTGCTATCAGTTTATTAAGCAGTTCCAATTATCCTATGTGGTGATTGTAACTACTCTTTTCCTGCTGAACAAAGGATTATGTGATAAAACAGATTCCAACAGACCTGAACGAGAAGCTTCTCATTGGAATGGTTCATCCTGGTGTTGGGCCGAGCTGCAGACAGACCCACCAAGCTGAGGGACAATAAAACATACACTACACACTACACGGTGTGTAACTCTTCAACTTTTATTATTATTTTTTTATTTAAAATGTTTGGCAGTAATTTGAATGCATTATCTATATAACAAATGTATAAACATATATAGTACATTTTTACATAATAACCATTTATATTTGACTTGATTCTGGTGTGTCCATGTGGCAGATAGGCCGCTCTGGGCAGTGATCAGCTGTTTGTATTTGTCTGATTACTGTGTATATCATATTTATCAATGTTTGTGATTGTTGAGAGGTTTTTGTTGTGCGTGCAGCTGACCATTTTGGCCAGAGCACAGCTCACATTGCTGTGGTTTCACATTTCGTCGGGCAGATTATCTTGAAGCTGGGATTTCTTTTACATATATCTTTATTGTTCTGCCTTAGAATGTGTTATTAATGATGTGAAAACCTAGTTGTAATCTAAACCTGTCCATTTAGCTGTCCGGAAATCCCACGCCAATCAGTTACCTATAAACCATGCTAGGGGATAGGGGAGTCAGTTCTTCTATTCATATTAGAGTCAATTAATCCAAGAATATGTGGATTGTAAAAGAGTATAAATATTTATTGTCTCTGTTTTAAATATTCTGCTCGGATTTGTAAAAGGCATTATTTATCAAAAGATCTGCTAACTTTATTCCTCCATTATCCCGTCATTGTACACCTCAACCCACTGCATGTCTCCGTCCACCAATCACTATATGTCTCCATCCTCCAGTCACTGTATGCCTCCATCCTCCAATTACTGTGTGCCGCCATCCTCCAACCACTGTATGTCTCCATCCTCCAACCACTGTATGTCTCCATCCTCCAACCACTGTATGTTTCCATCCTCCAACCACTGTATGTTTCCATCCTCCAACCACTGTATGTTTCCATCCTCCAACCACTGTATGTCTCCATCCTCCAACCACTGTATGTCTCCATCCTCCAACCACTGTATGTCTCCATCCTCCAATCAATGTGTGTCTCCATCCTCTAATCAATGTGTGTCTCCATCCTCTAATCACTGTGTGTCTCCATCCTCCAACCACTGTATGTCTCCATCCTCCAACCACTGTATGTCTCCATCCTCCAACCACTGTATGTCTCCATCCTCCAATCAATGTGTGTCTCCATCCTCTAATCACTGTGTGTCTCCATCCTCCAACCACTGTATGTCTCCATCCTCCAACCACTGTATGTCTCCATCCTCCAACCACTGTATGTCTCCATCCTCCAATCAATGTGTGTCTCCATCCTCTAATCACTGTGTGTCTCCATCCTCCAACCACTGTGTGTCTCCATCCTCTAATCACTGTGTGTCTTCATACTCTAATCACTGTGTGTCTCCATCCTCCAATCACTGTGTGTCTCCATCCTCTAATCACTGTGTGTCTTCATACTCTAATCACTGTGTGTCTCCATCCTCCAACCACTGTGTGTCTCCATCCTCCAACCACTGTATGTCTCCATCCTCCAACCACTGTATGTCTCCATCCTCCAACCACTGTATGTCTCCATCCTCCAACCACTGTATGTCTCCATCCTCCAACCACTGTATGTCTCCATCCTCCAAACTGTCACGTCTAAACATTTGTTATGAAGGAACACAACTGCAGATTTCGTATAGTTTGAATATTTATTATAAAAAGTAAAAGGTATTGACTTTAATTCCAATTTACAGGTACTGTAGTTTTAAGTAATAAACGATAACTGAAGTCCACAATTATAAGCACTGTAGCTTTAAGTAGTAAATGATAACTGAAGTCCACAATTACAGGCACTGTAGCTTTAAGTAGTAAATGATAACTGAAGTCCACAATTACAGGCACTGTAGCTTTAAGTAGTAAATGATAACTGAAGTCCACAATTACAGGCACTGTAGCTTTAAGTAGTAAATGATAACTGAAGTCCACAATTACAGGCACTGTAGCTTTAAGGAGTAAACGATAGTAAATTGCAGACACTGAATCAATAAAGAGTCTCTTAGTAGAATCAACGGTTTAGGTGATAAGCAGTCACAATAGCTGTTCCATAGACTTTAACCGAAGCAAGACAGATGCAGCTAACTGAGATAAAGTATGAGTTGAAGTTAGCTGTAACGGTTTTGTATTATCGAAGGATTTTGGAGACAGGAAATAACAGCTTGAGATGCAATGCTTATCACAGAGGTTTTACTTAGCTTCCGGCACATAGAACACTGGTTCCCGAGATCTCCTCAGAGGCGTTTATCCTGGATGGAGAGTGTTAAGCTTTTAGTTGTGGATGAGGAGAGGTGAAGGGAACTTGCAGAGTCTTTCAGTCCGGTCTGGTAACAGAGGTTTTCACAACGAAGTTGTAGCCGGTTCGTGAGTACGGAACGTAGTTCAATAATCCAGCCTAGATCAGCTGGTGCAGTCAGATTAAATAGGCAGACCGTGTCATAAAGGGGTGTGGCTAGGCTCCGTGGAACCAGGAAGTAAGAGGATACCATAGTTAAGGCATGACACAAACACTGTGTGTCTCCATCCTCCAAACACTGTGTGTCTGCATCCTCCAATCACTGTGTGTCTCCATCCTCCAATCACTGTGTGTCTCCATCCTCCAATCACTGTGTGTCTCCATCCTCCAATCACTGTGTGTCTCCATCCTCCAATCACTGTGTGTCTCCATCCCCCAATCACTGTGTGTCTCCATCCCCCAATCACTGTGTGTCTCCATCCTCCAATCACTATATGTCTCCATCCTCCATTCACTGTATGTCTCCATCCTCCAGTCACTGTGGATCGCGAATGATCCCGCCAGGAGTTCCAGGCAGTTGACGTGCATGGAAAGTTCTTGGGGGATCCAAACACTTCCTGTGGATTCCACTCCGTTGGTGGCTCCCCAGCCCCAAGGGTTGGCGTCTGATTCCAACATGAAGTCCGGGCGATTGTCCAATATAGCCCGGCCGTTCCTGCATGCAATTCAGCCACCAGTGGAGTTCGATACTATAACTGGTTGACTGTATGCGGGTTTCCTGTGGAGGGCATGAGCCTTGAGGCGTTGCATGGCCCGACAGTGCAGGTGTCCTGGAAATATCGCCTGTATGGAAGAGGACAGAAGGCCCACATTCCATGCAAGGAGATGGAGAGGAATGGATGGTTGTCGTAGCACCTTGCGGATCTCCCTGCGGATGGATGCAATTTTTAAAGCGTTTAGAGTCATAGGGTACTAGTTCTGGAGTTGATCTCGAACCCTAGGAATTAAACAGTCTGAGCCGGGTTCAATGCGGACTTGGGTCTGTTACTCAAGAAGCTCAGAGATTCCAGCAATTGGACGGTGAAGGTGGTATGATCTTGCAACGTTCCCTTATCTCCACCGACGAGGAGAATGTCATCCCGGTAGATGATACAACGAATTCCTTGAACACGAAGATGAGCAACCACCGGTTTCAGCATCTTTGTGAAGCACCATGCTGAGGCAGAATGGGAGGCAGGTGAATTGCCACGTGTCTCCATGCCATAGGAAGCGTAGGAAAGGGCGGCTCTGGACATGGATGGGAATAGTGAGGTATGCGTCCTTAAGGTCCAGTCGAGTGAACCAATCTCCGTCTTAAAGGAGGTCCTGGAGGAGATGGATGCCTTCCATCTTGAAGTGCCTGTAAACGACCTGAGCGTTCAATTCCCGCAGGTTGATCACCTGATGAAATTCCCCAGATTTCTTCCTGACCAGGAAAATGTTGCTGAAGAAGCCTCCGGTATCCAGTGCCGGTTGAATGGCTCCTCTCGAGCGAAGTTCCCGAAGCTCCTGATCTATCAGTCGAGCGTTGGTGGCCGCAAATCGTAGTGTGTGGGGCAAGTGTGATTGAAGGAAACCTCCTCGAATTCTATTTGGCATCTGCAAACCGTCTGTAGGATCCAAGCATCCATGGAAAGATCTGCCCAGTTCTGGAAAAAGAAAGAAACACGACCTGCAATCTGAACAGTAGGAAGAGGGGTATGTCCTCAAAGTTGAACCTTTGACGATTCCTTGTTTGCGGGATGAAGGGTTGCGGTTGCGGTTGCGTGTAACGGGGGCCCCGCTGCCAACCAGCCATGTAAAAAACACTCCTGGAAACATTTCCCTGAAGACCTTCCGCATGGAGTGTTAAGCTTTGTTCAAGGATGTGAGTATGTTCATGTGCTTACTTAGTTCCTTGATGAAGGCCTCTCTGAAAAGCCTACCTTGTGACTGGGGGCCGAATTCCTTGGCCCCCAAATCCACCGAATTTGTGTCGATTCGGAAAAGTGCGGCTTGGCGCCTCTCTGAAGAGTGGGGCACATTGGTGTCCTCAATAAAACAAAAGCACCATTGTGCCCACTCTCTGATATCGCACGCCCATTCGTGCACCATGTCCGAATCGAACTCCTCCACTCGGGCATAAGCATCGTCCGTGAGCCATAAATGCCAGCATAAGCTGGTCAAATTTACGGGTTGCAACGACTTTGTCGGCTAAAGTGGGGCGAGGGCATTACGAACTCATACGTTTACACACGTCTTTGTCGAGAGATCTTCGCAACCAAAAGTGCATGAAATTCGTCAGATGTTCTAGGGGAGACCAGTCCCCGGAGCGAGGGTGGCTTTTGTTCCGAGGGTCAAACATTTGTTGACCAGTGGTATCCAGGAAAATATCTGAGTCAACCTGGGAAAGGGACTCTCCAGGAGCGTTCCCGTGACAAAAGCAGCGTCCGACTGTGGCGTAGAGCCCCACGCTGCATCGTGGCGAAGTTTACTACCCTTCTCTGCTTGGTCTCATTTCAGAGAGTTTTGGATGTTCGTGCCTTCTGTGGCATAGAGCCCCATGCTCAGATTCCTCAGCTCGCCATTCGTCCAATACGTACAGCTTGTGAGGGAGGTCATGTTCCTCCTCCGAGGAGATTACAGGTGCAGGTTTCGGTACCGACTGTGCTGGCACCTTATCCTGCCTTGCCTTAGATTTTTTAGCCTTGGAGCTTTCGCCTTTCCAGTGGCACTTAGGTGGGTGAGAGCGTTCCCTCGAAGAGTCAGAGTCCTCAGAGTCCACGACATAGTGAGTCCGTTTCGGGGCGGACTAAGCTGGGCCATGTTCCACTGGGAATGCTTTGGAGAACTCCTTCTCCATGGAGGCAGCCACTGCCGTGAAAATCATAGCCTGTATTTTCTGGCATTTTGGAGTCTTCCATGGTGACTTATTGTAGTAGAGTGGGACACTGAACACCTTGGCACAAACCAGAACTTGGCACATAGGGTAGTAGAGGTTTGGGGATCAGGAGGGGAGGTAAGAAGACAAGTGAGTGAACCTGTATCACTAGTAGTAGGCCAGGGACCTGTAAACAGTGGAGTACCGTATAATTACCACTGGGGCTCACCCAGGAAAACAGAACATGCATTGACAATTTCAGCTCAGCAGAACTTAAAGGGGGCTCTCCCCGGCCAGAATAAGGGATAAGACCCAACTGTATAACCAACCCCACAATACAGAACAACAACCTTAATCCAGGTCCCAACTGAGTCTCAAGAGACAGAAGAAACATCAGGGTTGAAGCAGAGTAGTACAGCAGGACCTCAGTGCATTCAAAATGGTGACATGGGAGCGTTTTCTGTCAAAAACACCTCCTCCCAAAATGGCGAGATGAGCTGCAAATATATTGTGGGGAAAATTGCTGAACGTTTGGGCTGCGAACGAGAAGCCGTTCGCGGAATAGTGTTTGGGAGTTAGAGGCACCGAACAAGCGAGGTTCGGTGCCGCATGAGAGCTGGTTCGGGAGCTAAACGTGCAAACTTTCAGGACGTGAAACCAACAAATGCAGGAAACACAGTGTGTTTGGCAGCCGAACAGACGGTAAAGTGCGTGTGTCTGAGGTCAGAGTGTAATAGCTGTGCCATCACAAAAAAAAAAAAACAACCCCCCACCGCAGGTCTCAGTACCATGGAAGGAGGCCCCAGGGAGCAAGCAAGGGTGGGTGAGGACAGACCCCAACACCCCAAGGAGGGGAAGCAAGGGGAAAGAGCTGTTTGACAGGAAAGTGGCACAGAAATACCAACACAGGAATAAATATATAAGAAGGATAGAAGGAGTTAAAAGTGAACCCCAAATAGGGGGCGTGGCCTGGAGCGCAACCGAGACGGTCGCATGAGAGGGTAGCTCCGCTGCACTGGCCGTAATTCTAAGCGCAACGTTCTCCCGAAACGCGACACACATACCCCAAGAGATGTCCCAACAGAAGGGCAGACGCCAAACGGAAAGGACTGACAAGGCAAGCTTCTTCAATGCCCGCAACGCCCAAGTAAAAGCCACGGAAACGGCGGAGGAGGCCCAAGATGGCGCCCGTCACATGTCCAGGGATGCCGCGGACGACGGCCCAGTTACACAGAGCGTTCTGCAGAGAATGCTAGAAGACATGCAGGCAAACATACAAAACACCATCCAAGCCTCAATAAAAGAAATCAGGTCAGAAATTCAGGATGTAGAAATGAGAACCTCCTCACTGGAAGATAAAATGGCCGACCAGGCTGAGGACACAAATGATATCAAGAGAGCCATAACTGACATGGAAGATACCATAGCAAGGTTTGAAACAAAAATGGCAGATATGGAAGATCGCTCCCGCCGAAATAACCTGCGGTTGAGGGGAATAGCAGAATCAGTCGGGGTGGCGGAGCTGCATGCACACCTGCAAGGACTATTCAAAATGCTGATCCCAGATATACACCAGGACATGCTGCTGCTAGACAGGTACCATAGAGTACCAAAACCCAGATTCCTTACACAGGAGACTCCTAGAGATGTACTAGTGAGACTACATTACTTTCATGTGAAAGAAGATATCATGAGGGCAAGCAGACTGCGCTCCACTTTGCCACCTCCATACCAGGGAACAACGATATACGCTGACATATCAGCCGCAACGCTGCAAAAAAGAAAAACCTTCTCAGGTGTTACTGAACAGCTCAGGATCCACAAAAAGCCTTACAGATGGGGCTTCCCGGTAAAGCTGCTCATCATGCATGAAGGCAAGACGGTGCCCATCGCTACACCTGAGGCTGGAGCAAAGATCCTCGCAGAATGGGGCCTACCACCGCCGAAGCCGCTACCCGCTGCCGTTAACCGAGACAGATCCAACCCAGAGTGGAAGAGGATCCCCGCAAACGGATCAAGGAAGCACACATAATCCGCAAGTACTAACACATAAGACTCTGGGGCAGATAATATAACCGAAAGAGATACTTACCAAAGTATTAGGGAGGATAGACGAAGCGGGAAAGGGGGAGAGAAGGAGAAGGAAAAGAAAGAGAGAAAAAATAAATAAATCAATAAATAAATATACACAAAAAAAAAAAAAAAAATAATAATTAAAAAAAAAAAAAAAAATATATATATATATATATATATATATATATACAAAATAAATAAATAAATAAATAAAAAGGGGGGGAGGACATCAGCCTAGAAAGAAGTAGACATGGGGAGAGATACAATAAGTAATTGCAAGACACGGCCAAGACCGAGCTGTACAGGCATGGAAGCGAGAAGCTTCCTACCCCGTTGCGCCTATCGTTGGCGCCAAGCCACACGTTTGGCTTTTTGTTTAATTAATTGTTGGAATGTTTATTTTCTTATGTTGTTTTTATGTGAATCACAATGTACACACAATAAGGTTATACCATCTCCGCAAGAGGGAGTAATTGAAGCGTACTGCATGCTTGGGAAAACACACACACAACGTGCTCATAACAGGGAGACGCCACCTAGATCGATGCAGCTGGGAAGGGAGGCGCTCCAAATCAAAATAGCACTAGCGACACTACCACCCAAACCCAAGAGAGACGACCCCCCATGAAAATATATACCCATAACACCAAGGGACTCAATCACCCATCCAAACGGGGCCTACTGCGCCGAGACCTGACTAAACACAAGCCTGACGTTTTATGTCTCCAAGAAACGCATTTTAAGACCAATGCACACGCACCCCTGCTGACACGTGACTACCCACATCAATATCATGCCACTAATACCAGCAAATCCAAGGGAGCATCCATTCTTATCAGCAAAGACATAGCGTTTACCCTCTCATATCTTGACATAGATAAAGAAGGGAGATATGTCATAGTGGGAGGGACCTTCAATGACGTTGAATATACCATTACGAACGTATATGCCCCCAATACAAACCAGAGAAACTTCCTCCACCGTGTATTTAAGAAATTAGAGACAATACAGAAAGGAATAGGAATAGTATGCGGGGATTTCAATCATGTGCTAGATGCCACAATGGATACCTCCTCAGTACACGCGATAGCGCGACTAAGACCACTAAAGAGACAATGCAAGGCCATAGGCAAACTGTTGCATGAGCACCACTACTATGACATATGGAGAGCAACACATGTCGGGGAGAGAGGATATACGTTCTTCTCCACCGCACATAATTCATATTCTAGAATTGATGGCATACTAATAACAGGACAACACCTAGAACAGGTTAAGAGCTGCAACATAGAACAAATCACCTGGTCAGATCATGCCCCAGTCGTGGCAACCCTAGCCGACATATATGAATCCAAACATAGGAGCCCGTGGAGGCTAAACGTCTCCCTGCTCACAGACCCTACATTTACAAACAAAGTACAACAGGAACTTGAGCATTACTTTGCTGAGAATGACATAGAACACATGCCGTACAATACAATATGGCAAGCACACAAATCAGTAGTTAGGGGAATGATGATACAGAGAGCAGCACAACTAAAGAGGCAAGCACAAACACAAATGAGGGACTGGCTAACGGAACTGCAGAGCCTAACGACCCAAAATCAAAGAACGCCCACACAGGGGCTCAAAACACAAATAATTAAAATTACCCAAGATATACACAAACAGGCCCTAGAAAAAACGGGTCACCAACTACATAGACTCAAAGCAACTCAATACTCACAGGGCAATAGGGCGGGTAAACTGGTGGCCCGACACCTCAAGGCCAGACAAACCAATCAAAAAATAGCGCACCTCTACACGGAGGCAGGCCATAAAGTCACAGCACCCAAAGATATCAGCAACGTCTTCGCAACGTACTACACGTCCCTATACAATTTAGCCAAGGATAAACAAACGCACCAACCCAACCCCCAAACTATACAGGCTTACTTAGATACAGTTAACTTACCAACTCTTACGCAAATGCAAAAACAGGAACTCACCGCCCCCATCACACAGAGTGAGGTAAAAGAAGCTATCCTTAACCTACCGCTAGGGAAATCCCCGGGGCCGGACGGCTTCGCAAACGGTTACTACAAAAAGTTCCAAGAAACCTTAACGCCATATTTGGTCAAAGCATTTAATGAAGCCACGCAGGCACAAAAACTACCCACTGAAACCCTACTAGCCCACATAATCACCCTCCCAAAACCAGGGAAATCCCCTACTTGCCCACAGAATTTCCGCCCTATATCCCTGTTGAACACGGACGCCAAGCTATACGCTAAAATATACGCAACACGCCTCAGCAAGATATTACCGCACATAATACACACCGACCAGGTAGGATTTATAAAGAACAGGCAGGGAGGGGACAACACCAGGAAAGTACTAGATATCATACAAAGTGCCCAACGTAAGAATAGGGGAGGCTTACTGGTATCGTTGGACGCAGAAAAAGCTTTTGACCGCCTGAGCTGGGAATTCTTAGAAAAGGTCCTCCTCAAATTTGGAGTGCCAGAGGGCTTCCTCTCGGCGGTCAAAGCACTGTACAACTCACCCACGGCGAGGGTATTAAACGCAGGATTCGCCTCAGACCCGCTTAAGATTACCAATGGATCGAGGCAGGGGTGCCCCCTATCACCGCTACTGTATGTGCTGGCTCTAGAACCGCTGGCAGCGGCCATAAGACAAAACAAATCAATCCATGGAGTAAAGATAGGAGACAGGGAATATAAAGCGAACCTATTCGCGGATGATGTACTCCTAACCCTGACGCAGCCGCACATATCGCTTCCAAATTTAATGGCAACTATCGCAGAATACGGGAAACAATCCTATTATAAACTGAATGTCACCAAGACACAGGCCATGGGCATAGGGATACCAATAGCCACACTAGAGAGGCTCAAAACATCCTTTCCATTAGACTGGAGGACAGACCATTTAACGTTCCTAGGCATCAAAATACCACCAAACCTCAACAACTTACTGGACAAAAACTACACCGCACTCACGAAGAGCATAGCCAACACACTCAGGTCATGGGAAGGGAAATACCTATCGTGGGTGGGAAGAATGGCAGCGGTGAAAATGATGCTGCTACCAAAATTCCAGTACCTTTTACGAACCCTACCTATAGCATTGCCAAACACATACTTAGCAGCCCTACAAAGATTAATAACCCGATTTGTGTGGGCCAACAAACAACCAAGAGTGGCAACCAGCATACTACAACAACCAATTCAAAGAGGGGGGCTAAGTCTCCCGAGCATTAAAGACTACTACAAAGCAGCACAGCTAGCGACAGTCAAAGCCGCTACAGCAGAGGGGGAAACTCCACAGTGGACCAAAATAGAGGCCCATTGGATAAATAGACAGGACCTGAGGAACCTATTTTGGCTCCCGAAGGCCATGCGCCCACAACACCTTAACCCCTTACCGACCACTAGTCTGACACTTAAACACTGGGACGAAACCAGGGGCAGAGAGACAGACCAAAGAGTACTAAGGCAGGGAACACCACTTGCATGGAAAAAGAAAAAAGGGGTGTAGGTTAGCGCTAATAATATATTGAACAGGCAGCGACCTTATAGAGGGTAACCCTCTAACCCTCTATACATAGAATACAAGGTAGAAAACAGAGAAAGGTTGCGCCAATGATAAAAATATATAACCAGTAAAAGACTGTACAACAATAAAAATAATAAAAAGAAATATAATAAAAAAGTTCCAATGTGTGTCCGAAGATCAAATGGTTTTTAGTCTCTAAATCCGCTGTGGGGGTGGCTTCTCTAGTTGTTATGGTTCACACCGTCTTGTAATATGGAAGACACAAGAAAAGAGGACCAATCGTGCGGAGTGTATTACAGTTAAACGTAGTAGAATTAGATCTTAAGTATTACACTCACATTTAGATGAGCTATAGCCAGCTCTGGGTTTGTAGGCATACAGCGGAACAATCCCCGCTTATAGGATTTGTTGATGCTTGTTAATGCTTGTCCTTCAGGGGTTTGGTCCAGCTTGCAGGAGAAGGAGATAAAAACAGCAGATAGTGCTCTCTGATGGTATTTTAAGTGATGAATAAAATAAGATAGAATATACTCACAAAAGGAGTGCAGGTCTCACTGCACTTTTTGGATAGCGTTAGTGGTATAATCCCCACTTCAGGATATGTAGTATAAAAATGCCAGGAAAAATAATAAAATTTATAGTTGTGTATAAAAAATGATAATGGTGCATATATCTAACCAAAAAGTCATTTATTATTTAAAACACAATATAAAATAACCATAACGCGTTTCACCGCTGGGGCTTTATCAAAATGGTTTTACATGTAACCTGGCACAAGAATAGTTTAAATAGGTACACTAGTACTTTAAAAAATGGCGCCAAGATGACATCATAGTTAGGTGGCCAATCAGAATCATACACTGTACATTTAGAAACAGATTTGAAATTGAGATTAAAATTTTGAACCAAAGGGGTGTATCTTTTATAAAACATTTGTTTAAGTCATATCCGATCGTTATTTTTTAAAAACGAGGTTTGGAACTTTAGAAAATGAAAGTTGTAATAATCGGCTTTTACAGAATGGGGAAATGCTGATGTCCATAACAGGAGGGGCGGATGATAAAGCATCATGTGACCCGCGGCCAATAGGAGAGGGGCACGTGGGTCACGTGATCGGCAAATCGGCGAAAGGGCGCTTGGGAAATGTAGTTTAGCGCGCCCTTTCGATATTAGATTAGGAAATACATATTAAATATGTATACAAGTGGGTAAATACTGGCTAGTTCTCAATAAAGGGATAATACTAGCTGATATAACAATATAAGATATGACATATAACATTATGTGCAAATTGGGAGAGTTAAAATGAGTATATAGACATCACTTAGATAAACTTAATAAAACCAAAAAGTAATAGAGATATTTTGAGACACATTATTAGTAATAGATGGATAAAAAATAGAATAATTAAGATGGGATAAAATAAAATAAAATAGAATAAAATAATATAATGAGACACTTATCAAAGAGTAACTAGTAGTGGAAGCTCTACATTGTAGGCTTTCATTAAGGTGCTTATACATATTTGGGCATATATATTCGTGGTAGACATATAAGCAATAATGCAGTCAGGCTGGGGGTATCCCAGACTATAATGCCGTAGGTGACAGCTATGAATTGGATAGCCCCAGACTGACTGCATAAAACCATACATAATAAAATGACATTAATTAAAAAACGACATTAATTAAAAAACAATCATATTATAAAAAATTAAATAGATCAAAGTCAGCGTTTAAGCCCTGGGGGGTTAGAGTTTGTAAATTGAACACCCACTCCATTTCTGATCTCCCTAAGATATTTTTTATGTTGCCCCCTCTCCAGGGCAATTTACATTTTTTGATACCTATACATTTTAAAAATTTGGGATCCCGATTATGTTTCATAAAGTGCTTAGACACGGAGTGATTAGGGTATCCATTTTTTATATTCCGGCAGTGCTCCGCTAATCTGGTTTTTAGACATCTGGTGGTCATACCTACATATTGGAGGCCACATGGGCACTCCAATAGATAGATGACGTTGGTGGTATTACAACCGATAAAATCTTTAATAGTATAGTTTTTGTTGGTGACATTGGATTTAAAATTAGTAACTTTACAGTGTGTGGAGGGAGCAGTGCTCTTACACACAATGCATCTCTTGCATTTGTAAAATCCTGTAGCTCCATCTAAAAAGGTGTGTGGTGGATTTTTTATTACCTTAGTATAGTTTTCAGTTAAAATGGATTTAAAATTTGGTGCACCTCTAAAAACAATTTTTGGTTGTGTTGGTAAAATTTCTTTCAGGAGATCATCCTGTCTTAAAAGATGCCAATGTTTTTTGATTGTTTTTTTGATAAAACCATTTTTGTTATTATAATTAAAAATTATAGGAAGGGTGGGGGCTTCTGTATTGTTTTTATCCTTATAGGTGAGGAGGCTTTCTCTAGGTTTTTCTTTTACTGATAATATAGTGTTGTCCAGTTTTGTTGGTGAGTAGTTTTTTTCTATAAATTGTTTTTTTAAAAACAATGATTGTTCGTTAAAATCATTAATGTGGGAGCAGTTTCGGCGTATTCTTAAAAACTGGCTTTTCGGTGCACTCTCCAGCCATGGTTTGTAGTGACAACTGGTGTGGTCAATTGCCGTGTTAGTGCATACTTTTTTAAAAAATGTTTTAGTGTGTATTGTGCCTTCTTGGATAAAAATGCTTAGGTCTAAAAAATTAATTATCTCTTTACTGTGTTCACATGTTAAAACTATCCCTTTATCGTTGGAATTAAGGTGTGATATAAAAGAGTTAAGTGAGTCCTCCGTGCCCTTCCATATAAAAAATAAATCATCAATGTATCTAAAATAGGAGACTAGGTTTTGCTCCCAGGCATGTCGTCCCCAAATGGCGCTGGATTCCCAGTCAGCCATAAAGAGGTTGGCATAACTAGGAGCAAACCTAGTCCCCATAGCCGTTCCCCTTTTCTGAAGATAAAAAGAATCATAAAACCAAAAATAATTATTAGTTAAAATGATGTCTATACCTTCTATAATAAAATTAATCTGAGAGTCTGGAATTCTTTTTTCGTTAGTTAGTATTGTTTTGACAGCATTGCACCCAAGTTGGTGGGGGATAATAGTATACAAGGAGGTGACATCACAAGTAACGAGTGTAAAATCTGGTTCCCAACAAAAACCATTTAAAAATCTCAGTAGTGACATTGAGTCCTTCAAATAAGATCTCATGAGTTTTACCGCTGGTTGTAATAGGGTATCTATATATTGGGATAAGTTGCATAACGGGGAGTTGATCCCAGACACAATGGGTCTGCCGGGGGGGTGTTGAGCGTCTTTGTGTATTTTTGGTAAAAAATATATTACTGGGATTTTAGGATTTTTCACAAACAGGTAATCAAATTCTTTTTTATTCAGAATATTTTCATCTAATCCTTTTTGTAGAAAGGTAATTATTTTTTGTTGTATGGATGATGTGGGATCCCTAGATAATTTCTCATATGTGGTAGTATCGTTTAGTTGTTTATAAGCTTCGTTAATATACATTGAACTCGATTGAACAACTAAACCCCCACCTTTGTCTGCAGGTTTAATAACAATATCTTTGTCTTGTTGCAATTGTTTGATAGCTCTTTTTTCTAGTGCATTTAGGTTCTGTGCATCATATTTGTTGTATTTGATTTTGTTAAAATCTCTTAATACTGATTTCTCAAACATCACTAGAGGGGCTGATTTAAAATGATAGGGATAAAAAGTAGATTTTGGTTTAAGGTCCGTGTTGATGTAAGCAGATTGCTCGGTGGTGGTAGGGGAAGGGAGGGATGAGGGGGTAGGGGGATTGGTTGTTGAGTTTTGTGCATTAAAAAATCTTTTAAGTGTAGCTTTACGTACGAATTTGTTAACATCTAAAAATGCTTCAAAAGGTTTAAAAGAATTTGTTGGGGCATATTTTAATCCTTTGCTTAAAACTGAAATCTGTGCTGCATTTAAAACTTTTTGTGACAAATTAAAAATGCCGGCATCTGATTCTTTCGGAGCGGATATTATCTTTCTAATCTCTCTTTTTTGCTGTCTTCTGCCGCTCCGTTTGCCTCTGGGCTTAGGGTTCTTTTCTTTGTCCTTATTGTATTGGCAAAGGTGTTGGGGTGTGTTTGAATCTCTAAAAAATGATCCTCATTTTCAGTTTCGGAGTCGATAGATAATAATTGGTACCTATTGGTATGTGTAATGGGGGTATCACTGTGATTTTTATAGTAGTGGTTAGGCCTTTGGGTTTTCGGTGAGTGTTTGAGAGTGTCGGGACTCCGTGCATTGTAATAAGTGGAGCGGGAATCTTGGTGTATAGACGTGTAGTGAGAGGTTCTTCGTGGTTTGAATGTGGCTGGTCGATGGTATGTCGATGTGGGTGCATGATTCGGGTTAAGATTCCTATAATAAGGCTTCAGTTTGTGAGGGGAATGGTGAGGGGGTGGGTGAGTGGGGCGATTGAAGTTTTTGGTGACATATGGGGATTCGTGACGTGTATTTTGTGCTGGTTGTCTTTGGTATCTGCGTGGCTCTGTTCTCATATTAAGAGATTGGTTTTCTGATGTATATTTTCTATTTAAATGGTATGTCCTAACCTGTCGGTTGGCATAGTCCTGTTTGTCTCTTATATATTTTTTTACTTTAATGTGTTTTGTGTCTGTTTCTATCTTTTCAATTTTACTCTGAATTAAGACTGAGTTTTGTTGGTATACGCTACTTTCTGTATAGGGCATAAGTTTGTCTCTCAGGTCATTAATTTCTCTGTCTAGATTTTGAAGCTTTTGGCTTTTTTTCTTGATTAGGGTTTCCATAAGACCAAATGTGCACGTTTCTAATTTGCCATTCCACTCATTCATAAATTCTAGATCATCCTGGTCTGAGGTAGGTAATTTCATAAGTCTCAGGCCACGGGGTGTTATGTGTTCATCGATATATTTTTTGAAAGTGGCAATCTCCCATTTAAGTTTAATTTCAGTCGTTAAGGCTCTCTCTAATTTAATAAATAATTCCTGTTGAGTAAAGGTGGGAGGTCTAATATAGATAGGACTACTTGGTTGGGTGGAAAAGACATTGTCTATATCAATAGAATACTTATTTCTATAATCAAAAATAGACATATTAAAAGCAGCTAAAACCAGAGGGGTATGATAAGATACAGAAAAAGAAAAAAGGGGTGTAGGTTAGCGCTAATAATATATTGAACAGGCAGCGACCTTATAGAGGGTAACCCTCTAACCCTCTATACATAGAATACAAGGTAGAAAACAGAGAAAGGTTGCGCCAATGATAAAAATATATAACCAGTAAAAGACTGTACAACAATAAAAATAATAAAAAGAAATATAATAAAAAAGTTCCAATGTGTGTCCGAAGATCAAATGGTTTTTAGTCTCTAAATCCGCTGTGGGGGTGGCTTCTCTAGTTGTTATGGTTCACACCGTCTTGTAATATGGAAGACACAAGAAAAGAGGACCAATCGTGCGGAGTGTATTACAGTTAAACGTAGTAGAATTAGATCTTAAGTATTACTCTCACATTTAGATGAGCTATAGCCAGCTCTGGGTTTGTAGGCATACAGCGGAACAATCCCCGCTTATAGGATTTGTTGATGCTTGTTAATGCTTGTCCTTCAGGGGTTTGGTCCAGCTTGCAGGAGAAGGAGATAAAAACAGCAGATAGTGCTCTCTGATGGTATTTTAAGTGATGAATAAAATAAGATAGAATATACTCACAAAAGGAGTGCAGGTCTCACTGCACTTTTTGGATAGCGTTAGTGGTATAATCCCCACTTCAGGATATGTAGTATAAAAATGCCAGGAAAAATAATAAAATTTATAGTTGTGTATAAAAAATGATAATGGTGCATATATCTAACCAAAAAGTCATTTATTATTTAAAACACAATATAAAATAACCATAACGCGTTTCACCGCTGGGGCTTTATCAAAATGGTTTTACATGTAACCTGGCACAAGAATAGTTTAAATAGGTACACTAGTACTTTAAAAAATGGCGCCAAGATGACATCATAGTTAGGTGGCCAATCAGAATCATACACTGTACATTTAGAAACAGATTTGAAATTGAGATTAAAATTTTGAACCAAAGGGGTGTATCTTTTATAAAACATTTGTTTAAGTCATATCCGATCGTTATTTTTTAAAAACGAGGTTTGGAACTTTAGAAAATGAAAGTTGTAATAATCGTACGTCACGTGACCCGCACGGCACCATGGGTAATGTAGTGCGTCGGTCACGTGATCGGCTTTTACAGAATGGGGAAATGCTGATGTCCATAACAGGAGGGGCGGATGATAAAGCATCATGTGACCCGCGGCCAATAGGAGAGGGGCACGTGGGTCACGTGATCGGCAAATCGGCGAAAGGGCGCTTGGGAAATGTAGTTTAGCGCGCCCTTTCGATATTAGATTAGGAAATACATATTAAATATGTATACAAGTGGGTAAATACTGGCTAGTTCTCAATAAAGGGATAATACTAGCTGATATAACAATATAAGATATGACATATAACATTATGTGCAAATTGGGAGAGTTAAAATGAGTATATAGACATCACTTAGATAAACTTAATAAAACCAAAAAGTAATAGAGATATTTTGAGACACATTATTAGTAATAGATGGATAAAAAATAGAATAATTAAGATGGGATAAAATAAAATAAAATAGAATAAAATAATATAATGAGACACTTATCAAAGAGTAACTAGTAGTGGAAGCTCTACATTGTAGGCTTTCATTAAGGTGCTTATACATATTTGGGCATATATATTCGTGGTAGACATATAAGCAATAATGCAGTCAGGCTGGGGGTATCCCAGACTATAATGCCGTAGGTGACAGCTATGAATTGGATAGCCCCAGACTGACTGCATAAAACCATACATAATAAAATGACATTAATTAAAAAACGACATTAATTAAAAAACAATCATATTATAAAAAATTAAATAGATCAAAGTCAGCGTTTAAGCCCTGGGGGGTTAGAGTTTGTAAATTGAACACCCACTCCATTTCTGATCTCCCTAAGATATTTTTTATGTTGCCCCCTCTCCAGGGCAATTTACATTTTTTGATACCTATACATTTTAAAAATTTGGGATCCCGATTATGTTTCATAAAGTGCTTAGACACGGAGTGATTAGGGTATCCATTTTTTATATTCCGGCAGTGCTCCGCTAATCTGGTTTTTAGACATCTGGTGGTCATACCTACATATTGGAGGCCACATGGGCACTCCAATAGATAGATGACGTTGGTGGTATTACAACCATTTGATCTTCGGACACACATTGGAACTTTTTTATTATATTTCTTTTTATTATTTTTATTGTTGTACAGTCTTTTACTGGTTATATATTTTTATCATTGGCGCAACCTTTCTCTGTTTTCTACCTTGTATTCTATGTATAGAGGGTTAGAGGGTTACCCTCTATAAGGTCGCTGCCTGTTCAATATATTATTAGCGCTAACCTACACCCCTTTTTTCTTTTTCTGTATCTTATCATACCCCTCTGGTTTTAGCTGCTTTTAATATGTCTATTTTTGATTATAGAAATAAGTATTCTATTGATATAGACAATGTCTTTTCCACCCAACCAAGTAGTCCTATCTATATTAGACCTCCCACCTTTACTCAACAGGAATTATTTATTAAATTAGAGAGAGCCTTAACGACTGAAATTAAACTTAAATGGGAGATTGCCACTTTCAAAAAATATATCGATGAACACATAACACCCCGTGGCCTGAGACTTATGAAATTACCTACCTCAGACCAGGATGATCTAGAATTTATGAATGAGTGGAATGGCAAATTAGAAACGTGCACATTTGGTCTTATGGAAACCCTAATCAAGAAAAAAAGCCAAAAGCTTCAAAATCTAGACAGAGAAATTAATGACCTGAGAGACAAACTTATGCCCTATACAGAAAGTAGCGTATACCAACAAAACTCAGTCTTAATTCAGAGTAAAATTGAAAAGATAGAAACAGACACAAAACACATTAAAGTAAAAAAATATATAAGAGACAAACAGGACTATGCCAACCGACAGGTTAGGACATACCATTTAAATAGAAAATATACATCAGAAAACCAATCTCTTAATATGAGAACAGAGCCACGCAGATACCAAAGACAACCAGCACAAAATACACGTCACGAATCCCCATATGTCACCAAAAACTTCAATCGCCCCACTCACCCACCCCCTCACCATTCCCCTCACAAACTGAAGCCTTATTATAGGAATCTTAACCCGAATCATGCACCCACATCGACATACCATCGACCAGCCACATTCAAACCACGAAGAACCTCTCACTACACGTCTATACACCAAGATTCCCGCTCCACTTATTACAATGCACGGAGTCCCGACACTCTCAAACACTCACCGAAAACCCAAAGGCCTAACCACTACTATAAAAATCACAGTGATACCCCCATTACACATACCAATAGGTACCAATTATTATCTATCGACTCCGAAACTGAAAATGAGGATCATTTTTTAGAGATTCAAACACACCCCAACACCTTTGCCAATACAATAAGGACAAAGAAAAGAACCCTAAGCCCAGAGGCAAACGGAGCGGCAGAAGACAGCAAAAAAGAGAGATTAGAAAGATAATATCCGCTCCGAAAGAATCAGATGCCGGCATTTTTAATTTGTCACAAAAAGTTTTAAATGCAGCACAGATTTCAGTTTTAAGCAAAGGATTAAAATATGCCCCAACAAATTCTTTTAAACCTTTTGAAGCATTTTTAGATGTTAACAAATTCGTACGTAAAGCTACACTTAAAAGATTTTTTAATGCACAAAACTCAACAACCAATCCCCCTACCCCCTCATCCCTCCCTTCCCCTACCACCACCGAGCAATCTGCTTACATCAACACGGACCTTAAACCAAAATCTACTTTTTATCCCTATCATTTTAAATCAGCCCCTCTAGTGATGTTTGAGAAATCAGTATTAAGAGATTTTAACAAAATCAAATACAACAAATATGATGCACAGAACCTAAATGCACTAGAAAAAAGAGCTATCAAACAATTGCAACAAGACAAAGATATTGTTATTAAACCTGCAGACAAAGGTGGGGGTTTAGTTGTTCAATCGAGTTCAATGTATATTAACGAAGCTTATAAACAACTAAACGATACTACCACATATGAGAAATTATCTAGGGATCCCACATCATCCATACAACAAAAAATAATTACCTTTCTACAAAAAGGATTAGATGAAAATATTCTGAATAAAAAAGAATTTGATTACCTGTTTGTGAAAAATCCTAAAATCCCAGTAATATATTTTTTACCAAAAATACACAAAGACGCTCAACACCCCCCCGGCAGACCCATTGTGTCTGGGATCAACTCCCCGTTATGCAACTTATCCCAATATATAGATACCCTATTACAACCAGCGGTAAAACTCATGAGATCTTATTTGAAGGACTCAATGTCACTACTGAGATTTTTAAATGGTTTTTGTTGGGAACCAGATTTTACACTCGTTACTTGTGATGTCACCTCCTTGTATACTATTATCCCCCACCAACTTGGGTGCAATGCTGTCAAAACAATACTAACTAACGAAAAAAGAATTCCAGACTCTCAGATTAATTTTATTATAGAAGGTATAGACATCATTTTAACTAATAATTATTTTTGGTTTTATGATTCTTTTTATCTTCAGAAAAGGGGAACGGCTATGGGGACTAGGTTTGCTCCTAGTTATGCCAACCTCTTTATGGCTGACTGGGAATCCAGCGCCATTTGGGGACGACATGCCTGGGAGCAAAACCTAGTCTCCTATTTTAGATACATTGATGATTTATTTTTTATATGGAAGGGCACGGAGGACTCACTTAACTCTTTTATATCACACCTTAATTCCAACGATAAAGGGATAGTTTTAACATGTGAACACAGTAAAGAGATAATTAATTTTTTAGACCTAAGCATTTTTATCCAAGAAGGCACAATACACACTAAAACATTTTTTAAAAAAGTATGCACTAACACGGCAATTGACCACACCAGTTGTCACTACAAACCATGGCTGGAGAGTGCACCGAAAAGCCAGTTTTTAAGAATACGCCGAAACTGCTCCCACATTAATGATTTTAACGAACAATCATTGTTTTTAAAAAAACAATTTATAGAAAAAAACTACTCACCAACAAAACTGGACAACACTATATTATCAGTAAAAGAAAAACCTAGAGAAAGCCTCCTCACCTATAAGGATAAAAACAATACAGAAGCCCCCACCCTTCCTATAATTTTTAATTATAATAACAAAAATGGTTTTATCAAAAAAACAATCAAAAAACATTGGCATCTTTTAAGACAGGATGATCTCCTGAAAGAAATTTTACCAACACAACCAAAAATTGTTTTTAGAGGTGCACCAAATTTTAAATCCATTTTAACTGAAAACTATACTAAGGTAATAAAAAATCCACCACACACCTTTTTAGATGGAGCTACAGGATTTTACAAATGCAAGAGATGCATTGTGTGTAAGAGCACTGCTCCCTCCACACACTGTAAAGTTACTAATTTTAAATCCAATGTCACCAACAAAAACTATACTATTAAAGATTTTATCGGTTGTAATACCACCAACGTCATCTATCTATTGGAGTGCCCATGTGGCCTCCAATATGTAGGTATGACCACCAGATGTCTAAAAACCAGATTAGCGGAGCACTGCCGGAATATAAAAAATGGATACCCTAATCACTCCGTGTCTAAGCACTTTATGAAACATAATCGGGATCCCAAATTTTTAAAATGTATAGGTATCAAAAAATGTAAATTGCCCTGGAGAGGGGGCAACATAAAAAAAAATATCTTAGGGAGATCAGAAATGGAGTGGGTGTTCAATTTACAAACTCTAACCCCCCAGGGCTTAAACGCTGACTTTGATCTATTTAATTTTTTATAATATGATTGTTTTTTAATTAATGTCGTTTTTTAATTAATGTCATTTTATTATGTATGGTTTTATGCAGTCAGTCTGGGGCTATCCAATTCATAGCTGTCACCTACGGCATTATAGTCTGGGATACCCCCAGCCTGACTGCATTATTGCTTATATGTCTACCACGAATATATATGCCCAAATATGTATAAGCACCTTAATGAAAGCCTACAATGTAGAGCTTCCACTACTAGTTACTCTTTGATAAGTGTCTCATTATATTATTTTATTCTATTTTATTTTATTTTATCCCATCTTAATTATTCTATTTTTTATCCATCTATTACTAATAATGTGTCTCAAAATATCTCTATTACTTTTTGGTTTTATTAAGTTTATCTAAGTGATGTCTATATACTCATTTTAACTCTCCCAATTTGCACATAATGTTATATGTCATATCTTATATTGTTATATCAGCTAGTATTATCCCTTTATTGAGAACTAGCCAGTATTTACCCACTTGTATACATATTTAATATGTATTTCCTAATCTAATATCGAAAGGGCGCGCTAAACTACATTTCCCAAGCGCCCTTTCGCCGATTTGCCGATCACGTGACCCACGTGCCCCTCTCCTATTGGCCGCGGGTCACATGATGCTTTATCATCCGCCCCTCCTGTTATGGACATCAGCATTTCCCCATTCTGTAAAAGCCGATCACGTGACCGACGCACTACATTACCCATGGTGCCGTGCGGGTCACGTGACGTACGATTATTACAACTTTCATTTTCTAAAGTTCCAAACCTCGTTTTTAAAAAATAACGATCGGATATGACTTAAACAAATGTTTTATAAAAGATACACCCCTTTGGTTCAAAATTTTAATCTCAATTTCAAATCTGTTTCTAAATGTACAGTGTATGATTCTGATTGGCCACCTAACTATGATGTCATCTTGGCGCCATTTTTTAAAGTACTAGTGTACCTATTTAAACTATTCTTGTGCCAGGTTACATGTAAAACCATTTTGATAAAGCCCCAGCGGTGAAACGCGTTATGGTTATTTTATATTGTGTTTTAAATAATAAATGACTTTTTGGTTAGATATATGCACCATTATCATTTTTTATACACAACTATAAATTTTATTATTTTTCCTGGCATTTTTATACTACATATCCTGAAGTGGGGATTATACCACTAACGCTATCCAAAAAGTGCAGTGAGACCTGCACTCCTTTTGTGAGTATATTCTATCTTATTTTATTCATCACTTAAAATACCATCAGAGAGCACTATCTGCTGTTTTTATCTCCTTCTCCTGCAAGCTGGACCAAACCCCTGAAGGACAAGCATTAACAAGCATCAACAAATCCTATAAGCGGGGATTGTTCCGCTGTATGCCTACAAACCCAGAGCTGGCTATAGCTCATCTAAATGTGAGTGTAATACTTAAGATCTAATTCTACTACGTTTAACTGTAATACACTCCGCACGATTGGTCCTCTTTTCTTGTGTCTTCCATATTACAAGACGGTGTGAACCATAACAACTAGAGAAGCCACCCCCACAGCGGATTTAGAGACTAAAAACCATTTGATCTTCGGACACACATTGGAACTTTTTTATTATATTTCTTTTTATTATTTTTATTGTTGTACAGTCTTTTACTGGTTATATATTTTTATCATTGGCGCAACCTTTCTCTGTTTTCTACCTTGAACACCACTTGCATGCCTCAAAGTAGGAATCCCAAATCTAGATACGAAGCAGTGGGAAGAACGGGGGTGCACCAAGGTTAAAGATCTATATAAGGAAAACAAACTGATGCCCTTCCCTGAACTACAAACACTATATGGCATACCCAGCAGAGCACTATTTACATACCTACAAATGAAGTCGCTACTAGCAGACATGACAATAGAGCGACAAGAAACGATACACACGAACAGCATTGAAAAACTATGCCTATCAGGCAGACCGCCCAGGAAAGCATTGGCTATGATGTATAGCCTCTTACTAACGCCAGTCACAGAGGAGGCCATGAACTTCCAAACAGCGTGGCACACAGAATTGGGACACAACATTAGGGCGGAGACATGGCAAAGGGCATTCACCATACACAAGGGAAACACGCTATGCACGACTCACATAGAGATGATACGAAAATTGCAATACCGGTGGTACTTGGTGCCAGAAAAACTAGCGACGATGTACAAGGGTATGACCATTGAATGCTGGAGATGCAGAGGGAGGGAGGGCTCAATGAGCCACATATGGTGGTCCTGTGACGGCATAAGCCCATTTTGGAATGATGTGGAAAAGGTGGCGACGGAGCTGTTAGGTAAACCATGGCCTATAAACATAGAACAAGGCATACTATTCATGATACCTAAGACACTGAGCAAAGTAGAAGAGAAATTAGTATTCCACCTACTTGTAGCAGCAGTGACCATAATAGCAAGAGCATGGAAAACAACACAGACACCCACTAGAGAAGCACTGATATCACAGACATCTCTCAACTGGAAATACGAATTAATGGCAGACAAATACATAGGGCGCAGGAAGCACACTAACCAGGCCGGAGAAAAATGGAGAGCATATCTCGACACAGGGTGACAGGAGGGGGAGAGACAGACACAAAACTGAAAGGGGGAAAGGCGGGTAGACAGGGAAACATTCGGAGGTTACAAAACACCGGGTAAACACTCAAGACCTAGGCGGCCATACATGCCTAGCCAACAAGGGGACCATGGGAGTCCGAGCAAAAGTAAAACTAAAGGAGAAATAATACACAGAATATAAGACGAGAATGTATTGAAGCATGGTATGAAACACTGTAATTGTATGTGACCCCAATGTTGTAAACAAATGTCCTGCACAACCCCATCTTCTATTCTGTACCCCGGCGCGCAGGAGCCAAACACTGAATATTGTGATGCACAAATAAAACCAAAATTCAAATTGAAAAAAAAAAAAAAAAGTGAACCCCAAATAAAGGGTGAAAATCAATAAAAAAAACAAAACACAATTAGAAGTTAAACAAGTAGGAGTAACAAATGTGGTACTTATCTTGTGATGGAGCAGCAAAGAAAGAGGAAGTACAAAAGTTACTCTTATATATGTTACTGACTTTTGATTGTGTAACGAAAATATACCCCAACACGCAGGATTCAACTAAACAGAAGACAACACAGAGGGGAGATACGTCTACCGGACCTTAGAGTGGCCGGACTCGACGTGTATAGGAGAAGTACAGAGTCAGGAGCGATCCGAGGTCAAGGGCACAAAGAGACAGCGTAAACTAGGACTAGCCGGGGTCTGGTACACAGTAAACAGCAAGCCGGCAAACAGAATATAAGGGTAAAGAGATAACGTAGTCAGAAAACAAAGCCAAGGTCAAGTACGAAGGAACACAACTGAATACAACAAGCGCTAAAGGGAACTGAAACAGAAACCACGATAGGGCAAGGAAAAAAGGTGAGTATATATATCTTAACATCTATTTTGATTGGTGCCTGTCACATCCACGCCCCCAAAAGGTAAGGGTATGGGCAGTGTGGCATGACAGGGACCAATGGGAGGCCTTTGCCAATTTAGGCTCCCACTGTCCCTTTAAGAGCGTGCCCGAGACCCGCGGCGCGCTCTTAGAGTCAGGCGGGACATGTGACCGCTTCTCGCGGTCACTGCCCGCCTTCCTGTTGCAGCCGTCGGATGAGCCGGCTTGAACAGAGGATCCCGGCCGGCCCCTGGAAAGGGTAAGTACCGCTACCGATTGGTTCTCAGTTTTCTTATGATTTTGCTGTGGAGTGAGTAAAGAAAGATTATGCAAATTTGAAGCCTCCTGTCATGTTATATATTAACCTTGAATTGCCATTTTAACCTGTGTGTGTCACCTTGTGTGTCTGTAACAAGGTCAAACATTCAAGGGTATGTAAAATTTAAATCAGGGCCATTTGGGTGATTTCTGTTATAATTATGATTTTAAAAAGGTGTCAAACAACTATGTGATAATAAACGGCTTCATATGAGCACTATCCTTCAATAAAATATTTTTTTTTTGCATAATCAGTCACATTTTCAAAATCAATGCCAAAATGTCACAATTTCTGCCAGGTTATTCACACGTTTGAGCACAACTGTATGCATTGCGTTTATGTCTCTGGGTGCATGGCATTTTAATCAATTCCTGAGGGGACACTAGAACATTATTCTCTAAGCATATAGGACAGGCACAATAAATGCAAATATTTTAAGAACGCTTTATAAAATGAAAACCTAGCACATGTATATCATTATGATCTAATACTAATAGGATGTGGTTTCAGGTGTAAATTATTATTTTTTTTCAACTGAAAACAGAATAGATGAAGTGGAGAGAAAGGTTTGCACGATCCATCACACTAGACCACCGGGGACAGAGGTCATGGGAAGTATGACAGCTATTTCTGATTCCATCTCGAGGAACAGATACTATTACACCACTGGGAGAGGACTAGGTAAAAACCAGTCCTACGGAACAGATAAGAATAATATTGTACTTCTGAACAATGATAACATCTGATTCACATTCTGTTCTTAAAAAAGGAAATCGGTGTAAAAGTAATGTAAAGGTTGTCAGGTTCTGTGTTGTGAATGAGGTTTGTTGGCAGTCTCTGACCTCAGCTGGAACATTAACGCTTGGGTCAACAGAATGAAAGCCAGTGATTCCCTCGCTCCCATCCTGATAAGTGGATTCATAACTGGGTCACAAGCCAACGAGCCACTCATTTTGTGCCACAGCCATAAGCCATCCAAAATAATCAATTGTTACTCAAAATCTGGATGATAAGAGTTTCAGCAGTAGGTCTGGATTTATTTATGTGGATTATGTGACACGCTAAAATAACTAAACTGGCTGTCGTTGGAATCCAGACGCACTCTTCATCTTTCCAGCCTTGTGTTTAAGAGCTTTTCTGGGAAGCTCCCTCCCTACCTGAGCAGAATGCTGTTCCCACCTCCTATAACCTCCAATCCAGTACCAGCACTTTATTTAGTCTACCTCAATACAAAAAGAAAGCGGCTCGATCCTCTTTTTCTCACAGAGCACCACAATTATGGAACGACCTCCCGCACACTTCCCTTTTACATATCTCAAAACAGAATGCACGTGTCATGGTTGATTATTTATTTCCCACCTGTTCTATGTAAAATGTTGTATATATTGTGTATTAATATTGTTTTTGTATTTTATTGTACCCTATTGTATCAATGCAATGTTTGTGGACCCAGGACATACTTGAAAACGAGAGAAATCTTAATGTATCCTGTAATATATTTTATAAATCGTTATTTTTATTTTTTTAAATTACAGTTCAGCCAAGCTGTAGTGCTTTGAATGTTGCGTATAGTTAGATAAGAATATAATTAATTGTTCATCTACACAGAAAAGGGATCAATGCCCCCTACTGTCCACAGTGACTTTCATTTTGCTCAAGCAGTAAATGCATTTTTATTTTATTTGTGGAAGAGAGAGATGTACTTCATCCACAATATCATAGCCCAACCTACAGATAACTGGAACAGTGCCTATGGGCTTCTGAGTGCCTACAGGTACATGGGATGTAAGTCCAGCCCTGCCTAGATTCCCAGGGTGTAAAGCTCAGATTAGTGCAATTTATATTTCGTTCATAATGTATAACCTTTCATGGAAAACCAACATTGTGTGCAACTGTAACGTGCAAACTAAGCTCGTTACTTGGGATCCTCATTTTGTACAGTCAGAAACGTAGAATATTCATGACATAGGACATCCAGGCATTCTTACTTTTTACGGATGAGCAGTTATTTATTTATTTATTTATTTATTTATTATTTATGTACTACTCCTAAAATGTTATAATGGTATGGAAATAATGTCAACAACGACGAGAACAGGAAAAAAATAGAAAATAAAAAACAAACAATGTGAACACATAACACGTCTGCTAAAATTAGTGTCGCCTGGTTCATCCAAATCAAAATCCTTTAAATTCACATCGGACAAAGCCTTCTGTCCAGGATTTACCCATGGAGTCTCATTCATTAAATAATTTACTGACTCCAGTGCCTTCTGTTTCCGGTACCTTGGAATGTGTTTCCTGTCCTTACTGCGGATCATCTCTCTCCATCCCAGTTTTTAATCACACGTGTCTCTGCTTTTAAACACCAGTGAAAATTCATTCTGATCAATTCCACGTCTTGTACTTTACAAATATAAAAAGCCCAAACGGTCTCTAATCTTCTCATAAAAAAACAAGGGGGAAGAATCATATTTCGGATCCTTCGTCTCAACCAAGGTTTCCCAACCCGCGGGCCACATGTGGCTTTAAACTGTTATTGATGCGAGGGAGGCAGGGAGCACTTTACTTACTGTTTGGCATCACTGGGTGCGAGAAGGACCTGTGCAGCAGGGGCACAGAGATCCCAGCCTGGCCACTGGGGACAGAAGATCCACTCCAGCAAGGTAGGGAGGCTCGGTGGATCTCTTAATTACTAGATGTGTTTGAATGTGATTTTTATGTATGTATGTGTGGGTTTGAATGTCTGCGATTGTGTGTATAGGTCTGTGATTGTGTGTGTGTGTGTATGTATGTGATTGTGTATACATTTGTGATTGTATGTGTGTGATTGTGTGTATATCTGTGTGTATGTATCTAATCGTGTGTATATGCCTGTGATTGTGTGTGTGTGTGTATCTGCGGTTGTGTGTGTGTATATGTGATTGTGTGTATAGGACTGTGGTTGTATGTGTATGTATGTCTGTAGTTGTATGTTTATGCCGGTGTGTGTATATCTATGATTGTATATGTATGTGACTGTGTGTATAGGTCTGTGATTGTGTGTGTGTGTGTGGGTCTGTGATTGTTTTTGTATGCCTGTGTTTGTGCATGAATGTGATTGGGTTGTCTAGGCCTGTGATAGTATGTGTGTGCGGGTCTGTGATTGTGTGCATGTGTATATCTGTGATTATGTGTGTATGTATAGGTCTGTGATTGTATGTGTGTGTGATTATATACACACGCAGACAATCACAGACCCACACACACACAATCACATACACATACATACACACACAGTCACATACATACACAAACAACCACAGTGTGTATATCTCTGGTTATGTGTGCGTATCTATATACATGTGTATGTGTTTGGCAGATAGTTCCCTAATTTGGTATCCTTACATTTGGCAATCCCACATAAGAAAAACAAATAAGGGAGTGGTCTACTAAACAATTGAAAATTAAGAAGAGGGCTTTTAAAGTTTTATTACGTATATACACTAACTATATTATATATTTGATGTGTGGTTTAAGACAATTCCTCTTTGCTCAACGCGGCCCAGGGAAGCCGAAAGGTTGGACATCCATGATCTAAGCCCTAACAAATTCTTCTGGTTGTCTTTTTTTTTTTTTTAATCTATAAAACTGTCAATTTTCCAGGCTGAGAAATACGCAGCCCTATGAAAGTTTGAAAAGGTGATTCAAATAAAAATATTTTGAAACAGTTCATTTTGGATCTAAAAATCTCATGTTCATTGCTGGGCTCGGATTAGGTTAAACCACCTGATCATACATGTGACGTTCACAGCGAATCGATTAGCACACAAGAATCCACGAGGAGACCATTCAATTGTTTAATATTTAGCCTTTTTAACGAGTAAGAAAAGCCACCTGTGAAATTCAATCCTGGCAGGAAAATGTCTAAGTAAACTTTGTTTTGTGTTATGTCAGCTCAGACAATTTGTGCAATTATCTCTCAGTAAACAGATCTTACATCATGTTATATCTACCCTGTCCACTGCCAATGGCTGTTTAATCTGCAAAGCATTCATGAGATATTACAGCCCAACCACAGGATCCAAGCCAGCGATTCCAGTAAGGTTTCTTAGTAAATAAGAGTTATACGGGATTAGATCACACCAGGAAATGCCAGTTAAGCCGATGTCCTTACAGCTATTCATTTATATTCAGGTAGGTTAAAGAAGCAGTTATTATAAGGCTGCCAATTATGTTTTGCATAAACCCTGGTGTGTCTAAAATTGCGTTTACTAAGCAGAAAACAAACGTGGTTTGAATATTTCCTAATTAATACCACTTTGCAAACATGTTAAGGGCCCATCTCTTTAGTGTAAAAGATATTGTTTTTGGATAATTGTATCATTGGGTCTGCACCTCTGGCGGGTGCAGACCACTTGTACTGCTCCTTCTGGTGGAGCGTTGTCATGGTTACCTATGATGCAGGCCGCAAGTTCCCTAGGCTGAAGGAATCAGATGCTCCCTGGTGATCCAGTGATGTGATGCTGATTTCTATGGAGTTGCAGATGCTGGAATCCATGGGAGTGGACATTGATTGGCTGAGATAGTCAGCTAACTGCTCTCAGCAAATGTCTACCATTGTGTGCAACAAAAGTTGCACAGAATTAACAATTGCCAGCCTGGAAGGCTAATTCTGGGCTGGGTGATGACATCCCTAGAATGCAACCAGATGTGGAGGTACACCTACGGTAGCACAGGGGTTACTGTCTGTATGTGAAGCGTTTAAAAGAGAAACGGACTATGACCACTTTAAATTACCTAACCGGTCCTGGTGCTTAGTCCTTAATAACTTAGATTATGAGTATACATTCAGAGTTCAGACTCCTTGCTTTCAGCAATTCGGTATTTATTTATCAGAGGCTATAGAACAAACAAACAAACAATGCATATTCAATCAATCCCCCTTATTACACCTTTTAATAGGTTTATGGGGGTCAATGTGACCACCATATTATTATAATGGAGCGTTTAAAACGTATGCCCCCACCGAGTGACAGCAAGAGCGATACTTTCATGGGAGGGGCAAGTCTACTAACCAATGTACAGCTAGCGGCTGCCTACTGCAACAAAAAATTACAGACTGGGCAGCTTGTAAGACAACCAATCCAAGCGCTGTGACAAGCTAGTCTCATCTCTCATAGGAATATGCTTAGGCCAGTCTCATGAGAGATGAGATTTGCCTGTCACAGTGCTCTGATTGGTTGGCTTACAAGCCAACCAATGACAGTGCTCTACATAGCATGGGATTTTCCCTCGTTATCTTAGTCTGCGAGAAGCCCTCGTAGGGCTTGTATAGATGTATTTTTGTTGCTAGCCAGAGGTGGTGGCATTGGGGTAGATAGTGACCTGTCCACCATCTCTGATTTAATTTTTTTTAACCTTTCACTGTGATGGCTGGCTAGCCAGCAATGGCCTACCGCCACATGTTTAGCCCTCGCACTGCCAAGGTTTTTTACTATTTGCCTGCTGGCTGCTAATGCATTTTGTGGGTGCGTCCATTCCCTATTATGTTTAAAATAGGTGCTTTGTATATGTCCTGAATCCTATATGCTATACAGGATTCAGATGCAAAAAGCACTGACTATTAACCAGACACTAATCGGATCCGGTGATTGTTGCCGATTCGGCTAGCTTGACTGATTTTGTCTATCCAGAAAAAAAGTGGTGTTTCATGAATAAACCTGTCAGTGACAAATAAATGTATGTACTGATAAAGACAACCTCAAATATAGAACAAATATAACTCACATTTAAACGAGCCACTCAGTACTTCAGTTAAGACAGATTGTGGTTAATGAACATTACAGGTTGGGGTGTTTCTGTCACTGTAGCTGTTTATCCAAAAATACAATAAAAATGTGGATAGTGTCTAAACAGTGTTATACCGAATAGCTAGTGTGATAGACTGCTACTCACATCTTACTGAGCTACTCAATGCTCAGTTTATGAAGACTTATCTGTTCATACACAGCTATGGCGGTGACCTACGCGTAAATCCAAGTTAGTGTTATTTAAATATAGTAATAAAATGGTATATTGACTTACCTGAGCCTGTCCCTCACGGGCACCACCATCCTTTTCCTGCTGCTCCTCTTCAGAATGCGCAAGAGTACAATGCTGAGGTCTATGGAGGATCTCACAAGACCACGGGCACCTCCATAGAAAGAGCTATTTTCCCTGCAGCAGTCATTGATGACGGCTAGGGGAAAGGGCAAGGTTTGTCAGCGGTAACTCCATCTAGTGTCAAGATTTGTTAGGCGTCGATAAAATACTGAAACAAAGTAATCCCCACATTGTGTCAGTATATCATTTGCCTAGGTTTTCATTTCAGTGATTCTATCTTTATGGAATACTCTTGGGTGAGGGGGGTGACAGTGCCAGTTTAAGTATGTTGCTGTGTTTGTAAAATGTGCATTTTTCTGTGTTGTATTTTTTGCTGTGGAATAAATCTGCAGGGCTAAACTTACATTTTGTTTGCCAGCACTCGTCAGCAATCTCAACTAGCCCGACACTTCAAATCTCACATTTGCCAACACTTGTGTGGATAATAGAGGCTGATTTTACAGTGTTAAATTATAGCATAAACAAACAATGTACCAACGGTGTAATGTGGCTAGTGCAAACACACAGCAGGTGGTATTTTAAAAAAAGTCTACTAGCAATCTGTTATCCTGTAATATATCCATTTGGTTTCAATAACGGCGATGATGTCATACAGCTCAGCCTGGTGTAATTCCTGATCTTACAAAAAAAAAGCATAGGAGAAGGTCAGGCTAATTAATACTCTATAAATGTGTATGGCGATGTTTAATTAGCCCAATAATAAACTCATTATTATCTATACACTGCTAACCTTGCTTAAAATACATAAAAATTACCATCAGAGCTTTGAGGGCCATTTCAAATGCTCACATCCCATTATTAGCTTGGCTCCTTCAGTACTTTCAAAGCTTTGAACAAGCCTTTCAAGTGACAGCCAGAGCGATACTTAAAAACTCAGAAATGGTCAGAATTTCCATTAGGAGAGCTGTTGTCACGAGAGCCCATAGTTTAAAAGAGCTCTAAAATTAGTATGAGCAGCATTAGAGTAAATGTTCCACCTCTCTGTGTCTCAGTAATAGAGTACATTTGTGTAAGTCTTTCCATCGATGATGCTATTTTAAAATTCTTTGTATTTTCGCAATGCAAACACACTAACTGTGTCCATAAACTTTAACCCAGGTGTAGACACCTTCAACCATGCCAGATTCTACTCTCAGTAGTCCAAGGAACACGAAGGATAACCCATAGAGATAGAAAGCATTTTAATCCATTGGGTGAGACCGAAAATATATAAAATGTCAGGGCCTCCACATAGGCTTAAAGAACAACAAACCTGGGCAATCTACAACTGTTATAAGACTTGTTATATTGGCTGGAGAAAACAACAAGTTAAAAACAGATCTATTGATAGAATATGAAAGAAGTACCTAGTGAAGAAAATTGATTTTTCCATGAGAAAAATATTCCCTGAACAAGCATGGTGTCCTCGGGGTCTTGTGACCTTCCGGGCAATACACCATTACTACCAAAATGTCAACCTTCAAACGATCATGCCTAGTTTCCCCAATTCAAAGAGGGTCAATTTCAACATTATGCATCAATCACAAACCACTCCACATAGGTCACTTACTCTGAAGTATGAGAGACCAATTTGGGGCCACTGGAAGCTCTAGTAGAACTATGGGCTGATGGCCAAATCCCCTTGCTGAACAGTCATAACTAAAACTAATGAATCTATGGAACTGGATATAATGACTGCAGCAGTCAAAATTCCCCTAAAGAGTTTCACAAAATATGCCACCCTATCGAGAGGGATCCCAGCTTTCCTCTAAGCCCCAAATATCCTCCAATCCACCTCTTTCTCTACATTCCCCTCTTTTTTTTCTCGTTTCACCTTTTTCCTTATTTCTTTTATATCTTTCCCCTTCATGCAACCTTCATAGTTTCTCCACTGCATATATAGTGGATATATAGTGGATATATAGTGGATATATTTTTTAATATCAACTTCCTAACCGCAAAAGGCTCCCATACAAGACCATGTAAATAACCGGTTCCTCAAAAACTTAGATTTAGCTACTGTTAATATTTGTAATCTATTATATACACTTACAATGCTCTTCTTTGCGATTCTCTCCAGGCTGCCACCGACCTTGGTTTAAAATGTCCCAACCATACCTAATTATAGTTATAAGTATAGTTTCATATTTAAAGGGACACTCCACTGCCCAAGAAAAAAAATTACTGTATTGTATATATATAAATTAATTTAATTATGCATTTTTTTCATTGGGGTAATATCTAAAAACAGCTTGCAAAAGCTGCAGGTGACTTATCTGCAGCCTTTGCAAGCCTTCCTCTTTTAACTCCGCCAAGACTTTCTTTGGCTGTCCAATGACAGACTTCCCAATAGAAGCTCAATGAGAAGTCTTTGAAAGGCAGATGCTCTGGGCAATTGCTGCCTCTTGAGTTTATCTCCACTGAGCTAAACAAACCAGGAAGTAACAGGACTAGTTGTCTGATTGACAGCCAGCGGATGTAACCATTGTTGTTTATAAAATTGCCAAATTCTATTGAAATCTGCAGTTTTATTAATATGAAAAAAAGGGGGCATATTCATCACACATAAAGCACTTCATCTAGCTAAAGATTTTTAGGGGTCCGGAGTGTCCTTTTAAGGATTAGACAAATCAATTAGGCTGTGTTTTCTTTCAATTCATAAGTGGTTTCTAAGACACCTCCTAATTCAGGTCGGTCACTTTTTTCATTATCATTGATCACAACAATGGGTCTGTAATTATAAATGGCATGAATGCAGTTTATCTCGGAATGACCACAAATTTGAATGAATAAAAACAAACAAATAAATGATGCGGTAGAAAAGAGAATGCTAAAAGACAACGTGAGACCAACCACTGTATGAGTATTCCAATCATAACTACAGCATGCATAAAGAGAAAAGAAATAAGGCCAGTCACGTGGAGGCCACCACTGAGTGTCCACCTCAATCATCACAATGTAACTGCGATTATAAGATGAAATGAACGCAGGACAGGTCACTTGGAAGTGACCAATGAATAACTCAACTACTACTCAACAGTGTCATGAAAAGAAATGAAGGTGGGAAAAGCCAAGATTTACCAAGTCAGAGTTTCTTAAAATGTTTTAAAGTGAAATCCATGAGGTTTTATCCTCTAATATTATCCTGGTATAACTAGAAGGATCAATGAGAATTCCAAACACAGTTGTATATAGCTGGTGTCTCTGGAAAGTGGCAATCACTTTTATACCCCATGTGTTCTGCATTATCTTCAGAAACAAACTACTGATCTGGGCAATATATCTTTTTCATTAACGACAATAACATAATTATTCTTCCAAGGAAGACAAGACATTTTAGGGCTGAAAAGCATTCTTTGCCTCGGAGGATTAAAGATAAAGATTGTATATGCTAAAACATTTGTCTTGTATGAAAATGTCAAGATGCTGAGAATTACATTTTTGGTGAAAGCCAGTCTGTGAGATTTTCACTTGCGTTATAAGTCAAGCCGCAGCCTTACTTTACATACAGGCATATAATAAACACCATGTTATATAAATACTTTGAATCATGCTTTATTTGCTCTAAGGCAAGTTCAGATTAGGGGTACATTGAACCCTAGAAAAGAAAGATATTGTAATGGAGTGATGGGGAGGGGAGTGGGGGGGGGGGGGGGGGCTAATATGAATTTAATAGCTGGCAGGAAGGGATACTTATAAAAAAATTGAGTGTGTGTTGAGTTTGCAAACTAAAATGAAATGATGAGGGAGATTTATCAAAGTGTTCCAAAAAGTTGTCTAAATCACCATGGAAACCAGTAGAGCCAGGCAACTCCCCTTTGACATTTTTGTATCACTGTTTAAAAGAGAATAGAAGTACAGGTGGTCCTCACTTTACAACCTACCTGTTTTACGACGGCTCACACTTACGACCAGCTCTCTAACGTGGGGATTCAAGGGATTCCTTACTTTAGAGAGCTGGTCTATGTTCGGAGAATTTTCCCTGAACATAGATTACAGGGATTCCCTGCTCTGATGCATATGTCTACATTTGGGTAAATTTCCCCGAACATAGACAAGCGCACAAGAGCAGGTAAACCCTCTAATCTATGTTCAGGGAAATTTCACCGAATATAGAAAAACGCAGCAGAGCAGGGAATCCATCTAATCTATGTTCGGGGAACGTTCACCGAACATATATTTGAGTGATTCCCTGCTCTGCTGCGTTTGTCTATGTTCGGGGAAATGTACCCGAACATAGACCTGCACTGGTGCGCATGCTCTGTAGCGCATCCTAACTTACCGACCAATTTGTTTTACCACCGAGTCGTAAGAACGGAAGCCGGGAGGTAAGTGAGGAGTGTCTGTAGATAAGTCTCCCATGTTTGATTGCAAGCTGTATGTGATTTAAAATATTTCTTTCTGGCTCAGTTTGGTCAATTCAGTTTTTCAATGAATCCATTTAAGGGTTTATTCTGTGGAGTTCTGGAGAAGCAGGTTTCCACAAAAACTATAGCATGACTTTGAGTGGACACGAAGTGTACTCTAACTTGTGAGGGGACTATCAGCACAAGTAAGCCTGTCTGGATGATGCTTTAATTCCTTTTTTAAATCGTACATCTGAATGCCACTCAAACACCATTTTATTATATGAATAACTGCACTGACTTGCCTTCTCATGCGAATATGCCCTCTCCCGCCAGGATTTAGTGGGAGATTATTTTGTTTAGTTTCAAAATTTACAATAGAATTTATAGAAGTTATACGACAACATAGCTTATTGGACAAATTCTAATATTTTACCCTATAATTTGCAATGAATTCGTAATTTCTCTCCAGTTCTCATTACCATTAGTAAGTGGCTGACAGTAGGTCAAAGAGTCACCAAAACAATCTAAATTGTCCCTTGACCTCTTTTGAAATGCTAGGACATATGAAATAATGTTGTAAATAGACAGAGCAGTTGTATAACTATTAAAATAATACACATTTAGGTGGGGGTCCACTTAATACATCACACCTCCCTATTTAGGATTGACAGTCCCTATATTGGGCCCAAATCCTTCTGTCCAAGCCATCACAGGTTAAACGTGTTCTGCTTATGTAGTTTACTTAACACCCTACTTCCCTTAGGATACGTTTCCATTGAGATCAGACACACATCCCTGACCGGATTACAATCAGTTCACTGAATTAGCCAATTTCAGGAAAGTCATGCATAACACAGACCCTAAACTCCTAAATGAATCGCTAGGCTGCGCTCACTCAGTCTGACATGATGATAGAGGCTTCTCCCTCATTATTATTATTATTATTTTATTATTTATATAGCGCCAACAAATTCCGTAGCGCTGTACAATGGGTGGACTAACAGACACATAATCAGACCACTGGGCGTACAGGAACAGAGGGGGTTGAGGGCCCTGCTCAATGAGCTTACATGCTAGAGGGAGTGGGAATTAAACCTATTTGTTAATTTCCAGGGTCAGTGGCACTATGTAACACCATAATAAGATTAGAATGGGTTACAGGGATTAAAACCACCCACACAAACATTTTTTTCGGAAGTAGCTGCAACATCTAGAAAGCAGTTGTGTGTTTGGCACATGTACATCTATACGGCTGAGAAATGCATAGCGACTAGCGAGTACCAGAATGAGCATGTGATCAGATGATGGAAGCCAGATGGAAAACAAGCAAAGCTTGGGAAAGAACGTCTTAGAGCAAGCCTAGCCGTCCAGCATAAAGCATTGACAGATTTCATATCAGAAACCAAAATAATTACCTCCCTATATCTGTGACCGGCATGTTCTGTCTTCCAGCACCTAAAGGACAGAATATGTGAATTATCTCCAGAAATTAGACAATTGAATAAAGTACTAAAAATCACATACCTCCCAAGTGTCCCTATTTAGGAGGGACAGTCCCTATGTTGGACACAAATCCCTCTCTCCCTCTTTTCTATCCCTAGGAACCCTCTTTTCTACGAGCTCCATAATGTTGGTGTGTCTGAGGGTATAACAGAGCTCACCAGCAATAATACTCCCAGTGTCCTTCTTTGCCCATTTTAAATATTAAGCGGTATGCAATCACGTATAATTTGCACTAACTTTTTCGAGCGCTGAGGCTCCCTTGGCGCTGCTCACCTCCTCTCACAACATCATGGCATGGCTTCCTCCGGCGATGGTCTAATCCAATGCTCTACATTGAGGAACATTGGGGACCTGATGTGCATGTGTGGCGATTTCTCACAAGCTCAATGCTTCTCATAGGAAAACATTGTGTCCAATGTTTTCCTGGGTTTTACTCGGTCAGTGAGGTGGAACTGCCATCAGTAGATGTAATTACAACAGCCACTAGAGGCGTGTGTGACGGACTGCCTGGCACCCCAACTGGGTACCTCCGTGAATCACTGCTTCCTAGTAATCCTTGAGTACCATAAGCACAGCACCGGACACCATAACCACCGTAAACCCCACAAACCACCACAGCTTGGTTGGGGTCTCGCTTTCCTCCACCCACTCTGGACCCAAGACCAGGATCCAGCCCATTTGGTAGACCTCTCCTAGTCCAGAGAGCAAAGCAGGCTGATCTCACAAGAGCAATCATTGTAAGCCACGGGAGTATAGTGATTATACGAGTCCCCCACATGAGCCTTAACTTCATGAAGGGTAAAACAAATCTCTTTAATGGCAGCCACAACTGGCCTTACATGCAGGTCCCCATGCAAGGGGCACTCCCCCCTGGATGTGAGAGTAGACTACAGTAAAAACATACACATGATTACATTGGCTCTCAGGTCCAGGACACTCCCATACAAAATAGGTCAATCCCTCCCCTGTGCCTGGGAGATAACTGAGTCAGCACTGTATTAAACTAAATTATCTCCAGGCACAGAAAACATACATTTTTACAAAACCCCAAAAATACCTTTAAACACACAAAATCCCCACAGAAGTTACATCCTCTGATAGCCCAGATCTGGGAGACCAACATATCCAAAAATCACCGGATCGGTTCAGGGCTTCAGGAATTTCCTGGAAGTCATAATTTGACCAACGGCACGCGCGGTCCAATGCCCAAAACAGTTCCAGAGAATCAGGGCTTGCGGTCTGTCTAGTTCAGTAGTTTAAAAAGCCGAACAAACTACCGAACATATTCAAGAGTCTTACCCTGGAGCTTGTTCCCCTTGTTCGAACATTACTACCGAACAGTGTCTTCCTAAGTGTTATAAAACCAAACACAGGCGATCATGGAAGTCCAGCGGTGTTCCCGAAGTATAGGTATCCGAAAATAGTTCCATGCATTCAACAACCAAACACTGCTGCCTATTTTCATGCGAACAAGATGGTCGCCACTTTGTGGTTGTCCATAGGAAATGCGACCACCCAGACGAACACTTAGAACACTGCGGTGGAAATTGCTACAAAGTAGCAATTAGGCTTAACAAGCTCTAGGGTGGTCTCCAGTTCGTGCGGCTGTTCAGTTCCCGAACCATATAGTCCAAATACACGAATGGAGACTTTTCAGTGTATATTACAGGGACCACAGTCTGTGGGCAGGAGGCTGGCAAGCAGGCTCCTCCAGGAACTTGTGGCAAACTCACTTGGAAAGGGGAGTTTGTCACAGCGTGTTTCTGCGATACGGCCAAGTTTTACCTTAAATGGTTAAATATACAGGACCACTGCACCCAGGCCACTTGATTGGGTGACTTTAGTGGCCCTTTTTACAATTCTGAGAAGCGGTGTTTGCATTTTAAAGCCATTCATTAAAGCCCTTCCAGTTTTATTAATGTATCATGAATTGAATGGACTTTCCCAGAAGCACATCAGTTCCTGATCACTGGAAACAGTAAAGAACGAGCAGAGCCACACACAAACCTCACATGTTCCATGCTTAATGGCACTTAAGCATGGCTTAAAAACCAAACATACTTAATAATACATGCTCACCGTGGGCGTATATCAAATTTCAGCAATTAGCTATCAGCCTGAACGAAGTGCTACTGAAACCATTACATGAGAAGAGACTGAATCAAATTAAACACTTAATTAACAGCCCTGACAATGTATAAAGTTCAGAATTCAGCAGGGTTGCACAGGCTAAACATAGGAAAAGGCGTCCTGTAAATGTCCGATTATTAGAATTTAACTGCCCCAAGCTTATTTTTTTATCTCCAAAGACAATCTTGAACATGATGTCAGCTGTAGCAAAAGGCTTGAATACACCAATATGTACAGAGAAAGACTGACACAGTTATCTACACCTAGTTAACACAGACGGACAGACTGGCACACACAGAGGAGTCAAAATACATGCAGACACCCTTCTACAGAGTGCTCGGAACCTTTTACAGACAGCCTGGCATACACAGACATGTAGACAAGCAGATATACACTGACATTTAGCTACTGGCACATACACACAGACAGTCATAGATATAACTATTGCACACACAGTCCTGTATACAGAGAGGTTGGCATACAGCAATACAGACTGGCATACGCAGTTATCCAATACATAGAGTTGCACACACTCACAACTAGCTATATAGGATGGCGCATACACAGACATCTATATATATATATATTATATATATATATATATATACACGAAGAGGCTGGCATACACTCATACACTTATAAACATGATTAGATAGAGATAGCATGGCACACACAGGCAAACTAACTCAACCACAGACATGTAAAACTAACACATACAGACCTGACACATACATTAACAGTTTTATAGGGGGATTTTCGAATTCTCGTTGCTCACCTACTGCCAGGTGATTGACTAATATGATGTGACATAGAAGTCGAGGAATCTAAATAGAGGATCAGGAAACACTCTGATCATATGATTAATTAAACTAATAAACTTACAAGCTAAGATTTAATTGTGGTTACCTTGCGTGGTCGGCAAGTGTACTGTACCGTGGACAAAATATGCAATTGAAACCTCAACCAAACGACATATTAGACAAAAAGTAAACATATGGGAGCTTAATGCGGCCAAGTGCAAAGGCAGGAGCATGATGTGGATTTTATTGAATATAGATTTGCAACGATTTACAGCCGGGATTATTACAGAACACAATGCCAGGGAGATTGTTCCATTGACATGCTGGCACAGAGACATGGCCTCAGGCAAACTGGCAAACAGAGAGTGCAACAAACTAACACAAAAAACAACATACCTCCTAAGTGTCCCGGTTCAGGAGGGACAGTCCCTATTTTGGGCTCAATTCCCTCTGTCCATCTTTTTCCATACTAATGTACCTCTTTTCTAGGAACTCCATATTATTGGTGTGTCAAAATAAATATTTTCTGATCTTTTTTTATCTTTAACGATTAAGACTAGCAGTGAGCAATTACAATATAGTTTAGAAAAGAGGCCACAGTAGAGTGTATTCCGTGATTGGCAACCTTCGCCCTACAGATACCAAGAAACTACATATCCATTAATGCTTATCATAAATGTATTCTGTGCACTTTGTTTCCCTCCTTGAATGCTGGTTGAGAGCATCACAAACATTCGCAGTGTTAAGGGTCGCCATACCTGGAGTACGAGAACCCAGATGTTCCAATCATTTGAGGCCTGTTCTCTAAATGATACGTATACGCTCTCAGACAATGAGTGATGTGTAAAGTTGCACAAAATTGCTCTAACTAGAATTCAGCGCTGGATTAGGGGATTAGTGGGCCTGAACATTGCAGTGGGCTTAATTGCAAAAATCTGAACTAGTTTTTCTGGTTGCTTGTGCATAAAGTAGCCTGACCTCCGTCTGAAACTAGACTTTGCAGTCAGAGGCGGCTCTCTAACCGCCTATGGGCAGACTGTGTCAGGTCCTCGGTCAGTGACAGAGGACCCGACACCAGGAGGGGGCCCGGCGGCTTGCCTGGTATGCCGCCGGGTGTGAGGCCCCTCCTGGCTGCCTGGCCAGCCATCTGACACCGGTCTGCAACTCCGCAGTGGGCAGAGCTGCAGACCATGTGTCTTGCGAGAACTGGCCAATCAGAGCGTTGCCGCGGGTTACTGTAACGGACCGTTTCACTTACAAGAGGATAAAACCCAGTTTGGGCGATAATCCCCTTTCCAGATGCACAGGCAGCTACTGCAAACACCATTCTCCCGACTGGAACCACACGAACACTGGAACAGCTGAACAAGAAAAGCAGACATCGGCTTACACTCTTGGCAGTCAGCATACAATCCCATTCCCCCAAAGACCGAGACGACACATCGCTTTGAGGGTTAAGCAAGACTCTCGACTGGCTCATCCAGCCTGGCTTTTATTTCCAACTCACACATACAGGCCACACCCAGGGGGAGGCATAAAATAACCAATGACATAGATGTTACCTCCCACACATCCCCTCCCCTTAGTGTGACACATAATCCCATTATGCATACAGAGTAAAATATACTTTTGCACAACTTTCATAACTTTAAAACCATACATCACATTCACATAAAAATACATATCAACAATCAATCCATTCAGGGGAACAACATATTAAAAAATGGCATGAATCCGACCAGGGGTTCAAAAGTTACTAAAAGTATATTTTGGGCCCTGGCTTGCAGCATGGCACAATCTGGCTCAAACAGAAGTAAAATATCCCCCACAATGCATCCCGGCTTCCTCCCTTCTGCCCTGGAGATAATTGGAGAAGTAATCAAATTATCTAGGACTAGAGTCAGACTCCATTAACCACATGGTTGCAAAAAGACAGTAAAAGACATAAAATTACATACTGATACATTTAACACATAAAACACACATTTCTACATATCCCCAGTTTAACTGAACACATAAATACCTACATAATATTTAAGACAGTATTACTGTGATATGTTACAAAGTCTTAAAGGGACATTAGTCCCAAAAGTCCCAATATGTCCATCGCTGATTTTAAAGGGCCAGTAGCAGCAATATAAATTATTACATGCCCAAATATAGTGTTTATAGAGCAATATGTCCATGGGCCGTAGTCGCAGGGCAGGAGGCTAGCAGCCAGGCCTCTCCAGTTCACAGTGGCGAAGCTGGTTTCGCCACAGTTACCATGGCAAGGCTCTGATGGTCTCGCAAGATTACATGGTCTGCAGCTCTGCGGAGCTGCAGACCGGAAGCAATGGCCACTGGACCACCAGGGGCCCACTGGCGACCCTTAACACTGCGAATGTAGGATCAAGGTAGGTTCTCTCTCACCCCCCTCACCATCACCCCCACACCACCCTCAACCTCACCCACCACCCTCAGCCACACCACCCTCAGCATCACACCCCCCCACCACCCTCAGCCTCTCCTCCCCCACCACCCTCAGCCTCACCACCCTACACCACTCTCAGCCTCACCACCCCACACCACGTTCAGCCTCACCACCCCACACCAACCTCAGCCTCACCACCCCACACCACCCTCAGCCTCTCCTCCCCACACCACCCTCAGCCTCTCCTCCCCACACCACCCTCACCATCACCCCCCCCTCACCATCAACCCGTCCTCCCTCACCATCAGCCCCCCCCCCCCATACACACACTTCAAGCAGCTACCCCATACACATAGGGTCCCAGACAAAAACACAAACACAAAACACAAACACAAAAATACAAACATGCTCACAGAGACATACATTCACACACATGAATACTCTCTGTCAGACACACTCTCAGGCACATACACAGGTAGACTGTGCATCAATGTGTATATGTGACACTTTTTTGTTAGTGGGGCCTCATGTTTGAGTTTCGCCTAAGGCCTCATAAAGTCTAGAGCGCCTCTGTTTGCAGCCATGTAGAAAATCATCGCTACGTGTATTTATTAATTGGAAATTTCAAGCATTAAAAAAATCCATCATCCCCAAACCTGTAACAAGCATGTATGCTCTTAGGCTCCCAAGTAAAGCCACACTTGGTAACCACGAGCATTCACAGACACCCAAACCTGGAGTATCCCAGGGAACTAACACACAACCCACTACACCTGTCTGCAACAGCACAACCCTGGGCGTGTCACCTAACTTGTCTACTATAAAAAAAACAAGTGCTAAGTTTAACTTGTATACCAATCTTATAAACCTGTATAATGTTTTCACATGCTTTGACACTGTATTTACATGCATACTTGAGACTGCTTGTCACAGCTGTCGTGGCAAGACAAGCATGTATGTTATTAAGCCATGCACTAAAATAAAGAATTAAAAAAAAAAAAAAAAAAAATCCATCATCACAAACGGAGGTAAACGGGGAAAGGAACGAGGGTTACCGGCCTCGCAGTCAGGCCTCAATGGATGGATGAACAATATTATTTTTATATATCACTTTATTGTTTACCTTCGTGTTGTCATGGTGCCATGTTAAAGGGTCTATAGATAAGCTGCACTGGGGATGATGGTCTTGTATCTTCAAGCTGTCTATCAGCAGGATTGTAAGTGCAATAGATAAACCCAATTCTGTATCAGTCACATACAAAGAGTGCACGTGAGATGGGGCACACTAATAAATTAAGGAAAACATGTTATGGAAGCTGGAAGTAGTCAGAATATAAAACAGCTATTCCAGTCTTCTAGATTGAGCTAGGGCAGCAGCAGATTAAAAACCAGCTTCAGCTCCAATAGCTAGTATCTTAATCTGGCCCTGCTAAAGCAGAATGGGAAACGATCGATCAAGAACAATCTGACTCCTTACAGAGGGGCTGCGCCAGGGTACTCCGGGCACAATAACTACACTAGCACACTTTAACTAGAGCCGATCGTCTTTATCGGCAGATTATTGGCTCTCGATAAACAATTTAGTTTGATTAAATTAACGAGGATAAAGGCTTATTGGAAGTCAATAATTATTGGTTTGCATATCGAAATTGATACTTATACTTTAGACTGATACTTTACATTGTATAAGATGATTTGAATAAATTACTGGCAATCAAAGTTCTCATTCCTAAACATTCCTACTGTTCATACTAGACATAAAACCACTGGCAGCCTTAGCACATGTCCTATGTGCTCCCACCTGTGGGCACAATATGTCGGTGTAGCAGAGAGCTGATCTAACCCAGCTATTCTCCACTTAAGATCCCAGTGAGGCTCAGGAACAAGTATTATAAATCCAAGGAATAGTAATTACAGCAGGCAAAGTATTCCAGCAATATCCCAACAGCAATCCCAATAACTGGACGACACACAGCATCAGAAGCAGAGCTGAAATCTTTTATTAACACACTTTCTTATAAAGGGTTCTCCCTTTACAGTAATTAGTACAATAGCCAATAGTACAGTAGTTACCTCCCATACCTCTCCTCCCCTCAGTGTGACACATAATCCACTTATAACTATTACACTTTTACCCCAATTCTGGATGTACCCCAAAACAGCCTGGTACAGTTATTTAAATGGTATCCCCTGGTAGCCCTGATCTGGGTGACTAACATATCCAAAATTCACCCAGATCGGACCAGGGGTTCGGGAGTTAGGTGGAGGGTGTAATTTGACCGACCGCACACGAGGTGGTATCCGAAAAGGGTTCCATGCATTTTGTCCCTGCGGTCGGTCTTCGTTCGGGAGATAAAATACTTAGAAAATACTGCCATCCATGTTTAACTTTCCCTTCATACGAATCCCCTCGTTCGGTACTTTAAAACTACCGAACGGGGTTCTGATTAACCTTCCCGTTTGGAAATTATGGAGCTCTAGAGGTCTCAGCAGTGTTCGGGTAATCGAGTGGCCGATTTGAGTTCCAGACACTCGACGACCAAACACCGCTGAGATTTTCATGTGTAAGATGGCCGCCGCCACGTGTACGCATACCGAATGGCGGCCACCCAGATACATCCATAAAGAGCCTGTTAACCTGCGGTCAGAGAAAGTGTGAACCTTAATAGCTGACACACTTCTCTCTGGGGTGGTCCATCAGTTTGGTAGTTTCCATTTGTATAGCGTACGGATGGAAACTACCGAATAACATACGATTAATACATAGAAATACTATAGCAATGGGAAAAAGACTACATGAATAACATACTGAACACAGTCACATAGGAATGTTACAGGACAGGCTTAATGCATTCCGCTACAGTCGACTTAAAATTAAATTATAGGGGTTGCACAGATCTCTGTCCACTCCATGGCCCCCACCCGTGGGGGGAGTATGTGAGGGCGGCCAGCAGGTTGGGGGGGAGAGTAAACACGGAAGAGTACCAGGTGGGGGCTTTTAATTAAATGAGGAGCCTAGTGTCCTCCCCGGCCCCACCCATGGGGCTGGGTGGAGGTTATCAATTATAACATTGGGGGTCCCTTCCACTCCCCACCGATGTAAATATGTGGGGTAACAGTATATTTATAAATGAGATATCTGACTGCCATTCTGGGGTCGAGAAGGACCTTTTGTCTAGTTTGTTGTAAAATTGGAAAGCATTTAAAACTGGGTGTTTTGCCTTCTTGTTGTGAGAAAGGTTTAACTTAATGGATAAAAGTCTCTTTTCACCCTGTGTAATCAGCGGCAATTAGGGGCCATTAATTAAATAAAAGAGGGAGCTAATGTCCACACCAGACCTCACAAATATGATACAAATACAATCATTTGTAAAAATAATGAGGTGCAACACTACAATGAGCTGCAATGATAAAAGGAGCTGTGATAATACAATGAGCTGTAATAATACAATGAACTGTAACATTAATACACTGTAACAATTCAATGAACTGTAATAACACAATAAGCTGTAACAATACAATGAGCTGTAATGATAAAAGGAGCGGTAATAATACAACGAGCTGTAACAATACAATGAGCTGTAACAATACAATGAGCTGTAACAATACAATGAGCTGTAATGATAAAAGGAGCGGTAATAATACAATGAGCTGTGATAATACACTGAGCTGTAATGATAAAATGAGCTGTAGCAACATAGTTAGCTGTTATGTTACCAGCAATAAGCAGACCGGAGGTGAGCCTGCTGCCCCTATTGATAGCCACGGGGCTGGAACATTATCCCCTGGCGCATGAGCTGAGATAACGTGGATGACAGGGCGGGAGGGGGAAAAAACGGGAACCGGTGTGATGTTGGCCTTGGGTGACGGGATCGGGAGGAAGGGGCTCACGCCCACCGCAGCAACGGCTGCCTGACCGCGACCATAAGCGGGCCCGCAGCAAAGGGATGCAGTGGCCGGGAGACTGGCATAACACCGGTTCAAGGTTATACCAAAAGTTTTATTATACGAGTTATACTCAATGTCGCTGCCTAAGGTGTACAAATGTTAAAGCTGTTTAACCCTCCCCACAGAGGGTGCCCCACGCCCACCGCAACCAGATCCACCTGATCGTAGTCACGGACCCGCGGGGGAGCGAACGCTTGAGGCGACCGGGAGGCGGAGGCGAAAGCGACCTGGAGATTGTTAATTGTTTATTTACCATGAGCTCTACGTAGCTACTGTTTTACGGTATACTAATTTGACGCATGACCATACTTACCCACGGGGGACATCCTGCACCCGCCGCAACCAGAGATACGAGGTCATAGCCCCAAGCCGGATAGGAACACAAAGGTTGCGGCACCCTAAACCTAGGCCCTCAGCACACCTGGCTAACAGGCACCTCCCAACACTACTATTCGTGATATATGACAGTGGCAGAGGACTCAGTCAGCCCACATATCTTCCACGCACAAACACGGTTGACTTCAAAATGACACTCCTCCTAAGGGTCAGGAACGGCCATGCACCAACCAAGCCGAGTCCGTCGTGGGGAGGGAGGCCACAGACGGAATGGTAGGGATACTGATGATAAGCCAGACCCCCCCACCACTAACAAACTAGTCAGAACGGAAGTAACACCGATCCCGGACTGACTGGCATCGCCACCCAGGCATAGCAGACCCACGCAAAACACACCCGACAAACCCCGCCTAGAACCACACAGGCCGCAAACACAGACACAACCCGCGGGTTGGGAGCCACTGGAGGCAGAGACACGAACACTCACAACAGTACCTACATTATTGTGACGGGAGGCCTCTCGACAACCCCACGCAATAGATCTCACCTGTAGATACGACAGGGGTTCACTGGACTGGAAAACCCACCCCCAGCTGAACGAAAAAAAAACGCTCCGAGATCAATATTGCCTAAAGCACCACTTGCCCACCCACATTAGCTGGACACAAGTCCCACTTTCCATACCCTCCCTTTCCCTAACCTACCCCCCTACCAACCTCCTCCCTTCTTTTTCCACCTTCAGGCCTTGGGCCACATCCCCCCCCCCCCCTTGGAGACCAGGATGGGGCTCCGGCCTGCATGCCTTAAGTATTGGACCAATAACGTCCAAGGGCTGAACTCCCCAGAGAGGAGGGCACACCTTCTCCAGAGGCTATGGTCAGAGAGAGTAAGCATAGCGTTCCTGCAGGAGACACACTTCAGGAGCGTAGGGGCACCAAAACTAGGGAATAGCCGCTTCCCCCTGGCCTATTACTCAAACCACCCAGACTTGAAGAAAGCAGGTGTGGCGATACTTTTCTCCCATACAGTCCCGTTCCTCTGCACAGCGCAGCTATCAGACCCAGGTGGGAGGTTTCTGTTCCTCAAAGGCACCATAGCTGACCACGCTTATACTTTTGCGTCTGTCTATAGCCCCAACAAAAAACAAGATACGTTCTTGGGCAAAACATTGGCCAAGCTAGAAAAATTCAGAGATGGACTACTCGTAGTGGCTGGGGACCTTAACTTAACCCTTGACCCAAGCCTCGATTCCTCAAGAGGAACCAGCACTGTTAAGACACCTTTTGTCTTAATAAGTAAATCACCGTTTAGTCCACCTTCCCCTCTCACCGTATCAAGTCCTTGTTCGTATACTGTATAATCCACGAACCATAACCAGGGGCAGCAGTAATTTCTCGAATAACGATATCCACCAAACGGCATAAGTTTCCCAATAATAGTCCTTAAGCGTAAATAAGAATCCCCCCAATAACGAGACTGAAGCTCCGTGTTGAGGGTCAAAACAAGATCTGAGGACTGGAACATCCAGCCTGCTTTTTATTAGGAAAAGGCACACACAGGGCACTCCCAGGGGGAGGATGAAAATAACCAATTATACACAGGGTAACACCCCCACCTCTCCTCCCCTCAGATAACCACATAACACAATTATACAGTACAATATTTTACCCCAGTTCTGGATGTACCCCAAAACCAGGGGGTACACCTTTAAGTCCAGCACCGCTTGAAAGGTCTTGTTAGGGGAACACTCAGTCCAAATCCCAGCCCATTCGGTTAAGGGGTTCGGGAGTTATGGATGATTGAAGTTTTGACCGACTGCACGGATCTTCTAGCCGAAAAGAGTTCCACAAGTTTTGGCCCTGCAGTCGGTCTCCGTTCGCCGGTTAGAATCATACGAAATCCTCATCATCCACAACTATCTCCGAGTTCGCTGGATTCCCCATAGCCGATTACAGGTAACTACCGAATGGCTCGTCGTTCGGTAGTTCCAACACAAATTTCTGGGTGTATGGAGGTCTCAGCGGTGTTCGCCTGTTTGGGTATCCGTTTTTAGTTCCACGCGTTCACAGGCAAACACCGCTGTTCGCACGCAAGATGGCCGCGAACACGTGCAAAAGTCCCGAAATGGCGGCCACCCATATGTTAGACATGGAGTTCGTGCGAAATGAGGTGAACGGCTGGAAAACAAGCTGGAACAGTAAAACATGCTTCATAACATAACGAATCAGTCATTTAGACGGATGGCACAAAATAGCCAAATCCACCAAAGCACTAGACAGACGGATGGTTCTGTCACACGGCTCCCCCCTTGTGGAACACTCCGGCAGACCCGGCTTGACCCTGTGGCGGGTCAACTTGGGGATGCCCGGACTAAGAGGTGGTGGATATGTCGGTTTGCCGTGATAAGCCATCCGCATTTCCGTTCAGCTTACCGGGTCTGTAGCTAATAGTAAAGTTGTAAGGTTGCAATGCCAAGCTCCATCTCAGCAGTCTCCCATTGTCGCCTGAGACCCGGTTAAGCCAAACGAGGGGGTTATGATCTGTTACAAGGGAAAACTCTTGCCCATACAAGTAGGGACTTAACTTTTTCAATGCCCAGACTAGGGCTAAACATTCTTTCTCAACTGCCGCATAACTCACTTCTCGGGGTAGTAATTTTCGGCTGAGGTATGCGACAGGATGCTCTCCTCCATCTTCCCCAACTTGGCTTAACACAGCCCCCAGTCCATACATGGAAGCATCTGTGTGAACGAGAAAGCGTTTGTTAGGTACTGGGGCAGCCAAGATAGGGGCATTCACGAGAGCTTGTTTCAGTGCCTGGAACGCAGCTTCACAAGCCGGGGACCACAGGACCTGCTTAGGCAAATTCTTTTTCGTCAGGTCTGTCAGGGGCTTAGCAATAGAGCTGTAGTCAGGAACGAAACGTCGGTAGTACCCTGCTGTCCCTAGGAAGGCCAATACCTGGGTCTTAGTAGTGGGTGTGGGCCAGTTAGCCACCGCTTCTACTTTGGCGGGCTCTGGTCTCTGGTTCCCACATCCCACTCGGTGACCCAGGTACTGTACTTCTGCCATACCTACATGGCACTTTTCTGGCTTCAATGTCAGGCCGGCGGCCCGAATCTTATCCAGTACCACCCCTATGTGTACCAGGTGTTCCTCCCAGGACCCACTATAGATCGCTATGTCGTCCAAGTATGCACAGGCAAATTCTTGGAAGCCATCCAGGAGTCTATCCACCATCCGTTGGAAGGTAGCCGGGGCATTCTTCATCCCAAAAGGCATGACCCTAAATTGGTACAGGCCAAATGGGGTGACGAAGGCCGACTTGGGGATAGCATCCTCGGCCAGGGGAATCTGCCAGTAGCCCTTACATAGGTCTATGGTGGTCAGATAACGTCCCCTGGCAATACGATCTAGTAATTCGTCTACCCGGGGCATTGGGTAGGCGTCAGTGGTAGTCCGCTCGTTGAGTCGCCTGTAGTCCACACAGAACCGGGTGGTCCCATCTTTCTTAGGTACTAGGACTACAGGCGAAGCCCAAGGGCTGTCAGAGGGTTCGATGACCCCAAGCTGGGTCATCTCCTGTATCTCCTTCCGCATTCCATCTCGGACTGCTTCAGGGATACGGTAAGGCGGCTGTCGTAAGGGGGTCTGTCCAGGGGTCTCTACCTTGTGTACAGCGAGGTGGGTGTAACCTGGCTCCTGGGAGAAAGTTGCTTGTTTCTCCCACAACAACTGTTTCGCTTGGATCCTTTCTGGGGGGTTTAACCTGTCTCCTAACTGTACGAGGGCGGTGAGGTCAGTCTGGGGGTCCCTCTCTAATAGATCAGGGAGAGGCACATTCTCAGGGTCATCTGTAGCTGGGGCACATACGGCTGCAATGTTCTCCGGTCGTTCTTGATACTCTTTCAGCATGTTCACATGAAAGGATCTCTGGACCCTCTCGTCTGAACAGCTGGCTATCAAATAGGTAGTATCGCAGATCTTCGCTACTATTTTGTACGGGCCTTGCCAAGAGGCTTGCATCTTGTTGGCCTTCACAGGTTTGAGCACTAATACTTTTTGCCCCACCTGGAAGGCTCGCTGTCGGGCACCCTGATCGTACCATCTCTTCTGTCTCCCCTGGGCCGCCTGGAGATTCTCCCTTACCATCAGGGACAGTTTCTCCATGCGGTCCCGAAGTTCCAGGACATATGGCACTATGGGGGTCCCTTCTTGCGCAGTCTCCCCTTCCCAGTGTCCCCGGATGAGATCTAGGGGTCCGCTGACCCGTCTCCCATACAGTAACTCAAAAGGGGAGAACCCAGTAGATTCCTGGGGCACCTCCCGGTATGAAAACAGTAGGTGAGGCAGGAATCTCTCCCAGTCCCTGCAAGTGTCTGTAAAGGTCCTCAGCATCTGTTTGAGGGTACCGTTAAAACGCTTGCAGAGACCGTTAGTCTGTGGATGGTAAGGCGAGCTAAGCAAGGGTTTAATGCCACACACTTTCCACAGCTGCTGGGTGAGCACCGCAGTAAATTGGGTTCCCTGGTCGGAGAGAATCTCCTTAGGGAACCCAACCCTGGTAAAAATCCTAACCAGGGCATCAGCAACCGTCTCTGCCTCTATGTTAGACAGCGCTACTGCCTCTGGATAGCGAGTGGCATAGTCCACTACAGTAAGAATATACTTCTTGCCTGATGGACTAGCCCTGGCCAGTGGACCCACAATGTCAACAGCTATGCGGGAAAAGGGCTCCCCTATAATAGGCATCGATGATAGTTTAGCCTTAGGGTGGTCCCCCCGCTTTCCTACCCGTTGACATGTGTCACAAGTACTGCAATATATCCGCACAGCCTGGTTGAAGTTGGGCCAAAAGAAATTCTGGGAGATCCTATAGGCCGTGCGGCGGGACCCTAGATGTCCTGCTAAAGGGACATCGTGCCCTATCCGCAGAAGCTCCTGCCGGTATTTTGCGGGCACCACCAGCTGGTGATTCTGCGGAGGGGCTATCTTCTTCTGGGAAGGTTTCGGGATTCTGTATAGCCTGTCCCCCACCCACTTATACCGCTCCCCGTCTATCCCTTCCTCTCCAGCATCTGCTCTGTCCCTGTACTTTTGAAGGGTCGGATCGGCCCGGGTTTCCTTCCCAAACTCCTCTGGGGAATCCCAACGTAAGGGGGTCTGAGCTAAGGTGTCAGTCGGGGAAAAGGGTCTTACCTGGGTCTCCTCGGCAGGTGGGCTGGTTCCAGAGGCACGGGTCTGAGAACGAGTAGTCACTGGGTTAACGTCCAAGGGGCCCATCGGAGCCGAAACCAAAGGGGCCAAATCATTCCTAAGAAGCACATCAGCGGGTAAGTCTTTCATAACTCCAACATCTACGTGTCTAGCGCCCACTCCCCAATCCAGGTGAACACGGGCAACAGGTAACCGGAATACGGCTCCCCCTGCTACCCTCACGGCCACTGTGTCTCCTGTGTGCTGGTGTTCTGAGACTAAGTTCTTTTGGAGCAGTGTCATGGTGGCTCCTGTGTCTCTAAGTCCATTTACCACTCGGCCATTTAGTTTCACAGTCTGCCAGTGTTGCTGGTGATTGTCCTGATGGGCTGCTTGCACCGGGTCGGCTTCGTGCAAGATGCCCCAGAATTCCTCCTGCTCTACACAGTGAGCAGCAGGCTGTGGTGGTCGCTGATTCGTGTTGGCTGGTCTCCTCCAGGACTGAGCTTGGTTGGCGTGGTTCAGTGGACACTCCGGGCGCTTGTGTCCCAACTGTTTGCACAGAAAGCACCGGATGGGTTGGGAATAATCCCTGGCATTAAATTTGGATGGCTGCACATAAGTATTGGTCGGTGGTACTACTGGGTTGCGATGCACTGGGGGTTGGTATGTTGTTTGAATCGGAGGGGCTGCTGGTCGGTATTCCACTCTGGTCGGAACTTTAACAACAGTATTGTCCAGTTTGCGAGCATCAGTATATTCGTCTGCCAACCGGGCCGCCTCGGGTAGGGTAGAGGGTTTTCTATCTCTGACCCACTCCCGGACCCCGGTAGGCAATTTCTCGAAGCAGTGTTCCAGTAAAAATACCTGCAGCACCTCCTCCCCCGATACTGCTTGGCATCCCGCCATCCAGTGGGCTGCAGTACGGTGAACTCTGCAAGCCCATTCCACATAAGAGTCGCCACTTTGCTTGTTGGTTTCCCTGAAGCGCCGTCTGTAAACTTCTGGGGTCACCGCATACCTGGCTAGGAGCGCATCCTTCACTGCCCGGTAGCTGGTGATCTCCTCCTCTGGGATGGCCCGAAATGCGTCACTAGCCCGGCCGGATAATTTCCCAGAGAGGATGGTGACCCATTGATCTGTGGGTACCTGGTGTAGAGCACACTGCCTCTCAAAATCGGCCAGGAACCCATCGATCTCTCCTTCATTTTCAATAAAAATTTTAAATGCAGCAAATGGTACCTTTTTCCTTCCGGAATCGTTATTGGGTACCTCTGCTGCTGCCGCTCCTCTTCCTTGGAACGCTTGGTGTGTTGCTACTGCGGCTTGCACACGTTCCACAATGTCTGCTGAGGGGTTGGGGCCAAAGTGTGCCAGCCTTATTTGCACTGCCCGGTTAAATTGTATTTCCTCGGGTGTTAAATCCAAACTGCTGGGCACATTAGCGCTCTCCGTTCCCTGTGTTGCATCCATTTCCCTTAGCAAAGCAATAATTTCCCGTTTCTTTAAATTGCTTGCTGATCGACCTCGGCGTTCTATTATGTCCTTAAGAGTAGCACATCTTAACTGTTCATACTGCATTTCTTTCCTTCTGTGTTGTGGGATTCATCCCGTCGCTTGCCACCAATTGTTAAGACACCTTTTGTCTTAATAAGTAAATCACCGTTTAGTCCACCTTCCCCTCTCACCGTATCAAGTCCTTGTTCGTATACTGTATAATCCACGAACCATAACCAGGGGCAGCAGTAATTTCTCGAATAACGATATCCACCAAACGGCATAAGTTTCCCAATAATAGTCCTTAAGCGTAAATAAGAATCCCCCCAATAACGAGACTGAAGCTCCGTGTTGAGGGTCAAAACAAGATCTGAGGACTGGAACATCCAGCCTGCTTTTTATTAGGAAAAGGCACACACAGGGCACTCCCAGGGGGAGGATGAAAATAACCAATTATACACAGGGTAACACCCCCACCTCTCCTCCCCTCAGATAACCACATAACACAATTATACAGTACAATATTTTACCCCAGTTCTGGATGTACCCCAAAACCAGGGGGTACACCTTTAAGTCCAGCACCGCTTGAAAGGTCTTGGTTAGGGGAACACTCTGTCCAAATCCCAGCCCATTCGGTTAAGGGGTTCGGGAGTTATGGATGATTGAAGTTTTGACCGACTGCACGGATCTTCTAGCCGAAAAGAGTTCCACAAGTTTTGGCCCTGCAGTCGGTCTCCGTTCGCCGGTTAGAATCATACGAAATCCTTATCATCCACAACTATCTCCGAGTTCGCTGGATTCCCCATAGCCGATTACAGGTAACTACCGAATGGCTCGTCGTTCGGTAGTTCCAACACAAATTTCTGGGTGTATGGAGGTCTCAGCGGTGTTCGCCTGTTTGGGTATCCGTTTTTAGTTCCACGCGTTCACAGGCAAACACCGCTGTTCGCACGCAAGATGGCCGCGAACACGTGCAAAAGTCCCGAAATGGCGGCCACCCATATGTTAGACATGGAGTTCGTGCGAAATGAGGTGAACGGCTGGAAAACAAGCTGGAACAGTAAAACATGCTTCATAACATAACAAATCAGTCATTTAGACGGATGGCACAAAATAGCCGAATCCACCAAAGCACTAGACAGACGGATGGTTCTGTCACAAGCACGATCCCCACACATTGCATCCGAGCAACAGTACGATCGTTAAACCAACTGGGCTTGGTGGACTGCTGGAGGGCGGTTCACCCAGACAACCGGGACTACACCTTCAACTCGGCCATACACAAACTCTACAGCCGCATAGACTATATTTTCATAGCCCAAGACTATCTGACAATTCTACAGGACTCGAACATCGGACTTATAGACCACACAGACCATGCCCCGGTGTATGTCAATACGAGTTCCCCACTCTGTACACCTGGTGAACTACACTGGAAACTAAATGAAAGCCTGTTAAATGACGTAGGGTTCACTGACAAAGCCGCCCAAACACTCAAACAATTCTTTGACACGAATGATACACCTGACATGGACCCGCTGACTCTGTGGGAGGCTCACAAATGTGTCATACGCGGACACTTTATTTCAGAATACACCCAACGCAAGAGGGACAGGACGCGACACATGACCGAAAAGACTAAACGCATAGCTACACTGGAACAGGACCACAAACGTACATTAGACGACACCACATAATTACAACTCACGTAGGCACGTAGAGAGCTTAGTGAAATCATTTACAAGGGGCTCCATCTTACCTTCAGGAAGTCAGCCAGATTCTACTACGAACACTCGAACAAAAGTGGACGCTTGCTGGCCAGAATGCTGAAGGAAAAAAGGATGAGGCAACACATCCATAAGATACGAAACAGGAGTCACGACATCACTAGGCTCCCGGAGGGCATCCAAGACGCCTTTCGTGACTATTACATCGACCTATATGATCAAACTCAAGATAGGAGAGGTGCAGCGGCCCCACGACATCTACTACGCATCACGGACTACCTGGACCAGCACGTAGCCCATACGATAGCCATTGAGTCAGCGACTGAACTGGAACAACCCCTGACGCTGGAAGAACTGGCAGCAGCCCTGAAACAATCCAAACCCCACAAGGCACTAGGCCCAGACGGCCTCCCACTGACATACATCACCACCTTTAAAGACATCCTGCTGCCGAGAATCCTTACAGGGCTCAACTCAATAAGCACAGAAGGACGGTTCCCCTCCGACACTCACAGCAACAGTGACGGTTACTCCAAGGAAGGTAAGGACCCGGCCTGTCGCTCAAGCTACCGACCAATCTCGCTCCTGAACGCTGACTTAAAGCTCTTCGCGAAGGCACTAGCTCTCCAGCTCATGCGGATCCTCAAAGACTTGGTCCATCCCGACCAGGTCGGATTTATACCAGGCCGCGAAGCGAGGGACAATACCATAAGGGCCCTTAACATCATACATCACGCGAGGCACGCTGGGAGAGAGGTGATAAGGCTTTCGACGCCGAAAAGGCTTTCGACCGAGTGGATTGGACTTTCCTAGCAGAAACCCTACGGCACATGGGCTTTGGCCCTACCCTGCGGGCTTGGATTGCGGTGCTATATACCACCCCAACAGCACGCATACGCATCAACGGCGCCTTGACGAAACCTTTCCCCATCCACAATGGCACCAGACAGGGATGCCCCCTATCCCCCCTCCTGTTTGCCCTCTCTCTCGAGCCCTTTCTCGAGGCGGTCAGACGGGACGGGGGAATAATGGGGCTCCGCATGGGGGAGGTCGAACATCGAGTGGTTGCCTATGCGGACGATATGCTATTTTTCATAGAGCAGCCGAGAACCTCCATTCCAAACCCCCTAGAAGCCTTCCGGAATTATAACTTAGTGTCTAACCTAAAACTCAACTTAAGCAAATACGAAGCTATGCCGGTGACGAGAGCCCCCAAACAACTACACCAAGTAATTGCGCAATTCCCATTCAAACTCTGCGAGGACAAACTCCGATATCTCGGAGTCTGGCTGCCGAAGGATCTCACACTCCTATACCGCACGAACTACCTCCCGATTCTAACGACACTGCAGAATGACCTTCACAAATGGTCATCCCAATATATAAGATGGTTCGGCCGCATCAGCGCGGTTAAAATTAACGTGCTACCCCGCCTCTTGTACCTGTTGCAGACCATCCTGACCCCAATACCGAAAGCATACTTCCATTCGACGAACACAGCGATCAGGAAATTCGTATGGAATTACAAGCCTACCCGGATCCGCAGGACGACCCTAGCATGACCTAAGAGAGAAGGTGGCGCGGGACTCCCCTCGCTGCTCACGTACTACCATGCCTTCCACCTGCAGTGGCTGGTAGACTGGCACGCCAACCCGAGCTCGAAATGATGGGTACAAATGGAAACCCACCAAACCCAGGGAAAGATACCATCCAGACTTTGGCATGGGAGCTCAACATATGCTAAGATCCGCACGGGCAATCCGGTGATAGACGATATGCTCCGCGTGTGGTGCACCATACGATTCACCAGACAACTGACGACTTCACCTAACCCACTTACCCCCATCACGCACAACCCAGACCTGGCGGGAGGACTACACCCCACCGCCCTGAAGAACTTTCGTGCTTAAGACTGGGAATACATACACAAGTGCACCACACACACACTTAAACCAATAGCAGACCTACTCGCGCAACACAAACCGACCCAGCTAGACAAATTTCACTACCACCAGATCAGGAACTATTACTCGACAATCAAAGTTAAGGGACACCTACACAGGCCGTTGACATACATGGAACACACATGCACAGCCAGGCAACACCTCCCTCACGGGGTGTCGCTACTATACGCCACCCTAGTAACCAACGAAGACAGGCCCCCATTGGGATTCACGACAAAATGGGAACGGGACACGGAGACCACACTCACTGACCAGGAGTGGGATAAAATCTTCCTACTAACACACAGGGGATCCATTTCCTCGAAATACCAGGAGACTAACTATAAACTGCTAACACACTGGTATAGGACCCCAGACACCCTTCGACACATACACGACTCAATCACCGGTAATTGCTGGAGATGTGAGAGAGACGTCGGCACCGGAATTCATATCTGGTGGACGTGCCCACTCATAGCTCCCTATTGGCGGATGATCAACAGTAAGATTAAAGAAATTACTGGCACCGACTTACCCCTCCAACCACTGACGATGCTCCTTAACCACACGACACTCCCCACGGCACAAGAAGAGCCTAACGATACATTTACTCACGGCAGCGAAATTCCTAATCCCGACACATTGGAAACACACGGTATCGCCTACCTTCCAGCAATGGGTAACCAGAGTAGAAGATATATACAACATGGAAATAATGACAGCCTCCTGCAGGGACGCTCTGACAAATGCGCTCAGATCTGGTACCCGTGGATGGAGTTCGTCACTAGGGGGACCGGGGGTGGGCTCGAGGTCACGTAGCAACCCTATCTATCACTCCCCTCGACCAGTTACCTTCACTGTCCTACTAGTCTACCAAACCCAACCCCACCACCCTAACACCGCCAGCCGCCCTTCAGATACGAACACAATTCACGCCACATTAGAGAGAACAATAGAAAGATTAATACTATAATCAAACGTTCAAGACACCCGACGCAACCACAAAGTAACAAATTCGGGATTACATGGCCCACAAAATCCCACCATCCCATGGGACACAGGTACTAGCCAAGACAACCGCGCGAACACTCCCACAAGCAGAGACCTGGCAGGCGCGGAGACAAGGAACTGGAGGTCGAAAACCGACCAATTACACCAAACTCTAGAAGGAAATAAAACTAAATAACACTGACACCAACATCTGACACTGCGACCACCCTACAACGGGTAGACGTAAGAACACGTACACACGCACCCAGACCGTAATGACCTATGACAGACGAGGAAAAGACCACAAGAACAACGACCACCTTATTAGGACCTGGCACTTAAACCAGGGAATAAGCTAGACCGAGCAGCTATACTCAGGCACGAGGCATTACTTCTAGCGAACTGATAACTAATAAGCAATGCACACCAACAACTAGCACCGATTAACGTAAAGAATAATGACAAGTACGCACAAGAGGTATCTGAGACGGGAGGTGCCCAAGTCATGCCTACCGGTAACTAGCCATCGAACTGTTACCACATAACCTGTACACATGTTTAAACTATGCCATTGGCCTGCGTGCCCCCCACTGTGTTCTCTCCTGACTAATGTCCCTCATGTTGTAACCATAATAAGAACAGAGTTCCACAAAAAAAAAAAGCTACCCATAGAAATGTAAATGCATAAAAACACGTCACCAAAATGCCAACATGACACCAGGCAGCCTGGTCTGTAATTCAGTAGGTCTTCACGTGAGACTAGCTATACTTCGGCTCCTCCCAACATCACAATGTATAATTACTCATCTGCAGAAGTTGATAATTTTGTTTGAACTAGCACTCTTGATTACTAATTATATTTTCTAATGGCTTGACTGTGAATATTTGTTTACTGACATTCGTGATGTACTATCGCAATAACTTCTTTCTTCTTGTTGTTCTGCTCTCTAACATATATGTAAAACGTAAAATGAAAAATAAAGATTGTCAAAAAGAAAAAAAAAATCTGGTTTTGGGAATGTTGAAGTAAATGCTTGGTATCTCGTAGACTAGTCAGATTTACCGAGCATTAAAGGACCACTCTAGGCACCCAGACCACTTCAGCTTAATGAAGTGGTCTGGGTGCCAGGTCCAGCTAGGGTTAACTAATTGTTTTATAAACATAGCAGTTTCAGAGAAACTGCTATGTTTATCAATTAGTTAAGCCTTCCCCTATTTCCTCTAGTGGCTGTCTCACTGACAGCCGCTAGAGGCGCTTGCGTGATTCTCACTGTGAAAATCACAGTGAGAGCACACAAGCGTCCATAGGAAAGCATTATGAATGCTTTCCTATGTGACCGGCTGAATGCGCGCGCAGCTCTTGCCGCGCGTGCGCATTCAGCCGACGGGGAGGAACGGAGGCGGAGAGGAGGAGGAGAGCTCCCCGCCCAGCGCTGGAAAAAGGTAAGTTTTTACCCCTTTCCCCTTTCCAGAGCCGGGCGGGAGGGGGTCCCTGAGGGTGGGGGCACCCTCAGGGCACTCTAGTGCCAGGAAAACGAGTATGCTTTCCTGGCACTAGAGTGGTCCTTTAAGATAAGCAATGATTATTGAGTTGGCTTTACTGTTCCTTTAAAGGCAGCCCTAGGAATATTCAGAAAATGATTTGTTTTCAGTTACTAACAAATAAAAGCAGACTGTAAATTGTGTGTTTCTTTATCTCCATGGTTTAATAAATAGTGATTTATCTTTAGTAAATATTTATTAACATAAAGGAGACCTTCATTTCGAGCAGTTAGAAAGAACCAATGATTGTGCCATTAAATGTCCAGCACATATCTGGAGTGAAGTGAGGCATGAGTGCCAGAAACAGATTCACCAAGTGTCAGAAATCTGGCAGACAGTCATTTTATCCACATGTCCTGTTTCTGATTTTCCCCACTCTGAGTTCCAGACTACTGTGTGGTTTTATACGTTATTATCAAGTTATTAGGAAGACCCGGTGCACTGTGTAGGTTAGGTTACAGTTAGTTATACTGGGTGGGTTTATATTATTAAAGGGACACTCCAGGCTCCCACACATGTTAGGTGTACTGTGTGGGTTAGGTTACAGTTAGTTATACTGGGTGGGTTTATATTATTAAAGGGACACTCCAGGCTCCCACACACGTTAGGGTCACTGTGTATATTAATAATTTATTAATTATAAACCCACCCAGTATAACTAACTGTAACCTAACCTACACAGTGCACCTAACGTGTGTGGGAGCCTGGAGTGTCCCTTTAATAATATAAACCCACCCAGTATAACTATCTGTAACCTAACCTACACAGTGCACCTAACGTGTGTGGGAGCCTGGAGTGTCCCTTTAATAATATAAACCCACCCAGTATAACTATCTGTAACCTAACCTACACAGTGCATCTAACGTGTGGGAGCCTGGAGTGTCCCTTTAATAATATAAACCCACCCAGTATAACTATCTGTAACCTAACCTACACAGTGCACCTAACGTGTATGGGAGCCTGGAGTGTCCCTTTAATAATATAAACCCACCCAGTATAACTAACTGTAACCTAACCTACACAGTGCATCTAACGTGTGTAGGAGCTTGGAATTGTCTCTGCAACAGTGTAATTGCTAGTATATATTAGGCACCATCAATACTGTGCTGAAGACCGGAGGGCAGGGTGCGAGTGGAGATCACAAAGAATCCACTAATTGATTTACATATGAGAAGTTATCAAAGTTTTTTTTTTTAATTTTTATTGATTGTTCTGTTAGTCTGCCCTGGTCAATCTTCATAATAGATGCACAGAGAAAGCAATAAAAACCTGATTTAACTCTTCCGATCCACAGTGAATGAGGTCATGCTTTTTCAGTGATTTGGGGGATTTTGATGCTAAAACCCACACAGAAAAAATATTATCATAAAAATACTGTATCTTTTAGATCCATAAACAAAAAATATTTAGAAAGACACTGGTGGAATGTAATTTTCTTTATGCTTTTTGACATTTAATATGATAGTGAATAAACCCCTAGACTAAGCTTCAAAGTCTTAGCATAGTAAGCTTTTTGTAGCCCATGGAACACCGCAGCTATGTGGGTATGTGCCTTGACATTGCTAGGAGACAGGCATAGGAGGGGAGGTAAGGTAAGGGGGTAAGGTAAGGGGAATGGCTGGCATAACTGGAGGCAGGGTTTGGTATGAGAGCCATTTTAGATCAGGGGCCATCCTAACTAATCCTCACTTACCTGTTTTGTGCAGGCTGTGTGGTGTCTCTAAGTACACCTTAAGATAAATGATGGGTAGGTAATATTGATGGTAACAGAGAATATATCTGAAAAGGAAGAAAAGCAAAACAATTGTGCAGATGGTTTATGAACATAAAAAAAGCGAACCAATATCTGTAAGTTTGCACTCACAAAAGGAGAGCCAATAGGTCACCTGGCTCGCTCTAGTGGTTGTTGCCTTTGGATCTTAAGGGAGACCCACAGCCCTGTTCTTAGTCTTTAGGACCCAGGTGGTCTTGTATAGAGAAGAGCAGAAGACTAGATAGTAAAAATGGAATAACGAAATGTATCCCTGCCCTTGTTGGTGGGTCCAACTGATGAAACTCCTCAACACTGGCAGAGATTCACCTAGTTTGGACACTCCAGAAGTGTCCTGGGGCTTAACCCCTAAATAGAGTATAGTGAAAGAATTTACTTAGACCGTCTGGATACCAAATCCGGAGGTCTATAGTAAGTACTGGAGTAGGAAAGATGGGATTACCAAATTAATTAATGATAGGACCGTAAAGAGTCTTTAGCAAAAATAACAAAATAAGTGGTCAAATACCCGAATTGGGTAAAAAATCTCGCCACAATGGCTCACCTCAAACTATCTTGGTCAATGGGGTACTTCATAGATTTGTCTTAAGAAAGCTACAGATATTAGACTTTAATCATGGAAGGTCAATTCTGATAGCTACAGACAGCAGATAAGCTTAGCTCCAAGTTGCTAAGTAAAGTATTAACTAGAAACACTGGTCTTTAGGCTGGGAGCAGACTTAGTTGTAACGCTCTATAGGCCACAGCTAGCGTCTGTGGATATGTCTAAATAGAGCCAACAGGATTAAACAGTAGTCTTGCAAATAATCAACAGTTCAAAACTGCAAACATACCCACACATATAAGGGCTAGATAACTGTAATGAGACCTACTTGTACTGTCTAAGGCTCTCAGTATATCTGACCCATATTATGTGAAAAAAACGGGGGGGAAATTGGAACAGCTTGCAGGACTGTAGTACTAAGTCTAAGAAAATATAGTTAACGCTCCCAGGCAACATGTCCAGTGTGATGAGGTGAAAAATAAAGAAAGTGAAAATTAAAGTGATCTCATGTGTAGAACCATACTTAGATTGTTGGTTACCTACACATAGTGACAGTGCCCTAGTGAAAAGATAAGTGAAAGGAAAGAGAAACCCGATGCGCGTTTCGGTGCTTTCTGTAATGCACCTTCATCAGGGGCTCCCAGCCTAAAGACCAGTGTTTCTAGTCAATACTTTACTTAGCAACTTGGAGCTAAGCTTATCTGCTGTCTGTAGCTATCAGAATTGACCTTCCATGATTAAAGTCTAATATCTGTAGCTTTCTTAAGACACATCTATGAAGTACCCCATTGACCAAGATAGTTTGAGGTGAGCCATTGTGGCGAGATTTTTTACCCAATTTGGGTATTTGACCACTTATTTTGTTATTTTTGCTAAAGACTCTTTACGGTCCTATCATTAATTAATTTGGTAATCCCATCTTTCCTACTCCAGTACTTACTATAGACCTCCGGATTTGGTATCCAGACGGTCTAAGTAAATTCTTTCACTAGATAGTAAAAATGAACTGTAGAATGTATATACTTAGCTCCACTTATTTTCTGTTTCGGTGTATTTGTATTTTGGTGAGGGTTAAGGGGATCCCTCTCATTAAGTGTTGAGCTTTCCTTTTTCCATTATATTGTTATACATTTTTCTGTTGTGTGGTGTCTCTGTCTTTTGTCTTGTCTGTGCTCTGTTTGAAGAATGGAAGACTGTCTGGCTGGTGTCCAGGCTGATGTGCAGCCAGTGGCGTACATACCGGGGTCGCAGGGGTCGCGGCTGCGACCGGGCCCGGCCCACCAGGGGGCCCGGCTGCCCTGCGACCCCGGTATGTATGTCACTGGGCCAGCCTCTTCTCCTGGGGGGCCCAAGAGCCGGCCACCTCAGGGCCCCCCGAGGCTGGCCCTGCTGTCACCCGGCTGGCCGGTCCTGCAGGCGCGCGAGGGAGCACTGTCTCCTAGGTGCTTCCTCTTCAGCTCCCTCGCGCACCGCACTGATACCGGAGCCGGAAGATGACGTCATCTTCCGGCTCCGGTATCAGTGCGGCGCACGAGGGAGCTGAAGAGGAAGCACACAGGAGACAGTGCTCCCTCACGCGCCCGCAGGACCGGCCAGCCTGACTGCTCGCCGGGTGACCGGCCCCCCAGGAGCCCAGCAGCACCACTGGACCCCAGGGAATCCCCTCAGCTCTCCCACAGGTAAGGAGGCTGGGGGGATTTAAAAAAAAAATGTGTTTGTGAGTGTTAGTGTATGTTAGTGTTAGTGAGTGTGTGTGTATGTTAGTGTGTGTTTGTGAGTGTGAGTGTATGTTAGTGTGTGTGAGTGTATGTTAGTGTGTGTGAGTGTATGTTAGTGTGTGTTTGTGAGTGTGAGTGTATGTTTGTGAGTGTATGTTAGTGTGTGTTTGTATGTTAGTGTGTGTTTGTGAGTGTTAGTGTGTGTGAGTGTATGTTAGTGTGTGTGAGTGTGTTAGAGTGTGAGTGTGTTAGTGTGTGAGTGTATGTTAGTGTGTGTTTGTGAGTGTGAGTGTGTGTTAGTGTTAGATTGTGTGTGTTAGTGTGTGTGTTAGTGTGTTAGTCTTAGAGTGTGTGTGTGAGTGTATGTTAATGTGTGTGTGTGTGTTAGAGTGTGTGTTAGTGTGTGTGTCTGTTACTGAGTATGTTTGTGTGCATCTGTTAGTGAGTGTGTATGTATGTCTGTCACTGAGTGTGTGTCTGTCAGTAAATGTGTACGTCTGTTCATGAGAGTGTGTGTGTCTTAAGCACTTACCTTTCTCCAGCGCCGGACTCCCTTGGTGCTGGGAATCTCTCCGCCCCGATCCGCCTCTCAGCTCCGAATGCGCATGCGTGGCAAGAGCCACGCGCGCATTCAAACCGCCCATAGGAAAGCATTATTCAATGGTTTCCTATGGACGTTCAGCGTCTTCTCACTGTGATTTTCACAGTGAGAATCGCAGAAAATCCTCTAGCGGCTGTCAATGAGACAGCCGCTAGAGGCTGGATTAACCCTCAGTGAAACATAGCCGTTTCTCTGAAACGGCTATGTTTTCAGCTGCAGGGTTAAAACTAGAGACCTGGCACCCAGACCACTTCATTGAGCTGATGTGATCTGGGTGTCTGTAGTGGTCCTTTAAGTGTATGTGTTTATGCATGCACTGGCGTACATACCGCGGTCACACAGGTCGCAGCCCTGCGACCCGGTGCCCACCGCCATGTGTTGCGGCCTCAGCCCGCACAGAGTAAGCGCGCGGGGGGGCCCACGGATCAGTTTTCGCACCGGGGCCCCATGGGTTGTGTGTACGCCACTGTGTGCAGCAGAGAGGTGTATCTTGGCTTCAGAAGCGGCCGGGAGAGGCCATGGTCTCATCTGGGCCTTCATCGTCTGAGTCCACAGCACCGGGCGGGGTGCTTCCTGGTCGTCCCACTCAGAGAACACAAACACTGCAATGCTTGAGCCCCAGCGCTGGCTCCAATGGGAAGAAGAGGGTGAGCCCGTTCATGGAGGCTGGAGGCTGCTGTGAGCGGTGGGAGTTCAGAAGGTTGTGGTGGGCTGTGCATATCTCTGGGAACGAGGCTGCGGCTGCACGTTCAGGCCGCGAAGGAGAGGAGCATCCAGGAGATGATCAGGAGTCGGCAGGAGATGGCAAACGTTCGGGCCGCAAACAGGTGAACACGGAGGTTGGTGTACGTTCGGGCCGCAAACAGGCACGTAAGGAAACAACCGAACGTTCGTGCCGCGACCTGGAGGTCGGTTCACGAACAGGGACGTAGAATATCTGTCGCACGTTTGGCCCGTGAACGGATGTCGGGTTTGTGTCATATTCGCGGGAATGGGCCGGAATCTCCGCAAACGGCTGGAAGTAGAAAGGCAGGGACAGCCATGGCAGGCTCTGGAGGAGCTGGGAGCACTGTTGGTCGTGACAGTGAGGTGGTTCCGGCTGGTGACAGGCTTGGTGAGTCATCCCACGGCCCAGTGGGTCACAAGTCACGGGGCAGCAAGTGGGTGGTGGGAAGGCTGGGTCCCCTATGGCCAGTGGGCATCAACGTGCTTCTCCTAGCAGGCCACGAGAGCAGAGTCTGTCAACAGGGGTCGCCTTGCAGGTCGGTGTCCAGATCGCCTAGCGTGGGTAGAGGTGGCCCAAGAAGAGAGCTCAGGGAAGGGGACCTGAGTTGGGACATGGGCAGGTGGGCTTCCACACCCATTAGATCCCCATCACGGTTGGACACAGAGCACTGCACTCAGGACTATTACGTCAGGCCCCCCGGGGGTGCTGGGCTACAGGGGTCACGTTATAGATCCCGGAGTGGCCGTAGCAAGCTTGCACGCCACCGTGACTACCTGGGAGCGTAATTTGGGATCTCGCGTTAGGACAACTGAACGTAGGCGCAGCAATATGGGCTCCTCTAGAAGGAGCTCTCGAAGGTGAGGAAAGATGGTGGGGAGCGGGCATGGCCACAGAGGTCAGGAGGCCAGGCGCAGAGGGGATAGGTCTCGTCCCTGGTTCCAGCGAGAGAGTAGAGCGGCAAGTACTCAGTCGGACGAGTCTTTTCTCATTCCAGGTCACCACAACGGTCACCCGCAATCCGGGTGAGATCTCAGAAAGTGGATTTACGGCTGGCTTGGACGACGTCAGGATGGACGCGGCCTTAAGCGGCAAGAGGTTTGAACTGTGAGTTGTCATCTGCTAAACCTTCAGGGGACTTTTTAGAGTGTCTAAAGTCTTTTCTGAACTCTTGGAGCAGGAGTTCGGGGGGGAAAGGTTAACTTTGGGAAGGTTTGGGATACTAGGCAGGAGGGTACAGGGCGGTAGCGTTCCAGGGGCTAGCAGCAGTTCTGCAGGGGATGCAGGGTTTCTGTCAGCAACAACCACGGGCGATTTAGGGATGAAGAGGGAGGAGCTAGTTGGGGGCATCTCAGACACAGCTAGGCAGAATATTCACGTCTCCTTCGCAGGGCCACTGGGGTGTCACCTTAAACCGAAGGTGAAAGAGAGGATATGGAAGGGGGAATTTCTGGAGATCCTTTCTCTTCTTCCTCTGGACGAATACCTAGACATGAAGGAGGAGGATAAAAAAAAGATGCCAAGAAGGAGGAAGAAGAGAAAAGGCGCCCATTCAAAAAATACCCCAAACTTTCGGGAATTGGTTGAGGGATTTTTGCATTCTGGCGAGTGTTATGGGGGAGAAATACCCTGAGCGTTGCTCGCAGTTGTTCTGTTACTTAGATGGGATCTGGGAGGTGTACCACACAGATGGGGGCTTGGCGTGGTGGCAGTACGACGAACAGTTAGGTAAAGGCTTTCGGTCATTCCGGGCAAGAGGTGGGATCAGATGGACTTGCCGCTGTGGATGAAGCTCACAATGGCACAGAAGGCATCCCCTTTTCAGCCCGGGGCTGGCGCAGGATCTTCCTCCACCTCGTCGGCCTTCCACAAAAATGGGTTTGCAATCTACGGAATCTGAAGTCAGTGGGGGATTTTACGGGAGGTAGTGTGGTAGAAATTGTTCAAAGAGGTACAGTTAGGGAGGATGGCGGGGCCATTCAAGGAACTCCAAATGAACAAATTGCTGGTGTCACCGTTGGGGGTCATGCCAAAAAAGGAGCCCGGTAAGTAGAGGCTTATTCATCATTTATTGTATCCACATGGATCTTCGGTGAGGAAAAGGGGGTGTTGATGGCTAAGGCGGACGTGGAAGTGGCGTTTCAATTATTGCCCATTCATCCCGACTGTCATCATTTACTGGGCTGTTTTTTCAAGGGGCAGTATTTCGTCGATCTGTGTTTGCCGATGGGCTGTTCCATCTCGTGTGCGTACTTTGAGAAGTGCAGTACCTTTCTGGAGTGGGTGATCAAATTCGAGGCGGGCACTAGATTCGTGGTCCATTACCTGGATGATTTCCTCTGTGTCGGGACGGCGGGTTTGGAGGTGTGCCGGATAGGGTTGAGAACGTTGTAATGGGTTGCAAATGTCTTCGGAATACTGTTGGCGGGCGACAAGACGGTGGGGAAGACAACTTGCTTGTCCTTCTTAGGCTTGGAGATAGATTCGGCCCAGGGGGAATGTCGGTTGCTGGAGGACACGTTGCGGGCAGTGTGGCAGGCTGTGGCGGAGGTCCAGGAAGCTAAGAAGGTTACTTTGCGGGCACTTCAGTCATTGGTGGGCCGGCTCAACTTCGCAGGCAGGGTGATCCCGGTGGGGATGGTGTTCACATGGTTCCTTTCCAGGGCGACCAGCGGGGTAGCATCACCACAACATTTCATTTGGGTGTCAGCTTCTATGAAAGCTGATCTGGATGTGTGGCGGGTCATCCTAAGGGATTTTAATAGGCATGTCTATTTCCGGGAACGCGTCCGGTAGTATCGGGTTTGGGCATGTCACGTGCCTCGGATGTTGAACATGGTAGCTGACTCGCTCTCTCGTTTTCTCTGATCTTGGTGATTTTTGGATATGTTGTTCACCCAGATTAGGGCTATCAGAGGATGTGCCTGTATGGGGATATGTTGTATTTTGGGGTATTTATTAGACTCTGTGAAATATGTGCTTTTTATGCTTGGGGATAATTATGTTAATACATTATCTACCTTAATTGTATCACAGGCAAAGGGGAGGGACTGTATGCTGTATGTGGGAGTGTCAGGCATTGTTACATTGTTTCTACTGGTCTGTACAATTTGTGTTCTGTGTCGCATCAGGTCCAGTGGGTGTTCCTCTGGCCTGAAAATTTGTATAAAAATCCAACCTGTACCATTAAACTCTCAGATCATCTTGCACCTTCATGAAGTTTCGGCTCATGTTTGGGGGATTGGAGAACTACATACACTCTGGGGATTTCTGTATCACAATACTCCCCTGAGTATAATCACTAAGCTCTTGTAAAAGCTGTTCCTGCTTGACTCTCTGGAGAAAGACAGGTTCACCCACTGAAACCTGGAGTCTTGTTATAGGTCCAGGGTGGGTAGGAGACAGCGAGACCCCAACCAAGCTGCGGTGGTTTGTGGGAGTTCGCAGTAGTTATGGTGTTCCATCGCAATGCTTATGGTACTCGTCAGTACTAGGAAGTATCGATTGACAGAGGTAACCAGTCGGGGTGCAGTCAGTCCGTCACAGTGACAATGACCTTAAAAAATTTAATTTTATTTATATATTGCAGATGCCAAAAAAGGTGACTATGCACATGTGATGGTTGTTTAAGTTTGGACTTTATACCTTCCTAAATCCTACCTGTGGCAGACCGCCTGGCACTCCGGCAATCGATGCTTCCTATTATCCCTGAGTACTTCCAAGCACTCCACCAGATACCATAACCACCATAGACCCTTAGCCGCCGCAGCTTGGCTGGAGTCTCGCTGTCCTCCACGCACCCTGAACCTTCCAGAGAGTATAGAAGGATAGCTCTTACAATAGCTAGTGTTGTAATCCAAGGGAGTATAGTGATATAGCAATCCCCAGAGTTCCAGGGGCATTTCCCACTGGACCTGAGAGGGGACTATGATAAGGTACACACTTTAATTACATTGACTCTCAGTACCAGGACACTCCCACACAAACCAGGGTAATCCCTCCCCTGTGCCTGAGAGATAATTGAGTCAGGAACTGTACTAAACTCAATTATCTCCAGGCACAGAAAACATACATTTAACCCCTTAAGGACCAAACATTTGGAATAAAAGGGAATCATGACATGTCACACATGTCATGTGTCCTTAAGGGGTTAAACAACATCCCAAAAGTACCCCCAAAACACATGGAAACACCACAAATAGCCCCAATCTGGAGGACCAACATATCTAAAAATCACCCAGATCGGTTCAGGGGTTCGGGATTTCAATGGAAATCATAAATTTGACCGACCGTGACATGGTCCTATGCCACAAACAGTTCCAGGGAATCAGGGCTAACAGTCGGTCTCTCTTTCTGGAGTACAAAAGTACATAAGTCACATAAACGGAGCCTTTTAAAGTGCATTGGGCAAGGTCAATTGCAGGGACCATAGTCCTGAGGCAGGAGGCTGGCAAGCAGGCTCCTCCAGGAGCCCGTGGCAAGGTTCTGTTTGCCACACTAGCCCTTTACTGCTGTTTGCATACTAACAGTAGTAAAGTCCTAATTTTACTACATTCTCTATACATTAAGACCAAGTGTAACTATCTGAATAGAAAAAGAATAAAAGCATGCCTTGTTAAAAAAAACGATATATTTGTATATGTAATAAAGATATTTGGAGATGTTTACTGTGAACAACATGAGTCTGTGTCTATGTCATGGTGACCTCTTCCCAGCGATGCAAAGAGATTACAAGACAAACCAGAGATTGCTAAATTACATCGAAGTCCATGGCAAAGAAATGATCAATTAAAGAGGTAAACTGAAGAATATGCAATTAAAACGTAACATAAAATTTTACCACTGCTTTATTCAGTAATTAATTATTGCATATCGTTAAAAAAAAGTTCCTCTAAAGGTACATTATTTTCTTAATTTGACACCTACAGAATAGGTATCATCACACGCAGCGATTCCCCGTGAGCGTATTACGGATCCTGGATACACACTGAGCGTTTAGAACACTCGGTCCCGGTGCTATAATAACATCCTGGGTGCCTGCACACAACGACAGTACGAACAGCCCCACTCTGGGACTGGAATGTGCTAGATGTTAATGCAAATTGTTTCTGTTTTTAGAGAGGAAATTAATGAATTATTCTTGCACAAAGGAAGCTATAATGAAAACAGTGTCAACAGTGAGTTTCGGCATGTAAACGGGTCAAATAACCACATGTGGTTTATTGGAATTGTGTTCTGCCGCATTACGACAACGCTTCAAGTGGCCAAAGTGGGAAAATTTCGGGGGGTGTGGTTGAAGGCTCTAGGCAAGGCGATTCTATGAAATTTCAAGCGATTTCATGACCTACTAAAAATGATATTCCGTCAACCAGCCCAAATTATGTTATTTAAACAGAGTAATTAGATTCATTTCAATTCACATTTATTGTAATTTAAAGACACATTAGTGTGAGTTTCACGCACACACCAAACATTTGGAGTCCCTAAAAAAAAAGACATATTAGTAAGCAAATAAAAACGGACCAAAGCAGGGATTTTTTTTCTTGTAAAAGGGAGGTAAACTAGTAAAGCCCCTATGTCACCTTCTAGTTACCTAGTCACCTTCTAGCATAGTTTTCAAAGAACCCTGCTGTCCAGTGGCCTGGGGTTGCAGTGAAATGTTGGTTTTATGTAGCTGAAGCTGTCCGTCACGCCATCTTTTTTCCACTGAGTCCTTTTCAGATCCTGTTGCTTCCTCTGTACTTGAGATCTTGGAGCCTCCACAGACAACGTATTTTTCCCTCAGTCTCCACTAGAGACAGCTGGGGGATTGACAAACCTTGACAGATGTAGCTCAGCATAGATCCTACTTTATCTCAGTATATCTTTTGACTGTGCTGGAAATTCAGTCAATGGCATGCATTTTAAAAAAGGATCTATCTTTGTGGAATACTCATTTTGGGGGGAGAACTACAGATCCACTTTAATAAGATTACATATGTTTAAGGCATGTTCGGTTAGGCTAGCACAATTTCTAACCATGTTCCCTGCAGATGGGTTGGTTCCCTGGGTGGACATAGGAAATTGACTTGTACACACAAGGAAGGTGAGACATTTATTTATTACCTGACCAGGTTCACGCCTTGCTTACATCACGTTGCTGCCCTCTACTCAATATTCCCTCTAGATATGGGATATCACGGTTTGCAATCATCCTAATTTGTATCAATTAACTGCTAATACACCTATTTGGAAAACCATATCCCAAATCTATCCCTGTGCTTATGGGTAACCAAAAAAGTGAGGACCCCGGTGACCTCTTTGAGATGCATACCCTTGGAGCGCAGATCGTTTCAAGACCCAAAATAGGAGCATGATCTCCCTTCCCAATGCTTCTTCAAATATCTCTAGATTTAAGTAGCAATAATACCTTCTACTCCAATTAGCAAATCAACATATTTATGCCAAGCAGAGCATTACCCAATGTTACCAATTCTTAGCAAATGCTCAATGGGGTATTTCCAAACACATAATCTGCTGGGAAAGGGAGTTACAAGTCTTGTTTATGGATGAGATGTAGGAGTTTTCACATGAGTGTCTCAGACGCCTGAAACATAATGTGTCCCACCTGGAAATTCTGTATAGAATTATCATTGGATACCAGGCCACCTGGCTCATATTCAGAACAGCCAATCACCCCTCTGCTGGTGACTGTGGTATGGTTGACTCCTATGGGCATATCTGATGAAGGCCTTCCCAATGGCTTCTAAAGTAACGCAGCTTTACATACCTCAGTGCCCTGAGACAGACCTCTTACATGGTTTCCCCCTTGACCTACCAAGAGGAAAACAACTTTTTTTTACTGCCATGTCTTCTTAGCAACTAAAGCCTTGATCCATACTTGGAGGGATGACAAAGTACCTACTGCTACTGACATACTCAATAATCTCATAAATAATAACTTGTGGGAACTGGTGGCACATTCTGAATAGCACAGTCAGCAGAAAGCATATGATAACCAATGGGAATGGTCAATGGAGACTTCATTCAAATCAAATTGTTTGGGTGGGTGGTACGGGGGTTCTGGGAAGGTTTTGGGACAATGCTGCTTTGCGTCTTCTCTTCTTTTCCACACTTCCCTTGCTTCATTTTCTAACATCTTTTTCTCTCTTTTCTAACCTTTCAGATGCGCCCACGCGATTAAACAAACGTACTTCTTCCCAGTAACACTCGTTATGGTCTATGATAAACATTATTGGCTACAATTATGATAGTTACATGCTTACTGACTAATGGAGTTGTACCCGGTCTGGCATACCCAGATTCTAGTTGTTTATAATATACACATATCTTTTTTTTTTCTGTCAATAAAAAAAATAATAAAAATTCAATAAACTTTAATTGGGAAAATAAAATTGATCTCAGCGGAGATTAGTGAACTGATTTGATATTAGAAGTCAGTGAAGTCTGCATACTGTCCTGCACCACTTCCAAGCCACGGATATATGTAACTAGTCCCTTTTCTCTCACAGCATGTGAATTCTACAACCTGCAGGGCAGCACTGCCAGTTTATCATTCAAACAGCATCAGTCCATAGCAATCCAGGAAGACATGGCTGTGATACAAGAGAGAAACTAAACCTTGCAAATCTTACACTAAATCAGCTCATACACATTAAAATAATTATACAAACCATTACATCGCCTGTTCATAAATAAGAAAATAACATGTGCGGTTTTAAATGATTAAGTTCTCCTCATGTGTGTAACATGCGTGTGCCAGTAACACGACGTGTGGGGCGTCCGCCCAATGAAAGGGGATGGAGTGTATGTGTGTCAAGCTGCTAGCCCTCAGTTAGCCCACGTTCAGCACGTCACTGATGCCCCATGGTAGGAGTATGAAAGCCCAGAGTTTATTTTCAACAGAAAAAGTGCATTTAATGCTGACATTGCTGGCATTTAATAGGTTAAAACAGCCAATACTGTGGTTTTTGGGCACCGTTCACTGCATTCCCAGGTCAACCACCTCATTGATTCCCAAAGGGTTAACAGATTCCCATCCAAACACATAACTGCATATCTCTCTGGCATTCAAGAGGTTAATGAAAACATGACAGTTGTCATAGAGCTAGCCAACACGTGCAGGGTACTGGAGGGGTGGATCTGGTGAGCCCACCCTTAGAGGGCTCAGCTTTCCTGCTGCCTGCAACAGTTTTATTCAATTAGCATTGACTCTGGGAGAGAAGAGGTTAACCCCAGACTGGCAGTAGGGCCCCAGCACGTGCAGGGAGGGGTGGGGCTGGGTGGCTGTATCTCAGCTCTCTGTAACAATGGTAACAATGTTACTCTGGGAGAGAAGGGGTGACAGCAATGGGCTCTGTAACAATACTAAGGGGTTAATCTGCATTGCTGGTCCATGCAGCATTCCAGGGGTTAATCCCCTGGCAGACAGACACCATGTGCTGAGATGGCACTCACCTGCAGATAGTGCTCAGACCTGCTCCCAGACTGTCTGAGACCCCCTCCCAGCCTGGCACTGCTGCTGTACTCCTGGGCACCTTGTGGCAGCTCCTCACCTGGATCAGCTCCTCTCAGGTGTGCACCAAGTCCTCAGCCTGCTTCTTCCATCACATTGGGAGAGGACTTGCAACATGGAGACACAGAGATCCAGTTACACCCTTCACCCCCAAATCCTAAACCCTGCCAGTCATCAGATCTGCACTGCTCCCTGCCCCCACCCCCTCACACAGCCAATTCCCCTCCTAGCCTGGGTCCCCACTGTCCGATGGGCTCTCTATAACCCCATGTCTCCCCTCATAGCTCTCTCTGTCTCTGGAATCCTCATTGCTTTCACTGCATCTCCCCTTAGGCTGTCTGTGTCTGCGGTGCTCTGTCTCCCCCTATAGGCGTCTGCGCCTATTGCAAGCTGCTGCTCTCTGATATTGTGTCTAGACCTGCTACAATGTATTCATCACGTCTGTCCTTGTATATTTATTTATTTCCCATACACCATGTGCCCTTGAGATGCTGTGTTTTTAATTCACTCGCCTTTAGCAGAGATTTTATAATCTACTTCCCTATTATTAGCAAGCATTTAATCTGCAGAGTGCTTTTTTACTGCATTTTTCTCAACTCTGTATAAAAAATATTGCTTCTCTCCCACTGAATCTTCACACGTCAGGGTTGAGGATACAAAGGATGAAGCAGATCTACAAATACTACAATAATCTCCTCACTCCTCACACCCCCTTAACCCCATATTGCCTGAGCTCCCATTAGAAACTGCACAGCTGCTATTAGAATGCCCCTTACTGCAATATATTGAGATTTTTGATTTACCCTTCCCTTTACAGTGTCCCTATCTGTTATCATATCTTCACTGATCTGCAGCAATGTGTGACTTGACATGTGATCAATACTTAGCCCATGACCCTTCACACATTTTCTAAACAGTCATCAGACATGGATCTGTCATGCAATGTGTGTTTTTATTACAGAAAAAAATGTTTAACACATTAAGAGGTAAAACAAAACACGTTGAATTGTTAAAACCTCTCCCTGACACAAAAAGGACTTCAATAAATTGCGATACACAGATAGGTATTAGCGTAAACACCTTTATTTTATACTCACTGACTTGAAATGTACAATTTATGGCTAAAAAAAAGCTGGTCGAGAACAATCATTCAACTCAGTTAAAGTCAGAGTTTGGCTACTGTTTTTGAAATCCGATTAAGGACTTGATTTAATATTATTGGATATTTTATATATATGATTTCATATTTTTTGATAGATTTTTAAAAATGTTTTAATATTTTAAAAAAATAAGTTTAATATTGTATTTTTTTCAAAAATATATATATATGTTTTTTTATATGTATAAAATATTTTGGATAGTGTGAAAAACAACGTTTTAAAAGTGTATCCAAAAATATGAAATGATTTGAAAAGAAGATCCGAAAATATTAAACTAAGGGCCTAAATTAGCTAAAATTTGGAGTTTAATGAATGACTCTGAAACCGTTTCATAGATTTCAAAATGCACCTAACATGTTTATCATCCATGTTTTAAAAAAAAATCGTAAAAGGGCCCACTAACACAAGGGTACTCTGACACAGATATGGGCTTACAGCAGGAGATAGGATCATTTTATACTAATGTGACTTTATTTTTTTGTGTGAGCACTGATACCTGTTTATGTATTATAGATAAACTGAGGTTATTTGAACAGCAACATCATTAACAAATGTGTGACTTTGCCCCCGCTCCCGAATGCCTTTTAATTTGTGTGTTTGAACGCCTCCTATCATTGGAAGGTATGTAGTCCGGGCCGAGGTGCAGGGCCAGAGGTGGCGTCGACATTGCTAGTTATTTTTTCCCCATGGCTTCTGAAGTTCTTCTGGAACTTTGTGTCAACTAGTTTAAAATGAAACCTACCTTCAATCGTTCACCTGCCCACCTACACAACGGCACTGGGGTTCATGCCGAAAACCCTAAAAATGAATCTGTTTTCCTCTTTATCCTCAGGCCATAGAAATATAATAAAAGGGTGGGCATGGGGCTATGGTGGGTGCAGGGTGGACATGGAGGGCTGAAGAAAATATTTATATACCTGCTGTCTCTGCCAGGCTGCACCTTAGCTTCTTAGTGCTCAGGGCCAGGAGCACTCAGCAGATTCTAGGCTCCATAAATCTGCCTCCTGGTATCTAACTTCCAAATGAGAGACACTAAGCGGAGACCTGGCCAGGTGTCCAGGAAATCCAGGAAGTGATGTAACTTCCCCTCTTCCAGGCCCAGCCTCTTCCCCTCACATGGAGCTCCGCACAGGGAGAGGAGCATGGTGTCGGGTCTCACTCAGAAGGGGGGAGAGACTTGCACTGCGATAGACTATCTATCGCTGGAATATGTAATGAATTATGGCTTCCTGGCTGGGGAGATCTCTGATCTAATCAGCCAGAGCATGGACGCTCAGCCGGGCTCCTGACTGCCTCGGGCCCTCGGTCCATTACTGATCTGCCCGAGAGGTCATACGCCCCTGGGGTGAACTAGGTTGAAAACTTCAACCCCAACTAGTCCACCTGTTGCTCCAGTAAAGCCTATATGTATATAATCTATCTATAATAAAAAGTATCTATAATAAAAAGTTGGAAAAATCGAACAAAAAAGGTGTGAATCAAAAGAAAAATATGGTAATAGGTTTAACTACATTTTCCCACAATTGGTAATACCTACAAATTTAAAGGGGCGATGTAATCATATTAACCACTACAGCACGATGTGGTGGTTCTGGTGCTAGGAGACCCTAGTAACATCCTTTTACCAAGAGTCAAACTATTAGAACATTCTGACACTAATCTGGGTCTCCTGGAAGAATGCAATCGAATTCTTCTTCACAAATATTGCTAAAGCTAAAGTACCCCTTTAATACTGAAGGGGAACGTCTCCTTTAGCGATATCTGTGAAGAAAGGTCACTCATTGGTGTAAGGGGAAGATAAGTGTCAAACTTTTTGAAAATGTCTCGAACACTGGGAGGGCACCAGGGGACCACTGGCACCATAACCACGGCAGTGTGCTGTACAGAGCCCCAATAAAGGTTAATTTGAGATATTATTATTATTTTTATATAGCGCCAACAAATTCCATAGTGCTGTACAATGGGTGGACTAATAAACATGTCATTGTAACCAGACGTTGGACGCCCAGGAACAGAGGGGTTGAGGGCCCTGCTAAATGAACTTACATGCTAGAGGGAGTGGGGTATAGTGACATTAGGGAAGTATATTGGTAGAATAGTATTCACTGTGACTTAGTGTAGGGTTTTTTTTGGTTGTTTTTTTTTTTTATTACAGTTGCAGGAGAGGAATCAGCTTGGAGCCATGACCAGTTTAATTGATATGCTTTTGTGAAAAAAGTGAGCTTTTAATGGTTTTTTGAAGGAGTGGTGACGAGGTGAACATCTAACAGAAAAGGGAAGTGATTTTCACAAGAACGGTGCAGCCATCGAGAAGTCTTGCATACGAGCCTCAGAGGTGGGAGTACGGACAGAGGATATTATTATTATTATTATTATTATTGCAATTTATATAGCGCCAACAGATTCCGTAGCGCTTTACAATATTATGAGAGGGGGATTTAACTATAAATAGGACAATTACAAATAAACTTACAGGAACAATAGGTTGAAGAGGACCCTGCTCGATCGAGCTTACATGCTATAGGAGGTGGGGTGTAAAACACATTAGGACAGGATATACGTAGTTCTTCGGCAGAGAGTAGGGGCCTAGTCGGGACATACTTGTGTATTAAGGAGGATAGATAGGTGGGAGAGCTTTGAAAGCAAGAACCAGAATTTTAAATTGAGCCCTTTATCTTACGGGAAGCCAATGCAGGGACTGACAGAAGGGTGAGGCCTGGGAAGTGCGGGCAGAGAGAAAGATGATTCTCGCCGCTGCATTTATTGTAGACTACAAACCTGTTTTAATGCAGTCATCTCAATGAAGTTGTCCTGGTGAAGTGTACCTGTCTTTTTAGCTTCATAGTGTAAAACACTGCTCTTTTTAGAAACTATCTTCACCTTATTGTGCATGATGATATTGTGATATAATCTCCATATATCTACATGTGCAAGAGCACAACACCGATGTCTATGGAGGGCCCGCGAGATATATATACTGTATCATTAGTGCGGCATTGGCCTGCCTGGTCACTGAGCAATAAACAAAGTGCTGAAACATTGTTTAACAAAAACAGAAGATATGCGATCGAAAAAAAAAAAACTATTAACTTGATCTTTGGTAACTCTTGGCTCTCAAACAATATCAAGAGACTGCTGGGGAAGCTGGAGATGACACAGCCGCTGAATATACAGCACATGATTACTGTATACAGTATGAACTGTCAGACATTCAAACTGAATTAAAAAATTAACTCGGGTAAAGTAGCAAGAACTGAACATCATCTTTGTAGGAAGAAGAACATGGTCTCGTCAAAATGTGAAAATGTTTAATTTCTGCATAAAATCTGAAATTCACTTTGAATTACCAGCAATTCAGTGAATAGCCGTGTCCAGACTAGACACAACACAGTTAAAGGACCACTATAGTGCCAGGAAAACAAACCCATTTTCCTGGCACCATAGGGTCATTAGTTCTTCCCCACCCTCAGAGCCCCCCTCCCGCTGGGCTGAAGGGGTTAAAACCCCTTTAGCCACTTACCTTTCTCCAGTGCTGGGCTCCCTCTGTGCTGGGGAATTATCCTCCTCCTGCCAACGTCAGATCTGAATGCGCATGTGTGGCAAGAGCCGCGCGCGCATTCAAACCGCCTATAGGAAAGCATTATTTAATAATGCTTTCCTATGGACGTCCAGCGTCTTCTCACTGTGATTTTCACAGTGAGAAGCGCGGAAGCCCCTCTAGCGGCTGTCAATGAGACAGCCACTAGAGGCTGGATTAACCCATATGTAAACATAGCAGTTTCTCTGAAACTGCCAATATAACAGCTGCAGGGTTAACATTAGAGGGACCTGGCACCCAGACCACTTCAATGAGCTGAAGTGGTCTGGGTGCCTATAGTGGTCCTTTAACCCCTTACAGTAGCCTTACGTACAAATTATTTCACTTGTTCTCTAAGACCTGTGTTCGTGCCTAATAAGTGAATCCCCCTGAAAGGGTTAGAAATCTTGCTTCCGTCGCAGTGAAGGCATTTTATGAGTTATGTTTTTTTAGTGAGTTATGACATTTTGATGGCTCAGTCTGAAGGAATAATGCAGCATTAGTAAATAATTATGTCGGGAACATAAATAAAATAATTTATTTATATATAGGTCTTCCTATTATTTGACATTTCTTCCTTTCCTGTCATAAAATATTATGCCTGCATTTTAGTTTCTATGAAAAAAAATCTGAAGTTCTAATAGTATGAGCTATACGGGCTGTCGGTATAAATATAAATGTGAGTATAATATTTACGAGCCTAGAAGTGGCAGCTTACATGTATGGAATTACTAAATGGGCCTTCTCTGGAAATCAGATTAATCTTAATGTCTATAAATGTTCTCTCTGTCTAAGAATGTCTTCTTTCGGCTCCGTTTGTCTCTCGACCCCAATTAAAACAATAGATCGAGATGAATCATTTTATCAGTGCCAGGACTGTGGCGGGCACATAACCCATCCTTGACTCAGCAGGACTCGTGTTTACATGATCCAAGGCTTTCCTGGACATGAATAACGTCTTCTGTGTGTGATGGGCGGCATATGAAAAGGGTTGACCTGCATTATGTACCGTGGGAGGAAAATCGATTGGTTAATCAAAGCACTTTCTAATAGAAAAATCCATACCTGAAAAATGAATTGAACTCCTTCCTGCAGCAGATTCATTTTATGATTATTTTTATGGAATTGTAAAACTTTTCATGAACAGTCCAACTCTGTTATAGTCACATATTGGCTATTTTTGCAATCACGCTTTCTGTTTGTTTATCTATCTCTGTCTTTATGACTATCTATGTCTGTCTCTCTATTCTCACTAAAGAGAAATTGAACTGGAACTGGACAAGTTATCCCAGTCAACTATGCTTTCCGTTTGGCTACTTTGACCTTTCATTTGAAATTCACTTTCAATTCCCTGCGATTCTCCCTTTAGTGAATACCCTGACATTTGTGAGAAATTAAACTTAAGTGGTACCGCCTGTGTACACAAAGCAAAGTTTCCTTCACAGAGGAAAATTTAAATGAAAAATAAAAAAATCCTGCAACACCAGGTAATAAGTACTTAATAACGTGTAACAATTGATCCATACAGTGCATACCAAACACCTTTTGTAATTTGTCAGCTGGGGATATTTGCAAATATGGTTCCATCAGTTATCCAGTAAAGCGGCCAAATTCCTCCAATCCAATCCTCGTTCCGACTTAAGCCATCCCAAGTAGGGTGGAGCGCGTCGATCCGGAGGTGCATCAGGAACCGACCATGCGGGCCATGGCAAAGGGAGCTAGTCTGGGGGGAAAGGAAGGGGGAGCGCATTGATCCGGAGGTGCATCAGGAACCGACCATGCGGCCCATGGCAAAGGGAGCTAGTCTGGGGGGGAAGGAAGGGGGAGCGCGTCGATCCGGAGGTGCATCAGGAACCGACCATGCGGCCCATGGCAAAGGGAGCTAGTCTGGGGGGGAAAGGAAGGGGGAGCACATTGATCCGGAGGTGCATCAGGAACCGACCATGCGGCCCATGGCAAAGGGAGCTAGTCTGGGGGGAAAGGAAGGGGGAGCGCGTCGATCCGGAGGTGCATCAGGAACCGACCATGCGGCCCATGGCAAAGGGAGCTAGTCTGGGGGGGAAGGAAGGGGGAGCGCGTCGATCCGGAGGTGCATCAGGAACTGACCATGCGGCCCATGGCAAAGGGAGCTAGTCTGGGGGGGAAAGGAAGGGGGAGCGCATTGAACCGGAGGTGCATCAGGAACCGACCATGCGGCCCATGGCAAAGGGAGCTAGTCTGGGGGGGAAGGATGGGGGAGCGCGTCGATCCGGAGGTGCATCAGGAACTGACCATGCGGCCCATGGCAAAGGGAGCTAGTCTGGGGGGGAAAGGAAGGGGGAGCGCATTGAACCGGAGGTGCATCAGGAACCGACCATGCGGCCCATGGCAAAGGGAGCTAGTCTGGGGGGGAAGGATGGGGGAGCGCGTCGATCCGGAGGTGCATCAGGAACTGACCATGCGGCCCATGGCAAAGGGAGCTAGTCTGAGGGGGAAAGGAAGGGGGAGCGCGTCGATCCGGAGGTGCATCAGGAACCGACCATGCGGCCCATGGCAAAGGGAGCTAGTCTGGGGGGAAAGGAAGGGGGAGCGCATTGATCCGGAAGTGCATCAGGAACCGACCATGCGGCCCATGGCAAAGGGAGCTAGTCTGGGGGGAAAGGAATGGGGGCAGGCGAAAGAAGATCAAAAGCAGAAATGAGGAGGAGGAAAGGAGGGGGGAGAGAAAATAATGTACTCTGACATTTGCACACGTTTTTCTTGTACCCCAACAAACTTACATTTTCCTGCCTAACACAAAACACACACATTTCCCATCACTGGTAAACCTTCCCTGCATTGTGTAGGATCCGTGTTCTTGACGTGTCGTTTTGTTATCAGCTGTGGCAGGTAGAAGTCATGGAGTAAATGGCTCATTGCTGATGTCTTGAGTTATTCACTCTTCACTTGGCCTCTCTAATCTACATCCTCCTGCTCTCCTACTAGAGATCAGAAAGGGAGCTTTCATTCCAAGTCTTGTTATGACCCCCGTAGTATATTGCTGGGAATATATTCCAAAGAAAATTCAACCCTTTAAGGACCACATTCACAGCTCCTAAACGAAAGTAGTTGGGATTTGGTCTGTAAAGAACCAGTTCTATTATGAAATGTCCTGCTTATTTTGTGTTTGTTGCATTTCATTTTGATATAGGATATTTAAAGACTGCCCCCATTGTCCAGATTTTTGACACATGCAAAAACAAAATAATCTAGGCTCCATAAATCTGCCTCCTGGAATCTAACTTCCAAATGAGAGACACTGAGCGGAGACCTGGCCAGGTGTCCAGGAAATCCGAACTTTCTGATCACTCATCTCAATAAGGGAAATTCTGGTTGTGTAACTCATTCGCTGGAATAAAATAGGATGTTCTCAATTATGGCTTCCATTCACCTGCACAAAATGTACGTCATGTCAGTATTTAATCGGTTAATATGCTGTGTGTGGCTGCTTGCCATATGCACAGGTGGAATTAAATTGATCCTCAGGAAAAAGTACAGTGTGGGAGTGGGGGTGATTTAATATATGTGTTGGTTCCTAGAATGCTTTAGCGACCAACAGAGACCAGTGCGCTGGTCCCTCTTATCCCCTGACTGCACGTGTGGTGGGATGCAGGTAAATACGGAGTGTGGCTTCACCTGTTCGTATTACAAACTCTACACAACTGTAAAAGTCATTTGTTTCTTTGCGGTTATGGTTTTTTTTCCCCCACGTTTTTTAAAGTCATCATTCCAGGTTGTTATGCTTCTCCGCGTGTTTTCAAGGAACCTCTAAACCTAAATGCTAAAGTTTCACTCATGGTGCGGCCAGAAGGTCATTGCACACCGACGTGTTGATAGCCAAGAAGAGGGTATTAAGCGGATCTAACTGAGTGAACAAAGGAACACTCTGTATTCCCAAAAAGCAGTCATCACTTCAGAGCAAGAGGAAACGCTGACAGCCTGCTGATATAACTGCATCATGCTGCATCGAGCAGCTGGACAGGATCTTGGCGATCGGGGAGAACAACCAATCTGCTTATCTCAAGTAGACGATTTGGAAAGTCCAGACATTATATACGTTTAATTAAGTTAAAATCCAGTGGAGGCACGGAGAAATGAACGCCTCCCACAAAACATAAATCTTACAGTTTGTCAGATTCTGAAATCTGGACGTGCCAATGTTCGGAAGACATTCCTAAGAAAAACATTGAAGAATAAAAGAAGATGGAACTTTGTAACATGCTCACGCTGCGATACATCGAAAGTGACAGCGGCACTTAAAGAGACAGTCATCGGAAAATGCCTTTACTCTGTCACATACAGTGGCGTATCCAGGATTCATACTTAGGGGGGGCACATAAGGGGCCAGGGAGAAAAGTAGGGGGGCAGTTATAAAACGTGTGTGTGTGTATATATATACTGGATGCCAGGGAAAGATCCACTCAGCTTTCCCAAAGGCTGGGTGGATTTAAATGACAAAATAAATAAATATGTGTGTGTGTATGCTGAAAGGGCATGTAAAGTGTGTGCGTGTGCATCTAGGGGCTGCATTGTGAGTGTATGTGTATTGGGGTTGCATTGTTGTATTGTGAGCTGTAGATATTATATATATATATATATATATATATTTATATATGAGATTTGGTGTGTAAATGGGGTGGAGCATGTATGAATGTGTGTATGTGTGTATGTGTTGGTGAAGGTATGTGGGGCAGAAGTGTGTATGTGGGTGAAGAGATGATGTGTGTGAGGGGTGCACTGTGTTTGTATGCAAAGGTGTACTCTGTGTTGGTGGGAGTGTACTGTATGTGGAGGATTCACTGTCTGTGAGGGTGTACTATGTTCCGGGGGTGTAGAAAATGGGATAGGGAAGAGCTGACCCATACACATACAGACTGACCCATACACATACAGACCCATATACACACAGACTCCCCCCCCACACACACAGGACGCCCCCACAAACACAGACTGAACCCCCACCCCCACACACAGAATGACGCCCCCACACCCATACACATACAGACTAACCCATACACACACAGACTGACCCATACACACACACAAATTGACCCCCCCACAAACACAGACTGACCCACACACATACAAAGACTGACCCATACACACACACACATACTGACCTATACACATACAGACCCCCCCACACACAGAGACTGATCAACACACAGACTGAACCACACACACAGAGACTGACCCACACACACACTGAACCATACACACACTGACTGACCTCCCGCCACCACACACACAGACTAAACCACACACAGACTGCCCCCACACACAAACTGACCCCACACACACACAGACTGCCCCCCACACACACAGACTAAGCCCTCCCCACACACTCACTTACCTGCAGCTGCCTGGATGCCTCTGTGCAGCTAAGTGTCCTCTCCCTGTCTCTCCCCTGCGCTGCTCTCTGTGACCCAGGAGGAGGTCCTCACAGCACTGTGCCCCATCTTGCCCCATGTGGGAAAAGGGTCTCCCTACAGTGTTGCTGCAGCTTGTGTAGGGAGACGCAGTGCTCCCAACATCAATTGGGGGGGGGGGGCACTGCATGATGTAGGGGGGCCTCTTCCCCCTCCCCCCCCCTTGTGACGCTTTTGGCATAGCTTCATTGTTATATAAGAAACATACTTGTACCTAGTGCTGATGATTTTTGTGTTAATTTATTTATTTCTGTAGTAGAATTTCATATTTTTTAAGGATTTATTGCTGGGCTGGACTTTTTTTTTTTTTTTTTTTTTTTTTTTTTTACATAATGGTCTCTCGTATCATAAGACAAGTCATGCAATCATTTCTTCTTCGTTACGTGGGATGCTAGATGATAAATAATTCCTCTGTCTGGTTCTCAGGTTCTGATTGGCTACTGACGGCAATTGCATAGGCTGCTGTTTTATTTTAATGTATGTAAAACTGTGACTGCATGTTTGAAAATGTTAGAAGCCACCTTCACAAATCTAATTTTCACTGGCAATTACACTAAACAAACTGGAGGTTGTTTAGATGAAAGTATTCTTTATCTGCTGGTGGTGTTGCTTTAAGGGACAATTTAGCCATCAGAACAACTTCCTCTAATCCCGAAGTTGGCTCCAGCGCTGATCTCGACTCCTCCCTCGGCAGTATCCACCGTCTAAAACTTCACTCTCTCTCTCTCTATGGTAAACAGTTAGGGGAGGTATTCTGTGCCTACAGCTCATGACGTAAATCCAGCCCTGATTTTGGTTTGAACAGTAACAGAGGGATTGAGGGTCTGCTCAGTGAGTTTACATGTTAGAGGGAATGGGGTATAGTGACACAGTTAGAGAGGGATTGAGGGCCCTGCTCAGTGAGTTTACATGTTAGAGGGAGTGGGGTATAGTGACAGTAAGAGAGGGATTGAGGGTCTGCTCAGTGAGTTTACATGTTAGAGGGAATGGGGTATAGTGACACAGTAACAGAGGGATTGAGGGCCTGCTCAGTGAGTTTACATGTTAGAGAGAGTGGGGTATAGTGACACAGTAACAGAGGGATTGAGGGCCCTGCTCAGTGAGTTTACATGTTAGAGGGAGTGGGGTATAGTGACACAATAACAGAGGGATTGAGGGCCCTGCTCAGTGAGTTTACATGCTAGAGGGAGTGGTGTATAGTGACACAGTAACAGAGGGATTGAGGGCCCTGCTCAGTGAGTTTACATGTTAGAGGGAGTGGGGTATAGTGACACAGTAACAGAGGGATTGAGGGCCCTGCTCAGTGAGTTTACATGTTAGAGGGAGTGGGGTATAGTGACACAGTAACAGAGGGATTGAGGGCCCTGCTCAGTGAGTTTACATGCTAGAGGGAGTGGGGTATAGTGACACAGTAACAGAGGGATTGAGGGCCCTGCTCAGTGAGCTTACATGTTAGAGGGAGTGGGGTATAGAGACACAGTAACAGAGGGATTGAGGGCCCTGCTCAGTGAGTTTACACGCTAGAGGGAGTGGGGTATAGTGACAGTAACAGAGGGATTTAGGGCTCTGCTCAGTGAGTTTACATGCTAGAGGGAGTGGGGTATAGTGACACAGTAACAGAGGGATTGAGGGCCTGCTCAGTGAGTTTACATGCTAGAGGGAGTGGGGTATAGTGACACAGTAACAGAGGGATTGAGGGCCTGCTCAGTGAGTTTACATGCTAGAGGGAGTGGGGTATAGTGACACAGTAACAGAGGGATTGAGGGCCCTGCTCAGTGAGTTTACATGCTAGAGGGAGTGGGGTAAAGTCACACAAAAGTATGTAGGTTAGAAAAGTAGGTTACGAGAGAATATAATAGAATTATATTATATAGAATAATATATTATTATTATAAAAAATATTGTGCTTTCGCAAAACTCTGAATTAAAAATCATCTAAATACTCTTTTTTTAGTATTCTGCAGCTAATCCAGAGATTACCAAAATTAGCTGTGATCTGATCACACCCACAGGGAGCACGTGCCGCCCTAGAATGCTCACCCACTGCGTGTTACACACAGGTCTCCTTGGGGGCTGCTTCACATGTAATGTATAATAAAGCTGCTTCATTCAAAACACAACGGAGCAACAGGCATTCTTTAAAATATGTATTTATTTGGAAAGGCAAACTAATAATAATAATAATAATAATAATGAGGGTTGTTTATTAAAGTGAGAATTATCGAACAATTCAAACTGAATTGTAAACTTTAGGCCAAACTAGCTGAATAGAGAGTAGAGAAATAATCAGTGTCAGTAGTTCTTCCAGTTTGGTCTAAACATTGAAATTCTCTTTTGAATTCACTGTGAATACCAAACAATTCCCACTTTAATAAATAATCCTGAAAATTACCCCGTTAGACTCAGATGATTCCTGGTGGTCCAATGAGCCGCTTCTGTCTGTAGACATTTATTGGCTAAGAGCATCAACTGTAAGCAGAAAGGCAGGGGGAAACCCATGCAATGACCAGGAGTGGGTAGGAAATTAAATAATTAAAACAAACAAAAAAAAATTATAAAGTACAAACAAAGGGAAAAAAACTGCAAGAAAAAGGGGATATATCCACTAAACTGTGTGTTGGTACTGGAATTGCAAATTATATTAGTCCCAGTTGATAGTATCAGTCCAAGTCTATGTTGGTTATGGATAAAACAGTTTGTTTCACAATTGTCCAAAATGTATCAGCTATATGTAGAGGTAACTCTGATGAAGTGATCATCGGAATCACGAAATGCGTAAGGTTGCATCTAAGCTCTCAGACACACAGCAGGACAGCACAGTGGAATTCAGGATCGGCAGTGGAACGCAGGATCGACAGCGGAACGCACGCCAGCGAAATCAGCCATCAGTAACCTTTCCAGCATAACTATACCCTCAGACCTTTCTCCAAGCCGGCTATCAGGAGGGAGCATATAGAAGTTGGACTCCGATCGTCCTGCACTTTTCTTAGTGAATTTTTATCTCTTAATATTATACAATAAATTATTACAGGGAGCACTGGATGGCCCTGTCTTTTTCATTTTAGTTTGATCTGATGTCAAGAATAGTCCTAGTATTTCAAGCATCCTTCAGACCTTTTGCTATTCATGTATCAGAGCTTATCTGTCATTGTGGGATTCAAGTCTGATACTATATTATCAAAGCATTAAAGGACCACTATAGGCACCGAGACCACTTCAGCTCAATGTAGTGGTCTGGGTGCCAGGTCCCTCTTGTTTTAATCCTGCAGCTGAAAACATAGCAGTTTCAGAGAAAATGCTATGTTTACACTGAGGGTTAATCCAGCCTCTAGTGGCTGTCTCCCTGACAGCCACTAGAGGCGCTTCCGCGATTCTCACTGTGAAAATCACAGTGAGAAGACGCTGGACGTCCATAGGAAAGCATTGAGTAATGCTTTCATATGGAAAGTGTGGAAAAGGACTAGCGCTTATGGATAAATGTTTTGTATATGAACAAATGTTAATTTTATATATAGTGAGCAGCTAAACATTCAAGTGACTCCTTACAATATCACCGACAAATATTACGGAAAAAGAAAAGAGTGTAGCGCTTGTATATTGAATAAATAAATGACCACCTTTTTAGTTAAAATATAATAGGAAGTTTCCACTATTATCATCAATTGTGTTGGCATCTATAAAAGACATGTACACTTACAAGTACACTCACAAACAGAGAGCTATAGACCCAGCTCTGGTGTGAATTGCTTCTGGGTCCGTATAGGCGACCCACCCCTACTCCAGACTTGTATCCTGTCCTGGAGGGAAATAGATGGGCAGATGATTGCGCAGTATTGTTTCAAATAATAAAGTGAAAGATAAAAATTCCCAAGTGGGTACTTACAAACAGAGAGTCTCAACTGACTCTATGTGTAGGCGATGTGCAGTTAGGGACTGCACTCCTTTGTTGAAATAGATGAGATCGGGAACCAGGATGAAGGGTCACAAACAAAATAAAATGTATTCACACAATTTAAAATAAATCTGGCTCAATGTCCAAAAAAAAACATCAACTGGGGCGTGTTTCGCCACTGCAATGTGGCTTCTGCAACCGGATTAGAAAGTGTTAGCTACTTTCTAACCTGGATGAAGTGTCACAAATAAAATGCAATTTATTCACACAATTTAAAATAAATCTGGCTCAATGTTCAAAAAATCTGGTTGAATTGGCAAAACATGTCCTGGTTGATTATTATTTTTTTGACATTGAGCCAGAATTATTTTAAATTGTGTGAATAAATTTTATATCCGGAAAAAAAAAAAAAGTTCCACGCTGTCAACGACCAATGTACCGCTGCCCGCGTTCGGGAGAAAAAATGGCCACCAATTGTTTCAACATGTGCGTTCCGTTATACGAACGTCGGCCACACAGGGAAAACACTTAAACTAATAACCAATTTGTGGTTAACAGCCAGGGGTGGTCGGTGATTAAAAGGTGCGAACAAGGGGCCACATAGCAAGGGGCTTCAGTAAACGAACGGGGATATACGGACAGCAGAACAAAGGGAATAAAAGTATCTTTGGGTTCTCCATTCCGCTACAAGCAGTTCCCCAATCATCAGCTGGGGCTTGATTAAGGTGTAATAATTAGACACTTTATTGGCACAACTTGCACATATTTATAGCAACATTACCAACAAGGGTTCAGCGACTCTGTGCCTGGGGGATTGCCCAATTAACTAAGGGATGATTTAAAAACATCCACACAACAGGGCACTGTGGCGGTCTGTCAAGGTATCACCGCCATGGATACCCTTTTCCCATAATAACACGCCAATAATCCAATAATAATAATCATATAAAGGTATAATATCACCGGTATCACATAACCCCCCAAACATGAGCCAAGGCTTAATGCTGGGAGAAGACTGTTTATTTGCAGTACAGACATCAAATTTATAAAGTAAGTAAACTCCTCCTCTGTGCCTGTGAGATAATTGAGTCAGGAACTATACTAAACTCAATTATCTCCAGGCACAGAAAAACTGACAATATTATGACACCCCAAAAGTACCCCCAAAATACATGGGAACCACACAAAAGAACAATATAGCTAAAAATCACCCAGATCCGTTTGGTAGTTTTCGATTGTCATCACAGGGAAGTTCTGACCGGTCTGCCACGAGTTAGAAACCCAAAATAGTTCCATAGGATTTGTGGCAAGAGCTGGTCTCTGTTCGTGAGGTTTTGTATGAAAACCACATAAGATATAGGAAAGCTGGTTCATGGAGAATGCTCTCTGTGTTCGGTATTCTGTAACTCCCGAACGCTGTTCGTCTAAGTGAACGGGAACTAGAACGGGCCGTAGATCCATGGTGACTATTGTGAAATGAGTTTGGGAGACAAGAGGGCTGCCATCCATTGTCCCAACCACGTGCACTCGCATGTACAAAATGGCAGCCACCCAGTGGAGCATTCTATTAATTATTTTCTAGCGGTTTTCGTACAGAATACATAACGTTCCACGTTCTAATTGGTCTCTGGGGTGGGCTCTGTTCGGGAACCGAACAAAATAAACAAAACAAAAAACTAGGACATGAATCCAAACTAACAGAATAGCCGAACAATGTTGAGGTATTCCTTCACAGGCATCATACAACAGTAACCCCAAAACATAGGGTTACCCACACACAATGGACAAAGTATACATCCTCTGACAGGGCTTGCTCCCAAGAATAAAATGTACAAAAAGCGATTGGATCAGAGGTATGCAGTCCGAGCAATCCTCGTGTGAAGGTTTAGCTTTTAACCTCCGATCTAATCTGCTGCCGGGTAAGTGCCAGTCAAAAGTCTCTCTGGCTACATGGAAAGGGAATCCTCCTGGGTGTCCCTTTGGCAGGAGTGGTGTACAATGCAAAGTGTACCGGTTAGCGACCATGGTCTCTGTGACAGAATACCCCATCACTGGTGTTATTTCTCTTCTTTGTTCATTTCTCTGTACCCCAGTTTGTTTCCCAAACATACATTCATATTCCCCTTTCATACTCCCAAAATTCAGCCCGCTACAGCTACAGACAAGCCAGGAGAGCACTCTTTGGGGAAAGACTCAGTAACTTACAAGGACCCTTTGCTACCCAAGAGCCAGGGGAAACATTCAGTGGTTTTCGTGCAGGAGCTCCCTGGAACTGGACTGTTTTGGGCTACAACCTCGTGGCTGGCCGGTCAAACTACACTGAATAGATCTGAGTGCTATTTGAACCCCTTGGGTGCTTGGATCCTGGCTATCTGGGAATATAGGACATGTGGGGTTCCTGTGTGGATTTAATGGTGTTTTGGGGGGGGGTTTGTGTAAAATCTGTATGTATTCCTGTAACTGGGAGACAATTGAATTACCAGTCTTTTTACTCAATTATCTCCCGGACACAGAGATGCTGTTAGGAGCTTGTGTTTATTATGTATGGCAACCCCATGCTGGGGGTTGTGTATAAATTCTGTGGGCCTTGCCGAAAAAAGCAGATCTACTCCAAACATTAAGTCTCGGCTAATTTATGGGGGGGGAGCTATACTAGCTATAATCACTTCTGCGGTTGGATAGAGCTACTTCACACTGGGAAAGGGAGTCCGTGGCCGCGATACACTAGTGGTCCACCACAGTCTCTATCTGAGTCAGAGTACCTGATGGACAGCACGTATGCCCCAATGTGTAGTTGTGGCTATCCTAATCAGGATGAATGGTCCCAGGGGTTGGAAACAGAGCTCTCTGCTGCATGGAAGGTATTAACACAGGAAGAAATGGGCAGGTGGATAATGAAGCTCTGTTGTTAGGAGTTTCCTCGATTCCTGCACCAGTTGTGAGCGAGATTGGAGCAGGCTCTGTCACAGAGTTCCACTTACAAAGTCCTTGTTTGGTTATATTTTCATTTTTATTTAGTTGTAATATTCATATTATCTAATGCAGGAGTATATTTCACATCTAATTCCTCAGTTTTTATGCTACAGATTTTATTGTTTAACCCCTTAAGGACCAAACTTCTGGAATAAAAGGGAATCATGACATATCACACATGTCATGTGTCCTTAAGGGGTTAATGACGGGTGATTAGCAGCTGCAAATCTTTTAATATTTCCCATAGAGATTACGACTTGCTAAATGTTCCGTTGCACCTGGTTTCTGTGCTAAACGGTAAAACTAACCACCTGTTGCTGTCTGACTAAAATGATATCTGCCTTATCTAGGTTTAAAGAGAAGACATCACATGAGAACTTCAGATTCCCAATGTCTTGTTTCTTTATTTAGTGCTGTTGCTCACTGGACATTACCAATAAAAACAGTCAGGCTGATTTGGATCCGTTAGCATCGTTGTGTTACTATATTTTTTATTTCCATGCCTCTGTACCATTTGTACCATTTATAGCTTCAAATATCTTCTTGCCCCACTATATTGCATGCGATTTAGATACAATCGCTATGTCCATGAATAATAAATGCCCTTTTCATGGTAAGCTGTGAGAATTGCTTTAAATTTTGCTTTGCGTACATTGAGAGGATTTTGCTCACAATATCCATGACCCTTTTTTTAATTTGTATTCTTTATTTTTGCGAGTGAGCGCTGAAATATAACATGGCATGAGAGACATACAGTAACAAGCATGATACAGTAGCAAAGATATTAAGATCTCATTGTGTAATTCCACTCATTTAGAATTTTTGTGGCTAGGGTTCCCTGTCTTGTCAGTACGCGTTAAAGAGGTCTATATCTAATACGGGTGCTGGTATGGGGCTTATAGCACCTTACAGCTTGTCTTCGCAGTGCTGTTAAACACCATTCATCCAGTGAAAGCGGTGTTTGGTGAAACCAAGCTCCCGAACGAAGGGTACACAGCCTTCTCACGAACTGTTCCTTTTGGTATTTTGTTGTGGTTGGAGTTCCCGAAAGAGGCTGACCGCACGGCCGGAATCTCTGGAACTATTTGGGGCAGGAGCCTTGTGTGCGGTCGGTCAGAAACCAGACTTCCATAAAAATCTTAAACCCCTGAACCGATCTGGGTGATTTTTAAATAAGTTGTTTCCCCAGATTGGGGCTATCAGGGGATATACTTTGTGTTGGGTTATGTGAGTTTTTGGGGTACTTTTGGGTTGCCTGTAAATTGTGTGCCTTTTCACCTAGAGATAATTGAGTTAATACAGTATCTGTGTCAATTAACTCTCAGGCAGAAGGGAGGGATTGTATGATGGTATATGGGAGTGTCATGGGCCTTGCATGGGGAATTGCATAAAAGGCCAGTGTGGCTACCAATAAATCAGTTCTTGCTTACCCTCATCTCATGATTGTAGGGACCAGCTATACCTGCTATTATCACCAGCTACATAGCTATACTATCCTGGGAAATCAGAAAGCATCACTCTGAACAGGGGGAAAGAACGGCTCAGGCGGCGAAACCCCTTATCCTCTCAGGGTAGCCGCCACATAGGTAACTACGACTTCTACCAGTAAGAATGAGTGCCGTTAATTAAAATTTACTGTGATATTTTAATAAAATATACTGTTCATTTTCCCCAGTTAGTATTTGTTATAATGTATACTATGACACGTTTTTTATTTTTTATTTTGGAAACGTTGTATCATAATAACTAAATAAAATATGCAATAAAAAACATTTGACAAGAATGATGTGCCGCTACATCAGTTTGTGTGTATTAGGACAGGACCAAAGGTCGATTTGTTTTATTTATTTAAATTAGGGTTAGGGGTCTGGATAGGGTTAGGAGTTTCACTGTGTTAATACATCCCTTTCCTAATCTGGAGGAGCTGGGGAGACAGAATCTGACCGTCTTGGTCTCCTCAGCTTTGCACGAGTTATATCGTTAGTGGGAAAGGACTGAATTAAAATGGTGACAGCTGCAAATGGCTGCTGCATGGTCAAGGTTGCAACGCCATATAATATCAGGCAAGTCCTAATATTACGGCCCCCTGCACTCTGTCAGCTGATCCATGGAATATAATACACTCTATAATATACGTATAAAAAGTGTATTATAATAATGTAATATGTGTATCGGACAGTAAAATGACTAAACACATTCATTCTCACCAGGGAACTTTTTATACAATTTCATTTAACATAATTGAGCATCTATCTGATTGGTTCTACCTTGGTTACCGTATGGGTTTTTCTATTTTTTTTTTTTTTTATGGGCCTTGAAGCTTGTTTGAGATTTTGTGTAAATTATGTTTTGTTATGAATTGTATCCTTCAATAGTCATTAAATATCCAGGGTTGTTGTACGTGAGTACCATTGCTGTTTACGTAGGTAATCAAATAAGGGAACTATACTTGAAGTGGCCATAGTGCTTGGAGTCAGTATGTGCACTGTTTTGCTTTGAATCGCTGTTTATACGTTTAACCACTTTAGGGCATCATTGACTGATTGGCATATTACTTTTGGCTGAGAGGGGTCGGCTGATGGCCGGAGGAACGACTTCTAGAGAGTTAATATCATCACTGGCTTCAGGAGGACATTTGGCTCCCGGCAGGGACCCTGGTAAGAAGAAAACCATTGCAATACGGTTTGCCCCATTACTGGAATACAAGGCCAGAGTATTCACTACAGTGGGCATGGAGTAATCCTATAATAAAATCCCAGGAAAATTTAGCATATTTTCTTATGTTATCCATTTCGCATGCAATCTAAAAAAGGGAACAGTGACATTTAGAATAAAATGAGCATTTTTATTCCTTTGAGTATAATTCTCCATACATCAAACAACTAAATTTTGTGCGGAAAATAAATGATAAAATACGCTTGATGATATAAATATGAATTTTTAACTCCCATAGGTATATATTTATCTAGTTCAGCATCTCTAATACAGTTAAAATATTCTGCAAACACTATGCCCATCATTGCTGGAGTAGTTTTGTATTAACCATTCAGCCTATGAATATGTTCTTGTTTGGGGTATATAGTATTTTTACCAATGTATTGATGTGATCATTCAATTTATAGACTACAATTGATCATTTTTATTGTAGTTTTTCTGTTGCACCTACGTCATATTGCACGACGATGTTTATAGGTCTCCGCTAAGTATTCTGACCCCGTTTCAAGTACTGTTAATTTTGGAAACTGTAGAATCTTTCACACTTTATAAATGTAGCTAAAAAGAAAGTTATACATTCTGCTATAAAGAGCCCACAAACAATGTGAAGCTGAGTTGCCAATAAAAGCAAATAAGAACAAAGTTAACAAATTTAAACCTATTTAGTTTTAAAAAATGTCGCCTCGGAGGGGATCTGATAACATTATACAAATATATCCGGGGCCAATACAAACTATTGTGTGAAAATGTATTCACACACAGGACAACACATAGGACACGAGGTCATGCGTTTTAGACTGGAAGAAAGAAGATTTTGTCTAAGTCAAAGGAAAGGTTTTTTGTTTTTTTTTACCATAAGAACAATTAGGATGTGAAATTCTCTGCCTTAAGAAGTAGTTTTTTTCAGAATCTGTCCAGATTTTTAAACAGCAATTAGAGAGAGTGACGGACAACAAAGAGCTGTAGTCAATTGAGTATATTCAAAGCAATAGCAATGGAATAGCCTTCCAGCTGAAGTGGTAGAGGTTAACACAGTAAAGGAGTTTAAGCATGTGTGGGATATGCATAAGGCTATCCTAACTATAAGATAAGGCCGGGGACTAATGAAAGTATTTAGAAAATTTGGCAGACTACATGGGCCGAATGGTTCTTATCTGCTGTCAGGCTGGTTGGCCCTCCGAGCGCCGACCATGCAGAGAGCCAGAGGCGTACACACAATACATGGGGCATACATACAAAGACACATACACAAGACACACATACATACAAAGACACATACACACACACAAGACATACATACATACACACACACACACACACACACGACATACATTCAAAGACACATACACAGAAACAAACAAACACACACACACACACACACACAAAATATTTTAATCACCCTCCTGTTTCCTACCTTTTTAGGTTCAGGAGGGTGACATCCCTGGGGTCCAGTGGTGACTCAGGTTGATGGGAGTCAGAGTTCCCACCTGATAATCCATATCCATCGGGTGGCCCTGACAGCATGGGCCACCTCATGGACACCTTCGTCGGCAGCCCTGGCGGTTTGCCACGCGATCCGGGACCGCAAATGGTGATGGCGGGTAACCGTTCGCAGGGGTCTGCAGGGCTGCCGGGCCCCCTGGGGTGATGGGCCCAGTCGCAGGTGCGACCGCGGTATGTACGTCGCTGTAGAGAGCACTCTCCGGCCGAAATTGGTATGTTGGGAGAAATGCTGGGGGACCCGGGTAAGTGACAAACCATTCAAATATTGTTTGACCACCTAAAACAGGATGGCACACATGGGCGTAGGAACGGGGGGGGATGGGGGGGATGCATCCCCCCCAGCAACATGCGGGGGGGACAGGTTACTGGGAAATCCCCCCCAGCTCCGCTGGCCCCCCTCATGCTGCAGCCGCCTGAGCGCTCTGCAGAGAGCCTCAGGCGGCTGCAGCTTTGCCGGGGCTGGTGCGTCCATGAGGACGCACCGCCCGGGCGCAGCATGAGGAGGGGGCTGACAGGAGGGAAGCTCTCAGCACTCCCTCCTGTCACTCCCTTACTATAGCGTGGCCGAGCCCTGTATGGTCTGCAGGTACAGGGAGCATCTGTCTCCTGTACCCGGCCGGACTAACAGGAAGTGCACACTGAGTGTGCACTTCCTGTTAGTCCGGCCGGGTACAGGAAACAAAATCTCCCTGTACCCGCGGACCATACAGGGCTCGGCCACGCTACAACATAGGTAGAGGAGGGGGGAGGAAGAGAATGACAAGGGAGGGGGATAAAAAAAGAGAGTGGCAAGGTAGGGAGGGGGAGAAAAAGAGTGGCAAGGGAGGGAGGGGGAGAAAAAAGAGAGTGGCAAGGGAGGGAGGGGGAGAAAAAAGAGAGTGGCAAGGGAGGGAGGGGGAGAAAGAGTGACAAGGGAGGGGGAAAAAGAGAGTGACAAGGGAGGGGGAGAAAGAGAGTGACAAGGGAGGGGGGAAAAGAGAGTGACACGGTTGGGGGAGAAAGAGAGTGACAAGGGAGGGAGGGGGAGAAAGAGAGTGACAAGGGAGGGAGGGGGAGAAAGAGAGTGACAAGGGAGGGAGGGAGGGAGGGGGAGAAAGAGAGTGACAAGGGAGGGAGGGAGGGAGGGGAGAAAGAGAGTGACAAGGGAGGGAGGGAGGGGGAGAAAGAGAGTGACAAGGGAGGGAGGGAGGGAGGGAGGGGGAGAAAGAGAGTGACAAGGGAGGGAGGGAGGGAGGGGGAGAAAGAGAGTGACAAGGGAGGGAGGGAGGGAGGGAGGGAGGGGGAGAAAGAGAGTGACAAGGGAGGGAGGGAGGGAGGGGGAGAAAGAGAGTGACAAGGGAGGGAGGGAGGGGGAGAAAGAGAGTGACGAGGGAGGGAGGGAGGGAGGGAAAGAGAGTGACAAGGGAGGGAGGGGGAGAAAGAGAGTGACAAGGGGGGATGGAGGGGGAGAAAGAGAGTGACAAGGGAGGGAGGGGGGGGGAGAAAGAGAGTGACAAGGGAGGGAGGGAGGGGGAGAAAGAGAGTGACAAGGGGGGTAGAAAGAGAGTGACAAGGGGGGACTGAGGGGGAGAAAGAGAGTGACAAGGGAGGGAGGGGGAGAAAGAGTGACAAGGGAGGGGGAGAAAGAGAAAGAGTGACAAGGGAGGGAGGGAGGGGGAGAAAGAGTGACAAGGGAGGGAGGGGGAGAAAGAGAGTGATGAGGGAGGGAGGGGGAGAAAGAGAGTGACAAGGGAGGGAGAGAGATTGACATCCATCATACACACACACAATCACACAATCATGCAACCCTTACACACACAGAAACACACAATGCATTCCTTACACACACTCAATGCACCCCGTGCACACACACACACACAATCATGCAACCCTTACACACACAGAAACACACAATGCATTCCTTACACACACTCAATGCACCCCGTACACACACTCAATGCACTCCTTACACACACTCAATGCACCCCTTACAGACGCACACACTGCATCCCGTACATACACAGAAACACACCTTGCAGCCCTCACACATACAAACACAGATTCACAAAATGCATTCCTTACACACATATCAGGACATCCCCTATACACTCCACCCCCTGTGAACAAACTCATTGGTGGAACATGAAGGTGGACCCTGGGACCCAGACCTTGAGCTGTGTAAAGGGCCCCCAAAAAATGGAGCTGCTTCCCGTTCTCCCAGAACATTGATTTTTGTGACCACAGTTGCAAACAGCCTCCAGAGAGCCTGTTCTACACCAGACCAGTGGAGCCAGACTGCAGCTAGAGCCCATCATCATCCTCATCTGGTTGTAAGTAGGCAATCTAGCATAATATTTGTGGCACTAATCTCTAATTTACCTCACATTAAAGAAACCCTATAGTCCCCAGAAGCACTGCCGCTTAATGTAGTGATTCTGGTGTCTATAGCCTGTCCATGCAGGCCTTTTAATGTAAATACGGCGGCATTCCAGCACTGGCGTTAGTTAACATGGCAGAAAAATTATTGGAAAGGGTTAGGGGGGCTACTAATAAGGATAGGGGGAGAGGGGTAGGTAGAAAAATAATTGGAAGGGTTTACGGGGGCTACTAATATGGATGGGAGGAGGGGGGAGGTAGAAAAATTATTGGAAGGGGTTAGGGGAGTACTGATATGAATGGAAGGGGTAGGGTGGGTTCTAATATGCATGGAAGGGGTAGGGTGGGTTCTAATATGCATGGAAGGGGTTAGGGGGGTATGAATATGCATGGAAGGGGTAGGGAGTTAATATGTGTGGAAGGGGTAGGTGGGGTTCTTTTGTGCATGGAAGGGGTAGGGGTGGTTCTAATATTCATGGGAAGGGTAGGGGTGGTTCTAATCAGGAGGATCCCGGCGCTGTATCCGGGTAAGTAAAACCCCTTCCCTGTAGTGACCCTTTAATGTTATTATTTAATCATTTATATAGCGACTGCAAATTCCGGAGCGCTGTACAATGGGATAAACAACTCCTAGTTTACTGAGTAAGAATATACCCGGCGAGTAAAAATGCTGACCTCTGCCAGGGACTTGGTGTTTGATCTCTCATTACGTACCTTGGAGAAGGCGGACGGGCTACATGTGGTTATAATTCCGAGTGATTTAACATGACTTAATCTGCTTCTTTATGGAAAAGAATTGTCAGGCATTATCTGATTGGAACATAGCTCTGGAGTTATAGATTATTATTTTATAAAGCTTTACAGTATAAACATATAAAGCAAAGCACGGGATTGAATGATACCAAACTGACTCACAAAAAAAGGCAAAAAAAATGAAGTTAAAAAGTATTTACATGTAAAATGAATGTGCTTAGAATTTTAGCTTTTGTAGAAGAGATTGTCAAACATACAAGATGGGAGCTGGTTTAACTATCGAACTAGCAGGAGGTTAATTGTTACCAAACTCATAAACACGGCGCCGTGTCCAGGCAGCTCTGGAGGAACATAACTATGTGTTCCAGAACACCTTTACTCGGTATCTTATATTTTCCAGAACACCTTTACTCTGTATTTTATAATTTCCGAACACCTTTACTCTGTGTTTTATATTTTCCAGAACACCTTTACTCTGTGTTTTATATTTTCCAGAACACCTTTACTCTGTATTTTATAATTTCCGAACACCTTTACTCTGTGTTTTATATTTTCCAGAACACCTTTACTCGTTATATTATATTTTCCAGAACACCTTTACTTGGTATCTTATATTTTCCAGAAAACCTTTACTCTGTATTTTATATTTTCCAGAACACCTTTACTCGTTATATTATATTTTCCGGAACACCTTTACTGTATATTCTATATTTTCCAGAACACCTTTACTCGTTATATTATATTTTCCGGAACACCTTTACTGTATATTCTATATTTTCCAGAACACCTTTACTCGTTATATTATATTTTCCGGAACACCTTTACTGTATATTCTATATTTTCCAGAACACCTTTATTCGGTATTTTATATTTTCCAGAACACCTTTACTCTGTAATTCACATTTTCCAGAACACATTTACTCGTTATATTATATTTTCCAGAACACCTTTACTCTGTATTTTATGTTTTCCAGAACACCTTTACTCTGTATTTATATTTTCCAGAACACCTTTGTGAATGAATACCCCATCACCGTTTGGCTAATTGCCATCACCGTTTGGCTATTTGCACTCCCTGCTATTTACTTGTACCCAGTCATTCATTCTTTTTTGGTTCCATTTGTTTAGTTGTTCGTTTCCCGAAACCCCTGTGACTAATTAGAACGTGGAACACCATGTAGCAAAACAAAAACCGCAGACTAATTGAATGCTCCTAGGTGGCCGCCATTTCGTGGATACGAATGCATGTGGGGAGAACAATGGGTGGAGGCCATCTTGTCTCCCGAACGCGGTCAGCGGGACCAGGTCATTGAGTGCCTGGAACTGTTTTCGGCTACGCACTCGCACGAACACCGGTCTCTATGGAACTCTGCTACCTTCTATTTCTCAGCACTTTAGACGAACGGTGCTCGGGAGTTTCAAACTACCGAACACAAGGAGCATTCTTCACGAACCAGCATTATTTTACCTATTGTGGTTTTCGTATAAAAACCCACGAACAGAGACCAGCTCTTGCTACATTTTCTCTGGAACTGTTTCTCGGCTTCAACCTCGTGGCAGACCAGTAAACTCTCTCCACGGTGCAGTTTGGGAACTACAGAACGGATTTGGCTGAAATTTGGATATGTTGCTCCCACAGAGACAAGCTACACAGAGATGTGATTTGTGTGGGTTATTATGCGACACCAGCAATATTGGAACCTGTGGATTATTGGCGTTATTATTTTATGGGAAAAGTGAATGCAGGACGGTGATACCTACTCAGACCATCACAACCTTTACTCGTTATATTATATTTTCCAGAAAATCCTTACTCGGTATATTATATTTTCCAGAACACCTTTACTCGGTATATTATATTTTCCGGAACACCTTTACTGTATATTCTATATTTTCCAGAACACCTTTATTCGGTATTTTATATTTTCCAGAACACCTTTACTCTGTATTTTATGTTTTCCAGAACACCTTTACTCGTTATATTATATTTTCCAGAACACCTTTACTCTGTATTTTATGTTTTCCAGAACACCTTTACTCTGTATTTATATTTTCCAGAACACCTTTGTGAAGGAATACCCCATCACCGTTTGGCTAATTGCCATCACCGTTTGGCTATTTGCACTCCCTGCTATTTACTTGTACCCAGTCATTCATTCTTTTTTGGTTCCATTCGTTTAGTTGTTCGTTTCCCGAAACCCCTGTGACTAATTAGAATGTGGAACACCATGTAGCAAAACAAAAACCGCAGACTAATTGAATGCTCCTAGGTGGCCGCCATTTCGTGCATACGAATGCATGTGGGGAGAACAATGGGTGGCGGCCATCTTGTCTCCCGAACGCGGTCAGCCGGACCAGGTCATTGAGTGCCTGGAACTGTTTTCGGCTACGCACTCGCACGAACACCGGCCTCTATGGAACTCTGCTACCTTCTATTTCTCAGCACTTTAGACGAACGGTGCTCGGGAGTTTCAAACTACCGAACACAAGGAGCATTCTTCAATAACCAGCATTATTTTACCTATTGTGGTTTACGTATAAAAACCCACGAACAGAGACCGGCTCTTGCTACATTTTCTCTGGAACTGTTTCTCGGCTTCAACCTCGTGGCAGACCGGTAAACTCTCTCCACGGTGCAGTTTGGGAACTACAGAACGGATTTGGCTGAAATTTGGATATGTTGCTCCCACAGAGACAAGCTACACAGAGATGTGATTTGTGTGGGTTATTATGTGACACCAGCAATATTGGAACCTGTGGATTATTGGCGTTATTATTTTATGGGAAAAGGGAATGCAGGACGGTGATACCTACTCAGACCATCACAACCTTTACTCGTTATATTATATTTTCCCGAACACCTTTACTCTGTATCTTATATTTTCCAGAACATCCTTACTCGGTATATTATATTTTCCAGAACACCTTTACTCGGTATTTTATATTTTCCAGAACACCTTTACTCTGTATTTTATATTTTCCAGAACACCTTTCTCGGTATATTATATTTTTCCGAACACCTTTCTCGGTATATTATATTTTCCAGAACACCTTTACTCGTTATTTTATATTTTCCAGAACACCTTTACTCGTTATATTATATTTTTCCGAACACCTTTACTCTGTATCTTATATTTTCCAGAACACCTTTACTCGTTATATTATATTTTTCCGAACACCTTTACTCTGTATCTTATATTTTCCAGAACACCTTTACTGTGTATTTTATATTTTCCAGAACACCTTTACTCGTTATTTTATATTTTCCAGAACACCTTTACTCGTTATCTTATATTTTTCCGAACACCTTTACTCAGTATCTTATATTTTCCAGAACACCTTTACTCGTTATATTATATTTTCCAGAACACCTTTACTCGTTATATTATATTTTCCAGAACACCTTTACTCGTTATATTATATTTTCCAGAACACCTTTACTCTGTATCTTACATTTTCCAGAACACCTTTACTCAGTATTCTATATTTTCCAGAACACCCTTACTCGGTATATTATATTTTCCACTTTTACTCTTTGCTTTATGCTTTCTATTAGAACTTGATGTTTATTGTCTGGACGAGCATTTGTAAAGTCACTACTCAACTTATTCGTGTAAAGTTTAGCCAAAACAAAAGACAATTACTGACAATTTATTGCATAACAGCACCGCCCCCTGTCACACTTTATTTACTGCACTGTCCCATGCACATCTCACTGTCCTGGAACTCTCACACACTGCGGATGGTACTTCATATGTTCACAAACACTCTCACTGGATCATACATTGTCTTCCACAGACTGTTAAATACAGCTCACTGCACCATACACTGTCACTCACTGCACCATATACTATCACTCACTGCACCATACACTGTCACTCACTGCACCATACACTGTCACTCACGTTTTTTCGCATGAAATTGACCGACCGCACAGCCCAAATCTATGGAACTGTTTTGGGCAGGAAATTGTGCTTGCGGTCGGTCATAAAGGACTTCCAGCTAACTTTTGATCCACTGGAGGGATTTGGCTGATTTTTGGAAGTGTTTATGTTTGATGTGTGCTGAGTCTGAATATGCAATCACTGCACTGAAATTGAATGTATGGTTTTAAAGTTACAGTGTGTGTGTGTAAAAACTGTATTCTTATTGTATGTAATAATTGGTTTAACTGTTTATCTGAGGGGAGGGAATGTGTGGGCTGCACCAGATGTGTGATTGGTGATTTTATGCCTCCCCCTGGGAGTGTCCTATTTGCATGTAACCTCAATAAAAGCCAGGCTGGGTGTTCCAGCATCTCAGACCTCTTCTGACCCTCTAACTTGCAGCCTTGACTCATGTTTGTAGGGGACAGCTATAATCACTCCAGGGATTGCTATGCTCTTCATACTCCCTTAGCTACTGAGCTCTTGTAAGAGCTCTTGTTCCTGATCCTGCTTCGCTCGACAGAAGGAAGAGGTTCGCCTATTGGAACCTGGAGCCTGGTCGTAGGTCCAGGGCGAAGAGCAGACGGCGAGATACCAGCCCAGCAGCGGTGGTTCGTGGAGTCTGCAGTGCTTATGGTGGCTACAGTGCTGATGGTCCTTTGGTGAGCGCTAGGAGCATCCTTTTCTACGGTCCAACTTCCAGCCAGCCTGGAGGCAACCGTAACATGCACTATACACTGTCACTCAATGCACCGTAAACTGTCACTCACTGCACACTGCACCATACACTGTCACTCACTGCACCCTATATTGTCACTCACTGCTCACTGCACTATACACTGTCACTCACTGCACCCTACACTGTCATTCACTGCTCAATACACTGTCACTCACTGCACCATAAACTGTCACTTACTGCACAATACACTGTCACTCACTGCACAATACACTATACACTGCCACTCACTGCACCCTGCATTGAAACTCACTGCTCACTGCACTATACACTGTCACTCACTGCAACCTACACTGTCACTCACTGCTCACTGCACTATACACTGTCACTCACTGCACCATAAACTGTCACTTACTGCGCAATACACTGTCACTCACTGCACCCTACACTGTCACCCACTGCCCCATAAACAGTCACTTACTGCACACTGCACTACACACCATCACTCACTGCACCGTACACTGTCACTCACTGCACTACATACTGTCACTCACTGCACACTGCACCATACACTGTCACTCACTGCACCATACACTGTCACTCACTGGACACTGCACTACACACCATCACTCACTGCACCGTACACTGTCACTCACTGCACTACATACTGTCACTCATTGCACACTGCACCATACACTGTCACTCACTGCACCATACACTGTCACTCACTGCACACTGCACTACACACCGTCACTCACTGCACCGTACACTGCCAATGCACCATACACAGTCACTCACTGCGCACTGCACTATACACTGTCACTCACTGCATCATACACTGTCACTCACTGCACCCTACATTGTCACTCACTGCTCACTGCACTATACACTGTCACTCACTGCACCCTATACTGTCACTCACTGCTCACTGCACTATACACTGTCACTCACTGCACCCTACACTGTCACTCACTGCACCCTACATTGTCACTCACTGCTCACTGCACCATACACTGTCACTCACTGCATCATACACTGTCACTCACTGCACCCTACACTGTCACTCACTGCACACTGCACTATACACTGTCAATCACTGCACCCTACACTGTCACTCACTGCACCCTACACTGTCACTCACTGCTCACTGCACCCTACACTGTCACTCACTGCACCCTACACTGTCACTCACTGCACCCTACATTGTCACTCACTGCTCACTGCACTATACACTGTCACTCATTGCACCCTACACTGTCACTCACTGCTCACTGCACTATACACTGTCACTCACTGCACCCTACACTGTCACTTTCTGCTCACTGCACTATACACTGTCACTCATTGCACCATAAACTGTCACTTACTGCACAATACACTGTCACTCAATGCACCCTACATTGTCACTCACTGCTCACTGCACCATACACTGTCACTCACTGCACACTGCGCCATCCACTGTCACTCACTGCATCATACACTGTCACTCACTGCACCCTACACTGTCTCTCACTGCACACTGCACTATACACTGTCAATCACTGCACCCTACACTGTCACTCACTGCACTATACACTGTCACTCACTGCACCCTACACTGTCACTCACTGCACCCTACACTGTCACTTACTGCACAATACACTGTCACTCACTGCACACTGCACCATACACTGTCACTCACTGCACCCTACACTGTAATTCACTGCTCACTGCACTATACACTGTCACTCACTGCACAATAAACTGTCACTTACTGCACAATACACTGTCACTCACTGCACACTGCACTATACACTGCCACTCACTGCACCCTACATTGCCACTCACTGCTCACTGCACTATACACTGTCACTCACTGCAACCTACACTGTCACTCACTGCTCACTGCACTATACACTGTCACTCACTGCACCATAAACTGTCACTTACTGCGCAATACACTGTCACTCACTGCACACTGCACTATACACTACTACTCACTGCACCCTACATTGCCACTCACTGCTCACTGCACTATACACTGTCACTCACTGCAACCTACACTGTCGCTCACTGCACTATACACTGTCACTCACTGCACTATACACTGTCACTCACTGCACCATACACTGTCACTCACTGCACACTGCACTACACACCGTCACTCACTGCACCGTACACTGCCAATGCACCATACACAGTCACTCACTGCGCACTGCACCATACACTGTCACTCCCTGCACACTGCACTGCACACTGTCACTCACTGCGCACTACACCATACACTGTCACTCACTGCACACTGCACTACACACCGTCACTCACTGCACCATACACTGTTACACACTGCTCAATGTATCATACACTGTCACACACTGCTCAATGTACCATAAGCTATACAGCATAAGGAACAGAACACACAAAAAAATACAGTTTTACAGTTTACAAGGCTACCTAAAATCACCTATCTCAGGAAACAAATATGGGGGTTCACTTCCACCATTCACCGTACCCCAATATTGGTAGGCCCTACACTAATTACAACGTGGGAGACAAATTAAATAGTGCAAAATAAACTCGTTAGTTATTGTGATTTATGATATGAAGTGCAGGACCCTCTGACTTTAAAAATGCCGTGTTAATGGCCTACAACTCCCACAATTCTTTCAGATAGACGACAAGAGTATCACTGGAGTTGTAGTTTAGCACCATGTGGGGTGCCAGATACCTAACTTAAAGGGACTTCGGGCACCATACCAACTTAATGGAAATAATGAAGTTGTTAGAGATTCCCCCAGGTTTTTAAACACAGCCCTGTATCTCCTTAGCGTGTTTTGGTGACCTCATGACATGGCAGCAATCCAGTCTACAAATTAGTAGAAGCTTCTGCAGCCATTTGGACTTTTCCATCCGGGATCATTCTTAATACTACATAAGTCAATAAAATGGAACACATCGGCTCAGGTTCGCCAGCTTGAGATAAAACTCGATGCCGGATAAGTGATGATGAGTAACTGCTAATGACTGCAGACTTTCTTAATTCACTTGGTTTAAAATAGCCAGTTACTAAAAATGAATAATTTGATCTCAAGTGGAAAACATCCCACATGGCCAACAGTAAATTATCTTTCCGTGTCAGTTTTTCTGGAAATTATCAGCTTATTGTGTCCAAATATATATTACAATGATGGAATAAATGGATTGATATAATATTGAAAATCAAGCTAATAATACATTATAGAGAGGGAAGTAAAACAAAACAATCCCTTTATTTAACATTATTGAAGAAGGCATAGACGTATATGTAACCACAAATATGTATCTCTAAACCCCAGCAGAAGGTTTGAACAATGGGGACCCATCTAACCTGGGTATCAGAAATGTAAAACTTATACCATTTCATCACAGCTCCAAACGTATACCTAACTTCTCACCATCATTAACACATGAATATTAAGTCCTGATTACATAATCTTGGGAGTTGACTGTATCCATTCTTGGAAACTATAAAATACCCAGAACAGCCACAACATTAAAACCACCTGCCTAATATTGTGTAGGTCCCCCTCGTACTGCCAAAACAGCAGTATGAACAGCATCGCGGCATGGACTCCACAAGACTTCTGAAAGTGTGCTATGGCAGCTAACACCATTGCCATGAATCGGGGGGGGGGGGGGGGGGGGTGTCGGGGAGGCAAACTTTCTTCCATTGCGACATGGTCCAGTTCTGAAACTCATATCCCCATTGAAGGTGCTTTGAGCAGTGGGCAGATGTCATCATGGTACTCTGACCGGTCTGCAGCAGCACTGCCCCATACACATTACGTTTTCAGCAATTTGAGCTACAGTAGCTCTTCTGTGTGATTGACCTAATGGGCTAGCCTTCACTCCCCATGTGCATCAATGAGCCTCTGGGCGCTCATTAGCCTGATGGCTGTTTACATGTTGTCCTTCCTTGCACTACATTTGGCAGGTAATAACCACTGCATACTGGGAACACCCCACACATTTGGAGATGCTTTGACCCAGTCAACTAGGCATCACTATTTGGCCCTTTTTAAAGTCACTCTGAATTTTATGCTTGCCCATTTTTTCTACTTTCAACAAACGAAACTCAAAAACAGTCTGTTCACTTGCTGCATAATATTTCCCACCCTTGACAGGTGCCATTGTAACGATATAATCAATGCTACTCACTTCAGTTATCAGTGGTTTTTATGTTATGGCTGATCAGTGTATTTCACATGTATAAAGCAAAGGGAGTCCCCAGGACGTAACCAAGAGGTACCTGGTAGAATAGTCTCTGACCTGATTTACTCTGAAACCATATGTATTGTGGAAATTAAAGAGGATCTTCACTTTCAGGGTTTTTGGCATCTTTTATGAAGACCCTCGAAGGTGAAATTTGTGGTTAGGGTCCGATAACTGTAGGTTGCAGAAAGTAGCTTTTACTTACCTGAAGCTCTCGACAGCAGCCACCATCATCATCTGGGTGATCACCTTCAGCTCCTGGTGCTTCATCTACTAGGAGCCACATCAGTGCTGTACTCTCAAATGGGAGCCTCCATAATTCATCGAGATGAGTGAGATTATGCCTTAATCCATTGACGGCTGCTGGGATTGGACAAAAGTTGATATCAGAGCTCCGCCTTTTGTCAAGTTTAGTCAACCTCAGGCTTGTCCATAAATCAAAGTGGTCCCTACATATGGAATCTTTGGGTTGTGTTGGAATTTCAATTACATTCCAACACAGTCAGAATTAGTATTTCATGGAGAGTATTCAAGTAGATGAATATAAATTGGGGTTTCCAAGTGCTTGTTATAGAATTCCCCCTCCCCCCCCCCCCAATAAATGCCTACTAAAAGCACTATAATGATAAATATATTATTATTATCGGCATTTATATAGTGCCAACAGATTCCGTAGCGCTTTACAATATTATTAGAGGGGGGATTTAACTATAAATAGGACAATTACAAGAAAACTTGATAGATTGAAGAGGGCTCTGCTCAAACGAGCTTACATTCTATAGATATAGGGACATAGGGTGTTTCTTCTTTATCTTTTCCTTGTTTAGCAAGGATTGCCTAGCTGATTCTGAACTATAATTCCCATGACTCTTAGGCAATTTTTTTTTTTGGTTCCCGAGCACCGGGTGTGTTTTAAAGCAAATAGTTTTCCCCTACATGCACATAAAGATTTATACGTTGACAAGAAGCCATATCTGACTCTACCGATAAGATAAGGACATACCTTTGGCCTCATTGCCATCGTTTGATATATTGTCTCTTGTCCTATTACCTATATATTTTCTGGTTGGTCACTAAGATTCCGTGGGGCGCTTTCTGCCATCTATTTGCCAATTTACCTTTCTAGGGGTTTGAGGGAACCCCCTATCCTCATGTGAACTGCCCTTTATTTGTCTTGGTCTAGTTATCTAGCCGTATCCCCTTTTTCTTTTTTGTATCTTTTTAGTGTTTTTTAAGCAAGGCTGCACTCCTACACCCCCATTGGATGACCAATATGACAAATCGTATCATCGTTGACTTGGGGCTCTATACCACATTGAAAAGGTCTGACAATCTTGCAGCATTCACAGTTAAAATCATACCAAAGTAATTCACATATGTAACTTTTTTGTTTGTCTTTAATGTTTCCATCCAGGAATTAGGGAGTTTAAATAAAAAATGATGTAAAACTGACTTGTGGGAAAAGCTTGATTGGGTGATTTGGAGTCCCAACCTCACAGAGGCTTATAGGGAGCTTGTTTAGTATACAGAATGGCTCCCATACTACATGCTTATCAGATCTCTCTCGCCTACAGATGAGACACAGCTAAGTGAGCCCAGTGCTCTATGAAAATAGCAAACCCACAATAGAAAATCTGCTTAGCAGCTGAATGGCAATCTTCCTAAACCCGTCCATGTGTGCGTATGCACATAGAAAGTAGGGATTAAACGTTACTAATGCTCCTTACACAGGAGAATAAACATTCTGGGGATCTCCTATTTAATACAGGAAACATATTCTGCCATTCTTTTATCTCTTGTGATTTTTTTAAAGAGTAACGAGGACATTTAATAGAAACACAATGCATATTACAAATAATAAATACAAATCAATAAAATGTCAAAACATATAAAGTGAACAAAAGACAAATAGCTTGCTTTTGTATCTGCAGTTCTTGCAGATCTTGCAGATCTTGCAAGAACTCTTAATATCCTTTTTTTGTCTATTTTTTGTTTGACTGTAGGGTTTGAGTTTGCCCAATCATTATAATAAAGGAAGCGCTATAAGATAGATATTTTATTTATTTTATTTATAAAATATTTTACCAGGAAGAAAACATTGAGATTTCTCTCGTTTTCAAGTATGTCCTGGGTCCACAAAACACTGCATGGTTACAATAAGGTACAATATTACAAAAAATACAATATACAAACAATATATATACCGTATATACTCGAGTATAAGCCGACCCGAATATAAGCAGAGGCCCCTAATTTTACCCCAAAAAACTGGGAAAATGTATTGACTCGAGTATAAGACTAGGGTGGGAAATACAGCAGCTACTGGTAAATTTCTAAATAAAATTAGATCCTCAAAAAATTATATTAATTGAATATTTATTTACAGTGTGTGTATATAATGAATACAGTGTGTGCGTATGAATGCAGTGTGTGCGTATGAATGCAGTGTGCGTATGAGTGCAGTGCGTGTATGAGTGCAGTGCGTGAGTGCAGTGCGTGTGTGTATGCGTGCAGTGTGTGTGTGTATGAGTGCAGTGTGTGTGCGTATATATTAATTGAATATTTATTTTCAGTGTGTGTATATAATGAATGCAGTGTGTGTGTATGAGTGCAGTGTGTATGAGTGTAGTGCATGTATGAGTGCAGTGTGCGTATGAGTGCAGTGTGCGTATGAGTGCAGTGTGTATGAGTGCACTGCGTGAGTGCAGTGTGTGTGTATGGGTGCAGTGTGTGTGTGTGTATGAGTGCAGTGTGAGTGCAGTGTGTGTGTGTATGAGTGCAGTGTGTGTGCGTATATATTAATTGAATATTTATTTCCAGTGTGTGTATATAATGAATGCAGTGTGTGTGTATGAGTGCAGTGTGTATGAGTGCAGTGTGTATGAGTGCAGTGTGTGTGTATGAGTGCAGTGTGTGTGAGTGCAGTATGTGTGTGAGTGCAGTGTGTGTGAGTGCAGTGTGTGTGAGTGCAGTGTGTGTATGAATGCAGTGTGTGTGAATGCAGTGTGTGTGAGTGCAGTGTGTGTGAGTGCAGTGTGTATATGAATGAAGTGTGAGTGTGTGATGCAGTGTGTGATGCAGTGTGTGTTTGTGTATGTGTTGGTGGGGGTGGGCATTTGATATATTATTAATTATTATTTTTTTATTTTTTTATATTATTATTTTTTTTATTATTATTTATTATTTAATTATTATTAATTTTTTTTATTATCTTTTTTTTTTTGTCCCCCCTCCCTGCTTGCTAGCTGGCCAGGGAGGGGGGCTCCTTCCCTGGTGGTCCAGTGTCATTGGTAGTTCAGTGGGGGGAGAGGGGTGCTGGCAGAGCTGTACTTACCTTTCCTGCAGCTCCTGTCAGCTCTCTCCTCCTTCGCACGGTCTGTGCAGCTCCCTCTGTCAGCTCCCAGTGTAAGTCTCGCGAGAGCCACGGCTCTCGCAAGACTTACACTGGGAGCTGACTGAGGTGCTGAACGGACGGCGCGGAGGAGGAGAGAGCTGACAGGAGCTGCAGGAAAGGTAAGTACAGCTCTGCCAGCACCCCTCTCCCCCCAGTCTGTATTATGGCAATGCAAATTGCCATAATACAGACTCTGACTCGAGTATAAGCCGAGTTGGGGTTTTTCAGCACAAAAAATGTACTGAAAAACTCGGCTTATACTCGAGTATATAGGGTATATTTGTGTCCGGGGCCGTATAGAGTGATAGAGAGAAAAATAAGAATAGCGTAATACAGAATGGGAAAAGTCGGTTGTGGTGTGCCCGAATCGACAATGCTGGTTGACCTGTAAAATAAAGAGGGCCCACTCTTAAGGTGTTAAGAAAGGTAGATTGAGTGTATAGAGGGAGTGGAGGGAGGGAACATGCAAATCGCTAGACGAGGAACGGTACAGGGGAAGGTGAGGAGTCCATTCAATACGGTAACTAGGCCCCTCCCACAAGTCCAGGCAAAAGCCTTAACACTTGTGTCCGAGGCACAAAGGCCGTATAGAGTGATAAGAGAGAAGAATCGGAATAGCGTGCAATATTAAAAAAAATACAATATACAAACTATATCTATATATATATATATTTATAAATATATACATTTGAAAAATAACAGGTAATACACATATTTAACCATGACAGGTGCATTCTGTGCTGAGGTATTTTGCGATAGATCTCTTAAAAGATATTTTAGACTGAATGAAGATGTGACTGTGTCCCTGAGGTTATTCCATAATTGCGGTGCTCTGTAGGAAAAGGAGGATCGAGACACTTCAAGGGCTAGATTTATTTTAAATGCATTGAGTAACAGCATATGCATCAATTACAGGGCTAATCACTAAAATGAGAATTCAATGTGAATTCAAAGTAAATGTCTAAGAGTCAAACTGAAAAGTCAGATATATTTCAAATTTAGCTACTCTGACCTTACTTTTTAATTTCATTTTGAAATGTTACTTCAGTAAAATACCCTCTTACAATATCTGCACTAGTGGCTCTTAATGTTTACAAATTATGTTTACTTTTTCTTAAGTTGTTTTGGTGCCTGGTGGCCCCCTGTGGCTACTCCTACCTCAATTTCAGAAGCCGGATGCCGCTGGAGGGAGTGAACATTACTGCTTGAGGGAACTTAGGGGTCAAACCGTTTGAGAACTGTTTAACCCCTTGAAATAAGAATGCCCCAGGGTGGACTCCTGCCACCATAAAAACTTAATTTAGATGAAGTTGTTTTGGTGCTTGGAGTATGCCTTTAACCTTAACAGTGTCTCCAATAACATCCATAACTTCCTCATGTATACATTTAGCTCAGTGATGGATTCTTCAATTAAATCATGTAGACAACTGTGTTGTGCAAGACGCCCTAATTGGACTCTTCACGGTATCAGAGGGCTCTCCTGTGCACTGGGGAAGACATTGCTGCTCAAGTAATCAATTTATTGTGAACAGTTTCCTTAAACTTGATAAATACATTGATTGTTTCAACAACTAAGGACCAAATAAAATGGCACGGAGACCCAGTAAAATGGCATGAGGAACCAAATGTGGGTCTCGACACTAATGTTGAAAACCTCTGATCTACATTGCACAGCTCATGTGTGAACTAATGCTGAACAGTTGTGTGTCCATATAAATGTGTTGTGTTGACTACGTTCTGTACAATCTGTGAATATGAATGTTAAAGAACACAAATTCAAGCAGGGCACAAATTTAGCAACGCATTTCTCAACCTATGTATTGCTATTAAATTATACCTGGTGCTATATTTTTTGAAGTTGCACAAACCTTTGTAGGTGGTTTTTGCTGTTGAATTATATCCATGTATGAAGACCCTTAGTTAGATCCACGTAGAGTTGTATGAAGACCCTTAGTTAGATCCACGTAGAGTTGTATGAAGACTTGTAGTTAGATCCACGTAGAGTTGTATGAAGAGACATAGCTAGATCCATGTACACCTATTTGAAGTCACGTAGGTAGATCCACATAGAGCTACATGAAGGTCCTTAGTTAGATTCATACAGAGTTGTATGAAGACCCTTGGTTAGTAAGATCCATGTAGAGATATATAAAGACACTTAGATCCACATAGATCTGTATGAAAACTCTTAGTTACCTCCATGTAGAGCTGTATGAGAAAACTTAGTTGGTAAGATCGAGATAGAGCTGTATGAGAAAACTTAGTTGGTAAGATCTAGGGAGAGCTACATGAAGTTGGCATGACAAATTGACAATGAGAACCTCTGGTTCTAAAGAACATACCAAAGACATATAGTTAATATTCTGTGCACAAAGATGGCCAGTGGAAAACAAAAGGACAGAACAAACACCTCTGGTTGCCTGTAAAGAATGTTTACAGGTGAGGCTCATTTCCAAATCACCATGACCCCTAACATGGCCATTTAAGCAGTTTTTCTTGAGACTAAGTAAGACCATGCTATCTGAAATTTCTTTACTACATTTACTATATATATTGTGGCGAAACCAGCTTCGCCACTGTGAACTGGAGAGGCCTGGCTGCTAGCCTCCTGCCCTGCGACTACGGCCCCTGGACATATTGCTCTATAAACACTATATTTGGGCATGTAATAATTTATATTGCTGCTACTGGCCCTTTAAAATCAGCGATGGACATATTGGGACTTTTGGGACTACTGTCCCTTTAAGACTGTGAAGCATATTCTAGTGTACTGCCTGTAATATTGTATATGTATTCATGTGTTAAGTTTAACCTGGGTGATATGTATGCAGCATTTATCTGATTGTTCGGTAGAATCACTCCATTCATTATATTGAGTGAAACTACCGAACAACCAGACCACCCAGGACTAAGTGTGCCTCCAATTACCGGTTGCAACAATGTTGCAAACAGGTAATTGGCAATCCATGTAATGTATGCTTTGTCCTCGGGGTGGCCGCCATTCGGGAAACAAACACGTGGCGGCGGCCATCTTAAACTACCGAACAGCGGTGTTTTGCCGTCGAGTGTCTGGAACTGCAATCGGACACTCGACTAGGCAAACACCGCTGAGACCTCCAGACTTCCAGGATTTCGTGGGGAAACTACCGAACGGCCCGCCGTTCGGTAGAAAGAAACGTACGAACTAGGGGATTCATGCGAATCCCCCTTAGTCTCTATAACACCAGTAATTCGTCTGTTTCATTCACTTGTTTGTGACCGACCGCAGGGCCAAAATGCATGGAACTGTTTTCGGATACTTTACCCATGCGGTCGGTCAAATCTTTGGAACCTCATATCTCCCGAACCATTCATCCGAATGACCTGATTCTTGGATATGTTGTCCCCCTGAATAAGGGCTATCAGGGGATACCTGTTTTGGAGGTGTAGCATATGTATTTGGGGTACATCCAGGAATTGGGGAAAAGGGTGTACGGTATAATTAGGTTAAGTGCTAATCTAAGGGGAGGAAATGTGTGGGAGGTACATCCATGTGATTGGTTAAATTCATCCTCCCCCTGGGAGTGTCCTGTATGTACTTGTTTGTAATAAAAGCCAGACTGGGTGTCCCAGTCCAGAGTTCTTGCTTAACCCTCAAAGCGATGTGTCGTCTCGGTCTTTGGGGGAATGGGATTGTATGCTGACTGCCAAGAGTGTAAGCCGATGTCTGCTTTTCTTGTTCAGCTGTTCCAGTGTTCGTGTGGTTCCAGTCGGGAGAATGGTGTTTGCAGTAGCTGCCTGTGCATCTGTAAAGGGAATTATCGCCTAAACTGGGTTTTATCCTCTTGTAAGTGGAACGGTCCGTTACAATTGGTGGCAAGCGGCGGGATCGTTCCTACAACCAGAGGGACAGCTATAGACAACACCATTTCTGGATTACAAATTGAGGGCAACGCTAGTATCCGTACAGCGACCCTATCTACAAAGGAACTCAGAAAATGGAGGAGAAGCTTCAGGATAAAGTGTACAGTTACGTATGCCTGGGGTCTGGAGTAGTCCCAGAGGAACACCTGTTGATGTACAGACAGAGGGCCAGAGCCGAATTGTGGGACAAAGCCATAGAAGAAGTACAGTATTCACGAGGGGATCAGCGCCGCAGCAGAAGGCAGCGAATCCTGGCGAGAATGGCAGAGCGGATGTTCCTCCTGAGAAAACAGACCACAGAAAAGTGGGTGACTAAACTCGAGATTCTAGTATACGCAGAACTGACGCTCGACGACGCGTACCAGGCGCTACAGTGGTACGCGGCTCAGTGTGTCCCCAGGATGGCAGAGTATGAGTTCCCAGAAGGCGGAGATTACACTGGCCCCGGGCTATTTTGGGATAATAGTGGTGACGAGGACTTTGGGGAAGATACCGACTATCGTTTTTGGGACCTGTACGGCATCCGAGAGAACATGCTGGGTCTCTTTGGCGCTATGGACCTCGAGGCAGACCTACAATATTTGGTTACCCAGGAATGGACCCTGGAGGGGGATTACATGCGACTCATCCATAAGGCCTGGGAAGAGACAACCGGTCCTCCTTCCCAACAGCAACCAGCAGTACCCGAGGTAGCAGATCTCCTAGACTGGTCCTGTGAGCAACCCCAGGGGGCTGATGGTGTAGTCCATCCTCCCCAGCGGCAGTGTGTACCCCAGGGAGATGAAGGTGTCGTCCTTCCTCCCCAGCGGCAGTGTGTACCCCAGGGAGATGAAGGTGTCGTCCTTCCTCCCCAGCGACAGGCGGAGTTACAGGGGGCAGAGGTTGTTGTTCCTGCCCCCCAGCAGCAAAGTGATATGCCAGGAAGGCAGTGTGAAGTGAAGGGAGAGGAGAGCAGCGTCCTCCCTCCCCAGCGGCAGTGTGTGTCTCCGGGAGCTGATGGTGTCGTCCATCCTCCCCAGCGGCAGTGTGTACCCCAGGGAGATGAAGGTGTCGTCCTTCCTCCCCAGCGACAGGCGGAGTTACAGGGGGCAGAGGTTGTTGTTCCTGCCCCCCAGCAGCAAAGCGATATGCCCGGAAGGCAGTGTGAAGTGAAGGGAGAGGAGAGCAGTGTCCTTCCTCCCCAGCGGCAGTGTGTACCCCAGGGAGCAGAAGGTGCCATGCTTTCTCCACAGCGGCAGTTTGCCATCCAGCGAGAGGAGCTTGTTACACCCTCTCTCCCACGGCAACCTAACCCACCAAGGGGAGATGTTAAGCCCCACAACTGTGCAGATGGGACCGTAGTCTCTGCACTTACAGCACAAGGGATAGGGACGGTCGGTCCTGTTCCCCAGCCTCAGTGTGATGGATCCAAAGGGGAGACAGTCGGTCTCCCCCTCCGGCAGTCGAGCTGTGCACCTAAAGGGGAGACAGTCAGTCTCCAGCAACCAGGCGCCCACCAGACTACTCCCGTGGTAGTGCTGGCAACCGGACAGAGTACCGCAGGTCTCTGCCCCCTCAGCAACCCACCAAGGCAGCCTACCCGTCTCCCACCCAGCAGTGGTGAAACACCAGAACCTGGACAAAATTCTTCCTCACCCAGATGTAGTAACCGGTTAGTGTGGGTGGGCTGCTCTGTTATTTCTGTTTTGTGGGTGGGTTGCTGGACTAACCAGGGCACTGACCGGCAGAAAGTCAGGTACCCTGTTAGTCTAATTGGCAAAGGGGAGAAATGTGGCGAAACCAGCTTCGCCACTGTGAACTGGAGAGGCCTGGCTGCTAGCCTCCTGCCCTGCGACTACGGCCCCTGGACATATTGCTCTATAAACACTATATTTGGGCATGTAATAATTTATATTGCTGCTACTGGCCCTTTAAAATCAGCGATGGACATATTGGGACTTTTGGAACTACTGTCCCTTTAAGACTGTGAAGCATATTCTAGTGTACTGCCTGTAATATTGTATATGTATTCATGTGTTAAGTTTAACCTGGGTGATATGTATGCAGCATTTATCTGATTGTTCGGTAGAATCACTCCATTCATTATATTGAGTGAAACTACCGAACAACCAGACCACCCAGGACTAAGTGTGCCTCCAATTACCGGTTGCAACAATGTTGCAAACAGGTAATTGGCAATCCATGTAATGTATGCTTTGTCCTCGGGGTGGCCGCCATTCGGGAAACAAACACGTGGCGGCGGCCATCTTAAACTACCGAACAGCGGTGTTTTGCCGTCGAGTGTCTGGAACTGAAATCGGACACTCGACTAGGCAAACACCGCTGAGACCTCCAGACTTCCAGGATTTTGTGGGGAAACTACCGAACGGCCCGCCGTTCGGTAGAAAGAAACGTACGAACTAGGGGATTCATGCGAATCCCCCTTAGTCTCTATAACACCAGTAATTCGTCTGTTTCATTCACTTGTTTGTGACCGACCGCAGGGCCAAAATGCATGGAACTGTTTTCGGATACTTTACCCATGCGGTCGGTCAAATCTTTGGAACCTCATATCTCCCGAACCATTCATCCGAATGACCTGATTCTTGGATATGTTGTCCCCCTGAATAAGGGCTATCAGGGGATACCTGTTTTGGAGGTGTAGCATATGTATTTGGGGTACATCCAGGAATTGGGGAAAAGGGTGTACGGTATAATTAGGTTAAGTGCTAATCTAAGGGGAGGAAATGTGTGGGAGGTACATCCATGTGATTGGTTAAATTCATCCTCCCCCTGGGAGTGTCCTGTATGTACTTGTTTGTAATAAAAGCCAGACTGGGTGTCCCAGTCCAGAGTTCTTGCTTAACCCTCAAAGCGATGTGTTGTCTCGGTCTTTGGGGGAATGGGATTGTATGCTGACTGCCAAGAGTGTAAGCCGATGTCTGCTTTTCTTGTTCAGCTGTTCCAGTGTTCGTGTGGTTCCAGTCGGGAGAATGGTGTTTGCAGTAGCTGCCTGTGCATCTGTAAAGGGGATTATCGCCTAAACTGGGTTTTATCCTCTTGTAAGTGAAACGGTCCGTTACATATATATTTTTCATGATGAAGGTAAATGATCATATCAGGCATTTTAGCAATAATAGTTCCGTTAATAATGTTAACTTTGAAAGCAATGAATGAAAAATAAAAAGTCAAATATCCTTGTCCTCTTGCACATCGTTTAACAACCACATAATGTAAGTGTTTGACGTTTCTCAGCACATTCCGTAACTTGTCACTGTTTTCGCTATTTTTCGATGAGAGAACTATTCAGACGAACCGGTAATTCACGTTAGTCGTTGTGCTTTCTCTTCGTGCAAATGGTGAAGGTTTCAGTAGAAAAATAAAAATAATTCTAAAACCAACACATGCTCTTTTAATGCTGTAGAATACACGGTGTCACCAAGTCTATATAAACACAAGCCTTCGCAGGTCTTCTGAAGGTGACACAACACTGTGTCAAAATACCTGTCTATATTTCTGTCTATCTCATGAACATGGCAAGCTCTGTTATAGTCTATATTTAAATTTTACAAAGTGAGACATTTTGACTGTGGTTAATAATTGTTTAAAAAGATAGAAAATTAATTGGGACAGCTGAAAATTTGTTGGGATGTCTGTTCTGTTCAGCCGAATGTTGATCCAGAAACAAAATCAGAGGAGCAAACCAAAAATGTGAGCAAAAAAGGCAAATCCGTGTGCTGCAAAATATAAATAGTTTTGTTGCCATTCGGTTCCCAGATCAACTGAGAAAAAGTAACCAATAGAATGACGAGTAGTAATGACGAGTAGTAACAATATCTTTATTTATATATTTATATATTTATTAAATATATAACATATAATTAAGTTTTTCTTTACCGCTCCTCCTATTTTTTCCTCTATTGCTCACGTCTCACTTGATCAGTGAATAGAATCCTCGATTAGTGATTGTTTCCTAGCCATCAATCATATTTTTTATTTATTAATACCTTTTCTTTTGGTGCCACAGGAACAACTCAGAATATTGACCTCCACCCTCTCGCACCCATGAACATGGTCGGCATTGCTCTCTTCAGTTGCGCTGAACTTCATGTATATTTTGGCTCAGAATTTGGCTATAGTGCCACACACCCAATCGACCCAAATTCAGGCCAAATTACAGTTCAGTCCAAAAAAATATCCCAGCTTAGTCTATACTAAAGCCAATAAAGGAGTCAGTAAGACACTCTGGTTTAGGATATGTTAGAAGTCCATATTAGTCATGGTGCGTTATATTAATTATAGGTGAGGAAGAGTTTTGAAGGTCAATGAAGATAATTAACTCTAGGGGTAAACAGATGATCCAATCAAACCATAGCAAATTCCAAGAAAGTATCGAAAAGAGGTAATCCTAGGTGATGTGAGAATAGGCTGGAGTCTGGAACTTAATACAGAAATAGAGATTCTTAAGAAGTTGCAGAATTCTATATCCTGAAAGAATCGCTAATACTCTCCTGGATGTGTAAATACTCAGCGTTGTCAAGATGTAAATACCTATTTCTCTCAGGGTTCTGTCCATTGTATTCTGCTGATGTGTCAAAGCTTTAAACAAACATGTAGGTTTCAATACATCTTCCAAAATAAATAATATATCAGTGTATACTGGAACCTGGTCCAAGATGAAAACTCTGCTCATTAAGAGGGAATCAGAATGTGGTATTTTTGTACAAACACCATGGTTACTGAATGAGCTCAGCTTAAGGAAACAACATTCACAGATAAAATGTGTAAATACTATGCAACTAAATATCACAAATTATAACAACTCCATAATCCTCTGCTCTAAACTTCTCACCTTCAAAGTAAGCATACCACCATGTTAAACTAGGCATGTCATTCAGAAATGGATGGATGGCACAGTATCACTTGGGTCAATTATAGAAATGGATTAATACATTGTACCAGCAAGTGTGTGAATTCAAAATTATCAAAATTATTTATATAAAATTATGTTAATTCCCTCAAAGATTCTATGTGGATTGTGGCTCTATACTGGAATTCTGTGTGTGTCGTATTCTTAGCAGTTTAAATGGAGTCCAAGAGAAATGGGATTATTTAAAAGTTGCACTGCTGAAGGCAACAGAAAATTGCATTAGGCTTGTCAGTAAAAGGAAAAAAATTAGGAAACCACTGTGGTACTCCACAGATGTGGCCAAAATAGTAAAAAACGAAAAGTTAGCTTTTAGTAATTATAAAAAAAAAAAAAACAAGAGTGAGGAAGACCGAATGATCTATAAGATTAAGCAGAAAGAGGCTAAGCAAGTTATAAGAGCTTCCAAAGCACATACAGAAGATAAAATAGCACAGTCAGTAAAAAAGGGGGATAACACATTTTTTAGATACATAAATGAGAAAAGGAAAGTAAAACAAGGATTAGTCAGATTATAAACAAAAGAAAGAATGTATGTAGAAGAGGATAAAGCTCTAACTGACTGCCTCAATGAATATTTTTGTTCAGTATTTACAGATGAATATGAAGAAAAGGGGCCTTAGTTAGGAAAAAGAACAAATTAGTAATTTGTTACATGTGAGTTTACAGAGGAAAAGGTTCTATTTCAACTGTCAAAAGTAAAGACAAATAAGTCAATGGGACCTGATGGAATACACCCAAAGTTATTAAAAGCGCTTAGTGGTGTACTTTGTTCTTTTTCCTAACAAAACCATTAACATATTTATTTAACCAATCATGGTTAACAGGAGTAGTCCCAGAAGATTTAAAGTTAATGAATGTTGTGCCCATTCACAAGAAATATAGTAGGGAGGAGTCGGGCAACTATAGGCCAGTAAACCTTAATTCAGTAGTGGGGAAGGTAATAGAAACCATGTTAAAGGATAGGATTGTTCAACATCTAAAAACACATGGATTTCAAGATCAGAGACAACATGGGTTTACTTCAGGGAGATCATGCTAAACTAATCTTATTGATTTTTTTGATTGGGTAACTAAAATAATAGATCAGGTTGGTGCAATAGACATTGCTTACCTAGATTTCAGTAAGGCTTTTGACACTGTTGCACATAGAAGGCTTATCAATAAACTGCAATCTTTAAGCTTGGATTCCAATATTGTTGAATGGGTAAGGCAGTGGCTGAGTGACAGGCAACAAAGGGTTGTAGTCAATGGAGTATATTCGAAGCATGGGCTTGTCACCAGTGGGGTACCTCAGGGATCTGTACTTGGACCCATTCTCTTTAATATTTTTATTAGTGATATTGCAGAAGGTCTTGATGGTAAGGTATGTCTTTTTGCTGAGGATACTAAGATATGTAACAGGGCTGATGTTCCAGGAGGGATAAGCCAAATGGCTAATGATTTAGGTAAATTAGAAAAATGGTCAGAGTTGTGGCAGCTGACATTTAATGTGAAAAAGTACAAGATAATGCTTCTTGGACGTAAAAACCCAAGGGCAGAGTACAAAATATTTGATAGAGTCCTAACCTCAACATCTGAGGAAAGGGATTTAGGGGTGATTATTTCAGGTGACTTAAAGGTAGGCAGATATTGTAATAGAGCAGCAGGAAATGCTAGCAGAATGCTTGGTTGTATAGGGAGAGGTATTAGCAGTAGAAAGAGGGAAGTGCTCATGCCATTGTACAGAACACTGGTGAGACCTCACTTGGAGTATTGTACGCAGTACTGGAGACCGTATCTTCAGAACGATATTGATACCTTAGAGAGAGTTCAGAGAAGGGCTACTACACTGGTTCATGGATTGGAGGATAAAACTTACCAGGAAAGGTTAAAGGAACTTAACATGTATAGCTTGGAGGAAAGACGAGACAGGGGGGATACGATAGAAACATTTAAATACATAAAGGGAATCAACACAGTAAAGCAGGAGACTATATTTAAAAGAAGTAACACTACCACAACAAGGACATTGTCTTAAATTAGAGGAGCAAAGGTTTAAAAATAATATCAGGAAGTATTACTATACTGAGAGGGTAGTGGATGCATGGAATAGCCTTCCAGCTGAAGTGGTAGAAGTTAACACAGTGAGGGAGTTTAACCCCTTAAGGACACATGACATGTGTGACACGTCATGATTCCCTTTTATTCCAGAAGTTTGGTCCTTAAGGGGTTAAGCATGCGTGGGATAGGCATAAGGCTGTCCTAACTATAAGATAAGGCCAGGGACTAATGAAAATATTTTGAAAATTGGGCAGACTAGATGGGCCGAATGGTTCTTATCTGTCGTCACATTCTATGTTCTTTATATCCTCTAGGTATCATATAAATAGTCTTATATACAGGAGTATTCACTACAGTGAGAATTCAAAGTGGATTCCAAATAAATTTAAATTTTAAGCTCACATTTGCTGAACTGGAAAAATATCTTTAAATAGCTATGTTTCCAGTCTGGCTAATTTGACCTTAAATGGACAATATATGCACCCAGACCTCTTTATCTGATTGAAGTGGTCTGGGTGCATTGTCCCTGTCCATTCAACCCTGCAACGGTAAAACATCATATTTATATTTACATTGCAGGGCTGCCTCTAGTGGCGGCAGTTTCATCGAGTTTCATTCCATAAAACGACCCTGGATGTCCTCACGCTTGAAAATTCCCACAGGAAAGATATGAATCAATGTGCACGCAGTGCTCTCTGTGTATGCGCATTAGGTTCCCTCTCGCGAAAATGTCAGAGGTGATGGAGCTAGCACTGAGCGACCTAGGTGCTTTAAGAAGGTAAGTGAAAAAGGTTTTTTTGCCCTTTCAACTCTGTGGCTGGGGGGAAGGCGAGGGGAGGCTAGGGGGGATGGTGAGGGGAGGCTAGGGGGGGTGGCGAGGGGAGGCTGGGGGGGGTGGCGAGGTGAGGCCAGGGGGGTGGCGACGGGAGAGGGCCACTAAAGCGTTAGGAATATAGCTTTGTATTCCTAGCACTATAGTGTTCCTTTAAATTTGAAATTAACTTTTAATTATCAGTTCAGTGAACAACCATGAGAGCCCTACACAGCAGTCAAATAGTTATACACTGCAGTCAGACACTTTCCTCATTTCACTTTCTTGTTTTACTTGTATGTTTGTAAATAAATTTGCCAATACCAAATACAGTACATTACTATTCAGAATACATCTGCTCTTTCATAAAATGCATTATCCACACACATTACCATCTTCATGGTGGAGAGAAGACTTCATAGACATGAAAACCCAGTGAGAGTAGATTCTTGCTCTGAAATATGAGAGTGTACACAACCGAGTACAATGTGTATTTGCTGTGTTTCAGATACATGTAACATCACTGGATGAAGCCATGCCTCCTCGTTGACGTCACATGAGGTGGAGAGTTGAGCAGTGCAGAAGGAAAAAGGTGAGTAAGCCTTACATTTTATTCATGTTTATTTTTAATGATGGGCATTGGGGTCCTCACACGATAAGGATACCAGATATGTAACAATAGGTATGGTAACAAAGTTACATCCACTAACAAAGCTAGATCGCATTCCTTTGCTATAAGTAACATAACCAAATTCGGCTGAAGAATTACTACTGTCAATTATAGAGATTTTTGTCAGTTTTAGAACTGTTTGGGAAATTCTTCTTGTATTTAATCTGAATAATTAGTTATTTTACATGGACAAGAAGTACCAATATCAGATCATAAAAAAACATCTTCATGCAAACATTTCCAATGCCTATACATCTCAGCAAGAGAGCGTGATGCCGAATGGCGCTGTGTGTTTCTATCTGGCTGTCGAGATGACGGGATTCATCACACGGAGAGGAGGCGGCAGCGTTTCGCCATCATAGAAATTAGGAACACTTGTGTATTATTTTGATATTGCCCATGAATCCACATTATAGAAATGTGACATATATTCCATTACACATCACACTAGGCAGATACTGAGTTGTTTGCTCAATCAATTCTTTCTTTACTAACTGTGACATGCAGCTGATTAGCGTTACTGGCTGATAGGAGACGTATTGCTGGCTAGAACATTCTTTGCTCTTTATGTAGAATGTTTTTACAAAGCTCTGTATACTTTATTTTTATTTTAATTATGGAATACATTGTAACGTGTGTAGCTACAGCTATAGACCCTGTATTAACAAAGACAAACTTGGTGTTACAGGTCTATGTATCGAACCTTTACTAAACGACGTTCACATGAATGACTGGGTGATGAGTGAAGATGAGTGATTGGGTTTCTTTAACTGGTTCCCACTGCTAGGTCAAAAGTAAGGCTTGCGTGGCTCTACTTCAAGCTAGCAGCAAGTCGAGAAGTTGCAATTATACATTATATATATATATATATATATATATATATATATATAATTACCGTGGCAACACTCCGCGCGGCACTCACACCGCGAGACTTGCAGTGGAGGAGAAGAGAGCTGACCGGAGGAGAAGGGAGCTGACAGGAGCTGCAGGAAAGGTAAGTAACAGCTTCCTGCCAGCCCCCCTCCTACACAGCCCATCCACTGTACCACCAGGGAATGGGAGGGCCATGTATCAAGCAGGGAGGGGGGACGAATAAAAATAAATCAAAATTTAAATAATAATATAATACATTTAATAATATTAAAATAAAAAATATTAATAATATTAAAAAAAACATTTAATATTATAATAAAATAAAAATGTTAATATTAAAATAATAATAATGTTAAAATAATAATAAAAAAAATAATAAAAATGCCCACCCCCCACCAAAGTTACACACTCTGCATCACATACACACACACACTGCATTCATACACACACACACACACTGCATTCATACACACACACACACACACACACACACACACTCTACATTCATACACACACACACTGCATTCATACACACACACACACACACTGCATTCATACACACACATACTGCATTCATACACACACACACACTGCATTCATACACACACACACTGCATTCATACACACACACACACACACTGCATTCATACACACACACACACTGCATTCATACACACACTGCATTCATAGACACATACACACACTGCATTCATACACACACTGCATTATATACAAACACTGCATTCATTCACACACACTGCATTCATTCACACACACTGCATTCATACACACACTGCATTATATACACACATTGCATTCATACACACACTGCATTATACACACACACACACTGCATTCATACACACACACACTGCATTATATACACACACTGCATTCATACACACACACTGCATTATATACATACACTGTATTATATATACACACACACTGCATTCATTATATACACACACTACACAAACACTCTGCATGCATTATATACACACACTGTGAATAAATATTCAATTAATATAATTTTATTAGGATCTAATTTTATTTAGAAATTTACCAGTAGCTGCTGCATTTCCCAACCTAGTCTTATACTCGAGTCAATTAGTTTTCCCAGTTTTTTGTGGTAAAATTAGGGGCCTCGACTTATATTCGGGTTGACTTATACTCGCGTATATATGGTATATATAAAATAATATAATAAGCTTCTGAGTTTCTCTAAGCTTTTGCCCTTCCTCGAAATTCCCATATTCTCTGTTTTTGTCATTTATTTGGACTCTCTCTAAGTTAAAAGGGTAATCCTACAGAGGTATCAACTACACCTCGCTGACCAAGCCCACTGAAGGCTAAACTGATCATCCGGGGTTGCTGAACTTGCCGGCATTTCAGTTCTGAATTGCCCTTATTATGTAGAACTAGTCTGATATGACAATGACGTAGATTGTCTGTAGAGGCACAAGAGAGACCTGAGCAGGGCTTTACCAACGGGCAACCTATTGAGTTTTGCCCATCCGAGTTCTCACATTCTATGTTTTTGTTGCAATAGGTTAAAAAAACAAGGCTAACGAGATTGTACTTCAAGCTAGCAGCAAAGTCTAGAAGATGCAGTTATGTATACGTTATAAAATATAAATATCTTTATAGACTACTTGTAGTACAACATGCATGATGTCCATAAGAAGAGTTGCAATTCTTCTTAATCCCGAGAAACTGGACTTCAAGATTTATACTTAGTTTCATAATAGAACTGTCATGATCTGCTCTGCTCTGTTCTGATGTCTGGACTTGGCTTCTGGTATCCAGTACTCTTTTTGCTATTCTTGCTTAGTTTTCCTTGTTTTTTTGGTTTTCTATTCTATGTCTGGTTTTCTTTATGCTGGGAGTTCTGGGTTCATTCCTATAGTCCGTCCCTGGATTTCCCAAGTCTCCAGGTTTCCTTTAAATGTTTGTTTTATTTGCCACACCCGTTTGTTTTCCATCATTCACTCTGTTTCAGTGTTCCTGCAGGCAGCTGCTCACTGCTTCTGCCCTTTCTTGCAGGTAAGTGCTATTTATGTCTTTGGTTGTTTTAGCATACATTAGGCAGTGTAGGACCTGCCAGATATGGGGTACATTGGCGTTGTTGGCAGGCTTATGCAATGTATGATCATATAAAGTGACTAAATCCCCATGATTTCCATATGTAGTACTTAGTTATTTCTCCTCTTGTTATGCCTATGTTATCCTGTCTTGTTTTAGTTTGTATCCCAGTCCATGTATAGTCCTGTCCAGTCATGCCCATGTTATGTTCATGTTTTCCTCATGTCTTGTGTATATGTTCTGGGTTTAGTTTTCTATCCTTCTCTGGTTCTGGGTTCTATTAGTTCTGTCTTGTTTTCATGTTTGGTGCCTATCTCTAGTCTTGCCTTGTTTCTAGTACTGGATACAGTCTTGCTGCAGAGCCTCCCTATTCAGCTCCTGGGAAGTCTGCTTAATTTCCAATCTCCAAGTTCCTGGTATCCGCATAAGCTGAATCAGGGTCTTGGTATGTGGCTGCACAAACGCTGGTGCTCAACACCAGGGGGCGTGCGGTTACCCTGCACCAGACCCTGATAATCCACCTCCACGCTGAAGACTCCCACTTAACATCAGGCATATTGGGTCCCGGTCCACGCACCGCCTCCTGGACACTGTGTCTGGGTTCCGGACACCGGACCGCCACCCTGACAAGAATTTAACAGATCCCTTGACAAAGTGAACAGATCCTGGCCTGATGCCCAGACCTATCGACCTCCGATGCAGAGCGGAAATACAATGTCCATAATGTTTAGATCTTTAACGATATAAATATTAACAAACCTTAATAACTAATGCTTTTTTGGCTGGGCTGAATATTCAGGGCTTACAAGGGTATTATTAACAGCCTGCTAGTACAAAGGAGAAATCTGGTTTCAACTTTGGAGCCAATAATTAATGTTAGATAACTGTGTTACGTGCAACTATCTGCTGAACTATAATGCCCACAATCCATATAGTCGTTAAAGCCTGAAGAACCATTTGTCATTAAGATGTGAAGAACCAGTTAACACAATTTAATAAACATAGACGTTCCGATACCCGATTAACCTCTTTCTGAGTACTCTGGCAGTTATATAGTGAAAGGAACACTAAAGTATCAGGAATGTATTCCTAACACTATAGTCCTAAAGTAGCTTTGTAGGTGGCCGCACTCACTCCGATTGCAGTAAAAAAGTTGTTTTATTCACCATTTCCCCCACACTGCCCCTGTCTTGCCATTTCTGACCCTGCTTCCATGGCTGAAATCATCAATCTTCGTGATCTCAGCCAATCCAACACTTTCCCATAGGAAAATATTGGGAGGCTATTGCACATGAGTGGCAAAACACCAGGCTGCACCAATCAGTATCTCTTTTTATAGATACATTGAATCAATGCATCTCTATGGGGAACATTCAGCATCTCCATGCGGGGTGTCTAGACACTGAAAGTAGGGAGCACCTCTAGTGGCCGTCTGAGTGACTGTCACTAGAAATGTTACTAGGCACCAATGTAAACACTGCCTTTTCTATTAAAAGTTAGTTTTTACACATGCTAGCACTGCAGGTACAGGCTATTGACATCAGAACAAATACAATAAGCTGTAGTGGTGTCACGATTGCCATTACACTTACACACCGGAAAACTGAATTACTGGGCCTTAAAGTGGCTGGATTAAACAATTTACAAGAAAGAATCAACGTCAGGAATTGCTGAGGTCAGAAATACAGAGATACGGATACACGATAAACCAGCTGGGTCACGATACCAGAAATACACAGGTCAATATACAAACTGGGTCACGATACCAGAAATACACAGGTCAATATACAAACTGGGTCACGATATCAGAAATACGCAGGTCAATATACAAACTGGGTCACGATACCAGAAATACACAGGTCAATATACAAGACGGGTCAGGATACCAGAAATACACAGGTCAATATACAAACTGGGTCAGGATACCAGAAATACACAGGTCAATATACAAACTGGGTCACAATACCAGAATACGCAGGTCAATATAAAAGCCGGGTCAGGATACCAGAAATACACAGGTCAATATACAAACTGGGTCACGATACCAGAAATACACAGGACAATATACAAACTGGGTCACGATACCAGAAATACAAAGGTCAATATACAAACTGGGTCACGATATCAGAAATATGCAGGTCAATATACAAGCCGGGTCAGGATACCAGAAATACACAGGTCAATATAAAAGCCGGGTCAGGATACCAGAAATACACAGGTCAATATACAAGCCGGGTCAGGATACCAGAAATACAAAGGTCAATATACAAACTGGGTCAGGATACCAGAAATACACAGGTCAATATACAAACCGGGTCAGGATACCAGAAATACACAGGTCAATATACAAACCGGGTTAGGATACCAGAAATACACAGGTCAATATACAAGCCGGGTCAGGATACCAGATATACACAGGTCAATATACAAGCCGGGTCAGGATAAGAGAAATACACAGGTCAATATACAAGCTTAGTCAGGAAACCAGAGGAAATCAGGGTCCAAAAAAGCTAAGGTCAATAACGAGAAATCACAAGAGAGTCACAGGAGCACTAAACGTGTTACCAAACAGAAACCATGATACGTCAATGAGTAAGAGCCAGAACAGGCTTTAAATAGGTTCACATGTATTCTCTTTGGTCAACGTCATCTCTGTGAGTCCAAACAGCATGGATTCGTCTAGATTACGTGGTCCCTTTAAGGGTGTAACGTCAATTTTTACAAATTAATTTAAGGGTGTAACGTAGTTCGGCCTGTGAACCATCAGAGGGAGCCATTCATGGAACCGGAGGTAAGAAATAGCTATTCAGGCTGCGTGGTCATGTGGAGTATTCTGCCCCCGTGGTCCGAGAATGGGAGCGGCGCAGGCGCCAGATGCAGGTAAGTCTGTGCCAAATGGTCCTGGTGACTATAGTGTCCCTTTAAGCCATTTCAAAGATGCTCTGTATTCTGACCAAAAGGCATTGCAGGGCATGAGACTATAAATCTAATGCTGAGTTTCCAGTTAATTTATTTTCATGCCCGTTGTTAAAAATGAGCAGCTATTAAGATAAATCAAGCATCTTATGAAATATTTATTTTTGTAAGGGAGCTGCATTCTCTGAGAAAGTGATTATGAATGGACTCATACGCTGATAAACTAAGTTTTTATTTCGCAAATTCTTTCCGTGGCAGCCTGCCACAATCCATTTGTAACTGGACCATGTTTTTGCAACGATTTGTAAATAAAACATAAAGTCGAAACATGAAGCAGAAAGGCAAAGCTTTGGTTTTGAAATCAGCATCAAAGTTCCAACAGGTAGGAATGAAATATGTCCTCTGTGTTAGATGTTTGTCATATGTAACATTTATTGACCTACTAAAACCTCCCGTTTGATGGCACTGCTGATACCTGAAGCAAATCTATTCCATAACAGTGTTTGCTACAGGTGTGTTCGCAATAAAACAGAAAATAAAATGACCAAACTCACCACTGGGTCAACCAATAAAATAAATCAAAAGTGTCTGACTTGTGTGGGAAACTATTCTGAAGAATGAAAAAGCCAAATATGTCTGTGATTTCATAAAACACAGACTGAGTGAGTGAATTGTTTGTCATCTGCCTCCTCATTAGGAAAGCCTATCCTAGCAAGTATAAAATACATTTTAAACAATGTAACATTTAACGTACAACACTCCCAACTTCACACGTGGTATAAACGCATAGGAGTCTTCAAATCTTGGATAAATTAACAGGGATTTAAGACAATGAATGATCATTCATTAAATGATTTACATATATTTGCAATAAAAGAGAGACAGACTCAGATCCTTGGGAAATCATGTAGCCGGCATTTATATTTGTTAAATGAAATAGGAGTCTAAATATACCTGAATTAAAAAAAAAAAAAAGTTCTTGCCAAAAAAACACAATTGAAACAAACTAAAAGATTCTATTCAAAAATTAACTTCAAATATAACATTGTACATGTTTTACAATTCAGGCAATTAATCATAGGCTTTAATCATAGGCTGTTAATCATTGGCTTTGAATAGTCAAGCTGGTTTTGTGTTGGTGACATTTATGAGACCTCACTGATAAATGTTCAGGTATTACTAAAAAAACTTTAGGTAACATTTTGACTTTTTTAGAGATACATTAAAACATAAACAATTAGGCAAGAGCAGGCAGGCAAATACCATGCCAAATATATATTGTTTCCAATGTAAGGATTAATCCTATTAGGACTTTATGGCACGACTGACTTTACATTGAATTGAAAAGCTCTCAGAAAATATATTTAACCTATGATGAACCTGACAAAGTTGTCCACTCTCTGTGTTGCAATGTATTCTGACTTTAGAAACACTCCTAAATGTTATAAAGAAATATTAAACTAGTATCAGGATGTCAACATCCTAAATAAACTGAAGAAAATAAAACATATAAAAACGAATAAATAAAACAGTAGTATAAATTAGCAGAATATATAGAAGATTTACTTTTGAAAATCAACAATCTGTTGAACATTATGTAAACATTATGTAACAATTGACTGTGGAACAGTCTGACCTTGAGAATAACATTAATTATCTGGAAGAACACATCTATTGCGTAATTTTTCTAATGAATAGAATCTGATATTAACAAGTGGTCATATTTATAGACAATATGGGAAGGACATGTCCAAGTTCAAAAAGCTAATTTTCTAGAAAAATAATGTATTTTTAATATTAGAGTATATAAACAGTATTTATTTTTTAAACATTTTATACACATGTTTTAGAATTAATCGGAAAATAAAATATGACACATTCACTGTACATAAAATACAAGAAGCCAATGCAATATTCCACATGCACAATTATTAGAAGACAATGCATGTATCAAGAATAATGAAAATATCTCAAGATAAAAGTAGGTAGTGTAGATAAATCTGCCTTTAAAAATCCAAGACCAACGTTTGTGTACAATGAGTCAACTGAGCACCCCATTGCTGTCCTGCTTATCTTTAACATAAATCGATTCTTCAGACAAATGGCTCTCCAGACTCTCCACGATAAAACTTATAATTTCCATAAAATACTAACCTGAACCAGTAAGATTGTTAGACAGAAAACAAATTGTGACCTATAAACCAGACCTATATTTTGTGAACAATGGAAATATTTGTTTTAACCATACCACTTTGTCCAAAAATAAAAAACATTTTTGGATGGCAGAATTTCGTGCATGTGGCAGTTCGGCTCATCAGATTCTTTATTGTGAGCCAAAAAAGAAAACAAATCAGATGAACCAAAAGGGTGCAAACATGGGCCAATCAGTGTTCTGAAAAATATATAGATAAAATCTATATTAAACAAAACAATCTGTAACATGATATAATGTATATATTTTGCAGTACACCGACAGAAGCATTTTCCTGCCATTTGGTTCACAGATCAAGTAAGAAAAGGTAACCAATAAAGGGAGAAAGCAGGAGGGGCAATAAATCAATCAATATGTATTTACTTAATACATATATAAATATACATTTATTATTTTACTGTTCCTCCTTTTTTCCATCCTTTGTTCACTTCCCACTTAAATTGTGAATACAATAAACATTTAGTGTCTGTCCCTTAACTATCAATCATCTCATATACAAGCTGAGATGCGCCGTCCCCTTTCTCGGACCACGCAGATAACTCCACGTCCATGTCCCTCAATCATTTTTTTTTGTGTGTGCCATGGATGGAACTCCAAATCAATCAATAAACATATTCATCCATGGCACAATCATTTGTTTCATGATAAGTCCACTCCGTACGATGGTTCAGAAATCAGGAAATCGGACAAATTCACAACCCAATTGTCCCAAATCCGAATTGTGTTTCGTAACAAAAGGATTCACCAAGTCTGCCATGCTTTATAATAGTAAAGAATTATAGTATACCCATGGTAACCAAATATTTACCCTCCACCATATGCAATCTGAGGAAAACAGTCTTTCTCTACGCAGACACCTGGACAGGTTCTCAATATGAATCTTCATTGAAGCAAACATTACGTCACATTATTAGCTTCAATAACTTAAAGGTGTACATGCCATGTGTGATATCATCATTCCAACATGACATGAATGTATTAAAAATAGATGTGGGGGGGGCGTGGCTTGCCGTGCATGGAGTGAGTCGCACATCGCCGGAGCTCCGCGAACCCGGACCACAAAGCCCCTTATAAATGCCACATTTCACGCCTAATATGGGGAGAACGAAACGCCAGGGCACCCCAGGACCCTCAAGCACTAGCCCACCGAGGAAAAATACCGGACCGCTGGATGATTTCCTTGCCTACCCGGACGGCCCCCGAGCCGCGAAACACGCGGACAAAATGGCGGCCGTGTCCCCGGACCTGGACAACAACGCAGGTCTGGAACCGGGCCCGGTGGGGAGTGACCAGTTAACGCACATTACCGCTGAACTGGCCTCTATATCTGCCAACATGCTCTCCAAAAGCGACAAAACTGCGCTTGTAACGGAACTGAGGGCGGCGATCAGAGAGGAAATCCAGGAGGTGCGCAGAGATCTCACTGCCCTGGAGGAAAGAGTCACGGAGCTGGAGGGGGAGAATATCAGGGCCATCCAGCACTCCCAAACCGCTGATCATGCCACTGCTAGACAGGGCTCGGTTCTGCTCGAGCTCCGTAGACAGGTGGAAGACTTGGATAATAGGGGGCGACGAAACAACATAAGAATCAGAGGCCTACCGGAGGCTGAGCATGAAAACCTGGACACTGCTCTCAAGCAGCTCTTTACCCATATCTTGGGTGTGGATGCCCCGGATGACTACCAGATTGAACGAGCCCACAGGGCCCTTCGCCCCCCCAGAAGAGATGGCCTTCCACGCGACGTCATTTGCTGCCTCCTGTCCTTCCAACTCAAAGACGCCATCATGAGGGCCGCACGTGCTCAGACTGTCGTCTTCCAAGATGCCGCAGTCTCGCTTTACCAGGATCTATCGGCCCTTACCCTGGATGCAAGGAGGGCGCTGCGGCCACTCATGCACATCCTTCAGGAGAAACGCATACCCTACAAGTGGGGTTTCCCCTTCAGCCTCCAAGCCAAGCGGGGGAACACATGGTGCTCCCTGAGATGGCCCAACGACGTACCCAGCTTCCTGAGATCGATGGACCTACCGCCGGTCACCATCCGCAATTGGATACTGGACCAACCTCCACCACGCCCGGAGCACCCGGAGGTACCTGCACAGCTCCGCAACCAGGCACGTAGAGACACACAGCCTCTCCGATGGGGAGGCCCTAACGGGCCCGAAGAATAATCGAACTCGTATCAACCCCGGCCCCGGTGTCCCCTGGCCCACTGTGATTGCTCCTGTAAGCGGACGTACCTGCCTAACGGCCTCGATGACAGCTAAGTACTCATATTACACTGCACACGGGGTACACTGTTGTTTTCTCTCCCACGCAGACCATGGGGGCCCGGGGTCGGAAACTTGGGGACACTCAAGGCAACTGGGGGGGACTCAATTTTCCACGTTTCCTATAGCTTTTGGGTGGGGTACGGGTGTGGACCCTTATATTATTGCCCCAGGACGGCCGCTAACGGACCTCCTCACGCCCGGGAAGCTGGAGCACACCGTTTCCCTTGACACCTGCTACCACCAAAGCCGGGACTCTGGACGCTACCCAAGGCCCAGCCGACCGCCCGCCCGACTGCCCATGTCGAATTGCAAGCCTCCCCAATAATGTTTAGAGCCCCCGGGAACCATTTCCCTCCTCAACTGTTAGATAGGGGGGACCCAGTGCCAGGTTGGGGCTGGGTGCTGGCGGGAGGGGGGGACTTGGGTTGGTTTTGTATGTTATATTGCATATTAACTGTTCTATTACCCGTTGTGTATGATACCAGTAGATTCGCTCTCCCCGAAACCTACTGCCCGTGCAGCCGCTAAATATGCCACTAAGCTGTTGTTGACCCGGCCCGATCCCGACACGCTCCCCAGATTAGAACTGGGGCGGCCGCTCCGTTCCTGGGTTAGGGGATGGGGGGGGTGGGGGGCCTGTGGGAGGCTTAGCCTTCGCCTGAACATCTCATGTGGCACGTGGCGAGACATGTAAGCTAGCGCACTCACCGCCCACGCCCTACCGGGAGCCACGCAGTCCCGGGCCAGCCTCTACTCCCGCTACCGGACTGCCGATGCCCTTAATGCCCAAGGGACATGGCGGACCCCTCCTCTGCCCAGTGGCTAGGATGGGGATACCGCATGTACACGGGGAGCTTGACCATGCTTCATTTGCTGTATATTATGTGAAATGTTGTTTGCCTTGTACGCTGTTTGCATAGCTGCTTTCCTCTTACCAGACTGTGCGCTGATTTTCTAACCCACCAACAACCCCGCACGTCTTTCTTGCCCGAAAGAACCTGCAGACCCTTCCTTGCCCAGCAGCTCAGACATAGGGCCTAGTGAGCTAACGGGAAAACTGGCCAAGGTTCAACTGTTGTAATAATTGCGAACTGTTGTTTGAATTGTATGCTCCCTGCAAACTGATGCACCCCTCGTCAGAATGTATGCTTTCTCTCTGCCCCGCCAGCTGCCCCTTGCACCTCTCTCTCCCCTCCCCCCCCGCCCCTGCTCAGCCGATCGCTGTTACCATACGGCCCGGACGAGAAAACCACCATGGCCACCTCACCCTCCCCGCAATACCTGGGTCATTCAGGAGAGGGCCCCCCCCCCAGGGAAACGTACTTGACGCGACTAGGCCCCCCTCCGGCTCCCGCTGTCCCGTAGCCCTGACTGCTGACCCGCACCTAACAAGCCCTCACGGACGCCTTCTTGCCCCTCAAACAGACCGCTAACTCCACAAGTGTTACCCCCCTCTTGCACTGACCAGAATGACCCCTGAACGATATTCTACCCACCCTAATGTGGTCCGGGGGAACGTGAAACCCGGTGCCACCGGACGGTTCTCACACACTCGACTTCCAGACCTCCCAGCAACTGACCCACCTGTATATAAGGTCATCCTCACTTGACCTAGGGCCACGGTTGCCTATAACCCCTGACCCCCTACTAGGTGCCCACCTCCTCCTATCTTCCCCTCCTCATCCCCCCCTTACCTCTCCTTCCCCTACGACCCCCTTTACCTCTCCTTCGCCTACCACCCCCCCGTCGGAACCCCACGGTCCGACCCCCCCCGCATCTCGCGCCAGTGCTCAGCCATGGCGTCGGGCTATCGGCCCGCACCTTTAATCCTGAGGACGCATAATGTCCGAGGCCTCAACACCCCAGAAAAACGGAGACATTTACTACGCTCCCTCTGGGCTCAGAGGACCTCGGTGGCATTCATTCAGGAAACACACCTGAAGGGGGGGGACGCCCACCTGATCAGGGATAAACGATTCCCCCTAGGCTATTATGCCAATCATCCCGACGCCAAAAGAGCGGGGGTTGCCATCATCTTCTCCCACAGCACCCCTTTTACCAGCTCCGCCTCACAGGCATACCCCCTGGGCAGATACATATTTGTTAAAGGCGATATTGCCGACCATAAGTACACCTTCGCCACGATATACTGCCCTAACAAAGGACAGCACCGGTTCTTGACTAAAACCCTCACACTGTTAGAAAAATTCCGAGAGGGCACGCTGATCCTGGCCGGAGACCTCAACATTCCACTGGACCCACGGATGGACTCGTCTGTGGGTACCAGCGCCATTCCCCTACATTGTATACGTCAGGCTAAACAATCCTTAGCTAAATCAGGCCTGATTGACTGCTGGAGGGTGGTGCACCCCGAGGACAGGGATTACACTTGCTACTCGGCAGCCCACACCAGATACAGTAGAATAGATTATATCTTCCTTGCGCAAGAATATCTCCCCTTCCTGATAGATTCCTCCATTGGCATACAACACGACTCAGACCACGCACCGGTCCAGGTTACACTCAAATCACCGCTCTTTAAACCCAGTGAACGCCACTGGAGACTTAACGAGAACATTCTGACGGACAATGAAACTACCACACGCGTAGCCCAAATACTGACCCAATACTTTGATGACAATGACACACCGGACGTCGCCCCCCTCACTATATGGGAGGCACATAAATGCGTCATACGGGGACACCTGATCAGTCTATGCACCCAACGGAAGAGGGAACATACCGCTAAGATACAGGACCTGACACGCGAAATAGCTACCCTAGAGACACGACACAAGACTGACCAAACAGACGATATCTACCGCCACCTCACAGACGCGCGACGACAGCTCAAAGACCTCCTATCCCAGAACCTATTACTCACCATTCGCAAATCCAACAGACATTTCTACGAGTTTTCAGACAAATGCGGTAGGACACTAGCACGCACCCTGAAACAGAGACAGAGACAACACCACATACACCAGGTCAAGGGACGGGACGGGACAATGAAAAGGACACCGACTGATATACTACAGACTTTCAGGCTCTTCTATGAAGAGCTCTATAACATAGATAATACCACCCGACGTACTGATGCGCCCCAACACTTGCGCAACATAGAGAACTTCCTTACGGAACACGTAGGCCGCACGCTCCCAGAAGGCCTGGCTGAGGAACTAGAACAACCACTCACAGTGGAAGAGTTGGCCGCTGCGATCAAACGATCTAAAACCCACAGGGCCCCGGGCCCGGATGGTCTGCCCGTCTCGTACCTACGCAGGTTCGGGGACGTGCTGCTCCCACGCCTTGTACTAGGCTTCAACTCTTTGCTGGAAGAGGGTCGGTTCCCAACAGATACTCTACGCGCCACCGTGACGGTCATTCCAAAGGAGGGCAAAGATCCCGCGGAATGCGGGAGCTACAGACCGATCTCCCTCCTTAACGCAGACCTCAAGCTTTTCGCCAAAGCCATAGCCATGAGACTTTCCCGAGCACTCCCTACCCTTGTCCACCCGGATCAGGTAGGATTCATCCCGGGACGTGAGACGCGTGATAACACTATCCGGGCCCTACACATGATCCATTCTGCCCGGTCGATGAAGAAGAACCTAATTCTGGTCTCCACAGATGCAGAGAAGGCCTTCGACCGGGTAGATTGGCTGTACCTCGAAGCCACCCTTCGCCATATGCAATTTGGCCCCCATATCCGCTCATGGATCCTCTCCCTATATACAGACCCTACGGCCCGCATTCGGGTGAACGGCGCTCTCTCTGCCCCCTTTTCCATCCGTAACGGAACTAGACAAGGGTGTCCTCTGTCCCCCCTCCTGTTTGCCCTCACTCTGGAACCTTTTCTAGAGGCGGTCAGACGGGATGGGGGCATCAGCGGATACCGACTCCACCATACGGAACATAAAGTAGCGGCTTACGCTGACGATATGTTATTCTTTTTAGACAACCCCGCGATCTCTTTCCCCAACCTCCTCCGTGCCTTCAGGACCTTTGGCGACATACCCAATCTAAAACTCAACATGAGCAAATCGGAAGCCCTACCGATATCCCTCGCAGCTGAGAGGGTCGCTCACTTAAAATCCCAGTTCCGCTTCTCGTGGTGTGACTCCAAACTTAAATATCTTGGCGTATGGCTGCCCAGCGACCTATCATCCCTATTTCGACTGAACTTCCTCACCATACTCGCGGTAATACAATCGGACCTACAACGCTGGAGGAATCTTTACGTTTCCTGGTTCGGACGAATCAACGTGGTAAAAATGAATATACTCCCGCGTCTCCTGTACCTGTTCCAGGCTATCCCCATCACTATCCCCAGGACATACTTTCAATCACTGAACACAGCCATACGGCAATTTGTATGGAATGGGAAGGCAAGCAGGATTAGCAGGGCACTATTAGAACGCCCCAAACGCAAAGGGGGCGCAGGCCTCCCATCCCCTCAAGGGTACTACCACGCGACACATCTGCTTAGGGTGATAGACTGGCACGCCCACCCCACGGCCAAGCAGTGGGTCCCCATTGAACAGGCGCAGGCGAGGGGCGCTCTCCCCTCCCGCCTGTGGCTCAGCTCTCTCACTTTAACATCGCTACAAACGGGCAACCCTCTGATCGACGCTACATTGCGGGTCTGGTGCTCACTACGGTATACACGCCAGCTCACCACCACCGACAGCCCCCTTACACCCATTACCCACAACCCGGGGGTGGGTGGGGGTCTCACGCCAGCAGACCTGCGCTCCTTCACCGACTCCGACTGGCTTAGCTTCCGACAGCTCCTACAGGGACACCAACTTACACCCCTTGCGGCCATCCTGGGTGACAAGGCCCCCACAGGACTAGATCACTTCCATTATGCTCAGATAAGGGCCTACTATAACGCCTTTTCGAACAAACTGTGCCTACACAGACCCCCCACACAGTTTGAGTCACTGTGCACCTCCCGAACCCACCCGGACAAGGGAATATCACTGCTTTATGCGACACTGCTTGATAGCGAACATCAGACACACCCTAGATATATAGCTAAATGGGAAGAAGAGACAGGGACTACACTCACGGACCAGGACTGGGACAAGATTTTTGCGCTAACACACAAAACCTCCATCAGCTCTAAGGTTCAGGAAACAGGCTTTAAGATCCTCACGCGCTGGTATAGAACCCCTGACGTTGTACACCGTATAGACCCGGGATCCCCTAAGGAATGCTGGAGATGCGGTGGCACGGACGGTTCCTTCCTCCACATCTGGTGGACTTGCCCTGATATTGTGCCTTTCTGGACGCAAATCAGAGAAGCCATCCGTCTCATAACAGACATCACCCTCCCCCTTCACCCTCTCACCATGCTATTGCACCATACAGACATGTCTATCTCGGCCTACAAAAAATCCCTGGTCAGACACCTCCTGACTGCAGCCATAGCGTTGATTCCCACCCAGTGGAGACAAAAGGGTGCACCCACCTTCCAGCGGTGGCTAGACAGAGTAGGGGAGATACACCACATGGAATCACTCACGGCAGCCCTACAGGGCAGATTGGAGAGGTGCGATCGTACCTGGATGCCATGGCTGTGGTACCTCATGATGGACGGGCCCGGGAACCGTGGATCCCTCTCCCCCCCCCCCCTCGTCCCCACCCCCTCTCCCCTCCCCTCCTCTCCCTGCTCACCTACATTGAAATACCGGCCATATACCGCCCAGACCTTGCCCTACTCTGGACACCTGTCATTCATAACCAGACCTCGGACACAGAGTCGTTGACCCCTCACATCTTGGACTATACTGCCCCACTCACGTTAGCTGACCGGCCTGACGGACTCTGACTTACCCAGATCCCTAGACCGCTGTGACGGACGACCCCTACCCATACCCGCCAGACTACCCCGTAGCCATTTCTCGACCAGGTGTCGCGAAACAGGCGCATACCTCTATCCCATCATTTTGTACCCCATACCCCGTTTGCTGATTGTCACAGTCTACGCTCATGTAAAAGGGGATCACGACTCATATTACGACTAAGCTGAGTTGCCCCACATGTGATACTTACCTGATTTTATTGTTGTAAGTTATTAGCCCCAACAGAAACTCCCTAACGTTGGCATCTTCCCGCCCTAGACCCTATTTGTATTTTACACCCCACTCTTGATTTACCTCTGTACGCACCAATGATTCGAAGTCACCCACATCTGTCTACCATTGCGTACTCCGGACCACAAGCAGGTTACCGTGGCTCCTTGCAGATGTACTAACAAGCTTGTTAACCAGTTGCTTACTATGTTTTATCTGGAGGGCTCTGTTTGGGGCTCATTTTTGCTATAACTATGCTATGATGTAAATTCCTATGCCACACACCGGAGTTTTTCTTTTGTGTCTATGATGATTGGTGTGCCCTACAGCTCATCTTGTCCACATGTAATGTACACGTTTGAATCTGGAAAATAAAGATTGTCAAAAAAAAAATAAAAAAAAAAAATAGATGTGAATTGGCAAAATAATATTTTTCCATGTTGATTACATAGAAAGAAAAACCAAAAACATATAATTATTTTATTATTCCTCCTCCTTTTATTACCCCTCTCAGTTTTATGTTAAAAGCAGCACGAAGGCAATGAGGGGCAATGTAAAGAGCAGATCCTAGATAATTCATCCCCTTCCTGGGGGTCACCTGTCACATTACATTTGCTGTGTACACCAAGATCGTCCGTAATATTTGTATCCATCTGCTAATGGAGTTCTGATTAATAGTTTCACTTAACAGCCTCCCTGCTTGGTTTCTTAATGTTTCAGCAAAGTGAACAAATGCCTTATTTAATAGAATACGGCAATAAAAAAATGAATTCTTCGGAATACTGCACCCAATATAATCACATTGCTAAACCAGTGTTTCAGTTTTCTTTTGGCAAAGAAAGCCAAGATAAATCTTTTTTTAAAACAGCGGTGATTAATCATTTAAATTACTGAAATCTCTAAACCTGCCAGATATAAAAGGGGGTGATTTTTCATATTCTGCGCTGCTATTTCACACTGTCAGTAATAAATGACATTTTTATATATGCATTATTCCTGGAGATTTGAAGAACTGTTTTTAAATCTGGAACTATAAATAAGGAATCCTTCACATCGGGGAAATGTTCTTCTGCCCATATAAGCATTGTTACAGTAAAAGGATATTGATTTCAGAGCACGTTTTTAACCACCTAAAGTCCCCATGCCATCTTCAAGGCACTTGTTTTCAATGTCAGGTGACAAAGTCTACAACGATTGCTTGCAAAGTTTTGTATCCATCTATTTCTCAATAATGCTTCTCAACAAGCAACGTTTAAACAGATACTGCCCTATGAGAAGCATTCACTTCTGTTTAAACTACAGTTCAAATCTAATGAGGGGGGAAACCCTCCCAACTATGATGTTAACTTTGTGACACAGTTGCCAATAAAAAGTGTCTTTCTTCAATTCTATTTTTAAAAGTGGCCAATTTATCGTATATATTTATTTTCTAATTTGTCTCTTGTACAAGGGTTTCTAAATTCCTGTATTGACTACTGGAGTGCTAGTATGATGTACCTCACAGATAAGAAAGACTACTGTGATGAATGCCTCCTTCATGGGTTGCACCCTGTGAACTTTTTCTGTTAATTTTTATTTGTACTGACTTGAATTATTCAGTATATGAACTAACAGAACACTTAAAACCTACCCAGTTCGTATACCGAACAAACTGTCGAACAGACCGACCACTCAGGACCGTCGTGTGCCGCTTGACCTTCCTAACACCTACTCCAAACGCAATCCCTGAACGTTCTAACTGGTCGGCCATTCGTATGGAGGAACACGAGGTGGCGGCCATCTTGTTTTGACAAAGGCTTCCAGCGGGGTTTTGCCATCGAGTGCATGGAAATATTATTGGACACTCGATGGCCCGAACACCGCTTGTGTTTGTTCCCATTCATCCAAAGAAAGCGGCATTCGGTGAAATCAAACTCCCGAACGAGGGATACACAACTTGCCTTCTCATGAATGGTTCCTTTTGGTATTTCGTTTTGTTTGGAGTTCACAAAAGAGACTGTCACATCCTATTCTGTTCTGCGGAGATGTCTGGCCTTGGCTTCTGGTATCCAGTACTCTTTTTACAATTCTTGTTTAGTTTTTCTTGGTTTTTCTGGTTTTCTATTCTATGTCTGGTTTTCTTTATGCTTGGTTTTCTGGGTTCATTCCTTAATTCCATTCCTGGAATTCTCCTGGATTCCTTTAAATGTTTGTTTTTTGTTGCCACACCCGTTCCTTTGCCATTAATCATTTTTGTTCCAGTCTGGTCCTGCAAGCAGTGGTTTAATTACCTCTGCTTCTTTCTTTGCAGGTCATACATATCTAGGCAGTTAGGACCCACCATAATTGAAATACTTTGCCGCAATTGGTGGGCTGCATACCTCTTGGCCATTTATGTATGTCTAAATCTCCAATGTTTTACATATATAGTACTTAGTTATGTCTCCTCTTGTTTTGCCTTGTATCGCTGGTCTTGTTTTATTTTGTCTTGTATTCCCAGTTCATGTACAGTCCTGTCCTGCCCTGTTCATGTTTCCCTCATGTCTTGTGTACATGTTCTGGGTTCTGCTTTCTGACCTGCTCTGGTTGTGGGTTCTTCTAGTCTTGTCTTGTTATCTTGTTTGGTGTCCGTTCTAGTCTGGCTTTGTTTCTAGTACTGGATACATGTCTGCTGCAGAGCCTCCCTAACCAGTTCCTGGGAGGTCTGCATATCATCAAGCTCCTAGCTCTTGGGATCCGCAGAAGCTGCATCAGGGCCCTGGCATATGGACGCACAAAAGCTGGTGCTCAACACCAGGGGGCATGTGGTTACCCTGCACCAGGCCCTAATAGTCTATTTCCACGCTGAGATTCCCATCATCATCATCAGTCACTCAGGGGTCCCGGTCTCCGGACCACCACCCGTGACAGAGACCGACCGCACAGCCTGAATATCTGGAACTATTTTGGGCAGAAGCCTTGTGTGCGGTCGGTCAGAAACAAGACTTCCATAAAACTCTTAAACCCCTGAACCGATCTGGGTAATTTTTAAAATATGTTGCTCCCCCAGATTGGGGCTATCTGGGGATATAACTTGTGTGGGGATTATGCAAGTTCTTTGGGTACCTTCGGGTTACCTGTAAATTGCGTTCTTTTTCACCTAGAGATAATTGGGTTAATACAGTATCTGGCTCAATTATCTCTCAGGCAGAAGGGAGGGATTGTAGGATTGTTTATGGGAGTGTCATGCATTTGAACATCATTGCCATTGTTCTGTGACTTTATCTTGTAGTCCCCCACAAGGTCCATGTGGGAGTGTCCCTTGCATGGGGAATTGTATAAAAGGCCAGTGTGGCCCCATTAAAATCACCCTTCGCTTACTCTCAGAGCTATACTATCCTGGGAAATTGGAAAGCATCACTCTGAACAGGGAAAAGAACAGCTCAGGGGGTGAAATCCCTCATCCTCTCGGGGTAGCCGCCACAACTACTATCTTTATCTAAGTAAATAGAGAATTAGAATAATTCTCTAAGTTTATAGTTTATAGTTTATATAGCATATTGTAACGGATCACCTGGCACCCCGACTGGGTACCTCCGTTGAAGGATGCTCCTAGCGCTTCCTGAGGACTCCAAGCACTGCAGCAGACACCATAACCACCGTAGACTCCTTCAGAGAGCAAAGACAGGAACAAGCTCTTACACGAGCTCAGTGATTATAGCAAGGGAATATGCAGAGCATAGCAATCCCTTGTAGCAGATTCCCCGAATAAGAGACAGGACTCAGATTGAGGGTGAAGTAGAACTGACTGTTCTGGCACATACAGCCTCTTTTATTCACATTCTGCAAACATAGTACTGCCCACAGGGTTTTGAAATACAACCAATCAATCCATACAATACACACAGACACTCCCACACAAAATCCTCCCCTCTGCCTGTGATATGATTACTGAACACAATGGTTAATATATTTATCACAGGCAGAGAAATACAGTATTATAAAACATATCACAGGGACCCCAAAACATGCAATAACCCCATAATATAAATATATCCTAGGAACAGGGGGAACCACATATCCAAAATTCACCCAGATCCGTTCAGTAGTTTGGAAGATATGGTTTAATGAAGATTCCGCAGAACATAAACAGGCTATATGAAAAATAATTACTGTTAAATGTGTCCCCTGTTCTGTAGTTTAAAACTACTGAACGATGTCTTTGTGCACCAAATACCGTCGAGATGGCACCGTGTAGAAAAGTCAAAACAGTGTCTGTGAGTTAAAATGGCCGCCATCCATTGTTCTCACCATGTGCTTTGTCCATTGTTCGTCCAACTGTGCCTCTGATACATGAAATTGTGGCCACCCAGTAACTCCACAGTATGTCCCTAGATGGTTCTTAAAGGGCCAGCTGCAGCATAATCAAATACAATATGCCCAAATCAGTTCCTAGAAGGGAATACATCCCAGGGCGACATCCCATAGTCGCAGGGCAGGAGGCTGGCAAACATGCCCCTCCAAAAACCAGTGGCAAGGTCACTTTTGTCACATATCTCCCCTTTGGGGGGTAGACGAACCAGGTACCTGACCTTCTGTCGGTCGGTGCCTGAGTTAGTCTGACAACCCACTCACAACAGTAAAGTACAAGAGCAGCCCACCCACAACAAACAGTTACTGCACCTGGGTATTCCTCTGAGGTCACTCGGTAACACGCTGTGGGGGCTTGGAGGGGAAGAGGCCAACTGCGCTCAGCCCCAATGCCAGCGCTTCTGCTGGGGCAGCTGGGTTAGGCCTTGGCTGGGGAGGGGAAATAGTACTTATTCCCTCCTCCTGGTGTCCCTGCGAGGGTAGTTGGGGATCTGGACAGGCTGTCCAGCATCCCTGTAGGTCGGGTGCAGAGACCACGGTCCCATCTGCACCTTCTGGGAGATTAGTGTCTCCCCTTTGTGGGGTAAGTTGCCACTGGGAGGAAGACCGGTTGTCTTCTCTCCCTGGAACTTACTCTGCCACTGGGGAGGAAGGACGGCACCTTCGGCTCCCTGGGGGGCACACTGCCGCTGGAGAGAGAGACCGGTTGTCTCCTCTCCCTAGAACTCACACTGCCGCTGGGGAGGAAGGACAGCACCTTCGGCTCCCTGGAACTCACCCTGGCGCTGGGGAGGAAGGACAGCACCTTCGGCTCCCTGGAACTCACACTGGCGCTGGGGAGGAAGGACAACACCTTCGGCTCCCTGGGACTCACACTGCCGCTGGGGAGGAAGGACAGCACCTTCTGCTCCCTGGAACTCACACTGCCGCTGGGGAGGAAGGACAACACCTTCGGCTCCCTGGGACTCACGCTGCCACTGGGGAGGAAGGACGACACCTTCGGCTCCCTGGAACTCACACTGCTGCTGGGGAGGAAGGACAGCACCTTCAGCTCCCTGGAACTCACACTGCCGCTGGGGAGGAAGGACAGCACCTTCAGCTCCCTGGAACTCACACTGCTGCTGGGGAGGAAGGACGACACCTTCGGCTCCCTGGAACTCACACTGCCGCTGGGGAGGAAGGACGGCACCTTCGGCTCCCTGGAACTCACACTTCTGCTGGGGAGGAAGGACGACACCTTCAGCTCCCTGGAACTCACACTGCCGCTGGGGAGGAAGGACGACACCTTCAGCTCCCTGGGACTTACACTGCCGCTGGGGAGGAAGGACGACACCTTCAACTCCCTGGGATACATACTGCCGCTGGGGAGGAAGGATAACACCATCGGCTCCCTGGGACTCACACTGTCGCTGGAGATCTGGGTTGGCTGCCCAGCATCCCTGTAGGGCCGGTAGAGAGACCTCGGTCCCATCTCTACCTGACATCTGGAGGTCATCTCAGGACCAGTCAATGAGGTCTGGTTCTGCTTGTCGGGTAGGTTGGGGCTGCACGAAGCTGAGCAGGTGTTGGTAGTCCTGCTCCAGCTCCCACTCCCTTATTACCAGGTGGGTCATGTCTTTGCTCACTTCACGTTCGTCAGCCCAGACATACATGCCCATCCGGTAGTCGTAGATGTCCCAAAACCTAGACCCCTCCGTGCTGCCAAGATCAATGTCGTCCTCCAAGGCATCCCATAATAAACCCGGGCCATCATAATCATCCCCCTCTGGTAAGTCGTGCTCGGCCGTCCAGGGGGTAAATCGAACAGTATGCCACCAGAGGGCCTGGTATGCATTGCCTAGCCAGATCTCTCGCCATACCAGGGTCTCTAGTCTTGTTACCCACCCATCCAGAGGCTGCTCTCCCAATAGATACATCCGCATCGCAACACACTTTTGTAGCCGCTGCTCATCACTAGGGGGACTCTCACCTCGCCGCTGCTGGGAATCTTCCAGGGCATCATACCAGAGTTCCATGGAACGCTGTCCGAAAACTAGCCGATTCCATCCTGCTGTAGCCAGGGGCGCTGTTCGGATACTAGCGTTGCCCTCAATTTATAACTCCAAACGTTACCAGTGTCTCCGAGCTGCTTCTCCTCGCACTAGGACGCCATCCCACCGCTTGCCACCAATGTAACTCCACAGTATGTCCCCAGATGGTTCTTAAAGGGCCAGCAGCAGCATAATCAAATACAATATGCCCAAATCAGTTCCTAGAAGGGTAATACATCTCAGGGTCATAGTCGCAGGGCAGGAGGCTGGCAAACAGGCAGCTCCAAAAACCAGTGGCAAGGTCACTTTCGCTACACATATAGTTCACTAAATACAATGAATGGCAAATATGATGTTTTTAAAAAAAATCTAATGCACGGTATTATCTGAACATATTTAGTTTTTCGAATAGACACTACAATGAAAACTCGTAAAAGAACAGAGCAGTCATAACATCACCAAACAAATTCTCTGTAACATTTTTACCGGTATGACAAACCTTGGGATTTGAGGCTGGATTTGTTATTACAATAGGTGTCAATGCTACACAATGATATTAGCTGGTTTAAAATGATTTATTCTACAAACTGTGACAGAAGCAGTTGTGTTATTTGATTAGGTGTTCAACATGTCAAAGTGTTCATATAATTTCTTTGTTTATGTGTGGCTCTGACTGGACAAACAACAGATAGCAATATATAATACATAATGTTTGATCAGTCGGCAAAATGTCACAGTTTGGTTAAATTCCAGAATACATATTTTCCTAAAGTCGACTTTTTAGTCTATTTAGTGATATCTATGTCCCACAATGCTTTATGTCCGTATGGCTGCGTTCGGGGCCATTCGGACTGCAGAATTCAGACTTTGTTCATGCTATTCAACAATGTCTGGATTTAGTGATTTTAGGCCCCGGAATGGTCTGAATTGGGTCCACATTTCACCAAGAATAAAGGCACCAGATTGCTGAATTCAGGACCCGAATCTTTCAAGTCTGGACCCCTCTTTTTTTTTTTTTATTGAATTTACTTGCCCATTAGCAGGGCTAGCAGTCAGCAATCAGATAACTAAATAACTTTAAGTTTATTATGTGGTGGCTGGCCAGCACTTTCTAGCCAGACACCATACTAAATGGAAACTATAGTGCTAGAAATACAAAGTTGTATTCTAGCACCAGCGCTGGCCCGTCCATAGGTCCTGGTGGGATGATAGCTCCAGGTGGCCTTCTGACAGGGGCAGCAAAATGTAATTATATGGCAATAAGACAATTTAGGCCACCCCCTAAGGCCTAGCCGCCGCCTTAATTACCTTAGGGCAGACTGACCTGCCTGGTACCAGTTCATGGACCGTGGGTCAGACACTAGGAGGTCGCCTAACGGCTTGTCCTGTATGCCATCGGGTGCGGGACTCCTCTAATCAGTGTCCATGTGGAATAAAGACCAGCGCCTCCGGTTTGCAGCTCTGCTGGATGAGGAGCTGCAGACCATGTGATAAAGATCTTGCGAACACCCAGGCTACACGACAACACTCTTGGTGCCCATTAGATCTCTATCACATGGACTACAGCTCTTCACTCGATGAAGGTGCAGACCAGAGAGCTGCCCACCGAACCACCAGGGAAAGAGGCACTGGACCACCAGAGAGAGAGAGATACTGGACCACTATAAAGACACTGGACCACCAATACCAAAAAGGTATTTAAATGTTGGGAGGCTTGTCACTAAAACAGCCTCCCTACACTGTCACCAACACACACTGTCCTCCACTGTCAACAACACACACACATGCACACACACACACACACACGCACACAGAACACTGCTCCCTGTAACAAGAGACTTATAGTTGAGGATATACTTGTCCCCAGACTCTTCTATACTCCCTTCACGCCCTGTTCACTGTCCCAGAGATTTTATCAGAGAACCGGATGTCCAGATGCCATCAGGTCCACTGTGGTACTCTGGCTCGGCCCCACGCAACCACTCTTCTTGGTATTTGGCACCTCCTTGCTCACCCCTTTCCCCACCACCCAGGGCGGCGTTATTTGGGTGGAGGCATTTTCAGCTTTCCTCTGCTTTGAAATTCTGGCTCAGCCCCATGCAACCCGGTCATTTGGCAACTCCACGCTCACCCCTTTTGCCACCACCCAGGACTGTGCTTTTTGGGTGGTAGCATCTACCATGTGAGCCCTACAATCGCTCCCTGGAAGCCAGTAGGAGCCCCCCATTGTTTGTCCACAGGATCTCCCGAAAATTGACCGGCTGCAAAGACCATTCCCATGGAACTATTTTGGGCTTCGCCAACATGTGCGGTCAGTCAAAACTTTCCCTCGCGGAGTTTGATTATCTCTTCATGGATCCGGGCGCTATTTGGCAAGCATGGGCGCTCAGAACAGGGCTATCCAGGAATGTATAATGTATGTTCCTATATGTTTTACTATGTTTTTGGGGTGTTTTTGTGTTGTGCTCTCTGTATCCGAGTGATAATTAATTTACAGAGTTTAAACTCAATTATCTCCTAGATGCAGAGACGCTGGGTCGAATTTAAGGGGTTTTGAACCAAGCTGGGGGTCTGGATATAAATATGTGTCCATTTGGCTGAATAAAACACTTCTTGTACCATATATGACTGGTTGCGTCCATTATAGTGGGGAATCTCTACATGGATCGGGAGAGCTATCACGCAATTAAGCACATCTGGAACTAGGACTAGCGGAGGATTAAAGGAATGGCGACAATAGCCTAGAAACCCTTGACACTCCCCCACTGTCACCTAGAAACACACACTGCCCCCCCACACTGTCACCTAGAAACACACACTGCCCCCCCCACACTGTCACCAACATACACACACTGCCCCCCACACCGCCACCAACACACACCCAGCCCTCACACTGTCACCCTCCCACATACTGTTCCCCCACACTGCTAGCCTTGCCCACACTGTCACCCTCCCACAAACTGCCCCAATTTACAATTTACACTGATTTGAGTCATATATACTTTGTAAAGGTTTTGGATGCAGAAGTGCTGATTTTCATCTAGACAGGTTATTTCATCCAGGTAATTGTTGCAGATTCGGAACTTAGTGAATAACCCTGAATGTAGGGACTACGTTGTTTTGAGAGCAAAACCTAACTTAACAAATGTTTACAAAAGGTATAGTTTCTGCAGTCATTGTCTGTGAGTTCCCACAGTCGCAGTTAGCACCAGCTGAGAAAAGGCTTCTTGTCCCGTATCATGAGCGTTGGTCTACAGAGGATCCCACCGCACATCCCCCACATGAAGGTAAGAGAGCCACTTCCCCTATCCTCATCTTCAGTTCGGTAGTTTATTGTGGTTTCATTCAGTATGTTAGATTGATCTAGAGGGACAAACACAAAACCTGAGTTAAAATACATGTTTAGGTCCATGCGTATGCTTTCAATCTGTCAAGTACGATGTACAGGTCAATTTGTTTGGTGTAGAAATTGTGGTAGGGAAATATTTAGGACCTGAAGCTACTGGCGTTCGCTGCTGTGTCTTTGTTAAAACGTAGCTATGAAGGTTGGCAATTACTGCGTGAATGCAGATAAATGTAGCCTTTGTGTGAAATTGAACGTGCCATAGAATTCTTGTCTGTTACATTCGTTTAATAAACGCTTCCTAACCTGAACGGAGATTGCATTGTACTAATGATAATAAAGGTGACACTCTTTCAAAAGACAGAATTTAGGCATAAAATATCACTTAGCAGAATGTATTGTGTTCGCCACAGTGACATATTCATTCATTCTGCAGTCTGCAGAGACTATGCCCTTCCACTGACACTCTTTTTTCTTTTCAATCAAGACATTGATTTTAACTCTGTATTTACCCTTGTCTGATATTTTTTTATATTTTGGCAAAATAAAAAATACTATATAATGGCCCTATAAGTGGTAGATCATCATCGGTTGCACCATATCTGCATAGATTTGGAAAACATCACATTTCAGAATTTTTGTTATATTATAATGTTATTATGCCTGTTTAGGGGAAATACAATTACATGTTGAAATCCACATTGTTGTAATTACCTTTACCCTAGACCTGAGTTTCTCCCTGTTGGCTCTCGGTCAGTCATTAGTAAAAGCTCCGTCCTTTGCACAGAACGATCGCACAGAGAGGAGGTAAACCAGACACAACGTTTCTCTTTCTGCTTCTTCAGAGTAATGTGTGCCTTGGCTGTGCCAGGACCGGAGTAAATCGTGACGCCAATGGCATAATCTTTAATACATTTAAAAGAAAATGGCGGATCACATGAATAAAAGGTTAACACAAATTATAGGTGATTATTACTGTTTAATTCAATGGTGTAATTTTCAGTGAAGTTCAGTTGCCCTTTAGTAAAAGCTCCGTTTAGAACCGGTAGTGCAGGAATGTTGACAATTTGTGCTTTGATGAGCAAGGTTTCACTTACTGCATGCCAAAAAAATATTAAATACAGTCATTATATTTCCCGGTGTTGCAAAATGAATGCAAAATAATTAGCAGCTAGGTTTGCAAGACGGAATTAAAAAAGTAAAAACAAAATTATTAATCTGTTTATGGAAATCATTTAACTGCAGGAAAGTGAGGTCTTCAAGACAATCAAGACAGAAGCTTGCGTCAAGCGAAGTGTATTCAATCCAGCAATTTGAATATTCATGAGGCAAGCGTCCTACAATCATCTGGGACTCAAAATGCGTGGAGATAACTTTCTGCCATTTCATTGTTTCATTTTGATGCACGGCATTTCATAAAGCAAAATAATTGTATTTTATTTATTTTTTTAAATATGTACTTCAAGTTCTTGCTGAATCCAAACGTGGAAACCCAAAAGAAACCCTACAGTTATTTGTGTCCTCCACCAACGGTAAAGGCCAAACATGGAGCTTCATTAATAATGGTGCAGGCCTGTTCTTTAACATAGAAAAACAACCAGTCCTATCAATATGTACAATTATTTTAATGTGTAAAATTAAATTAAAACATATGGAAGAAAAACAACCAGTCAAAAATAATAAAAGGAGAAAAAAAAGGAAACTTTTAACTTTTAAATCTTCACACATTTAATCAACGGCCTTACGGCCAAGTTTTTAATTCAATTTCGTGAAATAAAATCTGTTGGATGCAAGGGTTAAAGTGTAGAGGGAAGGAGTGGGCTAGATGTCTGGGGAGAACAGAGGTTCCTACTGTTATTTGAACTACGACTCCCAGAAACCTTGCCTCCACATGGCATATACTGTACAACTCTGTTATTGTACTGCAGGCTAAGAGGTAGCACAAATTAAACATTTTAGAATGGAGGCGGGGGAGAAGGGGAGGAGAAGGGAGCCAGACATATAGAATGTTGTAATTTGTCATTTTAATTTTAATTTAGTTTTTATGCAAAAAATACAGGTAATTATGCATGCTAAAGGTTTTAAAATGCATGGAGGCTACGTTAAAGATACTAAAACCAAAATTATGTTTAACTATCTGACATACTCTAAATAAAGGGAACCTGTTTCTCCATATCAAAAACTCTGCAGATCAGATAGAAGAAAGGCTTATCGTGTTGTAAAATGAATTATTCATGGGTTTTATCTCTTGGAGGTAGCTCAGCCTTACTAAAAAGATATCTACTAGTCTAGAGAGCAGCACTGAGACGAGAATGCTAATACTCTGTAATATGGTTACATATGGACCTATTTTACTGTTCAGATCACAGTAAGGAACCAGGAAATTAGTACAAGACAAATTAAACAGAACAGTAGGGTTGAGAGTCGTGTCACAAGAACTATAGGGTTTAATGGGATTATCAGATTTGCTTAGTTGGCAAAAATGTAGAATACTTGCACCAGCTGTGATGATGTATTAATAACGCTCAGCTCGTCCCCCGCAGTCAGTAAATGCTGGGTTACATGCAAGACAAGTTCTCGGTTCAGACATATAATGAGGGATCTATGCAATGCTGGACGGATTCTATGAGACGTCCGCTTAAATTAATCTCTGGTCCCCGTTGGCCAACCATTGAAAAATGAAAAGAGGTCCAACATAAAACCGATACGAACGGTCACACAATAACACCACATGGGTCTGACAGTCTAGAAGCGCGGACCACCAACTTTAATTAATCATCTGTGCATAAACAGTACTCTAATCTTTATAAGGGAACTCATAACAGAAGAATTTATTAGAAACAAATGTCCTTCTGACACGTTAGCCACATCTGTATGAGACGCTCCAGAGAAATGTCATCAGAAAAATATTAAGAAGCATTTCTAAATGCTCTACACCTATAGGACGACACGTATTATTATTGTTGCCATTTATAAAGCACCAACAAATCGAGTAGTGCTTTACTTAGTTTCTGTAAGCACATTGAGGGGACACTATAGACACCCAGACCACTTCATCTCATTGAACTGGTGTTGGTGCAGTGGCCGTGTTAAATCCTTTCTAAGTAACTTCAATGATTACTTTGCAAGGCTAGCTCCATCTCTTGATGCCCTTCCGCATCCCTAGCAGAGTTTAATTCTGTCAATCGTACTAGGACATCCTCGTGTTTTGCATGAGGACATCTGACATCTTCTATGTCCCATCAGAAAGCATGAGCGTAGGGTCCAACCGCTGGCCAGATGTCATTGGAGCCTCTGCACTGGAAAGAGGTAGGTTTAAAAAAGGGTTTTTAATCCTGTAAGCGTCATGGGGTGGAACAGAGGACCTACAAAACAAGGGACACTATAGCATTAGGAACTCAGGTTTGTATTCCTAATGTTACAGTGTTCTTTTGATAATAACCTTTCTCACTGCTTTAATTATTACTGTACCCTTTTCATATCAAATGGCCGAGGAGGAACTTTTTGTTGTAATCGATATGAATGAAGGTGACTATCGAGTGAGCCCTTGCCAACAGGAAATAGATGGCTTTAAGAACTATTGACAGATTTTGGTACAAACTAAAGAACAAACTAAACTAAATATATAACAGATTAGGAGATTGTTTAATACATTGTCTATTTTGGCATAAAATGGAACTTGAAGTTAAACCTTTAGTATATAACTCTGTGTGCAAATTAACCACGCAAAGCACATTTCGATGTAAAGTGACGTGAATGTATTTCTAAAGAGATTTATGATTCACTCAAACACAACACACATTTAATTGAAAAATGGAGAGTACAAGCGCTTATTTAAATAATCAATATCCTTATATCCTTATGTATACCAATTTTCCGTGAGCTGCTATTACACTGTGGTTGTCTTTCTATTAGAAATTGTGGAGAGAAGGAGTTTCAGGTGTAGCGCTCAAATTAGTTATAGTGGATATGATGGTGTATAATTAAAACCTGGATATACCTTAAGGGATCATGTACACTTTTATGTAGTCCCAACACTTTCAAATGAACCTTCCTGCTTTAATAAAGAAGGAATGTGGTCCTTAAACACATACACCTAATGAAGTGAGCCGACCTACTGGCTCTGGGTTTGTGAGTACATACGTGTTACTTCATAATATATACCCAGTATATCTACTGTACTACGCTATATATTTTCCTTCTATACCTACAGTTGCAAGAAAAAGTATGTGAACCCTTTGGAATGATAGGGATTTCTGCACAAATTGGTCATAGGCCAGGCCAGGTACAGGTCAAGGACAGGTGCTGCAACAGCAACTGCGAGCTGCTCTACTACAGTGTGGATTCCTATTCACAAGTGCTGGGAGGAAGTGATCTGAGATAATTACCTCTACGTGCTGCAATGCATAAATTGAGCATTGTCCTTCACCTTTTCGGATTAGCAGATATCTGAAGTTTTACTGGGACTCCTGATAGGCCAGAGCCTGTTTGGCTCTAGCAGCCTTGAGTGCCGTGCAAAGACACCTCGAGTGCCGTGCATGGCACTAGTGCCGTAGGTTGCCTACCCCTGTCCTAGATAATACAGTTGCAAGAAAAAGTATGTGAACCCTTTGGAATGATATGGATTTCTGCACAAATTGGTCATAAAATTTGATCTGATCATCATCTAAGTCACAACAATAGGCAATCACAATCTGCTTAAACTAATAACACACAAAGAATGAAATGTTGCCATGTTTTTATTGAAGACACCATGTAAACATTCACAGTGCAGGTGGAAAAAATATGTGAACCCTTGGATTTAATAGCTGGTTGAACCTCCTTTGGCAGCAATAACTTCAACCAAACGTTTCCTGTAGTTGCAGATCAGACGTGCACAACGGTCAGGAGTAATTCTTGACCATTCCTCTTTACAGAACTGTTTCAGTTCAGCAATATTCATGGAATGTCTGGTGTGAATCGCTTTCTTGAGGTCATGCCACAGCATCTCAATCGGGTTGAGGTCAGGACTCTGACTGGGCCACTTCAGAAGGCGTATTTTCTTCTGTTTAAGCCATTCTGTTGTTGATTTACTTCTATGCTTTGGGTCATTGTCCTGTTGCAACATCCATCTTCTGTTTAGCTTCAGCTGGTAGACAGATGGCCTTAAGTTCTTCTGCAAAATGTCTTAATAAACTTGGGAATTCATTTTTCCTTCGATGATAGCAATCCGTCCAGGCCCTGACGCAGCAAAGCAGCCCCAAACCATGATGCCCCCACCACCATACTTCACAGTTGGGATGAGGTTTTGATGTTGGTGTGCTGTGCCTCTTTTTCGCCACACATAGTGTTCTATGTTTCTTCCAAACAACTCAACTTTGGTTTCATCTGTCCACAGAATATTTTGCCAGTACTGCTGTGCAAACTGTAAACGTGCAGCAATGTTTTGTTTGGACAGCAGTGGCTTCCTCTGTGGTATCCTCCCATGAAATCCATTCTTGTTTAGTGTTTTACGTATTGTAGATTCGCTAACAGGGATGTTAGTATTTGCCAGTGACTTTTGTAAGTCTTTAGCTGACACGCTAGGATTCTTCTTCACCTCATTGAGCAGTCTGCGCTGTGCTCTTGCAGTCATCTTTACAGGACGGCCACTCCTAGGGAGAGTAGCAGCAGTGCTGAACTTTCTCCATTTATAGACAATTTGTCTTACCATGGACTGATGAACAGCAAGGCTTTTGGAGATACTTTTATAACCCTTTCCAGCTTTATGCAAGTCAACAATTCTTAATCGTAGGTCTTCCGAGAGCTCTTTTGTGTGAGGCATCATTCACATCAGGCAATTCTTCTTGTGAAAAGCAAACCCAGAACTGGTGTGTTTTTTATGGGGCAGGGCAGCTGTAACCAACACCTCCAATCTCATCTCATTGATTGGACTCCAGTTGGCTTGCATCTTACTCCAATTAGCTCTTGGAGATGTCTTTAGTCTAGGGGTTCACATACTTTTCCAACCTGCACTGTGAATGTTCACATGGTGTGTTCAATAAAAACATGGCAACATTTCATTCTTTGTGTGTTATTAGTTTAAGCAGACTGTGATTGTCTATTGTTGTGACTTAGATGATGATCAGATCACATTTTATGACCAATTTGTGCAGAAATCCCTATCATTCCAAAGGGTTCACATACTTTTTCTTGCAACTGTAGGTATAGAAGGAAAATATATAGCGTAGTACAGTAGATATACTGGGTATATCTTATGAAGTAACACGTATGTACTCACAAACCCAGAGCCAGTAGGTCGGCTCACTTCATTAGGTGTATGTGTTTAAGGACCACATTCCTTCTTTATTAAAGCAGGAAGGTTCATTTGAAAGTGTTGGGACTACATAAAAGTGTACACGATCCCTTAAGGTATATCCAGTTTTTAATTATACACCATCATATCCACTATAACACATTTAAGTGAGTCTAATCGATATGGAGAATTACGGTGAACGGCAGACCTGCTATATCACACGGTCTTTCTGCAGACAAAAGGGGAATTGGGGGCACACCCGCATCATGCATTTCTCAGAAATGGTGCTGCTGTAGAGACCAAAAAGTATACGAAATACAGATTAAGGGACAGCGCACACAAAAAAATACAGTTTTAAATGTTATAAGGCTACTTAAAATCACCTATCACGGTCTTTCTATGTGACACGTGGCACTTTCTCTTTTGATGTGCCGTTCGATATAACAACTTCTGTTTCTTACAATAACAAGTATTAAGATACATTATAGGACACTTGTCTGCGACTACGTCTTGGTTATATTGGCTGCTGCAACGCAACAGTGGTCCTAAGGATTCCTGGCTGTAGTTCAGTTAGAACTTATATTTTGTCGTCACATCTAACATTAAAAAAAAACCATCACTCGGTGTGTTTGAGTATTGTGCTAAGTATGGCGGAGACTGAGTATATATATATCCGCTTGCTCTTATGGGTAAAAGGTAGTTAAGAGCAGGCAAGGATGTGGGTGGGGTATGTGGGGGAAGGGGAACCGGGTATGAACTTTGCTGGTAGGAGGGCAGGGCCCCAGACCCTGGTCGCTCAGACACGTAGTATAGTGCGTGTGAAAGAGCCTAAGTTTGCACCACCCTTTCAGATAATTAATTATTTACTTTACGTTTATCACTCTCTCCGCCTTTCGGGAGTGATGGGGGGGATGGGGGAGTTGTGCATTCAATACTTCACAATCATCAGCAGATATATATGTGCTTTTTCTTCATTAATTGCTTGGTTGCCTCACTTGGGTTTTAGCGTTACATAGTCATTCCACATTAATTTAGCTGCCTTTGTGAGTAGATTTGACCTGATACATGCATTGGCCATTGCCTCGTACTCCCAATTCATTAAAATTTGCGAGATAGGGGCTGTATAATCTGGTGGCTGTGCTTGTTTTCCACGCTTGGGCTATGAGGGTGTTGGCAGCTATATGGACTTGGAATATCAAAGTTTGGACCATCTTCGGTGACTGACAAATAGGAGGCAGTGTTAGGGCTTAAGTTAAAAAGGGAATCTTAACAGCCCTGAGATTATTCTGCCCACCATCTAGAAAAATAATCTTAGATAATACTAACTTTTTAACTAATTGGTCAGAGAGTCACAAAGGTTGTTTCCACTGTGGTATGTGCAATGCATGTAAAAATACAGATATACCAAATAAAAATGTAACAGTATTTAGTTCATTCATTACAAAGAAAGAATTCAAAATCAAATCTTTTATTACATGCCATTCGAGCAATGTAATATATTTACTTAATTGTACGTGCGGATTCCAATACATTGGAAAAACATCAAGACCTCTAAAGATTAGAATGGGTGTACATATAAGGAACATAAAGAAAGCATTCATAAACCACAGTGTATCTCAACAATGTTTAGAGAAACATAGATCAGATCCGAAATCTCTAAACTTCTGCTCAATAGAAAATGGTAATTTGCTCTGGAGAGGGGGAAAAATCTCCCCCCAAAATCTAAGCATCCAGGAGGTTAAATGGATTTCCGAAATGCGCACCTGAATACCTCCTATGGGTCTTAACATTGACTTTGAAATAAATAGTGTTTTATAAAGTCATTCACCTATATATATGTTTTATCTCATTTTTTATTTTTTATATATTTTTTTAGATAATCTTTTTATATCTCACCTTATTTCTATTTAACCTCTGTCCTTGCACCATTCTTCACTTTTCCGCACACCTTTTTGTTGTGAATATGGACCTATGCAATCAGGCCCTAGTTTACTTTCTATATATGTATGATAGATATGTGTTTTGTTTTTAATTCATATATTTGTGCTGAATTTTAATAAATGTTTTTCTTATTATAATATATATTTCTACCTATGATATGAACTTTGGGCATACTTGCCCTTTTTCAAAGCGGACGATCGGGAAGCTACTCCTACCAAATGCCCGAGATGTCTAGGAACATACGTCACAGGAACCGAAGTATCGGCAATATCCTGACAGAAAGAACTGAACGCCCAGCCGTCATGGGAAGGAATAGAGAGAATAAGTAAAAGGAAAAGGAGGCTATATGTATACTGTGGACATCTTGGGGAGGGAAAGAACTTTATGCTCGAGACTTGATGTACAGCCATATTGGGGTTGGCGGTGTATATCCGGTCTTATTTGGTTGTGGGTGGTTTTTATACACATATGTTTTAAATACTATAATTATCTGGTATATTCTCTGACATATATGAAGCCAAATATGCTCAGTCTGAATGATATATGCCAAGAAATACAATATGTGTGGGATTCAGCTGATTAATCTAAAATCAAATGAAATAAAACCTAGCATAATACAGTTTTAGAAATGTAATATGTAATATTTCCTGCTATAGATTGCACTCACAGGATGTTGAAAGTATATGCGCTTTATTGGTGCCTCCCCCGATGTTTTGGGGGGCTAGTATCTCCCTCTTAGGATCAAGTATCACCCGGTATCAGGAACCATTCAGGACTCCGACAGGTAGATAGGTAATACAGTTCCCATGTGTTCGTGCATACGAACGGCAACCACCCAGCCGCACAATTAGAACACGCACTGATTGAAGTGTCAGGAGAGGTTAACAAGGGTCAATAAGCTCAGAGATAGTTCACAGTTCGTGGGTTGGTTCGGTTCCTGAACAGTCCAGGGGAATCCCACGAACCAAGGCTTTTATAAGTCTTTCAGCATGGCCCATAGTCCGGAGGCACTAGGCTGGCAAGCAGGCTCCTCCAGGAGCCCGTGGCGAGGTCACGTTCACCACACACTGCATATTACGTGGAGTTTTATTGAACTGTAAAATAATTTTACTTTCAAATTAAGGCTTAAAGTTTCCCAGTTTAGTGAAAAATAACAAATAACAAGTATACGTTGAAATAATGTATTTATAACACAGCCCTCACATCCCCTGTAATGCTATTTCAGAGTGTGTCTAGCACCCCTTGATAATGTGTGGCATTACCTCGTTTTACTTTACAAAGATCGCCAGCAACATCCAGCTCAGATCCCGCGTTACCGTCGGACCTCTAATTAACCGAGCTCAATCCCAGCGTGTTGAACTCTCCCAGCTCTCAGTTGGTTTCCTGTGACCCTTTGTCAGGTGAATAGAAAAAATCTGCGGCCAGAACAAAGGGGACGTAGAGTGGAAAACAATGCGTCATCAATGAATTACATTTAATTAGACAATTATTACATTGTAGCACAGCACATCAGAAGCATTGCTGCAGGGCACTGCCATATAACATGCCAATTAATCCAGTACGGAGGACAGAGGTGGTCAGGTAATTAAATACCCGCAGGGTAAAGATACAAATACAGGAGCGATTTACATCCAGTTATCTACTAAATGTATCTGGAGCGGACAATAAAGAAAACGCATGTTATTACTTTTTTTCCAATACCATGCCCAATATCTTTTTTTTTTCTAATTTCTTAACCTTTGTTCTTAGTATTCCCCTTACCAAAAAATACTCAGCCTAACCCTTCCCAACCTCGCAGAAATGTTATCTCTCTCGATAGAGCTGCTGAGCTCCAGTCTCTTCATGTTATTATTATTTTTATCTTCCCTTCTTCTGAAATGCTCCCTTGTTGTGCCCCATGTATGTCAGTAGTATAATACCTGCTTTGATGTTATGCTATGACTATGGCCTGATTACAGCCCAGATCCAGCATTTCTGCAAATCCTGTTATTTTTACCTTAAAAGCATTGACTGCATTCACCTGTTCATTTTACAAGATGCTACTAGCACACTTGCTGAGGCACATACCCCATATATTACTGTAACTCTATCCTAAGTGGTCTCCCCAACTCCCATACTGCCCCACTTAACTTTATAATGAATGCTGCTGCCAGACTTATCTTCTGTTCCCATAGCTCCCCTCGCACCTCACCCCCTCCCAATCCTTACGTTGGCTTCTCGTACCTTTTAGGATTCTGTTCAAAATAGTAACACTTAGGTAGAAACACACATTGTAACAACCCTCACTATGTTTCATCAATAATTCAATACTACACCCCATCTCATTCACTAAGATCTCCAGTGACCTTCTCCTGTCCTGCATTCCCTTGCGCACTTCCAATTCTCACCTCTGGATTTCTGATAGTCAGCTTCCATTTTATGAAACAGCCTGCCTCTCCATCAGACTCTGTCCTAGTGTCCAGTCCCATAAGAGGATCCTTAAAATCCGTTTCTTTAGGCAAACTAAACATCTCCATATTTCTTCTTCTATCAGTCTAGTCAAATACTAACTCTAGAACTGATAAGTGTATATATTTTCTCAGCACAGCAAGGGTTTCTGGTAGACACGGTTCAACTGTTATCTGTTATTGAAAACTAACTACTGAATATCCCAGACACTCTAAGTTTTAAAATCATAGCTTTAATTTTAGAGTGAAAAGAGAAACAGACTTTGGGAGCGAATGACAAACCAGGTGGTATTATGGAGCTAAATTAATTATAAAAAAAAAAATGTAAAAAAAGATTAATGGGAATTTGTCACTTTTCAGCATTTCATAAAGATATATCCCTTTATGCTGAGCTACGGCGTCAACTTTCGTCCAATTCAATACATAAATGATGGCTGTGAGATTAAGGAATCGATCAATGGAGGAATCTGCAATCTCGTGGGATCCTCCACAATAGACGTTCGTGTTGTATTCGCATTCACCAGGAGCTCAAGAAGGCTATCAGTAACAAGAAGGGGCGGCTGTGAAAGAAAGCTTGCTCCCCGCGACCACCAGACCCCAACTGGATCTGTCACTTTTGGGGGTCTTTGTCAAATATAAAACAATAAACTAACAAACAGATTGTAACCTAACCCACACAGTGCACCTAGAATGTGTGGATCCCTGTATCGGTCCTTCAGTACAAGTAGCTAAATTTTCCGATTCAAGGGAAATCATTTCCAACATTTTTAAACCCGACATTTCATTTCGTATTCATTGATATAATCTCATATTATCTACAATTAGAAAACAAATCCAAGTTTAATATCTGTCATCGCCTTCTGCAAATTCTAATTGTTTCAGGGCAAAAACTGGATTTCTTTAGTCATCACTGGTAGGCTATCTGGCATTAGTCAATTCAACCACGGTCGAAGGTGATTTATGTGCTGTTTTCTATTAAGATACTTAGTAATTTTACATAAGATATAAAAAGAAGTTAAAATGAAAAAAAAGGCGTTGATTGTTAGAAGAGAATTGCTGTTTTTAATTTCATCATTTTTTTTTTCAGTGATGCTTATGATTACAGCTTCTTTTGTAGTTCAAAAACCCAATTTTCTGCCAAGAACAACAGGTTGTAATGAGTGATCCTGTAATTTTTTCCCTATTTGGCTGTCGATCAGAAGCCGAGATTTCATTGCAGTTGCAGTATCTGTGTTAAAGTTCTGGATTATAACATGGAGGCCACCAACAGAAATAGACAATAGACATCTTACCGCGTTAATTGTGCTTTCTCATCGTATGGTAATATTGTATCAATGAACCAGATGGTGCAGATCAATCTGAAAGGTCACAGCTAAATCTAATGCACATTTCCTGGCATCTATCCATGAAACATGTCTGGTCCACTTAGTGTTCAAAGTGCTGAGATGACAAAACTACCAAAGAATTCTTTAAACCATCCACCTCCCACCCCCCGTAGTTCTTATTTTCTTAACTCTTGGAGTTCTGTAGACATCGCTTTAAACCTGCCCTCGGGATGCATTAATAAACAAGCACTTCATGGTGTCTTCAATAGCACACCTGTGGAATGTCCTCCAAACCTAATGATGGAGGTTTAAAACCCAATGCTGCAGCATCGTGGCATGTTGGTAAAAGAACTTTCAAGCTCCTACAGTGTCAATGAATACAAAAAATGCATTTCTATTATTGTTTTAACGTAACGGGACCGTTACAATCTATTCTTGCACCCTTGTTGTTTAGGGTACTATGGGTACTATTATATATGCATGAGTAAATGGATAGAAAATGGAGATAGAATAGGAAGGAGATGGGCTTTAGCTCCGAACAATCGAGGTGGAGATAGGGGGAGGTGAAAGCTCAGTACAGAGGAGGTATGTAATATTGATAAAAATTCACAAAAAGTACAAATGAATCATGATAATATTAAATGTATGCTTACTAATGCAAGGAGCCTATATAACAAAACGAGGGAACTATAGGCAATAGCATACACTAAACAATATGATATATTAGGCATAACACAAACATGGTGGGATGAGACACATGACTGGGCAGTTAACTTAAATGGGTACACGTTATTTAGGAAGAATAGGAAAAACAAGAAGGGTGGTGGGGTATGTTTATATGTCAACCACGAGTTAAAGTCAAATCTTAGGCATGTGGAGTGTGACAAGGAAAATGTGGAGGCTTTATGGGTAGATATCTGCTTGGGGCAAACAAAGGGAAATCAATTATTGGTTGGGATATGTTATAAACCCCCTAATGTAAATATTGATGAGGAAGAACAGCTGTTAGAGCAAATTGGGAAAGCTGCAAATCGAGGTAACACGTTAATTATTGGAGATTTTAATTACCCGGATATAAATTGGGATAGAGGGACTAGTACTTCAGCAAAGGGAATCAGGTTTTTGAATGTGTTAGATTACACCTTTATGTCACAACTGATCCAAGCACCAACTAGAAAGGATGCTTGGCTGGATCTCGTTATAACAAACCATGTTGCTCTTTTGACCAACATTCAAGTAGGGGAGCATTTAGGAAATAGTGATCACAATATGGTAATTTTTAAAATAAACTCAAAAAAAGCAAAAGCATGTGGGGTATACTAAAACGTATAATGTTTAAAAAGCCAATTTCAATAAGATTAGGGCAGCTTCACAACATATCGACGGGCATATGCTGCATAGTGAAAAAAAACACTGAGGATAAATAGAAACTCTTCAAACAAATATTACAAAGGTACAATTCAGAGTATGTACCATTGGGTAATAAATATGAAAGAAACAAATTGAAACCAATGTGGCTTAGTAGAGAAGTAAAACGAGAAAAATAACAAAAGGGTATTTCAAGCATTTAAATCGAACACATCAGAGGCATCCTATATAAGATATAAGGAAGACAATAATGCGTGCGAAAAGGCAATTAAAGTGGCTAAACTAGAAAATGAGAAATTGATAGCCAAAGAATGGAAAACCAAACTCAAATTTGTTTTCAAGTACATCAATTCTAAAAAAAACAAAAAATGAAAGTTTTTTTACACTGGAAACAGAGATGGGTTTGTTAGCTAATGAAGACCAGGAAAAGGCAGACATTTTAAATAACTTTTTCTTCAGTATTTATTAATGAGGATCCTATGGCAAGAGATATGCAAATGGTTGCTGCAAAAAACTTGCAGATAACTTGGGATTGGATGACTCAAGACAAGGTGCTACAGCTATTAAAGAAAATTAATGTAAATAAAGCTCAGGAGCCTGATGGTATCCACCCACGAGTACTTAAGGAGCTAAGTGGGGAAATAAGTGAACCTCTGTATTTAATTTTTCAAGATTCTTTTGTTTCAGGTATTGTACCGGAGGATTGGAGGAATTCAGATGTCACTCTTTAATTTAAAAAGGGTTCACAATCCGTGCCTGGAAATTATAGACCTGTGAGCTTAACGTCTGTGACTGGGAAAATATTTGAAGGGCTATTTAGGGTTAATATTCAGGAATTCATTGGGAAGAACTGTGTTATTAGCAATAATCAGCATGGTTTTATGAAACATAGGTCATGTCAAACTAACCTAATTGCATTCTACGAAGAAGTAAGTAGAAGTATAGATCAGGGTGTTGCAGTGGATATGATCTACCGTATATACTCGAGTATAAGCCGAGGCCCCTAATTTTACCCCAAAAAACTGGGAAAACTTATTGACTCAAGTATAAGACTAGGGTGGGAAATTCAGCAGCTACTGGTAAATTTCTAAATAAAATTAGATCCTAAAAAAATTATATTAATTGAATATTTATATACAGTGTGTGTATATAATGAATGCAGTGTGTGCGTATGAGTGCAGTGTGTATGAGTGCAATGTGTATGAGTGCAGTGTGTATGAGTGCAGTGTGAGTGCAGTGTGTGTGTATGAGTGCAGTGTGTGTGTATGAGTGCAGTGTGTGTGTATGAGTGCAGTGTGTATGAGTGCAGTGTGTGTATGAGTGCAGTGTGTGTATGAGTGCTGTGTGTGTATGAGTGCTGTGTGTATGAGTGCAGTGTGTATGAGTGCAGTGTGTGTATGAGTGCAGTGTGTATGAGTGCAGTGTGTGTATGAGTGCAGTGTGTGTATGAATGCAGTGTGTGCGTGCAGTGTGAGTGTGTGTGTGATGCAGTGTGTGTGTGATGCAGTGTGTGTTTGTGTATGTGTTGGTGGGGGTGGGCATTTTGATTGTTATATTATTAATTATTTTATTCATTATTTTATTTTTTAATATTATTATTATTATTTTTTTTATTATTATTATTTTCGGCCCCCCTCCCTGCTTGCTAGCTGGCCAGGGAGGGGGGCTCTCCTTCCCTGGTGGTGAAGTGGCATTGGCAGTTCAGTGGGGGGGAGAGGGGGGCTGTCAGAGCTGTAACTTACCTGTCCTGCAGCTCCTGTCAGCTCTCTCCTCCTCCGCGCCGTCCGGTCAGCTCTTCTGTCAGCTCCAACTGTAAGTCTCGCGAGAGCCGCGGCTCTCGCGAGATTTACACTGGGAGCTGACCGAGGTGCTGAACGGACGGCGCGGAGGAGGAGAGAGCTGACAGGAGCTGCAGGACAGGTAAGTAACATCTCTGCAGCCCCAGTCTGTATTATGGCAATGCAAATTGCCATAATACAGACTATTGACTCGAGTATAAGCCGAGTTGGGGTTTTTCAGCACAAAAAATGTGCTGAAAAACTCGGCTTATACTCGAGTATATACGATACTTGGATTTTGCCAAGGCTTTTGATACGGTTCCTCATAATAGGTTAGTCTTCAAAATAAAAGAAATTGGTCTAGATGAATATTCTTGTTCTTGGGTAGAACATTGGCTTAAGGATAGAGTATAATGAGTTGTTATTAATGGTAAATTTCTAGGCTGGACAAAAGTGGTAAGTGGTGTCCCTCAGGGTTCTGTTTTGGGGCCGCTTCTATTTAACATATTTATAAATGATCTTGAAATAGGCATTGAAAGCTGTTTTTGCAGATGACACAAAACTTTGTAAAGTAATAAAATGTGAGCAACTTACACCCTAAATGGTAGTGAACTAGGGATAATCACACATGAGAAGGATTTGGGAATTGTTATAGACAACAAATTAGGCAGCAATATGAATCTGCAGTTGCTAAGGCCAGTAAGGTTTTGTCATGTATAAATAGGGGCATAAATACTCGGGATGAAAATATAACTTTGCCTCTTTATAAATCGCTGGTGAGACCACACCTTGAATATGCTGTGCAATTTTGGGCACCTGTTCTTAAGAAAGATATCATGGCACTCGAAAAAAGTGCAGAGACGAGCTACAAAATTGATAAAAGGAATGGAACAATTTAGTTACGAGGAAAGGTTAAAACATCTAAATCTCTTTAGTTTGACAAAACGGCGCCTCAGAGGGGATATGATAACATTATACAGGGATATAATTTCTAATTAGTGGGGTAATAGCTTCTTGATCCAAGGAGACATCTGACTGCTATTTTGGGGTCCAGAAGGCATTTTCTTCCTAGTTTGTTGCAAAATTGGAAGCGCTTCAAACTGTTTTTTTTTTTGCCTTCTTTTGGATCAATTGTGGAGGAGCAGTGCAATCTACCGCTGAGGGATATCAGTGCAGGACTAAAGGTTTTTTAATCCTTTCATGGACAGGAGGGGCAGGGGACGTGTGGGCACTTTAGTGTTAGGAACACATAGTTTTATTACTAACACTAAAGTGTTCCTTTAATGAATTCTATGACTCTTGGAACTTCCTCATTTGTTGCGTTTGCACATAGCTCTTCTAAGCAACCGATTAAGAGTCAGAAAATAGAAATAATTGATTCTCAAGAACAAGGGACGGTTATAAAAGAAATCTCAGCTCTTACTGTTTGCACTTTCCACTGTCTATAACATCTATAAGAAATGGACGTTGTTAAGCATTTTTGAAGTTGTTTAAAGATAGAAAGAAGAATTCTAATAAATATCAACAAATCCGGGAAGCTAATGTCCCAGGTCAGTGAAGTGTCACGGGTGGCGGTACGGAGACCTGTACCCCTGAGTGCCTGATGAAAAGATGAGTCTTCCGTGTGGAAGTGGATTATCAGGGCCTGGTGCAGGGTAACCACACGCCCCTTGGTGTTGAGCACCAGCGTTTGTGCGGCCACATACCAGGGCCCTGATGCAGCTACTGCGGATCCCAAGAGCTAGGGTCTTGATATGCAGACCTCCCAGGAACTGGATAGTTCCTGGAAGGGTCCATGTATCCAGTAAAGAAACAAGGCAACACTAGAACAGGCACCAAACAAGAGAACAAGACAAGACTAGAAGAACCCAGAACCGGAGCAGGACAGAAAGCAGAACCCAGAACATGTACACAAGACATGAGGGAAACATGAACAGGGCAGGACAGGACTGTGCATGAACTGGGAATACAAGACATAATAAAACAAGTCCAGAGATGCAAGGCAAAACAAGAGGATACACAACTAAGTACTATATATGTAAAACATTGGAGATTTAGACATACATAAATGGCCAAGATGTATGCAGCCCACCACTGCGGCAAATTACTCCATTTACGGTGGGTTCCTATCTACCTAGATATGCATGACTAAATAAACAATAATAAAACACACATAGCACTTACCTGCAAGAAAGGGCAGAGGACTTGAAACAACTGCCTGCAGGAACCAACTGAAACAAAAGGATTCATGGAAATGAACGGGTGTGGCAACATAAAACAACCATATAAAGGAATCCAGGAAACTGGGAATTCCAGGAACGGAATACAGGAATGAACCCAGAAAACCCAGCATAAAGAAAACCAGACACATAATAGAAAACCCGAAAAACCAAGAAAAACTAAACAAGAATTGTAAAAAGAGTACTGGATTTCAGAAACCAAGGCCAGACATCTCCGCAGAACAGAGCAGGAAGTGACATGAAGAAACTGATAGTAAATAGGAGTTTGATATTTCAACAAGACAAACATCTAAAATACACCTCAAAATCAAACATGAACTACTTCAAGAAACAGGATATTAAGGTTCTGGAATGACCTTTGTAGTGTCCTATTTTAATATTATTCAAAATCTCTGGGTTGATCTTAAACATACATGGGAGGGTAACCTAAAAATAAATCTAAACTAGAAGTGTTATGTAATAAGTAAGATATTAATTACTAAACACAAAGACTGTTACCATGTGTGACTGACAGGGTGTCCATCTCATATTTACTGTAGATAAATCTATCTAATGAATAGTTACCGGACATTAAATTATCTAGAAATATGTTTCTGGTTTTTTTTTCCCACTGAAGATTGAATGTTAAACATCTTTCACTTAGAAAATCAACAAAACATGTTGTTTTGTCCGAGGTGCCCGAAGGTTTGTATAGAGTTTCTATTGTAAGCCAGTCTGCCTGCTGTCGGGATCCCTAGGAATTGCCCGGGTTTACAGGTCTCTTCAGTCTGTGAATGTTTTTTCTCTCCCTTTGCCCCCGTTTCTGGTTTCCGGTTAAACTTTTTCTGATAGCTCATTCATTTATCTTCTAACATTCATCTCCTGTTTTTTGGTTTTTTTTTTTTAAATCACATGGCCACTTTATTAAAATACAGATACATCTTCACCACATCCGCCTCTTAACTACCCTCCTACAGACTCTTCCACCATTTTTGGTTTTCACTTATACCCTCCTTTTTTATTACCGTTCTAGGTTCTTTGGGTTTGTTGTAACGTAATAGTCTGTAACAGTCAATATAAACAATGTGCCCTTTTGCATGATGTATCTTGTTATTCAACTGCTACTTATATAATCCTCCCATATTAAATCTTCATTTCACCTGAATATAATCCCATAAGGTCTTTCTTTCAGTGTCCTTAAACATAATAACTAAATGCAAGAATTCCCCTAAGAAGAATTTAATGTTAGTAGATGCAGAACTGAAGAGTCAATTAGACCATATTTCAGAGCTAGTATTGGTTACATTGTACCACTAGATGTGATAATAAACTTGAATCTGTCATTACTCCCTTGTCCACTTCTCACACTCACGTCCCCATTGAAGACACATTTGGCAGTGGACATGGGTCATCATGGGCACTTTGACCGGTTTGCAGCTACACAGTTACATGCGCAGCAAACAGCGACACATTGTGTGTTTCTATCATGGACAGCATTAAGGGTTTTTTTAACAATTAGAGCTACAGTTCTGGAACGTTTAAGTGTGAATAGTAAAAAAGCGTTCAAAAGTGTTAAAAAAGCTAATCAGAACAGCAGGTTTATGAGCAGAAGCTACTTCCTTTTGGCACGTACATGGTTCTGCTATGGTAACAAACTCCTTCTATTGCAGTTAGAGAAAAGGTTTATAGAGGGCAAATAAAGAAGTATTAACATGGTCACATTGTCAATTAAATTAAACTGGGAACGACCCACCGCTTTTACAAGGAAGATTTGGTCAATTGCTGCCATGGTTCCTAAAATAGTGTCAATGAAGTGGGAGGTAAGATTAAGATCAGAAAGTGCTGACTGCGACACAGAAATGCCTAAAGAAACCATGATAACAAATATATGGCTTTAATTTTAAACACAAACTTGTGTTAATTTTTTTGCTCCGTATAGATATTAGTAATATATTAACAAGTACAGAATAATGTGGAGCATTAATGTGATAACTCACAAGAAAAAAACAAAACAAATCAATGCACTAATAAAATATATAAAACATGGAAAATAACTACGCAAATTAGTATAAATAGTTCAAGTATAAACACTGATAAGTCACAACATTAAAACCACCTGCCTAATATCATGTAGGTCCCCCTTGTGCTGCTAAAACAGCTCTGATTTGTCGAGGCATGGACTCCACAAGATCTCTGAAAGTGTCCTGTGGTATCTGGCCCGAAGACATTAGCAGCAGATCCTTTAAGTCCTGCAAGTTGCGAGGTGGGGTGTCCACGGGTCGGATTTGTTGTTTTTGAGAAACAATACATCCAGCTCTGGACTTTAGAGGGTGATTTAACTCTGAATATAGTTTAATATGAAGTGTTTTTTGTTAATTTATTTAAGACAAATCAGGGAACTACATTGCCATGAAGGGGTGCACGTGTTCTGCAACAATCTTTAGGACGGTGCAACGTATCAAAGTAACATTGACATGAGTGCCTGAACCCAATGTTTTTCAGCAGAACATTTTCCAGATCATAACACTGCCTCTGCCGGCCTGCTTTCTTCCTATATTGCACCCTGCTGCCATCCCTTCCCCAGGTAAACAATGCATACACACCTAGCCATCCACCTGATCTAAAAGAAAACCTGATTCATTCACGTCCCCAATGAATAGGCTTTCGGCAGTGGACAGGGGTCATCATGAGCGCTCTGACCGGTTTCCGGCTACACAACCCCATAAGCAGCAAACAACGATGCATTGTGTGTTCTGACACCCTTCTATCATGGCCAGCATTATGTTTTTTTTTAGCAATTTGAGCTACTATAGTTCTTCTGTGTGATCAAACCAAACAGGCTAGCTTTCGCTCCCCACATGCACCAGTGAGACTTGGGCACCCATGATCATGACACCGGTTCACCGGTTGCCCTTCCTTGCACCGTTTTGGTAGGTTCTAACCACTTAATACCTAGAGCACCCGACAAGACTTGTCATTTTGGAGATGCTCTGACCCAGTCATCTAATAATCACTATTTGGACCTTGTCAAAGTCACTCGGATCTTTTCGTTTGCCCATTTGTCCTGCTTCTAACACATGAAATTTAAGAGTTGACTGCTCACTAGCTGCCTAACATATCCCACCCCTTGACAGTTACCATCGTAACAATATAATCAATGTTATTCATTTCATCTGTCAATGGTTTAATGTTGTGGCTGATCAGTCTAAATTGACCAAGGAAGTGTTTCAGGTGTCATGTTTCAGACTTCGGCATGAATTTATCCAGGTACCCTTGCAATGGATGGCTGCATTAAACACAATGTTTTTTAGTCCAACTTGAGATATTCACAAAAGTAATTTTCTAAAAAAAAAATGAAAAAAATATGATATCTCCATATCTGCCCTATCGTCTGTTTGGGCACTTGTCTGCCTGTTTCTTAAATTAAGATCCCCTCACTTTCCTCCACTCTACAATTTGCCTGCAATGAAGGGATCTCAGTGCACACTAGGCTGATGGTAGGTTGCCAACAGGTTATATGCTGTGTCTAAGAAAGACTAAGGCAATTGCATTATTCAGACCAACAACAATAAATTGGTATGTGATATGCTTAGATGGAAATTTTGTTTTGTTAACCAAGGACACAAGTTCAACTTTTCACCACTTTTTTATTATCCTGCTGTTGATTCAAAGTAAGACTAAAACTCACTATGAAATAATCCAAAAGGGAAAAATAATCTTATTATTAAAAAGGAATGCAGATTACTTTGTTAATAAAAACAATTAATCACATTAACTTATGGAGCTGTATATCCTCTTTTGCAAAAAAGCAAACAAACCTATAACCCTATATTTAGAAAATATTAAATCTAACCGCACAACGCCCTGTGCAATGGATACTTGGTGTCTTAGATTCATGCCGTAAGCAGAAACTGGGGATGAGAATGGGAGCAGAGGGACGTTGAAGGTTGTTGCTGCAGCTGAGGCACTGAGATATACTATTTAATTAGATTGCATATATGTGTTGTGCGATATAGATATGATGAGCTTTATAGATGAAATCCAGGGTTTTAAATTGAATCCAGCATTCAATGTCAACATTAAGTGACACTGGCTGAAAAGACCTTCAGTAATACTATCGGTTCAAGTGGTATAAAAGGCCATCTGCTGACTAGTTCAGATGAGACAATATTTGCATAATTCAGAAGACTGCAAGATGCATACAACATAACACAAGGAATACGTGGCAGTGATACCTTGTACAAGATTTGAAGGGGTGTTTGTTAAATCCAATAAGAAGAATAGAAGAGGCAGCACATGGACCACTTGGCTTGGAACAAGATGTACATTGTCCATGAGAAGAGCTAAGTTTCAGAAGAGAAGTGGATCAAACAAGAAAAAAACAAGAATACTGGAGGCTATTCACCATCAAAGAGAAGCTAGAATAGTTGCAATGGTCGTGATTTGATAACACATTGAAGGAAAGGCGTTCTTGGAATCCAGATGAGGAAGAGACCAGAATAAAAATTGTATCTGTCGTAAGTCCAGGAAGAGCTCTAAGGTTCAGGGTTCTACCAACCAGCAATAAAGAAGTCCATGAACAAAACATGTTAAGTGTCCCCAAGTTTAATATGAGATACAGAATTAGATATCCCAGCAGCAGAGATAGACTTTTTTATTTCAGGACATTCAGTGCTTTCCGGAAAAAAATTCCAGGGATTATAATTTAAAAATGATGTATATACATGATGGAAGCAAATGCTGCAGTGGCATCTACTTCTAACACATCAGGAAACTTTGCCCAAACTAATAATCAATACACAGATATATAGTGCAGAGCTAGCAGCTGATACAAGGTCTAAAGTTCATAATATGAGTTAGAGAAGGAATTTGGGTGCAATACAGTTTGGCTGTAGTTAATACAAAGGTTGCAAATGATTCCTTTAGTTTAAATAAAGAAAACATTCCAGATATGGCAGTATTCTTCATAAAGCAGGTTTTCATATCCGCAAACTGTCCTTTGGGGTTTCATTTGTCTACTTCAATTAGAGAAAAATATAGAATATGGAATGTGTAGACATCTTATAATTTCTGCAGCCTGCCAAGGATCATTTATCTAAAAATGATAAAAAAATGAAAATAGGAAACGGATGTATTTTGTAACAATAGTTTGATGCTGTTTCTAATCTTTGCAAGTAATGATCTGGCTGTAAGAGTCTGAAGGTCTAGGTGGTGGTCATTGGAAGCTTAGCATATTTCAAGAGTAGACAGATTTTTGGGCAACAGTAACAAAGCAACAAGGTGGACAAGATACACTTCTTATGAGTCCAGCATTTTGTACTAACTTGCAACATTAGGGAATAAATAAATAACTATGAGATTCATAATGTAACAGAAAATTCCAGTATCTGGAGCTACTGACTCTATGGGTTCCTGCAATAGTCAGACATGGAGGGAGTTTAAGGGGCACGTGCAATGTGTTCCAGAGCAGGTGGAGTTAAACACACTCCAGAGGTGTGAGGATTGTACGAAGGAGCACATGGAAGCATTGGGACATAGCCATGGAGGGTACAACTGACAGCAGATGGGGTTTGGTAGACTTGGGGACAATGAGAAATTATGAATTGGCCAAATACATTGTTTGAATGTACTTTTTTTTGTTCAGGTGGACCAACATTTGTGAATGTGGCTTTTCAATTCAGACGAGTTTTGCACTATTTGAAACCAAAATCTCAAACCTAGACAATCTACTGAACCACAAGGCTCTACACACATCAACAAGTTTTAAACTTGTGGAGGAATAATAATCCATTCAATAGGCCAATGCTGTAAGAGTGACTGACTACACATTTGAAATCAAAATGTTATAATGTTGTTATGTACAGCAGCAGCCAAATAGTCTGGTCAGTGCAAATCTGAAGAATCCTGATATAACACTAGCCAAAATTAGGAAACGTAGTCCTATCGGAAAGTGGTAAAATAAACAAAGTACAGAATTCACTGCAGGAATAACGAGATAAGATCTGCAGAAGCCAATGCAGGAAAAACAAAGGAAGGTAGTTCGGCATACAGTAAGAATTGAAGGAGTGCCGTCTTAAGAATCAGTCTGCTTAGAGCCTCCACTTAGGTAAATAAGAAAATCTTCTAGCACAAGCCTTATGCAAAACACGTGTTCCTTTATTTAAAGAGTCAAATCAAATGGGGGACATATCGGCCTCTGAGAGCCTTTATCAAATCAAAATGTCACCCATTGCATTTGGCACTTCAATTAAGGAATACCTGTTTTGTCTAAGGTTTTGTCAGGGTACCTGAGGCCTCTACCTCTAAGGGAGGTAGAGACTTGGTGGTTTATCCCTCCAGGCGAGCTGTTTCCTCCGTTCCTCGCGGTTCATCCAGTCACTTAAACACTGGCCGCGAGGAATCCACGTCCTTTTCTAGCAGGACGCTCAATACGTGACGTCATGACGCTATCACGAGCATCTGTCACTCAATTGTCCGATATCCAATCGGTACTTGTCAGAGGCGTGATTTCCATCCAGAGCCAGGGTATTTAAGCTTACTCCTTACTTCAGCTCATTGCCCTGTCGTGGTTCTAGCCTGTCTAGTCACTCAGTGCTCTGGTATTCTAGTTTGCTCTATTGGTTTTGACTCGGCTCGTTGTACTATCCTGCTTCTCTGTTATCCCTTGACCCGGCTTGTCTCTCGCTTATCTGTCTTCTCGTTCCCTCGACCTCGGCTTGTCTCTGACTATTCTTTATTACTCTCGGTACGTTAGTCCGGCCATTCTAAGGCCCGGTATACGTACCTTTCCACTCTTTGTACTCTGCGTGTTGGATCCCTGTCCCGATCCTGACATTACGACAGGGCAAATGGATCCTGCAGGTACAAACAGTCAGCTTGGTTCTTCGGATCCCAGGTTTGACGCCATGGAACATAGGATGGATCAGATGGCTTTGGCACTACAGGCACTTTTGTCTCGTGCTAGTAATCCACCTGAGGAGACACGTACTCCTTCTATCTCTCCTGCAGTCTCAGGTCTAGAGGTAGCCACTGTAGGTGCTTCTTCCCGTATTACCCCACCAGTACGTTATGACGGGTCACCGGAGAAGTGTCGTGGCTTTCTAAACCAGATTAGCATCCATTTCGAATTACAACCCCGCTCTTATCCTACAGATAGAGCAAAGGTTGGATTTATTATTACTCTACTCATTGAAAAAGCTTTGAGATGGGCCAATCCTTTATGGGAGAATGATAATCCACTAGTCTATAATTATAATGCCTTTGTAGCTGCGTTTAGAAGAACTTTTGACCCCCCTGGCAGAAAGGTCAATGCAGCTAGATTAATGTTGCGCCTTAGACAGGACAATCGAACACTTGTGGATTATGCACTAGAGTTCAGGTCCTTGGCGGCAGAAGTTAAGTGGAACGAACAGGCTTATATAGATGTGTTTCTGAATGGGTTATCAGATATAATTCTTGACGAGGTTGCTACTAGAGAACTCCCTGAAAATTTGGAGGATTTAATTTCTTTTATATCTCGTATTGATGAACGCTTAAGAGAGAGGCAGAACACTCGAGATAGGACCCGTAGACCCTCCTTTAAACTAGCACCTACCTTTCAAATCTCTGAGTTCGAGGACTTACGTATTCCTGAACCTATGCAGATAGGCAGTACTCATCTCACTGAAAGGGAGAGACAGTACAGGAGAAGGGAGGGTTTATGTATGTATTGTGGAGTCAGGGGTCATTTACGCCTAAATTGTCCCAATCGTTCGGGAAACGCTCGCACCTAAGTTCCTCTAGAGGACAGGCCTTGGGTGTTTCTACTTTGTCCTCTATTCACAACTACAAGGAGCTCAGACTTTTGTTACCCGTTTCTTTAAAGTGGGAGAAGGGAGTAGTTAAGACTATGGCACTAATCGATTCTGGAGCTGCTGAGAGCTTTATAGATCAGGGTTTTGCTGCCAAGCATGCTATTCCATCCCAGTTAAAAGAGACACCACTGGCTGTTGAGGCCATCGATGGTAGACCGTTACTTGAGCCTGTTATTTTCCATGAGACCATACCGATTAACTTAACCGTTGGCATCCTACATAGGGAAGACATATCCTTACTGCTCATTTCTTCTCCGTCTATTCCCATAGTTCTGGGGTACTCCTGGTTGAGGAGACATAACCCTATTATTAATTGGGAGTCAGGGGAGATAGTTTCGTGGGGACAGAATTGTCAAGAGAAATGCTTGCGGAAGGTCTCACCTCTCGGCTTAACCAACACATCGGCTAACTCTGACAACCCTACAGAGACACAAATTCCGTCTCAGTATCTAGATTTAAAGGCTGTATTTGACAAAAAGAAAGCCGATACCTTACCTCCACACAGGTCCTTTGATTGCAAAATTAACCTACTCCCTGGTACCATGCCGCCCAGAGGTCATGTATACCCGTTATCTACGAAAGAGAACTCAGTTCTAGAGGAGTATATTCACGAAAATTTAGACAAGGGATTCATTAGAAGGTCCTCCTCCCCTGCTGGGGCTGGATTTTTTTTTGTTAAAAAGAAGGATGGTTCTTTGAGACCTTGTATTGATTATCGAGGCCTAAATAAAATAACCATTAAAAATGCCTACCCGATTCCCTTGATTACCGAACTCTTCGATCGTTTGAAGGGCTCTACGATTTTCACCAAGTTAGACCTCAGAGGGGCATATAACTTGGTGAGAATCCAGCAGGGACATGAGTGGATGACGGCATTCAATACTCGATATGGTCACTATGAATATACTGTTATGCCTTTTGGGTTATGCAATGCACCAGCTGTATTCCAAGACCTGATAAATGAGGTTCTTAGGGAATTTCAGCAAGATTGCGTCATTGTATACCTAGATGATATACTCATTCATTCTAGTGACATTGAGATTCATCACAAACAAGTCAGGAGGGTTTTGCACAAACTTCTCCAGCATGGCTTGTACTGCAAGTTGGAGAAATGTAGCTTTGATCAAACCCAGGTAACCTTTCTCGGCTATGTGATCTCTGGGGAGGGATTCAAGATGGATCCGGATAAGCTCCAATCCATTCTAGAGTGGCCTTTACCCAAAGGTCTTAAAGCCGTACAGAGATTTATTGGTTTTTCTAATTATTATAGGCGCTTTATTAAGGGCTATTCTTCCATTATTGCACCTATCACTAACATGACCAAACAGGGGGCTGATACTAAGAATTGGACTACTGAAGCTCTCCTTGCGTTCAAGACTCTCAAGGAGCTTTTCGCTTCCGCTCCAATTTTAGTTCACCCCGACACTTCTCTGCCTTTTTTACTTGAGGTAGACGCATCAGAGACTGGTTTAGGTGCTGTCCTATCTCAAAGGTTGGGTGTTGATAAACCATTACATCCATGTGGATTTTTCTCTAAAAAATTGACCGCTACTGAAAGCAGGTATGACATTGGTGACAGAGAATTACTAGCGGTTATCAAGGCTTTGAAAGAATGGAGACATTTATTGGAAGGTACATTACATCCTGTTACCATTCTGACAGACCACAAAAACTTGTCTTATATCGGAGAGGCCAAGCGTCTGTCCTCCAGGCAGGCTCGTTGGTCGTTGTTTCTTACCCATTTCAATTACGTTCTGACTTACAGACCTGGGTCAAAGAATTCTAAAGCCGATGCGCTATCTCGCCAATATGAACCTTCTGCTTCAGTTGAACCACTTTTGTCCTCCATTGTACCCAAATGCAATATTATTGCTAATACCAGTCTCAAAATTCATTCTCCACTACTTGACCAGATCTTGAAATCACAACATCTAGCTCCCGGAAACACTCCTGAGGGAAGAAACTTTGTTCCTCCTGAACTACAACTGGAGCTCTTACAATGTTTTCATGTAAGTAAAATAGCTGGTCATCCTGGTATTCGCAAGACATACTCTCTGATATCCAAGGATTTCTGGTGGCCTTCACTTCGAAAAGATATTGAGGAGTTCGTCGCAGCTTGTGAGACTTGTGCCAAGACTAAACTACCTCATGCTTCTCCATGTGGCCTGTTACACCCCTTGGACATTCCTGAGAAACCTTGGTCCTGTTTGTCCATAGACTTTATCGTTGATTTGCCTGCTTCCAAGAGACAGACTGTTATTCTCACGGTGGTGGATAGATTTACTAAGATGGCCCATTTCGTGCCATTACCTAAACTTCCGACTTCTCCTGAATTGGCGGAGATTTTTGCGAGAGAGGTTTTTCGCCTACATGGGATTCCTTCAGAGATTGTTTCTGATAGAGGTTCTCAATTTGTCTCACGTTTCTGGAGATCCTTTTGTTCTCAAATGGGCATCAAATTGAACTTCTCCTCTGCCTATCACCCTCAGTCTAACGGAGCTGCTGAACGTACTAATCAAAAGATCGAACAGTATCTGCGTTGCTTTGTTTCCGAACACCAGGACGATTGGGTCGGTCTGATTCCTTGGGCGGAGTTCGCACACAATAACCTTGTTTGCGATTCAACTCGCTCTAGCCCTTTCTTCATGAACTATGGCTTTCATCCTTCGATTTTTCCTTCGGTTTCCTCTTCTCAGGGGATACCGTCGGTTGATGATCATGTCGCCAACCTGAAGAAATTATGGGATCAGACTCGGCAAATTCTATTACATAGTTCCTCGCTGTTCAAGAAACACGCTGACAAACATAGAAGAGCGGCTCCTGTTTTTGTTCCTGGGGATAGGGTATGGTTGAGTACTAAGAATATTCGCCTAAAAGTTCCATCTATGAAATTTGCTCCTCGCTACATAGGTCCTTACAGGGTTCTCACTCGTATCAATCCGGTTGCGTATCGCCTTGCTCTGCCACCTGCCTTACGCATTCCCAACTCTTTTCATGTCTCCTTGTTGAAACCTCTCATTTGCAACAAATTCTCCTCTAAGGTCTCCTCGCCTCGTCCTGTTCAGGTGGAGGGTCGGGAGGAGTACGAGGTCAGCTCCATCATTGACTCCAGAATTTCAAGGGGAAAATTGCAATATCTGGTCAACTGGAGGGGATATGGTCCTGAGGAGAGGAGTTGGGTACCTCAGGAGGACGTTCATGCTTCTCGCCTTCGCAGAGCATTTCACCTCCGCTTCCCATCTCGCCCCGGTTCATTCCGCCCGGTGGGCGTATCTGAGAGGGGGGGTACTGTCAGGGTACCTGAGGCCTCTACCTCTAAGGGAGGTAGAGACTTGGTGGTTTATCCCTCCAGGCGAGCTGTTTCCTCCGTTCCTCGCGGTTCATCCAGTCACTTAAACACTGGCCGCGAGGAATCCACGTCCTTTTCTAGCAGGACGCTCAATACGTGACGTCATGACGCTATCACGAGCATCTGTCACTCAATTGTCCGATATCCAATCGGTACTTGTCAGAGGCGTGATTTCCATCCAGAGCCAGGGTATTTAAGCTTACTCCTTACTTCAGCTCATTGCCCTGTCGTGGTTCTAGCCTGTCTAGTCACTCAGTGCTCTGGTATTCTAGTTTGCTCTATTGGTTTTGACTCGGCTCGTTGTACTATCCTGCTTCTCTGTTATCCCTTGACCCGGCTTGTCTCTCGCTTATCTGTCTTCTCGTTCCCTCGACCTCGGCTTGTCTCTGACTATTCTTTATTACTCTCGGTACGTTAGTCCGGCCATTCTAAGGCCCGGTATACGTACCTTTCCACTCTTTGTACTCTGCGTGTTGGATCCCTGTCCCGATCCTGACAGGTTTGTGCTTAAGGATTTTCTTAAATTTCTGGATTGAATTGACTGTTGGTGAAGCCATGGTCTGTGCCCCATGGGGCTTTATTAGCTCCTCATCCCTTACTACACATAGAGCCTCCACTTATGCACATGGAGTGGAAGCTTGACTTTGGAGCAACATATTCTCTCTCCACCACAAATGTAAGGGTGAAAAAGATGTTTTCTTCCCTTTCCAGTGGATGCTCTTATAGCCTCTTGTTTGAGAGTTCCAGAAACCACCACCCCACTCCTTCACCTTCACTGACCCACCATGGAATGTCTGTACACAGAGGTATGGGGACTAGCCTCTTCCTCAAGGACTTTAAACACGTTGGGTTAAACTTGAACAGGTCTGGTCAGCCCTGAACTCAGATCTCCTGCTGTTGGGTCCTTCTACTCTGTATATCTGGACTTTAGTTAAAATGTACCAGTATTCATTGTGTGTGTATGTGCCACTAGTCTATTGCTGTTATTCCTTCAATCTTCCACTAGTCTTAGTTCCAGATGTGCTGAATATAGTGATAGTGCTATCGCTGTGTAGAGTTTCCCCAATATAATGGACGCAACCAGTCATATTGAGTAGAAGAATCTGACTTTATTAGGCCACACTCTGCTTTTATGCAGTGCCCCTAGCATGGGGTTTCTAATACAACATCACAGGGGTTTCCTTCCCACAAGCTATTGTGTTAACTCTCAAATGAGAAAACTTACACACAATTTTAACATATCACGAAAATACATGAAATCAGTACAGGAACCGAACTAAAAATTATATTCCCGAATAGCACCGATCTGAGCGCACAACAGATCCAAAAAGCACTCAGATCAATTTGGTAAAACAAAAGTTAGGTTCAAACAAAGTTTTGACCAACCGGCCATGAGGTGGTAGCCCAAAACAGTTCCAGAGAATTGGGATGGCTGGATGACTTTTGGAGGTTACTGTGTGTACACCGATGAACGCATCCCCTGGCTTTTAAGAAATTAATGCTTCCCTTGTTCGGTAGTTTCTTACTCCCAAACGCCGTTTTCCTAGCTGGTCGGGAAGTCGAACGGGCAGGGGTACAAGTTTCCGCGGGGTTCGAAAGCTCGGGGAGCCAACTCAGAGATCCATGCCGTCGATGACCATGTACCACTGCTGGGTTTGAGAGACAAGATGGCCCATAATTGTACAGCCCTGCGGAATCTGTTGGCGCATTATAAATACCAGTAATTAATAAATAAACAAGCCCAGCCAAACCAGACTAGGAACAAGACCAGCCCAGCCAAACCAGAACAACCAACAAGCTGCATTAAGTTTTACATTCACTGTGCCTCAATAATGATGCCAAGTCAAATGACTCAGAAACAAATAAAAGTGGCCAATGTCAAAGCTTAGGAGTAATTGAGGTTGAAGCGACAAGACTCAGAGCTTATGTCAGTAGGATGAGTATGAGTATGCTGCGAGGGCTGCAAAACTGACTTAGTGTTGTAAGAGGGCCCAATGCTTACCTGTATTGCCACATTCTTGGAGCATGCCCCTTTAAGTACAATTTATGTCTTATATAAATGTTTTACTTGGCTCAGCACTGAACCTCCCTCCCGCCAATATTCACCAGTACCTAATAAATACAAATGTTTGGTCATTATCAATGGGATGCAGGGAAACACTTGCTGTACAATATATCGCATGGACTTAACCGTTTTATTATCAAGATCAAATGGTTAGCTCTGTTTTACATTCTCAGTTCTGATGCAAAGGGAATTAAATATTTTTTTTTGTGTCAAGTAAAATAATAATTAGTTGTTAGTCCTCTGCCCAAACTATACTCTAGTGCTGGAGGCATTCTAAAAGGTGCCGTTGTAAATGACAATGTGGTACTCTTGAACTCAGTTCTATTTTTGAGTCACTATTGCGCTGTTGGTATTTAAAAGTTTCCGTTTCAATAGCAACATTTAAATGTATGCAATCTACTCCATAGAGCATCTGTATCGCACAATCTTTCCCTAATTATATAAAAGGATTGCTTAATAACATTTAATTGCTTGCAGACAATTCAATCTTTGTTTCGAGAATCGTACAAACACCATAATGACTACACTACCCAGGACTGTCTAGAGTTCAAAGCTCACTGGCTTACAAAGTGTCTGAGCCTTACAATGTGTCAATGTGCGGCAGCGATGGGATTGTGCGCATCCTTGAGCTTTGAGGAAAAAAATATACAAATTTTCAGGTGCTATCCCTTAAGCATAAAACGTAATACACACTTCAAAAGAAATCAGCGAGCATTGTCAAAATATCCTCTGAACTGGCTATGCATAGGGTTTTTTTATTTTGTTTTGGCAAGTGGTGAAAGCAAAGATTTGATAACTTTGCACATGCTTAAGGAATGGGAAATGTTTAATGTCCACAGTTGCTGTTTTGAAGATTGTCAAGAAATGTTGGCCATTTTCCTAATCCCGCTGTGTTTTGTAGACTCCTGATCAGTTCTGTTTCCTGTTATGAGCTGAAGCAACAGAGAATTCTCCATCAGCCGTCCTCATATGGAGAAAGTTCAGAATAGGTCACATGTACCATATCCGTGCATTGTTTACAATGACTTTCACTGAGACGCTTCGTGGTTACTAAACAGATGCATTCGAGAGCAGTCCTGACAACTTTAATTATCTCCAAGAGTCAACGTTAGCCCACAGGTTCTCATTCAGCCCTTCTGGGATGCTTTTAAATATAGTTTGATCTCATGCTGCAGTCTTGTTTTTCATAAATCTATTTATTTTAAAAAATATATATTTTTTTACTTTTGGAGTTCGCTGGATCCAATTGAAAAGAGAAACCGTGTCTCTAATCTATTTCTCCCAGTAGCTGTTAAAACATGGGTAAATTCAGCCACAACTAGCAGAGCTGGTAAATCATAACTCCTAGCAGCAATCCCTTACAGTTTTCTGATATACTGTACCTTTAGAAATGTGGGGGCACATATGTTTGCCATAATGTGGAAAAATAATTGTCTAGGTATTACTGAACTACACTCCAAAATTTCTCAGGGCAAGTCCCGTTGGACCCTGGGGCTTTGTTGATTGTGACTTTTTATAATTGATTTGGCAGGTTATTCTATGTCAGCCACTGTTTGCAATAATGTTTTTACTAAATTAGCCTGTCAACCTGCAAACACTGAGTCTTACTTTAAAGATTGTATTTGGTTAATTTAAAACTGAATTGGCTATTGTAGCTTATATATAGCAATTTGGTTTTCAATCCTCTACAGTTTAGATTTAAGTGTCCGCCTTCTCCACAGAAATAAAAACACATCACAAGCTCCCATGAAATACATTGATCACTAAATCATTGATTGACCGCAAAATCTCATGGCCACTATTCTATCTTAATTCTCTTTGTTCTTACTGCTATTTTTGATGCTGTTGATCATTAACAGATTCTTCTCATCCTCCGTAATCTCGGTCTACGAGATATTACTCTCCTGGAGTTCCTCCCCATCGCTCTTTTAGTATTACTTTTTCTGTCTCTGCCTCTTCCCCCCAACCCCTTTCTGATGGTGTCCCACAAAGTTCAGTCATTGGTCCCCTACTGTTCTTCATCTATTCTGCGTCCCTAGGTAAACTTTTCAGCTACTTTGGCTTCCAATATCACTTCTATGTGGATGACACCCAAATCAATCTCTCCTCCCCTTGACTAGTGTCTCTGACTGCCTCTCTGCTATTTCTAACTGGGTGGCTGTCCACTTCCTTAAACTCAACTTGTCCAAAACAGAACTTCTGGTCTTTCCTCCCTCAAGTGTTACATAGTTACATACTACTGCTGTGTTGCTACTGCTGTTTCTGTCTCCCTCCACGTTAATGGTGCTACCACCAGGTCCTCCGCGCAGGCTCGCTGCCTAGGTGTTCTCTTTGACTCCGACCTTTCCTTCACCCCTCATGTCCAGTCAATCGCCAAATTTTGCCACTTCCATCTCAAAAACATTGTGCGCATCCGCCCTACTTAATGCCAGATGCGGCTAAGGTGCTTCTCCATGCCACTGTCCTCTCTCGCCTTGACTACTGTAATCCGCTTCTCAGTGGTCTTACATGCTCCCAACTTGCCTTATTGCAGTTTAAAATAAATGCGGTGGCAAGGCTCATCTTCCTGTCCGCCCGCACCTCCCATGCCTCACTCCTCTGTCAGTCCCTGCATTGGCTTCCCATAAGATATAGGGCTCAATATAAAATTCTGGTTCTTGCTTTCAAATCTCTACATAATGCTGCTTCCACCTATCTATCCTCCCTTATACACAAGTATGTCCCGTCTAGGCCCCTAAACTCTGCCGAAGACCTGCGTCTATCCTCTATTCATACTGCCACATGTGATGTTCCAGAAACCACCACCCCACTCCTTCACCGTCACTGACCCACCATGGAATGTCTGTGCACAGAGGTATGGGGACTAGCCTCTTCCTCAAGGACTTTAAACACTTTTGGTAAAACTTGAACAGGTCTGGTCAGCCCTGAACTCAGATCTCCTGCTGTTGGGTCCTTCTACTCTGTATATCTGGACTTTAGTTAAAATGTACCAGTATTCATTGTGTGTGTATATATCTTCCACTAGTCTTAGTTCCAGATGTGCTGAATATAGTGATAGTGCTATCGCTGTGTAGAGTTTCCCTTACCTTTTGTGTCACTTTACCCCATTCCTTTATTGAGCAGGGCTTTCAACCCATCTGTTACCCCATTCCTTTATTGAGCAGGGCTTTCAACCCATCTGTTTCTGTGCATCAAACTTTACATGTTTGTTAGTCCACCCATTGTAAAGCGCTGCAGAATTTGCTGGCACTTTACAAATATAATAATAATAATAATTGATTAAATCCTTACAGTTTGCCCATAGATACTCTACCTGTTTAACCCCTTAAGGACCAAACTTCTGAAATAAAAGGGAATCATGACATGTCACACATGCCATGTGTCTTTAAGGGGTTAAAGGCCTCATTTTTTACTATTAAAGGGCTCCATGTTATATATTATTCTTGCATCCCATTGCACCAATGAATGGTAACCAAATGAGAGCAGTGCCCCAAATGCTCAGAGGGGGTGGGCAAAACATTAATTTCACTATAGGTGTGATGAGAGAAGAAGCCCACCACATAGAAGATGGAGAAAAGAAACTGCCCGATGTGGGCCTTTCTTTGGAAACTCAAGGGTTCTTGAACGCCTGTACAGGTTTCTTCAATAAAAGGTCACTACAATAGGCCTTCCCCGGTTACTAGAGGGTCCAGTAGACCCATGCACATTTTTTTAAAAAAATGGGGTCAGTTATAGCCCCCCTTACATACTATGGTTGTCCTTGCGGCCTCTACAACATTTTTATTTGTGTTGTTATATTGGAAGGAGGGGTTTATCCTTTGCTAGCTTAACCCCTTAAGGACCAAACTTCTGGAATAAAAGGGAATCATGACATGTCAAACATGTCATGTGTCCTTAAGGGGTTAAAAGACAACTATGATCAAATTTTCACTTTTGACTGTTTTAAAGTTTATTGAAGATAATGTTTTTAAAAATATATATATATTTTTCCAAGAAAATGTAACTTTTTTTTTATCTGGTTGGGCAGCCATGTTGGGTCAGACTCTATTGTCAGATGACCAACTGCTACTAAATCTAACGTGCTGATGCCGCGATGTTCTGTGTGAATCTGCTCCAGCAGGAAATTGGGTTGAACAGCGTCAGATAACAGCGCAGTCTGACCCAACATGGCCGCTCAGAAAGATAAAAAGTTTATTAGACAGATATCCTAGCAAGTAATATATATGGTGCAGCAACTTCTACCATGTGTTATTAAGCAAAACATATTGAGAAAATGAAAAGTAAGTAAGGTACTAAATATATATATGTTTTATACAAAAGTCCTCAAACAGTTAGGAATTGTTCTCCATTCTGTGAAAACAAAAGCCTGTATCTAAATTCTACGCTTCTAATTATATAGGAATGGTCTTAAAGGGACACTATATTCACAAGAACCACTACAGTTTAAAGGGACACTATAGTCACAAGAACCACTACAGTTTAAAGGGACACTATATTCACAAGAACCACTACAGTTTAAAGGGACACTATAGTCACAAGAACCACTACAGTTTAAAGGGACACTATAGTCACAAGAACCACTACAGTTTAGGGGACACTATAGGCACCTCATGTCCCTTTTGCACTTAGTTTAACATTGCAGATCCAGAGAAATTGCAATGTTTACATTGCAGCTCTGAGTCTGCCTCCAGTTGCTGCAGCTTTGTATTCATGGAACTTATAGTACCCCTTTAATGTAGTGGTTCTGGTGTCTATAGCCTGTCCCTGCAGGCTGAACACTGTAAACACTGTCTTTTTAGAGAAAAGACATCTGTTATCCTAAATGCCTCCAACCTTGAGCCACGTCTCATTATGTGGAAATGGGCTAATATTACAAAAATGAAGAACAAGTCAAAAATGTTAATTATTGTTATTGATGGACCATATCTTCTAGCTTAATTTATTTACCACTTACCAGGTATACCAGGCATACAAAAAATACAGATGTATATTGGCACAGTATCCTGTGAGCAGGTGCAGCTATTATTATTATTATTATTATTATTATTTTATTATTTATATAGCGCCAACAAATTCCGTAGCGCTGTACAGCTATCAAAGTTACCCACCTCTAATAACCTCAAACAAAATATATATTAAATACAAAATAATTGATACCGCACACCAAAAGATTTGCTGAAAAAAAATCAGCAATTTGCCCTAAAACACCCGTTCTTTAGGGCAGGAAAACCAACAGCTCCAGGAGTTAACTACAAAGTGGTGCCTTTGAACCTGAGACCACCCACCTGCATCCAAACTTAAGGACCAAGGTTTTTCAGCACAGTCACAACTTGGTGAGATCAAACCATAATTCATAGCAATAAGAAGCTTCTACATTTTCCTTGCCTTATTTATCTGAGAACTCAGAGACTGTTATATATAAAATCTTGTGTCATTATTTTTTTTTTCAGTTTTTTTCCCTTGTTTTCTGTTTTTTTCAGTTTTTTACATACAGTCTTTTCTAGCACTGCTAGTGTGGCATATACTTCCTTGCAAAGCAAATTCAGTGTGGACTGTTGTAACAGGCACCTCGGCACATCTACTTTGATTCAGACAGGATTCAGGACATGTGATATTCTCAAAAGAATTTTGTAAATATTGATGAACATATTATGGATTTTGTTTAAGTGTATATATATTTTTTTCTAAAAAAAAATTTATCCCAGTGTTTTTTTTTTTTAATTAATTTTTTTCTGATTTTTTTAATTTAGTTTTTCAATGAATTCTTGTCACTGAAATAATTGATTGGTGTACATATTATAAATTGTGATTTCCTTGTAAATATACATGTTATAGATTCTGGAACTACCTTGCATAGAGCATAAGTTTAACCTAACCTCTTTGTGAATTTTTTAAGCAATTCATTTGGTGTGCCGTATCAATATTTTGTATTTAATATATACCAGGCATACTAAGTTTCTTGTTTTGGCATTCTATTTTACATCTTTTGACAACTTGAGTGACATTGAATTTGAATTCCAGACTTTATTAAACTGTAGCACCTTCTATTTTCGAGATGAAAAAAAGTATAAACCTGTTAAATATTTCTCTATATAACATCTCTCAGAAAAAGGCCCATGGCATTATTGTGCATGTCTTGAAAACATGACAGTTGTCGCTGCAAGGAATTGAAAGAATCTCAGTCTAGTTTAGCTCGGATTCTTAGACATTAATTTATTGATTAATCTGTTTTAGGATCAAACCAAACAGTGACATAAAACATAACTAAAATAGCTTGCTGTTATTGACAATGTAACAGTCATAATCATGGATACATATACACATTGTAAATCTCTAAATCGTGCTCTGGTCATCATTAAGAAGGATCAAGGTCTAGATTTAAAGGGACACTCTTGCACCAAAACAACTTTGGCTTGAAATTGTATTCTGAACAGAAAATAACTTGCAATTTCATGCAAAAACCCATTAGAAAAAAGTATGGAATTTTGCAAAAAGCAGGTATTAGACAAAATACAGGGGTTGACTAACAGTGTGTTATGAGTGAACAACCTAGTTACATTGCTAGATTTAGTCCTAAATGGTTGAGTGGGAGGAAATTTGTACACATTTTCCCTCCCTTATTTTTTCTTAAATTTGAAGATTTTTTTTTGTCAGTTTACGGGTGCAGACTTATTCCAATAACATAGTCAGGGGAGATGCAGATAAAAGTAATATCCTAAGGGCTGCAGTCTGATTCCCATATTTTAGAAATATTCCTCTCTCCCTCTTGCCTACCTTGTGCGACAGAGGAGGGCCAATTGACCCCTGGTTGCTCAGTATCTGGTCCGCACCTTTGGCGGGTGCAGACCATGAATAGTGCTCCTTCAAGGCGTCACTGGGTGAAGAATCAGAGGGTTGCCGTGGTAACCACAGCAATATTCTGCTCAGATACAGGGAGCAATTCACATGGCCCACCAGTGTTTGCCAAATGGCCACTGCCAGCCAGCATTGAAGAGAGGAAGACAATGGCATCGAGGAGGGGCAGCTCAACTAAGTTTATCTTCTCCTCTTCTCTTTATCCTGACACTACCACATGGCATAGAGAACTTCCGGTGTGTCCATCTCCTCCTCCTTTTCTACAACCCTCAGTGCTACCATGCAGCAGACATGTTACATGGGAGCTTTTACTAATAATGGAAAGACCTCACAAGCAAAAGGTCTACTTTAATAGCTCCGGCCTTTCATGCCCCTTTACCAGCCCACTCCTAGATCAGCAGAACATGGCAGCCTGCTCTAGCAGTGGAAGGGTTAGACGTGCAGTTGCGCGCGTGTGTGTGTTTTTCCCTGTGTGTGTGTGTGTATGTGTGTGTATATGTATATATATATTGGTTGATCCTCTCTTTCCATTTCTTGGGCTGCCTTTCCCTTTGCTTTAAAACATCTGGAGCACCTTGCCATTCATCATTCTCACGGACCTATGACAGTTTTAAATCATTTCTTTTGCAAACACTCAATTTAAGCCGCTCTCACCACAGCAGTCAATGATTTCCACATGGCCAAGAGCAGTGGTCATTATTACTCCGGACGATTCCTCTGAATATGTCCCTGATTTAGACATTTATGGAATCCTCATTAATCCATCCCTGGACACTTCAGCTAATGGCCTTTTGTTTTGTATGTACTCTTTTATCTATTTTTTTTCTTCTATATTTAACCCTTAGGTTTATCTTGACTAAAAGTGCATCAGTCACCCCAAAATACCTCCGTAGTTTGTGCGTGTAGGTGTACAACTGGGGTATTGAGAAATGTGGGTTACTTGTAAGGAAACTATTAGCCCCAGCAACTCAGTTCAGTGGAACTGGGAATCTAAATAACTGATTGCTACAATAGACTTATCAATTCTTCTCCTCATTCCTCCACCTAAAGCTGTCAGAACCAGTTTCTACCCAAAATTGGAGGGTCAGTTTCTCCTCATGGCATCCCTGCAAGTAAGCGTGCATATTAAAATAATGTTAAAAAAAAGATTGAAAAAAAAAGATTAAAAAAAAAAGTATATATCGGTGATACCCTAAATGATGCAGTGATTAATTTGTCTAGAGAATCCTGGAAGAACATACCATCTTTCCCCAAAAATAAGACCATGTCTTATATGTATATTAATCCCCCCCTAAAAAAAAAAAAAAAAACACCATAGGGCTTATTTTCAGGGGATGTCTTATTTCGGGGAAACGGTAGCAAGCAGGTCTACGTTCGGGGGAATTTCTTGAAACATAGACCAGTTAACTAGGGCATGGAATCCTGCAAATCTATGTTCGGGGAAACTTTCCTGAACATAGATTAACTTACTCACAAATGGAATCCTACAAATCTATGTTCGGGGAAAATTCCCCGAACATAGATTTGCAAACTAGCGACTAAGGCTTATTTTCGGGGTAGGGCTTATATTATGAGCATCCCCGAAAATAAGCAGATGTCTTATTTTCAGGGAAACAAGGCAGTACTCATTTTTTGGGGTACATTGGCTGTACCTGGGGAGACAAGGAAAATAAAAGATAGTGGTGGGAAGAATCTATTTGAAAAAATGACCTTTGACATTATTTTTTCATAAACTTTGTGTAATGACATAATATCATAAACAATAAAGTTTTTTAAAGGAAAACTCCAGTGCCAGGAAAACAATCCGTTTTCCTGGCACTGGAGGTACCCCCTCCCTCCCACCCCCCAATCCCCGGTTACTGAAGGAGTGAAAACCCCTTCAGTCATTTACCTGAGGCAGCGATGATGTCCCACGTCGCTGCTGTCTCCTCCTCCGCGCCGCTCCTCCTGCTGTCTCCGTCGGTCGGTTGGCGAGACTGATCCCGCTCACCGGCCGAGGAGACCTAATGTGCATGCGCAGCAAAGCCGCGCATGCGCATTAGCGCTCCCCATAGGAGAGCATTGAAAAATAATTTCAATGCTTTCCTATGGGGAAATGAGCGACGCTGGAGGTCCTCACACAGGACGTCCAGCGACGCTCTAGCAAAGAAAATATTTGCTATAAATCAGGAAGTGCCCTCTAGTGGCTAGAAGTTACCTCTAGTTTCATAAAAAACTGCAATAATTACAGTTGCAAGGTTAAGAGTAGTGGGAGTTGGCACCCAGACCACTCCAATGGGCAGAAGTGGTCTGGGTGCCTGGAGTGTCCCTTTAAGGAAGGTATCTCTTCCTGCAAAGGCAAACAATACTTTAAGACTGTGTAAAAAAAAAAATAATTATAATAAAGAGTTTCATATATAATATTTCATGTTACAAAAAAAGAAGATGTAAATATTTTTTCCCGGATCTAAAGAGGAAAAAGTATAATCCTGAAAAACAAAACAGGGAGATTACTGTAAATAGAAAATGAAAAAAACAGATTCCAGTAAACTTTGGAAAAAAAATATTAGGGAAAATGTATTCATACTTACCGTAATATTCTTTTCCTGGCTATTATTCATGGCAGCATTTAACATACGGGGTTAGCTCCTCCCTCCAGCCAATAGGACAGGAAAACCAATTAAAGAATTCAATTATCCCTGAGGTATAAGAGATCGCAGAAGACTAGGTTCCTCAGTCTAGTAGCAAGCTGATCCGACATAATAAATGGGTGGGAAACCCAAATGCTGCCATGAATAATAGCCAGGAAAATAAACTTACGGTAAGTATAAATACATTTTCGCTATTCCTGGCTAATCATGGCAGCATTTAACATATGGGGAATACCCAAGCAGTGAATACCACAGGGAGGGAATAGATGCCCAGACATTTTTATTTGCTTTGAGAAGAACAAGAATTCAGGACCGAAAGGCCAAATTGCAGATTAGAATCTGAAGAAACATCGAGTTTGTAATGACTAATAAACGTCCCTATAGAAGACCAATTAGCTGCTTTGCAAATGCTCTCTGGTGATACTCCAGACTCTTCAGTGCATGAAGTGGCAATCGATCTGGTAGAGTGTGCCCTTATATCCTTTGGAACAGGAACTCCTCGGACCTTATAAGCTCTTGAAATAGAGGAGACCCACTTCACCCTTACGGGAGCCCCAAGGGACAACAAAGAGTTGAGGAGACTTCCTGCATGCCTTAGTCCGTTGAATGTAAACCAAAAGACACCTCTTAAGGTCCAGCATGTGACACTTTTCTTCCATCTCGTTCGACGGATTCTGAAAGTAGACTGGAAGAACAATTTCTTGGTTCAGGTGAAAAGGAGAGACCACCTTAGGTAGAAATTCTGGTCTGGCACGGAGAATGACCTTGTCATGATAGAAAGTGGTATAAGGTTCTTCTACCGAAAGACCTCTTATGTCCGCCATCCTTCTAGCTGAAACCAAGGCTAATAGAAGCAGGGTCTTTTGAGTCAGGGATAACATAGGGATTTCGTCCAATGGTTCGAAAGGCTGCTCCATCAAGGCCTGTAAGACCAAAGGTAAATCCCAGGGACACTTGTAAACCCAGATCGGTGGTCTAATCCTAAGAACTGCTTTCATAAAGCAGATTACCATGGGGTTTTCAGCCCATCTGATACCTGACATGGCAGAGATAGCAGAACAATGAACCTTGAGGGTGTTCAGACTTAGACCTCTATCCAACCCAGCCTGTAAGAATCCTAACACCTGGGAAATAGAAGGTGACTTTAAATCCTTCACATCTTCATGAAGCCATTACGCGAAGGCCTCCCATATCTTATAGTACGTAGAGGAGGTAGAAGATTTTCTGGAATGTAGCAAGGTGGAAACTACTTCTTCAGGAAAACCCTGTTCGCTTAAGGATTGCCTTTCAAGAGCCATGCATGAAGACGCAACTTGTGTGAAGACTGTAATTTCCCATGGTTTGTCTATCAACAGACTCTTCAAGAGGGGAAACCATGGACGACGGGGCCAGAACGGGATGATAGCTATTATCTTGCATAGTTTTTTGGAGATTTTCTTCAGAAGGGCAGGAATGAGTTGGATCGAAGGGAATACATATGCCAGCTGAAACGGCCATCTTGATGAAAGGGCGTCTTGATCATATGCCAGAGGGTGAAATCTCCTTGTCATGAAGCATGGAAGATGAGTATTCTGAACAGTGGCCATTAAATCCACCTGTGGGAGCCCCCACTTCATTACCAGTTGTTGGAAGGTCAAATCATATAGCTTCCATTAGATCAGGGTGGTGCAGTAGACATTGCTTACCTAGATTTCAGTAAGGCTTTTGACACTGTTGCACATAGAAGGCTTATCAATAAACTGCAATCTTTATGTTTGGATTCCAATATTGTTGAATGGGTGAGGCAGTGGCTGAGTGACAGGCAACAGAGGGTTGTAGTCAATGGAGTATATTCGAAGCTTGGGCTTGTCACCAGTGGGGTACCTCAGGGATCTGTACTTGGACCCATTTTCTGTAATATTTTTATTATTAATATTGCAGAAGGTCTTGATGGTAAGGTATGTCTTTTTGCTGATGATACTAAGATATGTAACAGGGTTGATGTTCCAGGAGGGATAAGCCAAATGGCTAATGATTTAGGTAAACTAGAAAAATGGTCAGAGTTGTGGCAACTGACATTTAATGTGGATAAGTGCAAGATAATGCATCTTGGACGTAAAAACCCAAGGGCAGAGTACAGAATATTTGATAGAGTCCTAACCTCAACATCTGAGGAAAGGGATTTAGGGGTGATTATTTCTGATGACTTAAAGGTAGGCAGACAATGTAATAGAGCAGCAGGAAATGCTAGCAGAATGATTGGTTGTATAGGGAGATGTATTAGCAGAAGAAAGAGGGAAGTGCTCATGCCATTGTACAGAACACTGGTGAGACCTCACTTGGAGTATTGTACGCAGTACTGGAGACCATATCTTCAGAAGGATATTGATACCTTAGAGAGAGTTCAGAGAAGGGCTACTAAACTGGTTCATGGATTGCAGGATAAAACTTACCAGGAAAGGTTAAAGGATCTTAACATGTATAGCTTGGAGGAAATACGAGACATGGGGGATATGATAGAAACATTTAAATACATAAAGGGAATCAACACAGTAAAGGAGGAGACTATATTTAAAAGAAGAAAAACTACCACAACAAGAGGACATAGTCTTAAATTAGAGGGACAAAGGTTTAAAAATAATATCAGGAAGTATTACTTTACTGAGAGGGTAGTGGATGCATGGAATAGCCTTCCAGCTGAAGTGGTAGAGATTAACACAGTAAAGGAGTTTAAGCATGCGTGGGATAGGCATAAGGCTATCCTAACTAGAAGATAAGGCCAGAGACTAATGAAAGTATTTAGAAATTTGGGCAGACTAGATGGGCCGAATGGTTCTTATCTGCCGTCACATTCTATGTTTCTATGTCTCGTTCACTTGATGTCTGCTCAGGAAGTCTGCAATCGTATTCTCCTTCCCAGGAAGGTATAAGGCAGAGAGACCGGCTTTAGTCCTCTGTGCCCAAATCATGATTGGCTTCATCTCCTTCATCAGTGCATAACTCCTGGTACCTCCCTGATGGCTGATGTAGGCTACGGCTGCCCTGTTGTCTATTCTCAGCTTCACTCATTGATCCTGAATGAGAGACTTGAAGTGTAGAAGAGCTAGAAAGGTTGCTCTCAGTTGCCTTATATTTGAAGGAAGATGACGGGTGCGCAGGGGCCATAGAGCCTGAACAAAGTGGTCTTTCAGATGTGCACCCCAACCATCTTGACTGGCATCCGTGGTGATTATCATCCAGTCCACCTCCCTCAGAGGGAAACCTTTGGATAGGTTTTCCCAAGAAAGCCACCAGTTGAGGGATAACTTTATATGATCCGGAATGGACATCTTCATCTCCCATTCCTGGGAGCCCGAATCGAACTTTTGTAGGAAGTATTCTTGTAGAGGGAGGAGGTTCCATCTCATCAGGCCAATCGTGGAGGAAAGGGAACCTATGATCCTCATACACTTTCTTGCTTTAGTCGTTCTTTCGATTTGAAATTCTCAAATGCGTGACAGTATACTCAGTTTTCTGTCATGGGCCAGAGACACTACTGCTGACACTGTGTCGAATTCTGCTCCTAAAAACACCAGCCTTCTGGCAGGCAGAAGTTGACTCTTCTAGTAGTTGATTAACCAGCCAAAGCGTTCTAGTGCCTGGAGTTCCATCAGTCGATGTTTTAGTAAAACCTTGTATGTTGGAGCGACTATCAGGATATCGTCGAGGTAATGGAATACTGCTATTCCCTTCTTTCTGAGCAATGTGATAACTGTCACCAGGATCTTTGAGAAGGTCCTTGAGGCTGTGCTGATTCCAAATGGTAGAGCCTGGAACTGGAAATGTTGTTTGTTTACGCAGAATCTGAGGAACCTCTGGTGATGAAGAGCTATTGGAACATGGAAGTAATCGTCCTTCAGATCTACTTAAATTAGCCAATCTCCTTGACGTACCACTGGTATGATAGAGTGAAGGGATTCCATCTTGAATTTTCTTACCCTCAAGTGAATATTGAGTTGCTGTAAGTCCAGAATGGGTCTCCACTTTCCTCCAGGTTTCTTCACTAGGAAGAGAGGGGAATAGAAGCCCTGAAACTTTTGTCTGTCTGGAACAGGAACATTCACCCTTTGATGTAGAAGATCTCCAGTGTACTGGATCAACGCGTCTCTTTTTATAGAATTCAGGGGCAAACTGGTCCTTAAAAATCTTGATCGGGGAATGTCCATAAATTCCAGAGAATAGCCTTCTGTAATTATGGACCTCACCCAATTGTCTGGGATCTCTGCCCAAACCCTTTGGAAATGCATAAGTCTTCCTCCTACCAAAGGTGCTTGGGCGTAGTAACCTTCAGAATTGTTTGGAAGGACGAAAGGAAGAGGTATTAGGCTTTCGTCTGGTGGACTTGCTGGTTTGACCACTTCTCCAGGAGTTAGGTCTGTAGTATTCACGTCCTGGTCTATAAGCCTTACTGTCTCTATAGGAAGGGTGTTCCCTATATGAACGACGTTCAAGTGGAGGTCTTCTTGGACGTCTATCTTGCGGAAGCAGAACTTGCTTGACATCCAGTGCTCTCTTGATGGCTTCTTCAAGGGGTTTCCCAAACAATACTTCACCCGAAAAAGGAAGGGAACATAAGTTATGCTTTGAGGCCATATCAGCCCCCCATTGATCTGAGCCATAGTGCACGTCTGGCTGCAACCGAGAAAGCCATAACCTTCGACATAACCTTAATCATATCTGTAGAGGCTTCTAAGAGCCATTCACTGGCTAGTTTGACCTCCCTTAAGGAATCTGCAATATGTTGTCTTCTGACACCTTTGTCCAAATCTTATTCTATGTCCAGGATCCACACTCTCATTGCTGTGGACATAGCAGAAATAGAAACCGCAGGGTGACATCCAGTACCAGCTGCTAAAAAAACATTTTGAAATATCAGCATCTATTCTTTTCTCCATAGGGTCTCTCAGGGAAGCATTGGAATCTATCGGGAGAATAGAACGTTTTGCCACCCTGATAACTGAGGCATCAACCTTTGGGTTAGAAGTCCAAAGTCTGGAGTCCTCTTCACGTATGGGGTATAATTTAGGCAGACGGTTTTGCAGAGAAAGTCTCTTTTCTGGAGTCTTCCATTCATTACTTATAAGATCCTTAATGGACTTGTGTACCAGAAATGAAGGTTTCCTTTTACTGAGTGTTTGTCCGCTGCTGAGGTTTCTAGCCTCTCATCAGGTAATTCCAGTGTTCTTCTCACAAGAGAGATCAAACGCTCTATTGCTTTAGAGTCTAGGGGGCAGGAGTATTCCTCATCGCTAGAAGACATATGTTCAAGGTCCAGGGAACCCGAATCCTGTCCGAAATCTACGTCTGAAGAATCGTGATTTACCTGGGGATATTCACATCTAGGACGTTTGCCTTTGTGTGATTCAGCAATGCCTTCTGCCACTGCTTGTTTTATCCACGAGGCTATATCCTGGGCAGAGGTGGATGCTTGTGGAGGCTTCTGTAATTCAGAATCTCCTGCAACTCGAGTCAAACATCTCTTACATAGCCTGCAGTTATCCAAGGGTCTGGAGCCACATCCAACACAAGCTGCCGGTGTATCCCTTCTCCTGGAAGGAGATCTAGGGCCTGTCCGGTCTTGAGGGCTGAAATTACAGAAGCCAAGAGACTGTACCCTCTATTGCACTCTTTTTATTATGAGAAGAAAAACAAAATACCAAAATTAATGCTCACCTAGGACCTAGAGTCGCTGGTTTAGCTGAAGTGGGAGAGTGATCCATCATAGAAAACACAAGTTCAAGCTGAAAAAAAAATGTTTTAACAGAAAAAAAAACCAATTTATACCAAAAGGTATCCTAAAAGGAAAGAAAAAAATAATAAAATACCTGCAGAGTGAGGGAGCTTGATTCCCAGAGAGCACTTTTTTGTATATTAAGCACCAATTCACATTTTTTTTTTTTGTAACATGAGTTTTGATAACAGTGGTTTATTTATTTCTGGCATTTATAAAACGACAACAAATCCGCAACGATGTGCATGTGGGAAAAGGACAGCCCAACATAAACAGACCAATAAAAAGTTAAACAGGGCCCTGCCCGTGAGCGGACAACGTAAAGGTTAAGTAAAATACGGGACATTAACGCAAAGAATACCATTTCATCTGTAGTGATAGCATCACGTGTTCTTCCAGAAAATGTAATTTTGCAAACTTATCAATTCTTGTCAGCTTTATTTATTAAAATATTGGGAATTTTTCTTAAAGCCTAATAGATTCTTCTTTTTTAATTCAGTATTTATTTCTTTAATGATCCAACACATTCTGTAGGGGTATACTCTGGTTTTACAACACACACAGATAATGGGTGGTTAAAGGAAAGTGATATGTGCAAATTATGTAACAATGTGAATGTTCATCTGTCAGGGTAACCAAAATGTATTTTGTAACCTGCACAATGTTTGTGAACGTATTACATAACTGAACCAGAGGGAGCATATTGTGTTGTTTCTGAAGCAGCTCAAACAATCAGCTTAGATGACGGACAGGTGGTTTCTCTGTCTTAGATTCATGAAGGAAATGTGACTCCATAACTAGTAGGAATGTAAAAGAAAAAAGGTGGAAAGAGATCCATAGTTAGATATTAAGAAATCAGATTTTGTTATGAGTGGAAAATAGGGAAAAAAAATGCAAACTATAATTAGTATATTCAAAGTTATTCATATTGATGAGAAATAACCACTCACGTTCCTCAGAGCAAACTGCCTTGCTCTGGTATGTTTTGCTCTGCTTGAGATGAGTCTTCTATACAATTCTTGAAAACTGCTTTGATGCTGCTCACTTTTCCACCTTCTGCGATATCACTGAGGAGTTATGGCCTCCTCTACGATAGTCTAGTCACATGCTCTTAGAAGAGCATTGGGGACCTGATGTGCGTGCACGGCTAATGCCGTGTGGACATTCAAAGGCATCTCGTTTATTCCATCAGTGCTGATGAAGCGCCTCTAGTGGCTGCCAGTATGACAGCCCTAGAGATAGACTTAACCCTGCAATATAAACATTGCAGTTTCTAAAGGGTTAAAAGGACAGGGGCACTGCACGCAGTGAGGTTTAGTGTTTTGGGTGACTATTGTGTAATGATGTGCATTTACCACACCTGTAGCTCAGTAGAGACTGAATGGGGATTGTTGTTAAATACCTGCCCTGCAAACTGACAGCGCAGCATATTTTCCTAAGGCAGGCCCTTATCTTTAGCACAGAATGAGGAAGAGGCTGCGATAATTATGAGCAAAGGTTAGCTCAACTCCCATCATTCTGGCTTTGCTCTCCCAGTATCAGGACAGGAGAGCAATGACTCCACGAAAAACAGAACTGCCCATTTTATAAAGAAAAACACAAGAGACAAAGGAACAAAAACCTCAAAAAGAGAACTTCAACCCGAGCTTGTACAAGTAAGTTATCTTGACTATAGCTTTGTGAGTAAATAGACTGTGTATACACGCACTAGGGAGTGAATTGTCAGGAGTTTAAAGTGAGTTCTAATTTTAAATGAACTTTCTGTTGTTTCACTGGGTTACTTACTAAAGTGAGAACTCAAAGTGAATTTCAATGGAATTCCAAATTAAAGCTAAGCTAGCTATGTTTCCGACTACTCTGGTCTTAAATTTGAAATTCACTTTGAATTCTCACTTAGTAAGATAGTAACGAGTAACTAGTAAATGACTCTGTTGGAATTTTGTTTAAGAATTAGTGACCTCAGCCGTTTCAGTTGCCAGTTCCAAACTGTGTAGGCTGTCTGTTCAATATAATTACCTTTTATTTAATGTTTAAAAAATAGAAAAGAAAAAAACAAAACCTGAATGTAGAAGAAGCCATTTTGCCTCCCTCGGTGACCTTTTATATGTCAAATTGTTAGAAGTTTGTTGTGAGATTTTTGATCAATTATTACACAGGATTTTTTAAAGCATTATTCAGAAACATAATAACCGTTTTCAACCTAATCCGATATTCTAAATCAATACAGAGTGGGTTGGAGGGTGATTGATTGGCGTTCCTGCATGATATGGCTGATATAAACACACCAGTGCGGGAGATTACGTTTATTCTCTGTGGCTATTGTAGTGAACACAGCTTAGTATGATGATCCATGTATTGACATTTTCTGTAAAATTCTCTGCTCAGTCTCTGCACATTGTTCTGCTCATTTGCAGGTGAAGGCATTTGTGATATTCCATGTTACATTCTTCGAATCCTTGACATATAGAATTAAGGGCTAGGCAGGTGCATGCTGTCTACCGGCAATTCTAAACCTAGGTACAGAGCCAGTTGCTCTGACAATGCGGCACCTAGGCATTGCCCCTGAAATAAACTAACAAATATTATTATCCTCTTGTGTACCTACCATCTAAAGGAAGAGGGAACTTATCCCTGGTAAGCTCTGGACCAGTCCTAGAATAGACCTCAAACTGGGCTCCATATAGTCTCACCCTCTGAATGCATGTTATAACATAAAGGGTGCTGTGACATGACACGCAGACTACGTGAAACTTAGCGGTTGCTGCTAGCCAAGTCAGCTTGCATACCAGCCTCATAATGGTTAGAGAGGAGGACCGCCCTTTGTTGATAATTTAGCAGGCTGCTGAATTGTCTGAGCAGCATTTGACTGCCTTGCCGGTCCAAAGATGGCCCCATGTATGAGCAGCCGCCACGATGGGGTAAATCTCGAACAATGAGGATGTTTCACTAAAGGCCTGCAAGGCATTCATCTCAGTGGGCCAGTTATCCCTAAACCAGTGGATTCCAAATATGGCTGCAAACCCGGTGTGTGCTGCTGCGTCTGTGTAAATAGTAGGTGAAAGATCGGATAGTGGAGGAATAAACAGGGAGACTCCATTCCACTCGGACAAGAAGTTTCTCCACATGTGCAAATCTACCCTGGCTGGATCATTCAATGTAATTGAGCAGGAGTCGGGCACCCCATGGAGTAGACACAGTAGCCTAGAGACGAATGATCTGCCCTGTGGAATGAGCTGCATCGCAAAGTTAAGAGACCCCAACAAGGACTGGAGTCCCTTTCTGGTGCATGTATCACTCCGCAGGAACAGACCGAACAGATTTTGTCCCCCAATTTCTCTGGTGGTAGGCTGGTTTGAAAAGATTCTGTGTCCAAACAATGCCCAAGAAAACTAGCTTAGTGGAGGGTCCAAGTGTTTAGCTTGGTGACAGGGGCAAACCTAGTGTAGTGAAAATTGCTGTGGTGCTGTGAATGCTACTGGGTGCTTGGGAGCCTGGTTCTAACAACAAAAAATGTCCAAATAGTGAATAACAGACAGACACCTAACTATGTTTAGGAGCAGCCAGCAAAGCGTTTCTGCGAATATGTCAAACAGCTTAGGGCTGCTCCTTGACCCAAAAGTGAGCCGGGTAGAAAAACAATACCTTTTCCCGCCATTTAACACCGTGTAAGTGCCATAGTGAGGGGTGAATGGGTAAGGCCTTGCTGCCTGCTGTGATGATGGCGTTGTCGATTTTTGCATAGTGTAATGAAAACTCCTCAGCGGGTATGAGAGCGTTTATGCTGGGGATGGGAGAAGAATGAGGTGCTGAGAGGTCGATAGTCAATCTTTTTTTATTAGAGTACTTGTGCACAGCTACCCCGATGGGGTAGGTATGCCAGGATGAAAAGGGGGATACTGTGAAAGGGCCAATCATGAAATCTGCCTTAGTTTCTGTGGAAGCTAACAGCAGGTTTGGGCATTCAAGAGTGCCTGTGGGGATGGCAATGAGACCCATGTGAAAATCCTGTGAAAATCCCCTCATCAAAAATTCTAACAAATGCCTAGCTGGGTGGGAGCATATGTAGTAAGCCACAACATCTATGTTGACCTCGGTCAGTCATTTTTTAGGTGAAAGTCGGGCTGGGCACATAGTCTTGGTATGCGTTCTGAAACAAATGGAGCAGAGGTGCAACAACCTGCATGCGCTGAAGCTGCACACCTGCGCCTTGCCCAGAAATGCAATGGGTCAATTGGCTGTGGGGCTGAACCTCCGCAATTGGCAATTGGCTGTGGGGCTGAACCTCCGTGTTGAGGTGGGGAGTAGGCCTAGTGCACTTACTTAGGGTTGCTAAGGCCAGCACCTATCCCTGTATGCCAGTTCTCTAAACCTGTTGGGGCTTGTCCCCTAACGATGTGACCGAACCCATGTAGTTACTAGGAGGAGACCCGTGGAGGCTGAATGAGGCCTCGGGGCAAGATAAATGTAACGAGTAAACCACTATACCTGAAGTCTACTTTATGAAATGCTGAGGAGCCTGAAATCATGACATAGAGCTAAGTACCATAACAAGTAGAAAAGCTGAGAGATAAAGTGAGTGACCGATCGTGCCTTTGGTCAGTAAGGTGTGTGACGTAAAATTAACTGTGTGTGCTTATACTATAGGCATGCTTTAACTGAAAATAATAAATGTATGTCCTCAAAAAGGAAAATCTATGAGAGTGCCAGATCAGTTACCTGCTTGATAAGGAACATAATAGTGTCTACGGTTGGTTGTTTGACCGCACGAGTGACTGAACGAACGTAAGTGTACCCTGCGGTCGACTGTTTAGCCTCACAAACCACGGAAGTGCACGAACGGTACGTAATGCACGAATAGGTACTGTATAAGTAAAGGGAGCCTACCCCCACATTTTTAGGCAGGAACTGTCAGGGGTCCGCGGGCAGCTAGGAGGGGAGGCTGCTCGCAACTTGCAGCACTCACCCTCAGTCCATCGCCGCCCGTGGTCTCTCCTCCTCCTACCTGTCGGCGAGCGGCGTCTCATCTCCGCCGCTCGCCGCTCGCATCCTTCACGCCTCCCAGCGGCAGCATGTATAACGCTGCACGCTGGAAGGTCGTTAATATATGCAAACGCCGGGGTCACGTGAGTGACCCGGCGTTAAAGCAACAGTACCACAATCACAGTGGGAGGTTTAGATATCTCCCATGTGTGATTGTTAATTCTGATTGGAAGTTATCCAATCAGAATTAAACATAGGGTATTTATACTTACCTTTCCTGTTCCTCCCTGCCCTGTTGTGGTCTTTGCTTTATAGTATTGATACTGAACTTGTGATTTCTGGGTTACGTACTCTCTGGCTTGTTAACCCCTTAAGGACACATGACATGTGTGACATGTCATGATTCCCTTTTATTCCAGAAGTTTGGTCCTTAAGGGGTTAAACTGACTTTGTGACTTTCTCCTACCCTTTGACCTCGGCTTGTTTCTCGTTTTCCTGTCTTCTGGTTCCCCTGACTCGGCTTGTCTCCTGACTATTATGTGTGTGCTTAGCCCGGCCACTCTAAGGTCCGGTACAGCACCTTTTCTGTGTGTGTGTGTGTGTCTGTTAGCGTGTTGGGTTCCCGGAATCGTGACATTACAACAGGGCCATTATGGAACCTGCTGACATTCCACAGCTCCTAGTTAATCAGGAGGCTAGAATGGATGGTTTAGACCATCGTATGGATCAGTTTGCCCAGGCTTTACAAACCATACTGGCTCGTACTGCCCACTTGCAACCTGCCGTTCAAGAAGTTGTTGCTGCTGGGCCAGAACCCAGTCCTGATCCAGTAACCGCTCCTGCTCACGTGGTTCACATGACGCCACCTCAGCGCTATAGCGGTGATCCAGCATCGTGCCGTGGTTTCCTCAACCAAATTGATATTCATTTGGTGATGAATCCACGCTCCTACCCCACTGACAGAACCAAAATTGCTTTTCTGATCAACCATTTGTCCGGGAAAGCTCTAGCATGGGCCAACCCCATGTGGGAGAACACGTCCCCAATGTCCTTTGCAGACTTTCTAACAGCTTTCAAACGTACGTTTGATCAGCCCGGCCGGGTTACTTCTGCTGGCAAAGCTCTGCTTAGGATCCGACAGGGCAGTAGATCAGTAGCGGATTATACCATTCAATTCCGCACTCTGGCAGCTGAAGTGGTTTGGAATAACGACTCTCTCGTAACAGCTTTTCAGGAGGGTTTGGCCGCTTACATATTAGACGAAATAGCATCCAGGGAATTGCCTGTTCTTCTGGATGATCTAATAGATTATATCATTCTAATTGACAACCGTATAAGAGAGAGGCGTAGTCAAAAAAGGATGAATACACAGGGGTTACCTGCTTTACCCAGTACTGCACTACTAGCATTACCTCCCCCTAATCAACCACCTCCCGAACCCATGCAATTAGGTGCTGTAGGCTTATCTGAAGCTAAAAGAACGTACCGCAGAAGGGAGGGCTTGTGCCTTTATTGTGGTAAGAGGGGGCATCTCCGAAGTAACTGTCCTAGTTTACAGGGAAACTACAGCACCTAAGGCCTAGAGAGGGGTCGGCCTCGGGTGTTATGTTTTTTTTCCCCTCATGTGTCCATCTCCAGACCATTCATTACGGTTACTCTTTTGGTCAATCAAACCACGGTTACAACTAAAGCCTTGATCGATTCAGGTGCTGCAGATAACTTTATCGATGAGAACTTTGCTAAAACCGCAGTCTTGAATCTGATCCAAAAGGCCACACCCTTGGCCGTTGAGGCCATAGATGGTAGACCACTTGAGAAACCTCTGGTGACCCATGAGACCCAAGAAATGGTTATGGCCGTGGGTGCCTTACACAAAGAAAGGATAACCTTCCAAATAATTTACTCCCCTACAGCTTCCATCATACTGGGCTTCCCCTGGTTAGTTAAGCATAACCCGGTACTTGATTGGGGTTGTTTGGATATACTCTCCTGGGGGGAATCCTGTCAACAAGACTGTATGGTCCGTTTACGTCCCGTTTGTTTACTCAATGTGCCTACAGCTAAACCACTTTCTGTTTCTGTCCCTCCTGTGTATGCAGACCTCGCATTGATAGACTACCCCCACACCGGGATTATGATTGTGCCATAAACTTGTTACCTGAAACGATGCCTCCTAGGGGCAAGGTCTACCCGCTTTCTGAGAAAGAAAACCAGGTCATGGAGGAGTACATACAGGAATCCTTACGTAAAGGTTTTATCAGAAGGTCCTCCTCTCCGGCTGGTGCTGGTTTCTTTTTTGTTGCCAAGAAAGAGGGAGATTTAAGGCCATGTATAGACTATAGAGGCCTGAATAATATAACAGTTAAAAATGCTTATCCTATCCCTCTCATTACTGAGTTGTTTGACCGTGTCAAAGGTTCTAGATTTTTTACCAAACTAGACCTCAGGGGGGCTTATAACTTGGTTCGTATAAAAGAAAACGATGAATGGAAGACAGCGTTCAATACACGCAGTGGGCATTACGAGTATCTAGTTATGCCTTTCGGACTGTGTAATGCTCCTGCTGTCTTTCAGGACCTCATAAATTATGTCCTTAGAGATTTACTACATGTCTGTGCCGTGGTCTATCTCGATGATATACTTGTATTTTCTCCTGATCTGGAGTCTCATCATGCCCATGTGAGGAAGGTACTTAAGAGATTGCTACAAAATGGTCTTTATTGTAAATTAGAGAAATGTTTATTCGACCAAAAATCAGTACAATTCCTAGGGTATATCATTTCTGAACAGGGGTTCAGCATGGATCCTTCAAAATTAGAAGCCATGTTGTCTTGGCCTCTTCCTCAAGGCCTTAAGGCAATACAGCGATTTATAGGCTTTGCCAATTATTATCGCAGGTTTATTAAAAACTTTTCATCAGTCATTTCTCCTATCACTAAACTGACTAAAAAGGGTTTGCACCCCAGGGTTTGGACTCCTGAAGCCATTAAAGCCTTTGAGACTCTCAAATAGGCATTTGCCACTGCCCCTGTGCTACACCATCCCGATCCTTCCCTTCCCTTTGTAATGGAAGTAGACGCTTCAGAATCAGGTGTGGGAGCTGTATTGTCACAAAGACTCTCCTATAACGAACCCCTCCATCCCTGTTGTTACTTTTCTAAAAAACTATCTGATTCGGAAAATAATTACGACGTCGGGAACAGGGAACTATTAGCTATTGTGATGGCTTTTAAAGAGTGGAGATACTTATTAGAAGGAGCCACGAAATCCTTGTTATAACTGATCATAAGAATCTCTCCTATATAGCTGATGCTAAAAGGTTGTCCTCTCGTCAAGCCAGATGGTCCTTATTTCTTTCACGCTTTCAGTTCATTATCACATATAGGCCTGGGTACCGTAATGTCAAGGCTGATGCTATCTCCCGACAATACGAACCTTTGGAGTCTATTGCCCCCGCTCCTGAACCCATTGTACCCACGTCTAAGATAATAGCCGCTACCCGTTTGGTTATTTCGTCCCTTTTCCTGGATGGTATCAAGGCATACCAAATGCAAGCACCCTCTGAGACACCTGTTGATAGATTATACGTGAAAGAAAAAGATAGAAAGAAATTGTTAGTTTTATTTCACACCGCCAAAACGGCTGGTCACCCAGGGGTTACCAAAACATACAAGGGTCTCCTTCAACAATTTTGGTGGCCTTCACTTAAGCAAGACGTAGTGGATTATGTGCAGGTTTGTCGTGTTTGTGCACAGTGTAAGTCCCCTACTGTTAAACCCCCGGGCCTCCTGATGCCTCTATCCGTACCCAAGAAACCATGGACCCACTTATCCATGGACTCTATTGTGGATCTTCCTTCATCCGATGGAATGACAGTAATTTTGACTGTGACTGATAGGTTCTCTAAGATGGCACACTTTATTCCGCTCAAAAAACTACCTTCTGCGGTTCAGTTGGCTCGGGTGTTTGCCAACGAGGTTTTCCGCTTGCATGGTATACCACAGGATATCGTATCCGACAGGGGTCCTCAATTTGTCTCTCGGTTTTGGAGGGGCTTTTGTGCTGAGATGGGGATTTCCTTGTCATTTACCTCCTCCTATCATCCACAATCCAATGGAGCTGCCGAACGGGCGAATCAATCTGTGGAGTTGTATTTACGCTGCTTCACGAATGCACACCAGGACAACTGGTCTCACCTCCTTCCCTAGGCTGAATTCGCCAGGAACACTGTGACTCATTCGTCCACTGGCTTAAGCCCTTTTTTGGTTGCTTATGGGTTCCAACCCTCTGTCCTTCCCGGCATATTCTCCGACAAGGGAATACCCGCTTTGGACGAGCACCTAACCTCCTTACGGAAGATGTGGGATCAGGTCCATGCGACTCTCTCGAGTGGCTGTTACTCAGAAGAGATTTGCTGATCGTCGTAGAGGTGCTGCTCCTTCTTATGTTCCGGGTGATAGGGTTTGGTTGTCCTCTAAGAATCTCCGCCTCAGGGTCCCCTCGATGAAATTCACGCCCAGGTTCCTTGGCCCCTACAAGGTATTGCGTAGGGTCAATCCTGTGTCCTACTCCCTGGCCTTACCTCCTTCCATGCGCATTCCTAACACTTTTCACACCTCCCTTTTGAAGCCCCTGCTCTGTAATCGATTCTCTGGTCCTCTCAGGCGTCCGGATTCCCTCCGCGCTGTCTCTAGTGACGTGTACGAAGTGGCTGCCCTGCTTGATTCTCGTTTTTCTCGGGGTCGCTTGCAGTATCTGGTTGACTGGAAGGGATACGGCCCTGAGGAGCGGTCCTGGGTTTCTGCCTTTGACGTGAGCGCGCCCTCTTTGGTCCGCTCCTTTCATGCGCGGTTTCCTTTGAAGCCTTCGGCTTCCCGCCCGTTGGGTGGTCCTCGAGGGGGGGATTATGTCAGGGGTCCGCGGGCGGCTAGGAGGGGAGGCTGCTCGCAACTTGCAGCACTCACCCTCAGTCCATCGCCGCCCGCGGTCTCTCCTCCTCCTACCTTTAGGCGAGCGGCGTCTCCTCTCCGCCGCTCACCGCTCGCATCCTTCACGCCTCCCAGCGGCAGCATGTATAACGCTGCACGCTGGAAGGTCGTTAATTTATGCAAACGCCGGGGTCACGTGAGTGACCCGGCGTTAAAGCAACAGTACCACAATCACAGTGGGAGGTTTAGATATCTCCCACGTGTGATTGTTAATTCTGATTGGAAGTTATCCAATCAGAATTAAACCTAGGGTATTTATACTTACCTTTCCTGTTCCTCCCTGCCCTGTTGTGGTCTTTGCTTTATAGTATTGATACTGAACTTGTGATTTCTGGTTACGTACTCTCTGGCTTGTTAAACTGACTTTGTGACTTTCTCCTACCCTTTGACCTCGGCTTGTTTCTCGTTTTCCTGTCTTCTGGTTCCCCTGACTCGGCTTGTGTACGGCCCCTTTTCTGTGTGTGTGTGTGTGTGTGTGTGTGTCTGTTAGCGTGTTGGGTTCCCGGAATTGTGACAGGAACGTGGGAAATAGCCGAATGCTATTTCCCACGTTATGCTTATGTGGACGTGCCGGTCTCGTGACCGGAAGCCGTGTACCGTTACCGGGCAGAAGCTGGGTGGCAGGACCGGAGGCCGGAGGCAGAGGATACTGCTGGCAACAGGACTCCTGCTGGTGTCGGTAACTTTTTTTGGGGTGGCGGGAGCTCGGACCGGAAGTGCTGGTTGCTGAGACAAGGTCAATCAGCTTGAACGGCAGAGGTGAGTAGGGGCTGGGAGTTTAAGTAGGGGCATTAACTCCTACCACAAATTCAGGCCCAATGGCCTTTTAACATATATATATATTGGGGGAAATCGTAAGCCCCTTCAAAGGCAGCTAAATGTATACCTATTGTATTTTTGAAGACTACATGGAAATGGAAAAAAAAGAGAAACAAAAAAACAAAAACATATTTCAATAAACTCAACTTAGTCTTGATTGCTCCAGTGCTTGTCCTCACCTGACTGAGATACTAATTCCTAAGCCAGAGCTCCGGTTAGCTCCAATGCATTGCACAGCGAGACTGGAAATAATTTAACTCCTTTACCCCCTTGCACTCTCCTGGAGCCTTCATGGAATAACGTGTACTGTGCTTCAGAAAAGCGAGTTTATTTATTTTATTTTATTTTTGACAATCTTTGTTTATTAGTTTTTTTCCCCAAGATTAGTTAGAAATACAAAAATAAGAAGACAGTAAAACAAATATTGAGTCGTTACAGAATTTCGAGTAAACATTTCCCTCATAGGAATTTCACAATGCAATATTCACATAATGTTTTTTGGTTCAGGCTAGAGTTTCTTACAGAAGAAAGAGAATTACAAATAAGGGGGTCACTACGTGTAATCTTGCATTATTCTGCTTTTGCCTTCTATACAATAAAGTTGGCTTAGGTATTGTGTAATTGAAATCTTATTTTAGTGCTAAGCTGTCTGGTCACTATAGCTCAGGATATACCCATGGTACCTCCCTAGATAGGCCTCTTTTAATGTTTCCAAATGCATTATTATTTTCTGGGAATCCCATTGATATGTGGGCTAGGAGAGTGTCTCGTCCATCTTTTTTTTTTTGTAAATTCTTTATTTTGTCGGACAGGTGAGTAGAAAAACATAAGCAAACGCTACAACAGCGTACATGTGCGTGTGTATAAATTGAGCAATAGCTCTGATAATACAAATGTTTGATCAAATGTGATCCTGAATACTCAGTAGTCGTCAAGCGCCATAACGTTGAACAGGAAAATGATTACAACAGTAACATCGGTGCATAAGAACGCATTTGCAAAACAGGAGCAAACTCTAGATTGAATAGCTTAGTAGAAACGTGGTAACACTTCCTCACTAAATCATAGTATGCTGCTGTATCTCCGAACTAGCAAGGTTGGCAGGAAAAATAAGGCAGTAACATTGTAGTAACAACAGAATTAAGACGGACCTGATACATAAGGTCTGAATACAGGAGCAGTATTATCAATTAATATTTAGGACCTAAACTGTGAAGCTCAATTCAAGGACTCATGCACACGTCTATTGCCATTATTATGGTGTCAACACTGGGATTCGGTTTCCAGTGCCTGATGCAGTACAGATCAGGGGACGGGTGTCTCGTCCATCTTAACAGTGTCTCCCCTGTTGTCCCCCTGTGCTGTCGTTCGTATTGGTTATACCTCTGGGAGGGGACATGAGAGTATTTCGTCCTATATAAGAACCGTGGAAGCATCTCAGACCCGAGTGTCCTAGAGGGTAGACCCTATTGTTAGTCACCCACTAATCCCTTAAGCTAAGCGCACAAGGGAAGAATGAAGTACCATGCTGGATACAGCTAATTGCCGTTTGATATTGGTGAGTCAGCCTTAGCTGATGAGATAAGAAAGACGGGTGAACAATTTTAGGCAAGTATTGATTGGTAGTTCAGAAGGAGGGAAAAAGTGGAGAAAAAAAATGATGGATGGGAGAGGACAGGTCCCGAGTCCCGCAGCCTGCACCCTCCCAATCCAGCCGCATGCGTACTCAGAGCCAGTGCCTCTTAGTAGGAGATGTTGCATTATCTCACTCAGTTGTTTGGTTACCAGGAGCTTCTCTTGTGTACGTCAATGTCCTTCAGATCTCCTCATGTTTCTCCAGTCTTCCACTCACTGCTGCTATTTCTGCTTCCACCTGCCCGATCTCCTCCGCTCTTTGGAGCCAGGCTTGAAACGTTGGCGGTTCTGTTTCCCGCCACAGAAATGGGATCAGTGATTTAGCTGCCGTCAGTAGGTGATGAGATACTGTCTTCTTATATGTCAATATGGGTAGGGTTGATTTGTTAAGTAGGACTTCTGCCGGGTCAAAAGCAACCTCTTCAACAGCTACCTCATCACCTTGTAGATTTGTTTCCAGTAAGGCGTTATGTGTGGACAAGACCAGAATAAGTGGAGGAGAGTCCCCATCCCTCCAACAGACCTCTGACACCTCAGGGAGACATTAATGAATCTTCTGTTGTGTATCATACCACTGCATGAGTATTTTATAATTGCTTTTGTGATGTCTGGCACATCTAGAGCTGAGGGTTGTGCACGTGGCCATCTTGTCCAATTCCTGAGGAGTGGTAAAGAGAGTTTATGTACTTATTACGACGTATGTGTTGACTGTAGTCCTTTGCCTTCAATGTCCTTTGAATTTGAGATTTCTGAGTATATTTACAATATTCATAAAGGGTTATTTACTAAAGTGAGATCTGCTGGTGTGTACTAATGAAAAGGAGCCCAGCTCCTCGCTGGTATTTGTATCCACATTTATTTAATTCCCCCCCTCCAAACCATTGATGAGTAAATGTTCACCGTGATAAAGAAAATATACACGATTTGACCCAAACCTTTATTGCCAGGAAGTGTTTTAAATAGCATAGAGCTTTCTAAGAGCATTCTCTCTATTCCTGACTGTTTAAATTCAGACAAATTACATTGTTTATTTCTTTATCACAAAGCCATTGAGGAATATTTGCTTAGACAGGTTGAGCAGGGCTAGCCAGTATGTATGGTTAAAAATACCAGAATACTCCACGGGCAAAGAACAGACACAGGTTCACAGACAAAGAAAACATAATCATGTTCTTTCCTTTATTTCCTGTTTGAATAAGTCATCAAGTAAAGAATGTACTATGAGCTTGTGTCTATGTGTTTGTGGTGGCATAATAAAAGGGACATTCCACTGACCAAAAACAAATCACACAAAAAAAAATCACTGTTTAGTAGATATACCGCCAATGAAACCATGCATGCATTTAATTATACATTTTCCATTGGTGGTATACCGAAAAACAGCTTCCAAAACCTGCAGACTTTGCAAGTCCTCCCCTTCTAACCCCGCCCAGACTTTCTGTAGCTGTCCAATCACATTCTCCCAATGCAGCTCAATGAGATGTCTTTGCAAGGCAGGTTCTCTGTGCAATTGCTGCCTCTTGAGTTTATCTCCACTGAGTTAACCAAACCAGGAAGTAACAGGGTCACGTGTGTGATTGACAGCCAGGGGGGTGTAATAAGGTTCATTTATAATAATATAACTGGGAATTATCTGGGTTCTAGCAGGAGTTGTATGCCTCCACTTGCTAATGTCATAGTACAGCAATGTGTTTCTGTCTCTTTGGCATTTAAAGGTTATGTATACTTTGACCTGCCCCCACTCTCTCTTTGTTGTGTGATCATAACATTGGTGTGTTTAAAGGAACATTTTAGTGTCAGGAATACAAAACTATATTTCTAACACTATAGTGTCCTATTGCCTCTGCTCCCCCCCTCCCCCCCGACCCAATCACAAAAGGATTAAAAACACTTTCTTACTTACTTGTTTCCAGTGCCGAGATCCCACTGGCTCGGTCTCCTCCTCCGGGGACGTCACGGTGGTAGGGGAACCTAATACGCATGGTAGACAGCCACTAGATACAGTCTTCACCCTGCAATGTAAACACGTTTAAACATTAAAACAATGCTTTACATTGCAGGACTAATGAGGACAGGGACACTACACGCAGACCACTTCAATGACATGACGTAGTCTGGGTGCCTATAGTGTCACTTAATCTGATACAAATCCCACATGATCCTATGGCATTGTGTATTTTGCATGACTGTGGCCTGGTTGGCTTCATGGCCATGAATCTGTGCTGTTGATTCCTGACATCTGATGATACCTGACATCTTATTGCCAACCTAAATTAGTCACTGCCTGAACTCACACTACGATTTCTTCTGTAAGGCTTTTTTTCTATCCAGCACTACTGGAGTTTGGCTACTCAAATTCTGAAGTTTGGCTACTCAAATTCCAACGTGGTGGGTGCTCCAGAGCTGGATGTAAATGATAATTATATATGGTTTTGGAACCCATGGTCGAGTCCTGGTCAGACCACCTCACCATTAAAGGGAAACTCCAGGCACCCAGACCACTTCTGCTTATTGGAGTGGTCTGGGTGCCAACTCCCATAACCCTTAACCCTGCAAGTGTAAGTATTGCAGTTTTTTATAAACTGCAATAATTACCTTGCAGGGTTAAGTCCTCCCCTAGTGGCTGTCTAGTAGACAGCCACTAGAGGGAACTTCCTGCTCTATAGCACAGGTTTTCTGTGCTAGAGCGTCTCTGGACGTCCTCACGCTGTGTGAGGACCTCCAGCGTCGCTCTATTCCCCATAGGGAAGCATTGAAATTAATTTTCAATGCTTTCCTATGGGGTGCGCTAATGCGCATGCGCGGCATTGCCGCCCATGCGCATTAGGTCTCCTCGGCCGGCGGGCGAGATCAGTCTCGCCCACCGGCCGACTTAAGTAGAAGGAGGAGCGGCGGGGGAGGAGGAAGCAGCGACGTGGGACCTGTCGCTGCCTCAGGTAAGTCACTGAAGGGGTTTTCACCCCTTCAGCAACTGGGGATTGGGGGGTGGGAGGGAGAGGGACCCTCCAGTGCCAGGAAAACGGATCGTTTTCCTGGCACTGGAGTTTCCCTTTAAGTGTCTGTCAGCAAGACAAAGATATATATCCACCCAACTCAAATCCTCATTTGAAGAAAGCACTTGAAGCATTTGTTGTGTAGAGCTATTTCAATTGCCTGGGTTTGATTTGTTCAATGCAAACAGCTGAGAATATGTAAATTGTGACAATAAACCTGAATTTCAATGACGGTTGACTAATTTTGATTACAACCTTAGATTGAAAGCTCCTTAGAGCACGACCTTCACCTCTTGTCTCTTTTAATATTCTGTTTGTCAATTACCTGTTGTCAAATATCTCCATTATATAATTAGAAACATGTTGGCCCTAAATAAATGATAATAATGATAATACCTGGTAAGCAGAACCTTTGTGAGATACCTTAGACTTTCATACGTTTAAGCCATCAGTAAATTCAGGGGTCGAACTTGGAAGTTATTTATGGAGTTTGGCCATAATTTCTCAATATCTGTGATTATTAAACATTTCCATTTTTCAGGAAATTTTGAGTCAATTATGAGGAAATATACTAACTACATATTTACTGTAATTTTTCACTGCTCGTCCTTTTTTCCTCTGTTGGTTACGTTTTCTTACTTGGTCTGTGAACCAAATCAACATTTAGTAGCTAAAGGGGGAGCTGTCATCTCGACCATTGCGTATATTAGTTGTTTCATGATTCGGACACATTTCAGTTTAGGTTTGAGTAATTTGACCAATCACTTGATAAGTTAATACATTAGCTCCTCTTCATCCCAATGATCTCCTGTATTTGTACAGCTAACACAGTACTACGTTACCTTTACATAAACCGATAACAAGTTGTACAGCCATAGTACAGGTCTTGATAAATGACCACAGTTGGAATTCTGCGGCTGAGAAAGAATACCCAATTACGGGGAAATTATACCGTCCATAGCCAAGATCATTTACATTACATCTCTCCAAAACACCCACTGATTGTAGACATAGAAACTGCAACAAATAGCTAGGACCCAATAGAACACTCCTTCTGTCTAGGAATAATCTAAGGTTTACTTTTAATGATACAATCCCAATAAGCCCTTCCCTGCAGAACTCAGTGTGGACAAACATTGTGTGTGGCATAAAGCCATGTTTTATCTACCTGGCTATGGAAAGCTAGCTAGAAACACGCACTGCAGTCTAAACACTCCATTGTATACACATTTGCATTGCTAAAGGTGATATGTAATCACGTCCTGCTGGAATTACTAATAAGGAAACAGAGAGGGAATTTTCCCTCTAAACTAAAAACACAGTCTCACAATAAAATGTATCAAAGGCAGCTGTCTAGGATCTTTCTATTACAGAGAAATAAAAAACATTGCATTTCTCACCTCCTGCATCCAGTTATAAGTTGTCTTTCAGACACAGCCACGCGGTCTGAAGGGGTTTCCGTTCGGTTTGGTGCACACAGACGTATTCGTTTACAGATCTTTCACTTGTGAGTTTCCAAATTATTTCGCTGTCACTCTATCTGCATGTCAATAAACAAACTGGCAGCTGACAAAATATTTTAGAGCCCAGTTGCTAATTTCAGTTTAACAAACCAACTCAAGTTACCCTACGTTACAGTGATGGTGGGAACACAAGAGGAGATCCATTAGTCACACAATTCAGATTGTTTGTCTGGAGGCCAATCTGGCTATATTAAGCACAATTTAAGTATTAATGCTAAAATCTACAAATAAAATTAGAAAAAAAAAATCTCAAAGCCATAGATCCCGCAAAATCCAAAGTCAATTCTATTACTAAGACCTAATGCCAATACAGCCACAATCATAATGAGAATGGCAAAAAATGCAAGCTACGTTCGGTTTGGACACGCAATACTTAATTCCGGTGAATTTAATTTTGTATTTGAAGAATTTAATGTGATGGAGGAGACTCAAGGCTTTTCATAAGTATTATTACTTTGTTTGACCTTATTTTCATATGTCTGCCCCATTCTGTTAGCTTCATTGATGACATTAGGACAAATCTCGTGCTATAAACTGAATGTACACTAAACCCACACACTCTCATATCAAGCCTATTGGTTTTGTATAGATATTGATATCGTTTCCAAAATCAGATTCAGGTTTTGTTTATATATTGAATAAATCCTATAAGTCTTTTTCATTATTTTTGCAAATAAGCTCAGTTAATTTGCCAGAAATAAAATTGAATTACGGGAAATGCGATGATTTGGAGTAAACAGAAACATAGAATGTGACGGCAGATAAGAACCATTCGGCCCATCTAGTCTGCCCAATTTTCTAAATACTTTCATTAGTCCCTGGCCTTATCTTATAGTTAGGATAGCCTTATGCCTATCCCACGCATGCTTAAACTCCTTTACTGTGTTAACCTCTACCACTTCAGCTGGAAGGCTATTCCATGCATCCACTACCCTCTCAGTAAAGTAATACTTCCTGATATTATTTTTAAACCTTTGCCCCTTTAATGGCCCTTACTGTGCCATTTTAGAAGGCAGTTCCTGTGACATCATATTGATATTACCATGTTTCTGCACTTGTAGTTCCTGGTGTTAAAATAATTATTGAATTGAACCTAGATTAAGTCCAATGGGGATACAATTAAAGGGTTAAAAGTCAAACTGGACTTGAGAATTAATGATTGAAGGTCACTAATAAAGGTTTAGTTTATTCACAACAAGAGCCCAGAAAGAACACTCTAGATTATGAGAATTGCCCACATTTTGCATTTGCTCACTTTGTCCTCTGCCCTATCTGAGCAGTGACTTGATCTGCTAATTGAACTTCTCAATAACTAAAACAATCAATCAATCAATCAATCAATACATGCATGAGAAAAAAAACGCCATTAGCTCAGCAACATGCCTTGAGGCACGGTGTTAAAAGAAGTACAAAATAAATTAGTAATTTTGGTGACATCATTTTATTCACACGATTTAACCTTCGTATGGAATCTTAGAAGTAAAGAAAATAAATTATACACAAAGGACAGCTTTTATAGGCACGCCGCATGCAAAGAATTGAGATTACGGAGTTTTAAGTAAGTCCCTGAGCCCAGTTCAGCAAAATTCCTCTGAATTACAGAAATATTAGCTGTGTCTGATAGACTGGCACTGCTGTATGTCCAGACACACTCTGCTGATGAAGGTAGGGCGTTCACAGTCTTTTCAGTAACGCAGAATCGTTAATACGAGATGTACAATTTTCACGCCATCCTTTTTTTTATTCCTTTAATAAATTAACTATATAGCTTCTGTCTGTTCCATTTGCTTATGTTAAAGGAGAATATATATATTCTAAATGTTTTACAGTCATAGCTTCCCAGTAACCTCTATTCATCAGTATATTTTTTTCTAAGAGCAAGCAAATGTTTCTATAAAATAAACTCACCTGCGGCAACTGATCTGCTTAAGGGGCACTGCCTGAAACAAACAAAATCATTTTCCTGTTTTCTGTACTTTTTCCATGTAAGTTCCAGACTAATTTCAGGAGTTTTAACAGTCCATTCTTTAGAAATTAGCTAAGCATCATGGGACATACAAGATAATTAGCATGAAATGCCCTATT